>NC_081369.1:57960309-58569476 GCF_030684315.1 Stegostoma tigrinum | reverse complement strand
AAACCCATCCTGGCTCACAGAAATTCAAAGGATATATTCAAGGGTGGTTGAGCTGAAGTGAGTAAGTGGGGTTAAGATGCAAGAAAACATTTGAAGGTCAACAGGAAAAGAACATTAGAGGAGGTACGAACTTGATTGCACTTTCAAAGATCGACGATGGGTGAAATGGACCCCTTGGGCTTTTCATAATTCGATGGTCTTACATATTGGCCCTAGTCTATTTGCATAGCACAGCAGGCGCGAAAGGCTGAATGGCTAACACTGGTTATTCCAAAGTGCTCATAATCATTCACCCTTTCAATGTAGCAACTCAATGGAATGTCGTGCCTTTTTTCAGAAGGCTCCTGGAAGACAACAGTAAAGGCAGTTAAAGGTAAGTCACAAACCTCAGAGAAGCACCTTCTACTCTTAATATGAAATCTGCAGTGTGGGTCACGAGTCATTGATTTAAACTTCTCTTGTTGTATATTAATTGCAGATAACGATTCACTTGCCCAATTCCAGGGCTTAAATTATTCACGAGAAACCTGGTGGAACAAGATCGGTGAGACTGGTTGTCTGTTGAGAGTCATGAGATGAAGAATTTGAGTAAGCCTTCAACAGAGTCTCAGATTTTATGTTGCAATCATGTTGTCAGTACTGCCACTTAATTCATTCATGATTTATCACAACTTTGCACTTAAAAAACTAATAGAGCCAGTGACCTTTCTTCCTAATTGTTTGCTCTGTACCGATATAATAAATCTGTAATGGAAGTTTTAAGGGTCTGAAATATCTTTTCATTCATTTGTTCCTGGGTTGTGAGTGTGGCTAGCTAGGTCAGCACTCATTGCCCATCCCTAATTGCCCAGTAGGTAGTTTGGAGTCAAACCACCTTTCATGGTGATCACATGCAGGCCTGGTCAGGTAAGGATGGCAGATTTCCTTCTATAAAGATCATTAGTGAATAAAATGGGTTTTTACGACTATCAATTGTGATTATATTGTCACTGTCAGGCTAGCATTTACTACTAGATTTTTACTAAACTCAAGTTTCATTATCTTCAATGGTGAAAGTCAATGCTCCCATTGATTTTGTACATCATGTTCAGATTGTGTATGGAGAAGGTTCCATGGTTTGCATTCTCCTGCTCTCACTTTCATCTGGAAATGCACTGCTGTGCAATTAACGAGTACTCTAGTATTGTACTAATAGGAGCCTTTCAACATCCCCCAAACCCTTTAGAACATGTCCTGCAATTCTGTGGACCATAGCTAACCTGTATTTTGTCTGCATTACCACGTTTGCAAAACTCAAAAAGAAAACAGATTGCAAAGGTTTGCAGTTATGCGCCGCACAGCTTGATATGAACATTTTCAAAGTTAGTGTCTCTTAAAGTGACAATTGGATGACCCTCAAAAAAGGCCAAATTTGTAAAACCCAGAAATGTTATGGATCCCAGGAGGTTTCTCAATCAAAATAGCACCATTTATGGCCATTGGTGAGGACAGACTGGCTTCATTCAGAATTTGTTAAGTCCCTGCAAGAATGTGTCCTTCTCATTCACAGGCAAGGTCACTGGATTCAGTGGTATGGTGGTACAGTGATAATGTCATCGGACGGGGAACGCTAAGCCGCAGGCTAACGTTCTAGGGATGTGGGTTTGAATCCACACCATAGCAGGTGGTGAAATTTTATTTCAATAAAATAAAGTCAAAATTTAAAAGCTAGCCTCGTAGTCACCCTGTAACCAATGGTCAATTGTCATTAGAATCCATCTAGTTTACTCACGCTCTGAGAGAAGGAAGCCTGTGGTCCTTACTTACTAACAAATGAAGAAAGATTGGGTAGACTGGTTTTGTCACTGGATTTTCAAAGAACGAATGTGGATTGCCGAGAAACATAACTGTCCTCTGTGCAAATAGAGATGGGCAATAAATCCTGACCTCGTGAGCAATGACTATATCCCATGAAAGAATGAAAATAAATCTTAAAAAAGCTACCAACTGAACCACAGTTAGCCTCAGTTGACTGAATGGCCGGTTTGCAATGCAGTGACCCCGGTAGTGTGGGATCAGTTCCCGTATGGCTGAGATTACAATGAGGGTCTTTTTTGCTTATTTCAAAAATATGCTTCAGTCATAAAAAAATCTCTTCGTAGATATAGTCACAAAGGAATTAGGTTCTGCACAGATGCATATCAAGCAAACAAACAAAACAGTGAACTATCCCTTCCCAAAAAAAAACAAAACATCCCTCTTGCACACACAAGCCTACTTTTCCGTATATTTGAGGCAGCAAGAGGGTCCGATAGCTGAACGAATCCCATTTACCTTCAGCAGAAAGATCTCAGACAGTGGTCTTTCCTCATCGTGTCTTGTCAGCAGCTGCCCCAAGCTTTAGTGCGGATCACGATGAGGGCACTGCCTCCTCAAACTTGCCTGAGATGTAATGACTCACAGGTTAAACTCAGCATCAGCTGTCTCTCTCTTTCTCTCTCTCTCTCTCTCTCTCTCTCTGTGTCTCTCTAATGAGAGAGTGTCTTCTGCAACAGTAGTTATTTTCACTTCACAGTTGGCAACTGGACCTTGATCAGTTCTACATGACGGCTCATTTCTGCTTATTGCTGACTTGTAGATAGCTAACCTAAATTAATCTATGAACCCAACAGTCAACATCTAAATTCCTTGCTTGGTCACAAACTGGCCACAGACCCCTAACTCCAGTGAAATATCCTTCTTGAAATAGCATTTCAATAACTGAGAAAAGATGAGACTGCTTAAAAGCAATTAATCCCCTATAGAGCTGGACCATAATAGAATCAGGTCTGAGTATATATATCACAAAATGTTCTTAACATGAAGTACTGGCCCTTTTCTATTATTCTGTTAAACTGATGCAACAGCCATTAAGTACATAAGGTGATATCCTAAGAAATTACTTTGTGACCCTGAAGTTTTATTTCATACAGGAGAGAGTTGCCGGTTGAGGCTGTTAAATATAGCCCATCTGACACTTGTGCGATTGGAATTTCAGGCTGGCTGGTATAATTAAACTGAATAATATATTACATTTTGCCTGATCATTTATATCAAATGCAAAAGGTACATATATTTTTCCTCATGCCACAGACAGGCTCCTGCAGTGGTATATCAGCTCCTGCTGGCCCAGTGCCTGATTGCATTGACCCGTCCTTGACTCTCAACAGAACCATGGCATCAATCAATCAAACATGAAGGGTGCCCATGTGAAAATGATTGGAAGCTGACTGCCAATGATGAAGGCTGCCTATCTGAGGACAGAGAGGCAGGAAGATAACTACATACATGGCAAACTCCAGCTTTCTGCATTGAAAGGCTGGCCAGAGACATTTTAAGATGCTGTCTGTAAGGGTGCATTGCTCTGTCCTGCTTCTGAGGGCAAAGAGCAAACACAGGGCGACACGGTGGCTCAGAGTTAGCGCTGCAGCTTCACAGCACCAGAGACCCACGTTTATTTTTAGCTTTGATTTGCCATCTGTGTGGATATTGCACATTCTCCCTGTGCCTGTGTGGGCTCCCTCTGAGTGCACTGGTTTCCTCAAAGGTTAGGTGGGTTGGCCATGCTAAAATTTCCCATTGTGTCCGGGGATGTGCAGGTTAGGTGGGTTAACCATGGGAAAATCAGGGTTATGGGGGTAGGGTATGTGGGGTGGTTCTGGGTGCGATGCTCTGATGAAGGGTAGTGTGAACATGGCAGCTCGAAAGGCCCGCTTCCACACGGTAGGGATTCTGTCGTATTTCCTTTACATATGTCAGCTATCATGCCTCAAGAAACTGGCCAAACTGTGGAAATATGATACGCAGACTTGGTGACCATTGAAACAGAATGGAAACAATGTAATTTTTCCATAGTCCCAGAGGGCTCCTCTCTCACGAGAGAGAGAGAGATGGCCAGTGACAATTTTAACCTCAGGGCCACCAAGCCTCAAGCAAGACATATTGTTGGGAAAACAGTGCATTCCTGGTGACCGAAGCTAGTATGGGAATTGAACCCAAGATATTAGTGCTCCAGTACATCTCAAACCAGTTGATCAGCCAACAAAGCAAATCAATTGTCATAAAATGGAAATACAAAAATTTGCAAAGCAGATGGGTTGGATGAGAGAAAAAGGAAACAGAACTGAGACAAATTGAACCGTTATTTCAGGAATAGAACAGTGCAAGTTGCATGATATATGTTTTTCCAAGATCTCATTCCTAGAGATCAAGGAAATAAATTGTTACATTTATAGATAACCTTTCATGATCTTACTGTCAGACCTTACACTTTTGTAACATAAGGAGTTCCAGCAACCAACTTGCACATCACAGTTCCAATAACAACAATAGAAATAGAAAGTGCTGGAGAACATAGAACATAGAACAGTACAGTGCAGAACAGGCCCTTCAGCCCTCGATGTTGTGCCGACCTGTGAACTAATCTAAGCACACCCCCCTACGCTATCCCATCATCATCCATACGCTTATCTAGGGACTGTTTAAATGCCCCTAATGTGGCTGAGTTAACTACATCGGTAGGCAGGGCGTTCCATGCCCTTACCACTCCCTAAGTAAAGAACCTGCCTCTGACATCTGTCTTAAATCTATCATCCCTCAATTTGTAGCTACGTCCCCTTGTACAAGCTGACCTCATCATCCTCGGAAAAAGACTCTCACTGTTCACCCAATCTAATCCTCTGATCATCTTGTATGTCTCTATCAAATACCCTCTTAGCCTTCTTCTCTGCAATGAGAACAGACCCAAGTCCCTCAGCCTTTCTTCATAAGGCCTTCACTCCAGACCAGGCAACATGCTGGTAAAACTCCTCTGCACCTTTTCCAATGCTTCCACATCCTTCCTGTAAAGGGGCGATCAGAACTGCATGCAATATTCCACGTGAGGCCTCACTAGCGTTTTGTACAGTTGCAGCATGACATCACGGTTCCAGAACTCAATCCCGCTACCAATAAAACCTAACACACTGTAAGCCTTCTTAACAGCACTATCAACCTAGGTGGCAACTTTCAGGGATCTATGTACATGGACACCAACATCCCTCTGCACTTCTACACTACCAAGAATCTTTCCAATAACCCAGTATTCTAACATCCTAGTATTCTTCCCAAAGTGAATCACCTCACATTTATCCGCATTAAACTCCATTTGCCACCTTTCAGCCCAATTCTGCAGTTTATCCAAGTCTCCCTGCAACCTGCAACATTCTTCCACACTGTCCACCACTCCACCGAATTTAGTGTCATCTGCAAACTTACTAACCCATCGACCTATGCCTGTGTCCAAGTCATTTATAAAAATGACAAACAGCAGTGGTCCCAAAACAGATCCTTGAGGCACACCACTAGTAACTGGACTCCAGCCTGAATGTTTTCCATCAAGCGCCACTCGTTGCTTTCTTATAGAAAGCCAGTTTCTAATCCAAGCTGCTAAATCTCCCTCAATCCCATGCCTCCTCATTTTCTCCAATCGCCTACCATGTGGAACCTTATCAAAGGGTTTACTGAAGTCCATGTACACCACATCAACTGCCCTACCTTCATCGACATGCTTGGTCACCTTCTCAAAAAACTCAATGAGGTTTGTGAGACATGACCCACCTTTGACGAATTGATGTTGACTATCTCCAATCAAATTGTTGCTTGCTGGATGGTTATAAATCCTATCTCTGATAATCCTTTCCAAAACTTTTCCTACAACAGACGTAAGGCTCACAGGTCTATAATTGCCTGGGTCATTCCTACTGCCCTTCTTGAACAAGGTCACAACATTTGCAATCCTCCAGTCCTCTGGTACTAAACCTGTAGACAATGAGGACTCAAAGATCAAGGCCAAAGCCTCCACCACCTCCTCCCTCACTTCCCAGAGAATCCTCGGAAAATTTTCATCTGGCCCAGGGGATTTATCTACCTTCACACCTTCTAGAATTGATAATACCTCCTCTTTATTAACCTCAATCCTTTCAATTCTAATAGCTCGTAACTCAGTCTTCTCCTCGACAATATTCTCCTTTTCCTGAGTGAAAACAGATGAGAAATATTCGTTTAGCACCTCTCCAATCTCCACAGGGTCCATGCACAGCTTCCCACTTCTGTCTTTGACTGGTCCTATTCCTACCCAGTCATCCTCTTATTCCTCACATACCTATCGAAAGCTTTAGGGTTCTCCTTTATTCCACCTGCCAGTGTCTGCTCATGTCCCCTCTTTGCTCTTCTTAACTCTCTCTTTAAGTCCTTCCTAGCTAATCTGTAACTCTCCATCGCCTCATCTGAACCATCTCATCTCATCGTCACATAAGCCTCCCTCCTCCGCTTAACAAGAGATACAATTTCTTTAGTAAACCACGGTTCCCACAGTAGAAAACGATCACTTATATTGCTGATGGGCTAAATAAAGCCCCTCCCTTCCCAGAAACCTCTGCTCTGAGGTGCTGCTGCTGAAAACAGAAATGGAGGGCTCCATCGCTGGAGGTAAGCTTTTAAAGATTTCAAGTCACTGGCTCAACCGCTTCCCGACAGGCCCCTGGTCTAAGCTCCTGCTCTTCCTGCTGCTGAAAACAGAAACTCAGCAAGTGTGGCATCATCTGTAGAGAGACAAAGTTAATGTTTTGAGCCCAGTATGACACATTTTTGGAAATGAAAAGTGCAGGAGAATTTTTTTTTAAAAAAGCTATAGATAAAGGGAGAGAAAGTGTAACAGATGCAGTGTAACTGAGGCCAGAGCTAAATACAAAAATATTGATAGCAGTGGTGAAAGAATAATGAAGATGTAAAAGAGGTGTAAGTTTCAGCTGTGATAAGGAGTAAATGGGACCACCCTATTGATAGCGAAGACATCTATTCACAAATAAGAAATGGAGAAGATTGGGAGACTTAAGAAAAATTGAATGTAAGTATAATAATGTTATGGCAATGTCAACACTTCACAGAGTGATGTGAGAATGACTGCTACATCAAGGCCACATTTGACCAAGTGTGATGTCAAGAAGCCCTAGCAAACCTGAAGTTAATGGGAATCAGGGGAAAGCTCTCTACTGTTTGGAGTAATAACTAGTACATGAGAAAATGATGGTAGTTGTCAGACATCAGTCATCTCAGCTTCAGGACACCTCTGCAAAAATTCCTCAGAGCAGTATCTGAGGCCCAACCATCTCCAGCTGGTTCATCAATGACCTTTCCTCCATCATAAGCTAGGCAGTGGGAATGATCAACAATGAATTGACAATGTTTAGCACTGTCTGTGACTGCTCAGATACTGAAGCCATCCATGTCTAAATATGGCAAAACCTGGACAACACGCAGGTTTGAGCTGATAAGCAGCAAGTAACATTCATGCTGCACAAATTCCAAGCAATGACCACCTCCAATAAGTGATGAATTAACAACTGCTCCTCAATAATCAAACTGCCAACTTTCATAGGGATTTGCACGGGCCAGAAACTGAACTGGAATATACATACAGTAGCCATATACATACAGTAGTTTCAAGAGATTAGGTCAGAGGCTAGGAATACTATCGTGAGTACCTCAACTCCTGACCTCCCCAAAGCCTGTCCTCAATCTACAAGCACAATTCGGGAGTGTGTTGGATGAGTGCAGATTCAAGAACACTCGAGAAGCTTGACACTATCCAGGACAAAGTAACCAATTTGATTGGCCTCATATCTTCAAAATATTCATTTCCACCACCACCAATTCTCAGTAGGAATTGTGTATACTACTTCCAAGATGCGCTGCAGAAATTCACCAAAGCTCCTTACACAGCACCATTGAAACTTATGACCACTTCCGTCTAGCAGGACAACAGCAGCAGCTGAATGGAAACCCGATCACTTACAAGTTGCCCTCCAGCTCACACACCATTCTGACTTAGAAATACATTGCCGTTCCCTCATAGTCGCTGGGTCAAAAGCCTGGAAGTCCTAGCCTTACGATACAGTGAGTCTACCGACAGAACCTGGACTGCAGTGATTCAAGGAGGCAGCTCACTGCCTCTTTCTCAAGGGCAACTAGAGCTCGGTAATAAATGGCTGGCCCAGTCATCGAGGCTCAGATCTGGTAAGTGAATATAAAGTACCCTCCCTGTGTGTTGAATGTTTTGACCTGCCATGTATAGGCACGGCATGCCATCATAAAAGCTATATATGTAAATTAGGAAGAAACAAAGTTGCTGGAAAAGCTCAGCAGGTCTGGCAGCATCTGTGATGGAAAAAACAGAATTAATGTTTTGGGTCAGGTGGCCCTTCCTCAGAACATCTTGCCATCAATTCTTTTTCCATTATCTGAGAACTTTTGGACCCATGAAGAGGCAAGGAAAATTAATTGTGTATCTTTACATGCACCTTTCTGTTCATCAGCCATCCTAATATGTGTAATGACAACATAAGGGACAGGAACAGGTGTAGACTGCACAAATCCTTGAGACTGCTCTGTCTTTCCCATTTGATCATCAATGATCTTCTGTATAAAATTCAGTCTCCCACCCACCTCTTCCATCCCATTATTCAATGTAAGATGAAAAAAATCTGCCTATCTCACTCTTAAATATATTTATCAAAGAAGTAATCAAAACATTCTGCAGTTGAAAATTCCAAAGGCTTACAACCATGTAAGTGAACAAAGACTTCTCTTGATCACTACTCTAAATGATCGGTCCCTTATCCTGATTCCTTCTCCATTTCCATACTCCCCAGCTGGAGAAAATAGTCATTCAGTGTCTATTCTGTCAAGCCTCATGTGTTTTGATGAGATTACCTCTTGGATGCCTAAACACCAGAAAACACAGGCTCAATTTACTCAGGCTATTATCACAAAACAAATCTCTCACCCTAGGTACCAATTTAGTGAACATTTGCTGCTTTACCTCAAATCCTTCCTTAAACATAAGTGCCAAAGCTATGCATAGTAATCCAGTTGGAGACCTCATGAAAGCCCTGTACACTTGTATGATGTCATTCTCATTCTTGCACTTCAAATTCCCCTTACAATATAGGGCTATATGCATTTCCTACTGAATTACTTGCTGTTCTTTCATGTTTGCTTTCTCCTTTCATTGCACGAATACTGAGTTCTCAGTTTACTCAGGTGGTTTGGTTGACAGAAGGAAGCAAACAGCGTAGGTTCAATTCCCAAGCTTACTATGCAAATATCCCACCTTCCCAACATTGCCACTCACCTGAAGTGTGGTGATCTTCAGGTTAATCCATGACCAATCATCTCTCTTTATTGAAAAAGCATTCCTATGCCCAGCAGCACTATGGTCACTTTACCTGACAACCAAATCTTTCTGAACATCAACAGTTGCAAGTGTCATGCTTTCAAAAACATATTCTGCTTTTCATTTCTTACAACCAAAGTGAAAAACCTCACACTTTTCTCATAATATGCAAGCCAACCTTCTATCCATTGACTCCATTTACACTTCTCGATGCCTCAGGAAGGCAGCCAACATCATTGAAGACACCGTCCATCCCAGTTATAATCTCTTCCAACCTCTTCCATTAGGCAGAAGAAACAAAAACTTGAACACACATACCAACAGATTCAAGAACGGCTTCTTCCCTGTTGTTATCGGACTTCTGAGTGGGTCTCTCAAATTTCAAATCTAATGTTGATCTTGCTTTTTGTGCACCTCTTTGCAGCCATACTTTGTATTCCTCGCTCAATTCAATCACCCTGTGATCTTCGTGTGGTATGATCTGTCTGCACTGTACGCAAAACAAAACTTTTCATTGTACGTAGGTATATGGGGCAATAATAAATCAAATCAAATAATACTCCAAGCACCACCCTTTCACCCATTCTCTTAAATTATCTAGCTTTAACCCTAACACCAACCTATTAAATTGCATATCTCATAAATGCTTATTCAATTGTGTGATTTTATCTCATTTTAACATTATTTGTACCAAATGATAGCTATTCACAAACCTACAGCAGAGGTACAATGAAAAGAAAACAATTATGAATGTTGAAAATCAGAGGTACGTCTACCATGTGAGAACTTGCAATTAAAATGTCAGTATTCCTTTAAGAAACATGCACATGATACCATGTATACCACATAGCATGAGGTTACATTTCTCATATTCTATCCTCTCTTGGATCATGAGACATTCCATTATATGTGTGCATGCTGCCCTGTGCAGCCTAACAGTCTAATATTCTCAGATGCTTGTGTGTGTAAAGAATGTAATGTTTGCACATAATAGGTAGTGCTAATAAATGTCTGTTGGATTCTTCAATAGCATGTTATCCACATTCAGGTTTTTAAAAAATATTATGTGAGATAATAATTGCACTGCTACATCAGTTTTGAGGAAAACTCTCACCGCGATAGTGGCCTTTGGAAATCATTGCAATATCTTGATGGAAGGTATTTAGAAAACGGATTTCAGACCAACTGATCAATAGCTTTAGGTAACAGATAATTCAGAGAAAGAGAGAGTTCCCACTTTTAGGCAGCAATTATATTTGTTTTAAACCGCTGTGTAGGCTTGGAATAGTGCATTAACTACCACTAAAACAAAACTTTATTGTTTAGGTTTGTTTTTCATGCAAGCTTATGTTTGGAATGTACATTATTTGAAAAAAGGTAGATATTTCTAAGAGTACCCAAACTGAAACATGTTTTGTTTTAAAAAGGCACATTCAGACTGGAACACAAAGCTAGTGAGGTACATTTAAATGAATCATTTAAATTGTTTTCTGAGGAGGGGCCCCAGACTGAAACGTTAGCTTTCCAGCTCCTTTGATGCTGCCTGGCCTTCTTTGTTCCTCCAGCTCCACGCTGTGTTACCACATTTAAATGAAAGTTTTTTTAAAATATTTTGATTTCGGAATTGGGGCATGCTGATCACATCTGTGAAAAATTTTTAAGGAGTCAGAAAATCAAGTTAGAAGGTGATATAAAAATATCAGTTCCAAGAAAGTACATAACAGTAACAGAGTGCCTGAGAGAAGACTAGTGTTAATTTATATAAAGATTTTATTGTGTGATGACAGGCAGAATAAAAACATTAAAGAAATTGGAAGACACTGGAGTAAGTCGGTCACTGATGCTATCTGATGAAGAAATTGTCTTCCGGAGGGTTATTAAAAGAAACAATATGAATTGAATGTGCTAATTGAAGTTAAAAAAAATCACATTATACAGATTTGAATTTAAAAGCGATTAGTATGCAAAAGAATTGTATTCAACGTTTTAAAACAAACCTCAAAAGAAGAAATTGATTTTAATTTTGGCCTGTTAAAAAAAAACAAGTTGAGAATTTGACAACACCCAGCAGAATTAAAAGAAAATGAGATGTTGCACAAAGACCATCGTTGATTGTTTCTTGGCTGTGTTGTGACTAGATTTCAGGCCCAAGAAGTTGGACACAGACAGAAGGAGCTTATGACAAAGGGGCATAGCTTGAAATTTCAGCCATTGGGCACAACTTTTGAAAATGTAAATAAAAAGTATGAAGAAATAGAGAATAGAGCTGACACATTTACTTCATCTTCTTTAATAGAAGTGCAACAAGCAGCTTCTAAATGAGAGAGTTAAACAAGGCAGCCTGCACAGAAACTGAATCAGAGAAGAAATACCCAAGTGTCATTATATAAAAGTCAAAGTGTTCATTAGGAAATCAAGGCCATCTGAAATTGTAACTGAAGAGAAATGAACCAGCAATCAACCAGATGGTAATTCCATTTGATTCTTGGAATAACATTATTATTTTTGCCTTTAATTGTTTTACTGGCTTTTATTCACCAGGGTTTCAAAAGATTTTGTAGGGCTCCTACCTCACATGACAAGTAGGAATCGATATCTTTTCACAATTATGGATGTGTTCACAAGATTTCCTCAAACAGTGTCTTTGAGAAATTTATGATGGAAAGACGAAGTAACAGTTCCCTTGGTTGAAGCGTTAATAGCAGAGGGACATAATTTTATGGTGAAATGTAAGAGGTTTTGAGGAGACTTGAGGAAAACCGTTTTTCATGGAGTGTGGTAAAAATCTGAAATGCATTGCCTGGGTGGGTAATTGAGGCAGGAATCTTCAAAACTTTTAAGCGGTACTTGAGATGTCACAACATTCAAGGTTATGGACCACGTTGGAAAGAGGGACAAGTGTAGATTTAGAGGTAATAAGGTGTTCATCTGGATGAACACAGCAGGCCAAGCAGCGTCAGAGGAGCAGGAAAGCTGGCATCCAGACCCGAAACATTAGCTTTCCTGCTCCTCTGATGCTGCCTGGCCTGCTGTGTTCATCTAGATCTACACCTTGTTATCTCAGATTCCCCAGCATTAGCAGTACCTACTATCTCTGTAGGTTTAGAGTTATTTTTGTCAGTGCAGACTCAATGAGCTGAAGGGCATCTTTTGTACTGTGTGTTCTGGGGTTCTATGAAGTGAGGTACAAACCAGATATCAGAATGAATTCTGATGTACTGAGCTGGTTATGCAATCCACATAAAGATCAAGATCCACCCCTTCCCCGGTTTAAACTTTGATGCGCTTGAGTGTGAGGTTGTAGACAATTTCAAAGTTAATCTGACTGAGATCAACATGAACTGTTGCTATTGGCAACAACCAAAGTTGAGCAATTGAGCAAGAGGTGCAGAGGATCACTACTCAGGGATAGCCCAGCAGTATTCACGAAATATCTGAGAAGGTAGACCAAAATCAGTTTGGTACATCAGAGCAAATGATTTTCAAGAGCAAATCTAACAACAAAAGCTAATTCCAAGGTCTTAGTCTATGTTACAGCTGTGTCACATCGATATTGAAAATACCTGACAGTTAGTCTTATTAAGTTAATATTTTTGTTTGCCAGGAATGAATCAGGAACTCAGGAACTCATGGCCAGACGTGAGACTTGTCAAAAGGATCAGCCCCAAAAGTGGAGGGAACCTTCAGATCCAAATGGTCCATCTACTTGCTTGGGTGAAAGTAGCCATAGATTTATTCTCAGTGTATGGTGAATATTAAATCCTTATGATGGATTAATTTTATAAATTTTCAATTGATTTACAACCCAGCAACACAACAAGTACCATTGATAAATGCTATCTTTAGTTTATTTGTTGTCCTGGATCAGATAATGTTTGGCAGCAGATCATAATACACTGATAAACTGTTTTAAGGCCTGTGTAGAAAGGGGGCTGTGATGTGACCTATAATCAGCTAGTCACTTCCTGACCCACATTCAAATGGCTCAGCAGAACATATGGTAAATGCAATCAAATCAATGATCATTAAACATTGAGCAATGAAGCAAGATTTTCACATTGTAATGTTACATTTTCATGCAACACCAATGGACAAGAGGCGACTATTCCTAGCATAAGTTATGCAGTGAAGGCAAGTGTGAATGACCTTTCCTAGTAACAATTGTGTAACCATTTCAAAAACTTGTTATTATTCTTCAAAGACTGAACACGAGGAAAGAGATTCATGATGAGCAAGCAGCAACAGATCTACTAAAACTGCACACTGGCCAGAAAGCTCCAATGAAAAAATGCAAATGTTTGGATGCTAGCAAATGTTTCCAAAATATGCAACCGGCCCAGATCATGTAAAATCATTACTTATCGTGTGGAGCATTGTGAAGGAACAGAAGCCAGCTCAGACTAATTTATGGCACATCAATTATCAACAAAGCAGCAAGAGAGCACATTCCAACAATGATGATTGTACAGTGGGATTAAATGACAAACATCCAGTATTAAGAGAAAGAGTTTGTGAAACAAATCTGACAGAGAACAGGGCATACTTCTCCATCTGCTTATACGTTCACCAGATCAAGATGAATTGTCAAACCACCAAAATTTTATAACTGAGGTTTTAAATGCATGTGTTGTAATTTTTGTTTTACCTGTTTGCACGTAGTCATTAATTGGTAACGTGTGCCTGAGTAGAACCAAGCATGTCAATGTAGAGTATGTTTTTGTCTTTGAAAAAGAGGTATATTGTGTTACGTTTTATAGTCAGGGTATTTATTTACCATTTAGAGACATGCTCATGACATAAGAATTTTGTCACAGCAAGTGTTTAATCAGTATATAGATCTTATAATTCATATCATCGGAGATCACTTGAAGCACGTCACTCACTTGGAAGCTTTATCGTCAACTTTAAATAATAGCCTAACATTAGCCCATACTCTAATATGCCTGAAGAATACAATGTTTGTATATAACAGTTTGTTGTAATAAGTACCTGCTTGATTGTTTAATATCATGATGCCACGTGTAGCTTCTTATATTACAGGAGATAAGCATTGAGCAATCATGCAAGACTATTTGTAGACAAACTCACAGTAATAAGAAGTTACAAATTCAGGATATCAACAGCATAATTTGACTTACAGATAAGTTAAAAGAGGTGTGCTTTTTATACAACTATTTTGATAGCTAAATCCAAGCCAGTGTCAATTTTCATTTCAAAATGCACTTATAATATTAAATTAAAACACAATCCCACAACTGTGCATACGATTATGTGAGATTGAAGAGCTTGGTAATCGATTTACTGATTTCAGTTAACTGTCAGACATCATCTACCTGGTGCATCCTTCATGGCAACATCTCCATCAATCAACGTCTACTAGTAAGTAAATCAGCATGCTGTGCTCATTTGATACAAAAATGTTGTTTCTTTTTAAAAATTGAAAGAACTGTGAATACTGTAAGTCAGGAAACAAAATAAAAGTTGCTGGAAAAGCTCAGCAGCATCTGTGAAGGAAAAAACAGAGTTAACATTTTGAGTCAGTTCTGAGGAAGGGTCACAGGGCCCAAAAAGTTAACTCTGTCATTTCCTTTTATATTGGTACGCTTGCAAATTGTCCCAAGGATGCAAGATGAAAATATATGATAAAACCTGTCTTTTCTCTACTTTTCTTTACATCCTTCAGGTATAGTTATTTCAATTTACTTTCCCATCTACATTTTCCAACAGGAAACTTAGAAACTTTGCTCCCTGTAGCCAAATCAATTAATGTAGCTTTGAAAGGGCTGCAGCTGCACCATTGCTAACTGCAGCACTCCACCATCCTACTAAAACAGAAAAAAAAATACACTGTAATTAATGCAACTCTTTACTTACTGTTTATCAGACAAGCAAACTCTATTATGCTACTCCTCCAACTCCACCAGCCCTTATTTTGCAGACTAACTTTAGTGTGAAACCTGAATGAATGTCTTTATGAAATTCAGGCATCCAATGTCAACTGACTCCCCTTTATCTGATTTATGGCCTCAAAAACCTAATAATTTTGTCCAACACAACTGCTTTTTTCAGGAACCCATCTTGACTTCTTCTGATCATAACGAGCACAATGAGTACATTATTAAGATTTCCTTAATAATAAATTCTTTTGCAGATTGACGTAAGACTAACGGGCCTGAAGTTCTGTAATGTTTTCCATCACGCTACATTGAATAGAAAGGCTTCATTTGTTAACTTTGTTCTCATGGACTATTCTAGGATCTAGGGAAAATTAGAAAATCATAACCAATCCATCCATTATTGTTGGATCAACCTTTTTGTTTGAACCATAAAATGACCCACTAAGTATTTGTGAATCATTATATTTTAATCAATTAATTTTCTCCAATGGTGAGCTTCTGCTGATATGAATGATGTTCAGTTCCACAGTTCTTAGCTCCTGCATTACCCATTGTGCTTAAGATGTAATTTGTGCCTTTTACTGCAGGCTCAAAGTATTGTTCAATACTTCTGCTATTTCCTCATTAATCTTGATAGTTACTCTTGCCTTGCTGTAAAGTAACAACATTTACTTTAGCTACTCTTCTCCTTTATATACACTTAAACAGGTTATTACATTATCTTATATATTCTTGGCAGAGCATAGTCATTATTTTTGAAGGAAAACATCTGTTTCAGTATAGGGGGAAGTATCAACAAGATTACACACGCCACACTCCCACTAACAGCAATGCAATACATAACAAGGTCACCACTTTTTGATCAAGTGGACTATTCAGCAAATGTTGGACAAAAGTTCAAGCCTGTGTTTTATATAAAAGCAGTATTGCACTACCTTCTCAACTATTCCTGAGGTCCATAACCAAATAAAACATGATCAGGGAGCAAATACGGCAGGAGTAATGATTGGCATAAGCTCACATTAATGCAGTAGCACTGCTCTGAAATCATTAATGCTGAGATCAAAAACCAAATGCGTGCCAACTTAGTCATCTCTAAACAGCATACGTTAATTATTAACACAGATGTAACCTAGTCAACATTAAATATATCCTGCTGTTAATTCAATGACTTTTGTAATTCAACCATTGGGAATTTGCATCAAGGACTGGCTAAGCATTGATGGATGAATACTGCAATGGAACTGTACATTTTTCATGGACTTTCCAGAATGCTTCATAATCGTTTTGGCTCATGGCAGTCACAGGCAGTTCGCAGACATTTGTAATTGAACGTTTGGGAATTTGCATTTATTGGTATTTTGCCATTTTCACTGCTAATGGTCATGAATGTCAATGAACCAAGAGGTGATGCTTTTGCATTCAAGGATATTGCAGTGCACATGTTTCCTAACTTTGATGGATGTTTTCTGAGAAGGAGTACAGAGGCTTGCAAATTCCACAAGAACAGTTCATAATTATTTCAGCAAGGTCAGTTCCTTGACAGAACAGCACATTAATATCTATTCTGAATATTTATAATAACTTTATTTTTCTTCTTTGTGGTTTTAAAGACAAGACATCAAGAACCCCAGCTATCAGTTACTAAAGGGTTGATTCATTTGTGGTAGACTTTTCACCGTGCAAGTTGATATCAATCTCTCCCGCCATCCCTGATAACCCCTGTTCAAATCCTGCATTAATTTACACTGAAGACAGATGATGTACTTGAACACCAAATGCCAATCTTTTGCTCAAGTCTTGATTTATTTGCAAAACGAAACATTGCATATGCCTGTCTTGATTTTAACCAAGCACATGCTGCCCCAGCAGCGCTCTTTCTATATACTCGAGATGCTTTATCAATCAATGCCCTTCATTTATTCATTCTTAACATTAACAGTACAATTAACATGCAATTGATTAATTCTTATCTTTTCCCCAAACAAAACTTTATAAAACACTAACAATATTTGAAAGAAAATCAAGAAAATGAAAACAACCTCCCAAATTATGTACTCCATGTCATTTTGAATTTCATGCAGCTTCCAGGATCTGCAATAATCATGCTGTTTAGACTGCCTGTAAAGCAAATCAGATATTAATGCCTTGTGATGACCCAGCACCCTTCTTTTGCACAAGTTAGGTTAATCCTTAAACTTAATTCATTCGCATGATTTGTTAAATGCAAATTTATCCAACAGGGAGCAATTGTCTATGTATAATAATCGATGAGCTAATTATTCTAAGAATGACTGAGCATGGAAATCCCTTCAAGTATTTGGTAAGTCTGTTGTTTCTCAAGAGTTATCAATCTTACATAAGCATATCTAAGCAACCTCTTAGGCAAGCTGTTTCACACACAACTGAGGTGCAACCACCAGCTAACTTGGCACAATTAAATGAATTCATGACAACACTCACCATTGGGTTAATATGAGATGTGCCTGGTAAAATTCCTTCAGAATGATCATTATTATCATTCATGCATTAAAATCCTGGCTTTTCCACTTTGGACAGATTTTTCTTAACTGTCTCCTCCCACTTTCTTTACAAAAGGCAATTTAAAATTTATTTTTCTGAATCCACAGGCATGAATATTTCATAATTCTGACAGTCTAAAATATTCCAATTGTCATACTTTGAAGATTTCCACTTAAATGAATAGAAGCTTCACAAACTAAAACATATGGGCTCCAGTGATTGGCTTCTCTGAACAGAAACTTGGGTCTCCTGTGAGGAAGAAAATCTAACTTAGTTTCCATAGCATCCTAAGAGTGTGGATATAGGCCATTCAGACAAACAGCATACCACCCAGGCTCATCCCCTTATCTTTTCACCCTGCATTTCCTATGGCTCATGTATCTAACCTACACATTCCTGAAAGCTATGGGCAATTTAGTACAGCCAATCCACCTAATTTGCACACGTTTAGATTGTAGGAGGGAACTGGTGCACCTGGCGGAAACCCAAACAGACATAGGGAGAATGTGCAAAGTCCGCACAGCCGCCTGAGGGTGGAATCAAACCCAGGTCCCTGGTGCTGTGATGCAGCAGTGTTAACCACTGAGCCACCGTGCCACCTGCATTCAGCACCTAATTTTTCTGAACTGAGACCTTGAATCTAGTGTTCTAATGCCACCCCTATGCTAATGGCTTGGATACATTGCTTCATCCACCATAAACTCCACAGTATAAACCTTTTATTTGTTAAAATGTGCAGGTGCTTCTACCAAGCACTTGGCTAGGGTCACATCCTTTTTTTTGGAATTGGTGAAATGACTTTCAATTCCACAGAATTAACCCACAAGTATCTTTTCACTTTGAGATTCAAATGAAAAAAAATAATCCTGTTGTCTACAAGATCTGCCAAGATCATTCATGCTTATTCCTTTGTCTGCAACTCTTCTGCTTTAACTGCTGCCAGTACTCTATGTCTGAATGATCCTCAGTTAATTGAGCTCTCTGTCCCTTGTGATGCTGCAGAATGTCTTGATTGAAACTTCCAGGCTGCTGGGAAAACAATATACTTTGTTTTTTTTAAGTAACAGAAATATTATCCAAAAGGATGTTCACTTCTAGGAAGGTAATGTTGGTAAAGATCAGAGGTTTTTGTATATAGATACCTTTGCACTGTCCAAAAAATTAGATGGGGGCACTCAATAAGGAATTTCCAAATTAAATTTATGCAAACTTTTGTATGATCTGTTAAATATAAAAGATTCCTTCACAGAAAATCTTCATCTTTTGAAATTTGTCAATGTCTGACCACGTCATATTGACATGCAATGCATTATTCATCTGGAAAAGTCCATTCATGATATCTAATGCAAGAACCAAACCATCTTCGGTGTCTAGTTGCCAGCCATCCAACACATAAAATGCTTTACTTCTGCGATAAAACAGTGTGCAGTTGGAGGAACAGGCCAGGTAGCATCGGAGGAACAGGAAAGCTGACATTTCGGATCGGGACCCTTCTTTGGACGCTTCTGATTTCACTTTTGTTGAAGTGACAAATTTCTGATTAACGGTCTAGGCCCGAAACGTCAGCCTTCCTGCTCCTAAGATGTTGCTTGGCCTGCTGTGTTCATCCAGCTCCGCACCTTGTTAACCAGGACACACATTGTTTTGCACTTCAGGAAGGAACTTACCTGAGACCGCATATCCACTTAATTTTTCCGTTGGTCCTGAAGTTTAGGTTCAAGAAACATCTGTGATTAATCAAACCCTAATAATTTATACTTGCTTTCAGTCATTCTCACAAAAAAAACTCAGATTACAATCTTATGTCTGAAATAAAAAAATCCATTGGATTTCAACATTCACCTTTAGCCAATCATCCTGGGTTACCATGGCAATTCACTCTGAAGGCAGAAGATGAAGTAGAATGCAAAGCACCAATCTTTAACTTAATCCAGATGCCTAGCATCAAGTCTTCCTTTCTTTGTGGCAAAACATTGAAACAAATTAACAAAAGATCAGAATTTTAAAGGGACAAAGGATCAATAACAAGGAAAGGAAACTTGGCAAATTATCACAAAATGCCATTCTAGGTGATGGTGACGCATTTCCAGCAGCCATGGAAAGATCTCAAACGTAATAGAGGATGCCATGCGCTCCCTTTCCTGGGAAATTCAGGGACTGGATTAAACATAAAAGCGATTATCTTCACGCAGTTTCAGTTCTTTGGACTATGGAGACAATTTGATGAGACTAAAGATACACAGGTTAGCTGGAATAGCCACAGTAAATTACCTGTGGCCTTCAGGATTGTGCAGGCTAGTGCATTAGCCATGTTAAATGTGAGGTTATAGGGGTACAGTGGGGTGCTAGATCTGGGTGGGCTGCTCTTTGGAGGGTCACTGCAGATTCGGTGGGCTGAATGGCCTCTCTCTGCAATTTAGAGATTCTGAGATGCTGTAATTTAATGAATCCTTGCTGAGTCTGCAGATATGAAACCTTCACATTTCTGATGGCCTCAGCTTTTCTTTCCCCCATTGTTATAATTTGAAGATTTCCCCTGAATGGTAGTTTCACAAACGAAAACACTTTAGCAACCGCAAATGGTTCCCCCGAACAGAAACTTGGGTCACCTCCGAGTTTTTTTTTGTTTTGAACAGCAGAGACGATTTAATGATTTGTTTCTGCTTCCACGGGCATGTGCCTGGGTTTAGCAAGCTTCTAAAGCACCTGTTGCCTGGAGCTGCTAATGTGCACTGTGACCAGGCCCAGGAGAATTCTCACAAAGTTGTCCTACTCTATCCCCACCTTTGCTGACCCTACCCCAGCACAGATCAGGAGAAAAGGGTACATCTGCAAACCGGCCTGGAGTTGCAGCCCTCACAAATCCTGCAACCTCACACAACCTACATAATCATAGAGCATGGATACCTCAAAACTGCAGGAAATACAGGTGCATTGAGAATGCATCAGACAACCTAAACTTTTTTATGATCCACTGTTATTACGGGGGAGAAGTCAGAGCTCAACTTAAGATCTGACTCGACAGATTATATTGTGATTTTAAAAAAAAAACAACACGTCATTCTACAGATATAATTTTGACAATAATCCAGAACCTTGCTATACTAAAAGGATCAAATAAAACAAAGAGGCCAAGCAGCATCTCAAGAGCACAAAAGCTGACGTTTCGGGCCTAGACCCTTCATCAGAGAGGGGGATGGGGAGAGGGAACTGGAATAAATAGGGAGAGAGGGGGAGGCGGACCGAAGGTGGAGAGAAAAGAAGATAGGTAGAGAGGAGAGTATAGGTGGGGAGGTAGGGAGGGAATAGGTCAGTCCGGGGAAGACGGACAGGTCAAGGAGGTGGGATGAGGTTAGTAGGTAGATGGGGGTGCGGCTTGGGGTGGGAGGAAGGGATGGGTGAGAGGAAGAACCGGTTAGGGAGGCAGAGACAGGTTGGACTGGTTTTGGGATGCAGTGGGTGGGGGGGAAGAGCTGGGCTGGTTGTGTGGTGCAGTGGGGGGAGGGGACGAGCTGGGCTGGTTTAGGGATGCAGTGGGGGAAGGGGAGATTTTGAATCTGGTGAAGTCCGCATTGATACCATTAGGCTGCAGGGTTCCCAGGCGGAATATGAGTTGCTGTTCCTGCAACCTTCGGGTGGCATCATTGTGGCAGTGCAGGAGGCCCATGATGGACATGTCATCTAGAGAATGGGAGGTGGAGTGGAAATGGTTTGCGACTGGGAGGTGCAGTTGTTTGTTGCGAACTCCACTCAGTTTGCAACAAACAACTGCACCTCCCAGTCGCAAACCATTTCCACTCCCCCTCCCATTCTCTAGATGACATGTCCGTCATGGGCCTCCTGCACTGCCACAATGATGCCACCCGAAGGTTGCAGGAACAGCAACTCATATTCCGCCTGGGAACCCTGCAGCCTAATGGTATCAATGTGGACTTCACCAGTTTCAAAATCTCCCCTTCCCCTACTGCATCCCTAAACCAGCCCAGTTCGTCCCCTCCCCCCACTGCACCACACAACCAGCCCAGCTCTTCCCCCCCACCCACTGCATCCCAAAACCAGTCCAACCTGTCTCTGCCTCCCTAACCGGTTCTTCCTCTCACCCATCCCTTCCTCCCACCCCAAGCCGCACCCCCATCTACCTACTAACCTCATCCCACCTCCTTGACCTGTCCGTCTTCCCTGGACTGACCTACCTCCTCCCTACCTCCCCACCTATACTCTCTCCACCTATCTTCTTTTCTCTCCATCTTCGGTCTGCCTCCCCCTCTTTCCCTATTTATTCCAGTTCCCTCTCCCCATCCCCCTCTCTGATGAAGGGTCTAGGCCCGAAACGTCAGCTTTTGTGCTCCTGAGATGCTGCTTGTCCTGCTGTGTTCATCCAGCCTCACATTTTATTATCTTGGAATTCTCCAGCATCTGCAGTTCCCATTATCTCTGATCTCAAATAAAACAAAGAGACCTATTTACATATAAAACCATTGATACAATTTTGAAAGACACAGAAAAAACTACAATAGCCCATCTATCCCAACAACATTTAAAAACTGGGGAGAATTTCCTTTTCTAACTGTTTATAAGGTTGACTTAATTGTTCATTTTAATTTCCAGTCTTGAGACTCCAACAGCCTTTTCCTTGACTAATAACAGAATAGAGCTCAGACTTTCTCAACTTTGAAAAACTCCTTCAGACAAAAAGAAATGGCATGCCACAAGTTCAAAACCCAAACTCTAAAGTAAAAGATGTTACAAGATATATAAAACTCCCATCGTACATCAGAATCTTCGATTTTAATGGGCTGCTGTGGATAATATCCTCCATGTGGAATCACCGATGGGTAAAGGAGGAACATCCAGGGGACAACCTTCCAGCAGAATCCAGACTCTTCTGATGGCTCAGTGTGATGCCACCATATGTCTGAATGGTCAATGATGGTGAAGAAGTTAAGTATTTTATTGGCTTGATTTGCTGCAGTCATGTGTACCTAAATACAGTGAAAAATATTGTTTTGCAAGCAGTAGAGGTAGATCATAGCAAACAAGGACATACAAATCACAGGGTGATCAGACAGACTGAGACTTACAAGATTACTGCTGGAAAGTCCTCTTTATTGAGTGGAATGGCATGCAGAGAGGTCCATGAGGTGGCTCACATTCCGGGGTTGAACTTTCCAACTAAGTTTTCAGGATACACAGCAATTCTGGAATCCATTCAGTGCAGAGGTCAGTTTAGGCTGCAGTACTCTACATGCCTCAGTCTCCTCGACACCATCAGGTACCGTCAGGTCTGAATGTCACACATTTCAAAGGTCTGCGATGGCTTAGGCCATGAGCTGGGCAAGAACTAATATACAAAATCTCATGAACATCCCTCCTTATTCTCTGTTGAACAAACTATGAAAATATTCAGAGATAACAAGGTGTGAAGCTGGATGAACACAGCAGGCCAAGCAGCATCTCAGGAACACAAAAGCTGACGTTTCGGGCCTAGGCCCTTCATCAGAGAGTTTGTGCTCCTGAGATGCTGCTTGGCCTGCTGTGTTCATCCAGCTTCACACTTTATTATCTTGGATTCTCCAGCATCTGCAGTTCCCATTATCACTGATACAATTTTGGGTTGAAACCCTTCTTCAGTTTTCTGAACATTAATACACAAACACACACACTCTCTCTCTCTCACACACACACACACACACACACACGCACACACACACTCACTCACTCTCTATTTTGTTCAAAAAGTACACAAGTTATAGGCAGTAAATTAATGTGACATTTTATAAATTCCTACTTTAGAAATAAAACTAGTCTCATTCCAAACTAAAACACAAACAGATTCTAAACAAGGCCTCACACCTAACATGCATTGTCTGACTTAAAATGTCACTTCTTCTTTACACTGATAAAATCTTCAGTTCTCTCAGGGCACATACTTGAAAGGAATTCAGCAATTTACATATACATATTAATCAATCAAAACCTTCCAACTGATTAAAGATTTAACAGCATCTTAGGTTTGTTTAACGTATCCTCATTAGTTGTGTGACTCATTGATCTTTTACTTATAAATTCTGTGTTGCGTGTCCTTCTTTCTCACTTTACCTGATGAAGGTTCTATGCTCCAAGCGCTTGTGCTTTCAAATAAAACAGTTGGACTCTAACCTGGTGTCATGTCGTTTCTGACATTAATACATCCCTCAGCCAAACTTACATGATCTTAATGACACCAATTCAACTAAATCTTTCATGGAATGGCACGGTTTCTTCTTAGTTCAATCCTGTGATCCTTATTGACTCGAGTGAGAATGCTGTGGAACTCTTTTCCCTTATAAGAGGATGTTAAGGAATGATGATGTTCCAAACTGAGGGGTCACAGTCGCAGGCAGTCACCTGAGCTTCTGAAGAACATTGCCTGCACACTGATTTAATAAATGTACTATGGGTGGCTGCGGGCAAACAAAATATTCAAGAAATTTTGGTCAGAGTTGCAACAGCATAGATTGGAGTCATGTGTTAGGACCAATGCAGAGCTCCCAATGCAACTCAGTCCTCTGGCATTGCTTGAGCTGTTAAAGTTTCCTTGGGACCATGTGGAACTCTCTGAAAAATTCCCCAACTCTGAGTCAGAAAGTTCAAAGGGTTTTGATTCATTTAAACTCGATAGTAGCCCAGGAAAAGTTAAAAGCATTCAAAACTTGCTTGAACTCATGAATAACTATGAAACCAAACACCAAACATCACTGACATCTTTCTCCCAAACCTGACTGCCCCCCAACCCCAGCACTGTTTAACACAACAGTCGCTATTCCTGACTTAAAGCATGCCTGCTAATCCTGCCCACCTTTCAATCTAAAGCACCCTCATAATGACTCCACCAACTCACTAGGCCAACTCCAGACCCAAAATATACTGGACTCAAAATATAGGCATGGTACATAGCTCAGTGGTTAGCACTGCTGCATCACAGCACCAGAGGCCTGAGTTTGATTCCAGCCTTAGGTGACTGTGTGGAGTTTGCATGTTCCCTTCAGGTCTACATGGGTTTCCTCCAAATGGTCTGGTTTCCTCTTATAGTCCATAGATGTGCAGGTTAGGTGGATTGGCCATGCTAAATTGCTCACAGTGTTCAAGGATCTGGACAGGATGGGCTATGGGAAATGCAAAGTTGCAGTGATAGCTTGGGGAATGGATCTGGGTATGATGCTCTTTGAATGGTTGGAGCAGATGTGATGGGTTGTTTGGCCTCTCTCTACAGTGCAGGGATTCTGTACGACTTCCTTCAATGCTACCTGGCTCCTTGGATACCCCTAAGCACTCATTCACCTTACTTCTGTTGAGGTGTAGTAGTGTGAAAGGAGGTTCGTGGGTTGAATGATTTGTGTCCACACTCTAATTTTAATGTAATCCCACAAGGAAATTAATAAATGTGTGTAATTCTAAGTAACCTGAATTTATACTGTATCTTCCACACCCTCAGGATTGCTCAATGTGTTTTATAGCCAATGAAATATTGATTAAAATATGAAATGGGATAGTTCATTTCTGCTGGAATTGACCAAGGCTCCTTCAACATCTTCCAAAACCATAAACCCCTAGAAGAACAAGGATTGTAGATACATGAGAACTCCACCAACTGCAAGTTTCACCCCAATCCATTGAACATCCCAGCTCAGAAACATATTACTCTTCCTTCAATCAGACTGGGTCTTGGAACTCCCTCCCTTAGGAAATTTTGGGTCTACCTACAGCACTTGAACTGCAACATTCAAGAAGGCAGCTCACCACCACCTTCTCAAGGGCAATTGGAGGCAGGCTGTAAATGTCCAGCGACAACCCACATCCCATGAATAAGTAAAAGAGAGTGTAATCACAGTTATAAGATCCCTCAAATAGGAAAAAAAGTGAACATGGTACAGACAGGATCCTACAAAGTTAGGATGTATGTAGATATGCAGGAACTTTATCTTAATAATATAACCTTTCTTAACATTTCCAACTGTGTCCATGCTTGTCCACCAATAAACAGTTGCTTTGATGCTTTTCAGAATCAGCTGGCAAATGTTCTGGTGTACATTCCTGAAACAGCTCAATTCTTTGATTTAATCATATTTTTCCAAGGGGGATTAGTGCTAGATCCAAGGGATTTGAGGAAATGCACACCATGCATCATTTGTGATGGAACTAAGCAAACTTGAGAGATAGGAAAAATAAATCTCGCACTGTAACCCCTTCACTCATGTAAATATTTACTGCACTCTAAGACATTACCTTTCCTATGATTTTGGAATAGGCCAGTTTGTTCACAAATTCACTGAGCAGAGCAGGACTAATTGAGAAGGCACACAAGTTCCTTAGATTTTATTGACAGTGGTGTTGAATACAAAAACATGGAAGTTCAGCCAAGGTAAATCACTGGCTAAATATTGGTTAAGGTGTTGTGCCCTGTCCTGGGAGTCAAACATCAGCGAAGATGTCAAGCACTTAGAAACGCATGTGTAGAGAGATGATATAATCTGACATTACTCAAGTTAGAGTAGACAAGTTTGAGGGACAATTAATAGACATGCTCCAGGTACAGAGTGAGGAGTAAGCAACTACTTACAGCACCCAGAGGGTCAGTACAACACAGAACGTAGAAAATAGAACAATACAACCCAGGAACAGGTCCCTCAGCCCACAATGTTATGTTGAACATGATGCAAAATGAAACTAATCCCTTCTGCCTGCTTTTGGTCCATATCCCTCCATACCTTGTATATTCATGTGCTCATTTAAAAGCCCCTTATCATCTCCACCTCCCCCCACCCATTGTATCTGCCTCCACCACGACCCAGGGCAGCATGTTCCAGGCTCCTACTGCAATCTTGCCCCTCACACCTCCTTTGAATTTTTCCCTCTTACCTTAAATGCATGGCCCCTAATATTAGACATTTCAACTCTGGGAAAAAAAAATTCAGACTGTCAATCCCATCTCTGCATCCTATAATTTTATAGATTTCTATCAAATCTCCCCTCAGCCTCTGCTACTCCAGAAATAAATCACATGAGGAACAGTTGAGGACTTTGGGGCTATAATCATTGGAGTTTAGAAGGATGGGTGGGTGGGATCTAATTGAAACCTTCAGAATACTGAATAGCCTGGACAAAATGGATGTTGGGAAGATGCTTCCATTGGTAGGAGAAACTAGGACCCGAGGGGACAGCCTTAGAGTAAGGGGAAGGCCTTTTAGAACAGAGATAAGGATAAATCCTTCAACCAGAGAGCGGTAAATCTATGGAATTCACTGCCACAGAAGGCTGTGGAAGCCAGGTCATTGAGCGCATTTAAGACTGAGATAAATAAGTTCTTGATTGTCAAGGGGATCAAGGATTACAAGGAGAAAACAGGAGAATGGGTTGAGGAACTTATAAGCCATGATTGAATGACAGAACAGATTCAATGAGCCGAATGGCCTAACCTCTACTCCTATGCCTTATGGTATTAAAGCAACTTGAGCTCTTCCAGCCTCACCTTATAGCTCATACCCTCCAGTCAGGCAATGTCTTGTAAATCTCTTCTGCATCCTTCCCAACTTGTGTTGGCAAGTGATAGCAGATGGGATGCAGTATGGGAAAGCAAACTTAGTACCTCAAAAGTAAAGATCATGATACTTTCTAAATGTCGATCCATTCAGCAACATAAAGGCACAGATTTGATGAAATTCAAAGGATGTACATTTGACAGTGGCATAAAGCTCTGGTTAAACTGCATTTGAATTATTCTGTTCAGTTCTGGGCACCACAACTCTGGAAATACCGAACTTATTCAAAAAATATTGATACATTTCAGATATTAGAGGTACATATGGGTATGGAGAGAAAGTGGGAATATTGCATTAAAATAGAGGATCAGTCATGACCATATTAAATGTTTGAAGAGGTTCGAAGGGCTGAATGACCTATTCCTGTTCCTAGTTTCTGCATTTTTAATGATATCTTTGTCAGACAAATACAAGTGGAAATCTGAAACTACCTCCCAACTGAGATCCACATCCTGGTCAACATGCAACATTACATGTAAAAAACTGAAAGTACTGTGGATCTCAAAATCAGAAATAAAAATAGTAATTGCTGGAAAATCTTATTGGTCTGGCAGCTTTTGTGAGGAGAAGTCAGTGTTAACATATTGGGTCCAGTGACCCTTCCTCAGAACAATGTTCAGTTCTGAGGAAGGGTCACTGGACCCAAAACATTAAATCTGATTTCTCTCCATAGATCTTGCTAGACCTGCTGGGATTTTCCAGCAATTTTTGTTTTTGTTTACAGCATTACAAATAATTACCACTTATAATTACTAATTGTGATGTTACATAATGCAACTAATGTCACAAAATAAAAGGTTGTTGACTCAACCTCATCTCATTATTGTTTGTGGAATCATTAAGACAGCTTTTATTGTATAATATTATATCCTGCCAGAGATGGTGCAAATTGCATCTCCAAGAGGATGGGACAAACAAACTATAACATAGAGGTTAAATGTGACAAGAACAATTTGCTTCATAGGTGATGTTAATGGGAGGTTATCTGTCACCCCAAGGGCTGTCACTTCATCAGGGCACAAACGACTTAGTGCATAAATAAACAATCCTTTTTTTAAAAATCACTGTCATTTACAGGAAGACAGAGCGTCTTTTTAAAAGTGCTTTCAGCACAGTATAAATGTTAAATACACCATCCCCTACATTGGTGGGACAATAAGTAAAGCCCAAACAAGCACTAGGAAAGGAATGACAGCTATGAACTTACAAAATGTTTTCTTTCTGTGTAACCAACCAGCAAATCTCTCAATTCAGCAGTCAAATGTCAGGGGAATACAGCTAAGAAACAGAGGATTCCAAAATGTCAGCTCTCACTTTGACGTAGCACCTCTGCCTGAGAATAAAATGTTTTGAATTGTTATTTGCAGATTACAGGCAAGAAAGCCACACCTGTCACTTACAGAGGTGTACAGCTCCCTGTGTCAAAAGCTGCAAAGCGTTTCAGGAGGTGATTTTATTTATTTAATTTCCTTTACAGCTAGAGTGACACGCCATTCTGGTGTGCGCTGATGTATATGTTCAGCACAAAACTGCGCCAAATGATTGGTGAAAGTTTAGAACCTAGAACGGAAAGTGGTATCTAAGCCAGTTTTGTGAAGGGTTATCTTCTCCCACTCACCTGCTCTTTCCTGATTGAGTTGCAAATGTCTTCTACTTCAATATTCATCCAATTACTTTTTAAAAGTTGCTGTTGATTCCATTCTCATCATCCACTCAGGCAGTGCATTCCAGTCTATAATAACTCAATATATAATTATTATCACAACATACTTACATTCCTGCTTCACTCATACAGTAAGCTAACTTCCTGTTAAATTGTTATTTTTGGATACTTCCTCATCATGCACTTCATTGTTATTGTGTCCATTTAGTTTTAGTTCATTCATGGGATATGGCCATCGCATTTTATTGTTCAGAGGGCAGGAAAGAGGCAAACACAATGCTGTGGGTCTGGAGTCACATGTAGGTCAGACCAGGTAAAATGACAGTTTCCTTCTCTGAAGGACATCAGTGAGCCAGATAGATTTTTCCTGAGAATTGATTCATCGTCATTGTTATATTCCTAATCCCAGATTTGTTACTGAATTCAAATTCCAATATTTGCTGTGATAGAAATACAACCCTGGTCCCTAGAACACTACCTGCGCTTCTGGATTAATACCTAGCAACAATGACTTTCGGCCATCGCCACCTACAATTGGCAGCAACACTGAGATGAGTTTTACGCACTTGTTTCGAGCATAGACCTATAACAAAGCATGGGTTTGAATGAGCAATAAATATGGCTAATTAGGTTTAACACCTATGGACAATAAAAACAGTTAAAGATAAAGACACGTGTCAAAGTTAACCATGGAAAATTCCTTTGCAGCTATCAGAAAAGAATACACCTAAAAGGGAACAGAGATGACACACAAATGCCATTAATTATGTGTGGCATGGTGGCTTAGTGAATACCACTGCTGCCTCACAGTGCCAGGGTACTGCGTTCAATTCAACCCTTGGGCAACTGTATGTGGAGAGTTTGCACGTTCTCCCTGTGTCTGATTGGGTTCTCACTGATTTCCTCCCCCAGTCCAAAAATGTGCAAGTTAGATGGATTGGCTATGCTAAATTACCGATCGTGTTGATGTGTAGGCTAGGTGCATTAGCCATAGGAAATGCAGGGTTACAGGCACAGGTGGAGGGATGGGTCTGAGTGGGATGCTCTTTGGAGGGTTGGTATGGACTTGTTGGCTCATTTCCACACTGTATGGATTCTAAACACATGCTGAACATGGATAGCCATAAAAATGTGAGCAGCACTGTAGTGAAGAGAAAGGCATTGCAAAATCACACCTGGGCATGAAACGAAAGCCCCAGTTAGAGAACAAAATAGTGGAACTACCCAACAAATAAAAATGACAAACATCCTTATCATATGAATATCATAAGGACTAGGATAAGACAGCACTCATAAAGACAGAGATATGAAACATGTTTACGAATAAACATTTCCCTCAGGATTTTTATGAGAATAAAGGAGAGATGAACAAAATATCCAGATATGAAAATGGAACATCATTGTTGACAAATCTTCAACAAAAGATTGTTTGAAAATTGAAATTGTAAGGAAGATATGAAATGAGTGTGAAACATCACAAGTACATTGCTGAGGTAAAATTGCGCAGCTCCTGAAGGTATCTCCAGTGAGTAATAAAGGAAGAACATAGAATACATGAAAGTGAGAGAAACTTAAGGTTCACATCTACATTTGTAAAGGAGGGGGAGTCAAAATAATATATTAAAGAAAACAAGACACTTTGTGCTGCAGAAGGGGAAATGGTAGAACAAGTGGAACAGCGGGTGGACTCTGGAGCAAAAGGCAAAGGGAGTGTTAATGGTACCAAAGGAGAATGTAAATGTAAAGTGGGTTTCAGGGGAACTGCATTCAGCGGAAAATACGCTTAAATCTACTCTGAATAACGTCCATGTGATTCAAAGAATCGTTAAGGGGAAGGAAGGCATTTACTGGGAGGGGTTCGTCAAAGTGGAGGACAGAGTTCATGGTCTAAAATTATTGAACATATTTTTGAGTCCTGAATGTTGTAAACTGGCTAAGTAGAAAATGAGGTGCTATTCTTCTAACTTGCACTGGTCTTCTCTAGAATGTAGCATCAGGTCGAAAACAGAAATGGAGCTGAAATGGCGCATATAAAATGGCAAATGAAACAAGGTTAGAGTCAGAGATAATGGGAACTGCAGATGCTGGAGATTCCAAGATAATAAAATGTGAGGCTGGATGAACACAGCAGGCCAAGCAGCATCTCAGGAGCACAAAAGCTGACGTTTCGGGCCTAGACCCTTCATCAGAGAGGGGGATGGGGGGAGGGAACTGGAATAAATAGGGAGAGAGGGGGAGGCGGACCGAAGATGGAGAGTAAAGAAGATAGGTGGAGAAGGTGTGGGTGGGGAGGTAGGGAGGGGATAGGTCAGTCCAGGGAAGACGGACAGGTCAAGGAGGTGGGATGAGGTTAGTAGGTAGCTGGGGGTGCGGCTTGGGGTGGGAGGAAGGGATGGGTGAGAGGAAGAACCGGTTAGGGAGGCAGAGACAGGTTGGACTGGTTTTGGGATGCAGTGGGTGGGGGGGAAGAGCTGGGCTGGTTGTGTGGTGCAGTGGGGGGAGGGGATGAACTGGGCTGGTTTAGGGATGCAGTGGGGGAAGGGGAGATTTTGAAACTGGTGAAGTCCACATTGATACCATATGGCTGCAGGGTTCCCAGGCGGAATATGAGTTGCTGTTCCTGCAACCTTCGGGTGGCATCATTGTGGCAGTGCAGGAGGCCCATGATGGACATGTCATCAAGAGAATGGGAGGGGGAGTGGAAATGGTTTGCGACTGGGAGGTGCAGTTGTTTGTTGCGAACTGAGCGGAGGTGTTCTGCAAAGCGGTCCCCAAGCCTCCGCTTGGTTTAGGTTAGAGTCCGCAAGGTTAGAGTCATTATTGTTTGCAGAGTACGGGTTTTCTGCAAATTAGTGAGCCAGTCTGACATTTGGTCTGACTAGTGTAGAAGAGACCGCACTATGAGGGGTGAATACGGTAGACCAGATTGAAAGAAGCACAGACAAATCATTGCTTCACTCAGGAGGTGTGTTTAGTACATTGGACAGTGAGTAGGGAGAAGGTAAAGTTTTACACCTCTCTGTGATTGCATGGGAAGGAGTTGGGGGTGACGAGGGAGTGGGCCATGGTATGGTGGAAGAGAATGATCCCTGCAGAATTTAGAAAGGACATGAAAGGAAATAATACTAAGTGGCTCATCCTGCTGTACATGGGAAAAATGGCCGAGGGAGATAGACTGGTAAATGAGAGCAAAAGAAACAGCATTGTGATTTGGGGAGGAAGAAGAGATGAGAGTAGAGGGTTGGAAATGGGTTGAACATGGAAGAGGACCCAACTGACACCAATCAGTGGAGGTGGAGGTGGAGAAAAGGGTACAGTCCTCAGTTGAGTTTAGAAGTGCTCCTGTGGAAGGTAGCGCATTTTGAACAGATGTGACAAAGGCAGAGAAACTGGTAGAATGCAGTGTAGTCCTTACAGGAAGCAGAGTGTGAGGAAGTGTCGCTGATTTAGAGGAATACAAATCAGAGGGAGGCTGTTTAGTGTAAGGTAGCCAAAGTCGCACTGGATGTTCTCAACGGGGAGAAGATGACAAGGAAGCTGGAACTGTGCTTTATAGACTTTCAAAACAAAGTAGGAGATGATCGTACTGAAGCTTACAAAATTCTCAAAGGGCTAGGGTAGGGTCGATGCTTTCCTTGGCTTGGAGAGGGGTGTTGAGATTGGGGGAGCGGGGTGTCAGGTGAGGGTTGCTGTCTCAAACCAAAGAATGTGGGCAGCACAGTGGCTCAGTGGTTAGCACCGCTGCCTCAGAGTGCCAGGGGCCCAGGTTCAATTCCACCCTTGGGTAACTGTCTGCATGGAGTTTGCACATTCTCCCTGTGTTTGTGCGGGTTTCTTCCAGGTGCTCTGGTTTCCTCCCACAGTCCAAAGATGTGCAGGCTAGGTGGGTTGGCCATTCTAAATTGCCCATAAGGTGCACTTTGGTAAGTTAGCCATCGAAAGTGCAGGCTTACTGGCATGGAGCTGAATTGGTGGGTCAATATGGGCCAAATTGCCTGCTTCCACAATGTAGGGATTCTATGATGTTCTCAAATGGTGGAGCAGGCTTGAGGAGCTGAAAGGCCTTTTTCTTCCTAAACAGTTTTGTTGAAAAGTTGCTGCTTCATTTCATGCTATTAGATTCCATTTTACCTCACCAAACCTGTTAAAAAACTTATTCCCTGAGAATAAAAGTAGAATACTGTGAATGCTGGAAATCTGAAATAAAAGTGATGCAGAATCTTAGCAGTTCTGACAGCATCAGTGGAGAGAAAGAAACAGAATCAACAGATTGAGCCTGATTTGACTTCTTTGGTTATATTAGACTCGAAACACTAATTCTGTTTCTCCCTCCACAGATGCTGCCAGATCTGTTGAGCTTTTCCAATTATTGCTGCAGCTGTTTGTTTGAGTGGAAGTGCCAGTGTTGGACTGGGGTGGACAAAGTCAAAGGTCACACAACGCCAAGTTATAGTCCAACAGGTTTATTAGATGTTACAAGCTTTCGGAGACTCTGTCAGATGGCCTGACAAAGGAGCAGTGCTTCATAAAATTGTGATTTCACATAAACATGTAACCTGGTGATGAACTGCAACTTGATGTTGCATGCCTTCTTTTTTTGGGGAGAGGCTGTGTACAGCACAGTCCTGGTTGTTACTGTTTCCAACTCTGCTATCGACTACTACTGCCATTTCATACCCTTACTGCAAGGCAAACATTTCTTAAAACTACCAAGGTATCACACTTGTAACAAAAGTTACTGCAAGCTTCTCCCAAAATCTGTATCTTCTTACATATTCTAACAATCTTATGTTTTGGTTCATAAAAAGACTGTGACGATATAAAGTGTTTGTGATGGGGAAGGTGCTGGTTTGTCAAATCAGCTCCATTTTGTTCAAACTAAAATGTTCCTCACAATTAGCATATCCAAGGAATGCGGGGACAGCAATCAGACACAGTGACTCCAAATATGTGGATGTTATTTACATTTCTACAGTGAGCAGATGTATACCCATTGCATGGTCTGAGATAACAAGGTATAGAGCAGGATGAACACAATAGGCCAAGCGGCATCAGAGGAGCAGGAAAGCTGATGCTTTGGGCCTAGGACCTTCTTTGGAAAAAAAAAGACCATTGGATGTCAGTTGGCTTTGTTAGCTGTCTCTTGAACAAGTGTACTGGCAAAGTGACTAATTGTATCTGGGTCAGGCTTTCAATTAGGGCAATTCTGAAAACAACCTTTTCTAAAGAGTTTTCTTTCAAAAAAATCTATCTTTGGTCTTTGACAGATGAAATTCTTACTCATCTCTATTTTAACTGTGCAACCACTTATTTTGAGGTCATGCTATTTGGTCCTAGACTCTCCACAAAAGGGAAACAACCTTTCCCCTTCTACCCTGTCAAGTCTGACATACATCAAGAAGGTTGGTTCGTATTCTTCGAAGCTCCAAATTACTCAACCTCGCCTCATAAGACAGGTCCTCCATACCAGGTATCAAAATAGTGAACCAGCTCTGGACTGCCTCCGATGCCAGCACATCTTTCCTTCGATGCCCAAAACTGTTCACATTATTACTGTTTTGGTCTGACTAGTGGCTTTTATAGTTTATCAAAACCTCCCTATTTTAATATTCCATTACTTTTGAAATAAAGATCAACATTTCGTTTGCCTTCCCCAATCCTAGTGTTTGTCCCAATGAAAGAATGGTCAGCTTTTCTATTCCGCTTGCCAAAGTGCTTTTTTAATATTTTCTCAGATTATATTCCAACTCTCAATTTTTTGCTGATATAATTTACATGTCTATATCTGTCTGCAGAATCTTTGTGTCACCCTCAATACTTGCCTTGTCACCTATTTTTAAGTCAACTACAAACTATGTATAGTATGCTCACTTCCCTCATCCACAATATTAAACTGAATTGTGAGTAAGCATGTATTAATTACTTCAACGCCTGTGGCACACAGGTTTGACATTCTATAGATGGCCCATTGTCCAAACTCCCTGTCTTCTATTAGTAAGCCAGTTCTGTATCCATGCTAACATATTACTTCCAACACAGTGAACGCTTATCTACATATGCAGGCTAACATGTGGTACCTTAGTAAATCTGAAAATCCCAATATATGATACCCACTGATTCCTTCTTTCTATCCTGCTTGTTACCTCCTCAAAGAATTCTGATAAATTTTCTAGGCATGATTTCCCCTTCATGAAGCCATGCTAACTGTGCTAGATTGTGTTATGTAATCCTAAACACTCTGCCCATAATGGATATTAATAGATAGTAACATTTGCCTACTGACAGGCAAGAGGGGAGGTAGTAACCTAATGCTACTATCGCTGGAAAACTAATCCAGTGGCCCAGACAATGCTCTGGGAACCTGGGTTCAAATCGTGCCATGGCAGATAATGGAATTTCAATTCAACAGAACTCTGAATTTAAACATCAAATATTGAACATGAAGTTGTGGTTAATTCTCAAAATTGCCCAGTCAGTTAGGGATGGGCAATAAATGCTGGCCATTGACAGCATCCTGTGAATGAATTTTTAAAAAACTACAAAGGATCCCTATAGGGTGGAAGCAGGCCATTCAGCCCAACAAGTTCACACCAACCCACCAAAGAGCATTCCACCCAGACCCACCCCTTCCCGACATTTTCATTGCTAGCCCACCTAGGCTACAAACTATTCTAAGCCATTCCATCTAACCTCAACAACTTTGGGCTGTGGGAGCAAATCTAACCACCTGGAGGAAACCCATTCACACAAGGGGAGAATGTGCAAACTCCACACATACGGTCGCTAGAGGGTGGGAGCAAACCCGGGCCCCTGGAGATGTGAGGCAACAGTGCTAAGTATTGAGCTACCATGCCGTCCTAAATCATCAATTGTTGCTGGCTTTTTTTTTGTCTCCTTCCCCATTTAAACAGTGTTAGATTGGCAGTTTTCCAATTCTCTGGGATTTTTCTTGAATCTAAGAATTTTTGGAAGGTTATGATCAGTGCATCCACTTTCTCTGAAGCTACATCCTATAATGGCTTCAGACGCATTCCATCAGGCCCAGAGGACTGTATGGTCTTTAACAACATTTGATTTCCCCAGTACTTTCTTTCTCTGGTGATATGTTTTGTATTTATTTTCTGTTTTGTTTTTGCTTATGCAATGTATTTATGCAATTTCACTGCCACTTCCTCATTTACCATTAATATTTTCCCAACTTCTTTCTCAAAGGGGCTTGTGTTCACTTTGGTTTCTCTCTTTCTTTTTATATATTTTAAAGATTCTCTGCAAATTATATATCCAATTGTTTTTAGAAAGTGTGTTGAGGATGTTATTAGAATACAGGGTGACTTGGACAGGCTAGGTGAGTGGACGGATGCATGGCAGATGCAGTTTAATGTGGATAAATGTGTGGTTATACACTTTGGTGGCAAGAACAGGAAGGCAGATTGCTATCTCAATGGAGTCAGGCTAGGTAAAGGGGAAGCGCAACGAGATCTAGGTGTTCTTGTATATCAGTCAATGAAAGCAAGCATGCAGGTACAGCAGGTAGTGAAGAAAACTATTAGCATGCTGGCTTCATCACAAGACGAATTGAGTATAGGAGCAAAGAGGTCTTTCTGCAGCTGTACAGGTCCCTGATGATACCACACCTGGAGTATTGTGTGAAGTTTTGGTCTCCCAATTTGAAGAAAGACATTCTTGCTATTGAGGGAGTGCAGCGTAGGTTCACAAGGTCAATTCCCGGAATGGCGGGACTATCATATGTTGAAAGATTGGAGCGACTGGGCTTGTATACTCTTGAGTTTAGAAGGATGAGAGGGGATCTGATTGAGACGTATAAGATTATTAAGGGATTGGACACTGTGGAGGCGGGAAGAATGTTTCCGCTGATGGGTGAGTCCAGGACCAGAGGACACAGTTTAAAAATAAGGGGTAGGCCATTTAGAACAGAGTTGAGGAAAAACTTCTTCACCCAGAGAGTGGTGGATATATGGAATGCTCTGCCCCAGAAGGCAGTGGAGGCCAACTCTCTGGATGCTTTCAAGAAAGAGATAATCAGAGCTCTTAAAGATAGTGGAATCAAGGGTTATGGGGATAAGGCAGGAACAGGCTACTGGTTGTGGATGATCAGCCATGATCACAATGAATGGTGGTGCTGGCTTGAAGGGCCGAATGGCCTACCTATTGTCTATTGTCTATTTATCATAGTTAAGTTAATTGATTAACAACGATTACATTGAATGTTGGGACAGGTTTGAAGAACAAATAAGCATGGAGCCTATTTCTTATGTTCTCAGTTTTTGTTCTAAATTATGACTGGTTGAGGCAATATCACTGATTCATATCTGTAATCAGTAAGTGTGGCATATGGTAATGCAATTGATCCACTAATTCCTGGCTGACATGTGCAGCAACACCAGGTTTAATTATTTACTGGTGATGCATATTTTGAATAAAATTGATATAATGATCTTGAAAAACTGGTGATTATTTTTTGATATTGTTCCGGCCCTTGCTCTATTCTCTGATTTTCATCTCCTTGCTTCCATTTGCTGTTTATGCTCATTTTTCACTTCAACACACACACCTTAACATTTCTCAGAGGAAGTAAGAACTGCCGATGCTGGGGTCAGAGATAACACAGTGTGGAGTTGGAGGAACACAGCAGGCCAGGCAGCCTCAGAGGATCAAGAAAGCTGGTGTTTCAGGTTGGGGCCCTTCTTCAAAAACCTTAACATTTCAGTTTTTTTTCTCTTTATTCCTACATTGGATGTGTGCATGAGTGGTAAGATGAGCATTTACTGTCCATCTCAATTTGCTTTTGGATTGATTTGAAGAGCTGTTAATATATATAGAAAATAGGACCAGAAGTTGGCCAATCAGGCCTTTAAGCCTGCTGAACTATTCAATAAGATCATGGCTGATCAACCACCACGGTACTTGTTCCTGCTTTCTCTCCAGTGTGGGTTCAATTCCTGCTCTGGCCAAGGTTAACATGAAGAAGATAACAAAATGTGGAGCTGGATGAACACAGCAGGCCAAGCAGCATCCCAGGAGCACAAAAGGTGACGTTTCGGGCCTTGACCCTTCATCAGAGAGGCGGATGGGGTGAGGGTTCTGGAATAAATAGGGAGAGAGGGGGAGGCGGGCCGAAGATGGAGAGAAAAGAAGATAGGTGGAGAGGAGAGTATAGGTGGGGAGGTAGGGACGGGATAGGTCAGTCAAGGGAAGACAGACAGGTCAAGGAGGTGGGATGAGGTTAGTAGGTAGGAGATGGAGGTACGGCTTGGGGTGGGAGGAAGGGATGGGTGAGAGGAAGAACAGGTTAGGGAGGCAGAGACAGGCTGGGCTGGTTGTGTGATGCAGTGGGGGGAGGGGACAAACTGGTCTGGTTTTGGGATGCGGTGGGGGAAGGGGAGATTTTGAAGCTGGTGAACTCATCCAGCGAACTTTAAGCTGTCCGTCCTTCCCCTCCCTACCTCCCCACCTATACTCTCCTCTCCACCTATCGTCTCCTCTAACCATCTTCGGTCCGCCTCCCCCTCTCTCCCTATTTATTCCAGTTCCCTCACCCCATCCGCCTCTCTGATGAAGGGTCAAGGCCCGAAACGTCACCTTTTGTGCTCCTGGGATGCTGCTTGGCCTGCTGTGTTCATCCAGCTTCACACTTTATTATCTTGGATTCTCCAGCATCTGCAGTTCCCATTACCTCTTAACATGAAGAAGTCTCATTCTCAACATCTCCCTTCGCCTGTGGTGTGGTAACCATCAGGTTAAACCAACATCAGTCATCTCTCCCTCTTTCTCTCTCTCGTAACCGAGCAGCCCTATGGTCTGATAAGATTATGGTGACTTGACTTCTGTCTAATTGAGATAGAGGGTTAGCCGTAATCAGGTTGAATGGTGAAACAAATTTGACTGATGAATGGTATTTGCTTGCCTTTATTTCCAATGTTTCTATCTTTCTCTGACATGAATCTATCTAGACTGAGTGACAGCTTCACGGATCACCAATGTTCAGTCTGTAAAAAAGACCCCGAGCTTCCAGTGGCCTGCCAATTCAATACAACACCCTATTCCCTGGCCAACATCTCCACCTCAGGCTTGCTGCAGTGCTCCTGTGAAGTAGTTTTAGTATGGAAGGGCAAAATGTGTTGGAACAGGCTTGGAGAGCCAAAGGGGCCTGTTCATGTGCTTTGTTGTTCTTTGTTAGCATCAGTTCTGAAGAAGGGTAATTGGATCCAAAATTCTAACTCTGATTTCTCTCTACAGAAGTTGCCAGACCTGCTGAGCTTTTCCAGCAACTTTCTTTTTGTTCCTGATTTACAGCATCCACAGTTCTTTTGGTTTTTAACACGACAACAGTTCCTCTTACAACTAGTAATGATAAGTGCTTATATGATGCTAAACAGGCTCTCTGATCCAAAAAAGGTACAACTTAAGTAGGTTCATTCGTTTCCACATGTAGTTTATTATTGGACACCTTTAAAAATGTAGCATTTTAAATTTTACTTCTCTTTTCTGTCTCTTGTTGTTTTTCTCTCTTACTCTTAATATGTACTTAATTTCTTCTCAGCTCCTGATTTGAGTCTGATTTGCTCTATTTCCAACTCTGCTGCTAATTTTTAAATACTTAAATCTCATTGGTCCGTGAAAAACACTGCTGGCTCCCAGATCTCCTCTGGTTTCAGCAATGTCTTTCTGAGCAAAAACAAAAAACAGAAAATGCTGGTGAAACTCAGCAGGTCTGGCAACATCAGCGTACAGAAAGCGGAGTTAATGTTTCAAGTCCGGTATGACTTGTTTGAAACAGATCTGAAAGATGGGTCATCGGATTTGCAACATTTTGTTTCACTCCAGAGGTTGGCACGTCTGCTGAGTTTCTCCAGCAGATTCTGTTTTTGCTTCAGATCCTCAGCATTCACAATTCTTCATTTTATCTTTATCAGTTCACCCTATCAGAAAGTTGCAACACTAGTTATATTTGAATAGAAGGATGTGCAATAAAAGGATTAACAATGTATGTTACAGGATACTGCGATTTGAATAGAAGGATGTGCAATAAAAGGATTAACAATGTATGTTACAGGATACTGCACGTCAGTATGATTTGGCCCAAGAGGTCTTTAGAAGAGATTAAAAATAAGTCTAAATGAAACATCCCAACATTGCAAGCCTTAGAGGGAATGACAGTGATATGAGATTAAGACAGAAGACAGAGCTTTATAGCTAGATTGGTGGAATGGTCAACATCATTTTTATTACAGTTTGACAATGGTGAGACTATTAATAAGTGATCTTAAAATACCACCTCAAAGCAGTCTTTCCTGTTATCAGACCGTCTTCCTTAAGAGAATTGTATTATGATGGCAGTATAATAAATTTTGTTCTCTTGCATGGTTTCATCGATATCCAAGGACAAAACTGTTCAAAACTAAAATGTTGCCCTGCGGGAAGGTTTGTGCCTTGATGTAACCCAATCACACGGTCCCACCATCCCCATCTCTCCCCACCCTCTGCGCCACCACTATCTTCGATTATTTCTCATAGATAGAGTCAAAAAGATTTAGGGCACTTTTAACAACATACTTCAGATGTTATCAGATACAGTCAGCCAAAGCAAATCAATTTATTTGAGTGAAAGAAAAACAACCTGACAAGATTAAAAAGGGATTTCGTCGACCAAGTATTTTTGTGTTATTGTACAAGCAGACTAAATAGGATAGTCGTGTAAAAATAATGACCTTGCATTATTCTTTAGGAGATTTTAGTGTACAACTTGTTCTGACACAAACAGGCACAGTAATCTGCTGGGACAACATTAACCATTGATGGGTTAGGTGTACCTTAAATGTAATTGGGAAAAATAAATGGACAGAAATAAAACAAAGAACTGCGGATGTTGGAAATTTAAAGGAAGAAATGGAAATTGCTGGAGAAACTCAGCTGGTCTAGCAGCATTCTGAAGAAGAGTCACAGGAGAAAACAAAACAGAAGTTGCTGGAAACACTCAGCAGGTCTGGCAGCATCTGTGAAGGAAAAGAAACAGAGTTAACTTTTCCGGTCTGGTGGCCCTTCCTCAGAACTCAGAAGGGTTACAGGAGACTGGGCAACTTGCTCATTTCTTCAAAATATTTAAATGAAACCTTTCGCATCAACTCATGCAGGCAGATGGGGCTTCAGTTTAAGATTTCATCAGAAAGATGGCACCTCCAGCAGTGCAGTATAAGTTGAGAAAACATGAAATTTTTTGCAGTAAGAGGAAAATTAAGTAGAGTAATATTTAAACTGAGAATGATGCCGAATTCAGGGAGGCAGAGGGATCAAGGTGTTCTCATAAATGAATGCAAACTGTTGGTATTGTGATGATACTATGGCTTTAAGATATATATCTTGCTTTTTTTTGGGAAAAGATGGTTTCAGACAGAGGCACCTAGCTGTCTATTGAAAAACCATAAAGTAAACTTGTAGTATGTTTTCTCCCTGAGGGTGGACCAATAGAAGCATCCTGACTGGGGTGTGGGGAGGGTTGTGTGGTGGTCAAGCTCCCCCAGAGCCAGGATTTTTAGTTTTAACTTCTCAGTAGTTGCAGCTGTTGGGGTCATGAAACAGAGTCAGGAAGCGATAGTATATCTCTCCTTGCTACACTCTCTCTCAGAGTTCTGTCTTGAAGTTTCTTCCTCCTAGATTAGAGAATTATCAGAGAGACTATCTATTTTACTGAACTTGCCCTTTATTAAGGTTGTGTTTATGGGATGTTACCATATTGGAGCAGTTACTGTTCAGTAGTAAAGTAATGTATTATTCTGTTAAGTTCCAATACAACTAAGTTATTCCAAATCCTTTTTTCTTTTCCAACAGTTCTCAGGAAGGGTGACCGGACCCGAAATGTTAACTCAGTTTTCTACTTCACAGATGCTGCCAGACCTGCTCAGCTTTCCCGGCAACTTTGTTTCTGTTCCTGATTTACAGAACCTGTAGTTCTTTTGGTTTTCCTTCTTTCTTTTGTTGCATTTTAATTCTAACAAATGAATAAAGTGTTTTGCTTCAAATCTGATAAATTAACCAATCATTTGCATCTGGAATTCCTAGCACCTGCCTTTAACATAAGAAAAAGTTAGAGTCTAGGCCAACTTCTTGCTATATTTTGAATGGGTTTGGTCTATTCCATAACAGTATGCAGGTGGAGCAAATGATTAAGTAGGCTCATAGAATACTATCCCTTATTACGAGAGGGATTGAACATAAAAGTAAGCAATTTTTGCTTCACTTATAGAGGGCTTTGGTGAGATCCCATTTTGAATAATGTTTTGATCTCCTTATTTCAGGAAGGATGTAAATTCATTTGAGGTAGCTTAGAGGAGATTTGTTAGGTTGATACATGGAATAAGTGACGTATCAGGAAAGACTGGACAGGCTGGGCTTGTTTTCAAATGAGTGTAGAAGAGTGAGGGGTGATTTGATTGAAGTTTATAAGATATTGAATGGCCTTGGAAAGGTGGATGTGGAAATGATATCTCTTGTTATGCGTGATACTAGAACTAGAGGACACTGTTTTAAAATTAGGCATCACTCTTTAAGGACAGAGATGAGGGTATTTTTTTTCCCTCAGAGAGGATTATCTGTCTCTGAGATGCTCTGCCTTGGAAGGTCATTGAGGAAGAGATGTGGAATATTTTTTAGGCAGATATTCATGCCAAATTAAGGAATCAAATGTTATCAGGTATGGATGGGAATGGCCAATTCAGAACTCAGATAAATTAGTCATGACCTTGTCAAATGGCAGAGCAAGCTTGAGAGGTTGAATGGCCTACTCCTGCTCCTATTTTATGATTGTATATATATGCCCTCAGTACTAAACTGGAGAATCTGCCTTGATTTTTGCGCTCATGCTTGGGAGTGGAATCCTGAACCTTTATGATTTAGAGGTGATCATGACATCTACTGAATCACCGTGGCTAGCCTCGGACTCCATCTTCTAGAGCATAGAACATAGAACATAGAACAGTACAGCACAGAACAGGCCCTTCAGCCCACAATGTTGTGCCGACCATTGATCCTCATGTATGCACCCTCAAATTTCTGTGACCATATACATATCCAGCAGTCTCTTAAATGACCCCAATGACCTTGCTTCCACAACTGCTGCTGGCAACGCATTCCATGCTCTCACAACTCTCTGCGTAAAGAACCTGCCTCTGACATCCCCTCGATACTTTCCACCAACCAGCTTAAAACTATGACCCCTCGTGCTAGCCATTTCTGCCCTGGGAAATAGTCTCTGGCTATCAACTCTATCTATGCCTCTCATTATCTTGTATACCTCAATTAGGTCCCTCTCCTCCTCCTTTTCTCCAATGAAAAGAGACCGAGCTCAGTCAACCTCTCTTCATAAGATAAGCCCTCCAGTCCAGGCAGCATCCTGGTAAACCTCCTCTGAACCCTCTCCAAAGCATCCACATCTTTCCTATAATAGGGCGCCCAGAACTGGACGCAGTATTCCAAGTGCGGTCTAACCAAAGTTTTATAGAGCTGCAACAAGATCTCACGACTCTTAAACTCAATCCCCCTGTTAATGAAAGCCAAAACACCATATGCTTTCTTAACAACCCTGTCCACTTGGGTGGCCATTTTAAGGGATCTATGTATCTGCACACCAAGATCCCTCTGTTCCTCCACGCTGCCAAGAATCCTATCCTTAATCCTGTACTCAGCTTTCAAATTCGACCTTCCAAAATGCATCACCTGTTTCCTTATTCATTTTTATTTTGTCAATCTTTGCTGAAACAATTCTGAAATCCTCCTGATCCTATTTTTTTATGGCAACATCACAAGCCTTTCCTGTTACTGCAAAGTAGTCAAAACATTGCAGGGGGATTTCAACAGGTCTGGCAGCCATAATTGGGCCGTGCTACCCCTAGTTGTTTTAGTCTTGAATGAAATGTACATTTGCTGCAAACTGTGCAATTTTTCTCGCTATGTGCAGCAATAGTCATATAACCACAATCTACATGCACATCATGTTGACATATACTTTCAACAGACAAGGTTCCCATCTCAAATGTCTAGCTGGAAAATTGTTCATTCACAGGATCTGGAACTTGCTGGCTAGACTAGCACTTGTTATGCATCCCTATTTGCTCAGAGAGTAGTTAAGAGTCAACCACATTGCTGTGGGCCTGGAATCACATGTAGGCGAGACCAGGTAAGGATGTCAGTTTCCTTCCCTAAAGTACATTAGTGAACCAGATGGGCTTTCATCGACAATCTGCAATGGATTCATGGTCGTCATTACGCATTTAATTCCAGATTTTTATTGAATTCAAATTCCACTATTGTCTATGGTAGGATTTGAAACTGACTACCCAGAACATTCACTGGGTCTCTGGAATAACAGTCCAGTGATAATACCAGTAGGCCATTCCTCCCCCATCTCTCTTCTTAATGCAGCACACTCATCTAGAGTGCTAACCTAGGCCAGGTACTCCAGTAAACCTAACATACTAAATATCTAGCTGCTCGGGTGGCAATGGTGGTGAGAGAAGCAGAGTTAGCAGGCATAAATTGATGGTACAAAGGCTCTATAGATGGCTGGTATCCATTCCCCGCCCTTCCCCAGCAAAAAAAATGTTGGCAGAGAGCCAACAGAGTAAATTGAAATCAAGTCCACAACTGTGATGTGCTCCCCTTAATTCAGAGTGGGATGTCCATTCTTTAGAGGGAACAAGCCGAGGGTCTGGTAGATCAAACAGTCCCGACAGTGCCAGAGCTCGAAAATGGCAATTGCTGGGATGTGAGGACAACCCACACAGAGTCATAGAGTCATTCAGTACGGAAACAGACTCTTTGGTCCAACCAATCCATGCCACTCATGTTCTCAAACTAAACTAGTCCCACTTACTTATGCTTTGCCCGCATCTCTCCAAACCTTTTCTATTCATTTACTTATCCAAAAGTCTTTCAAATGTTGTAATTGTACTTGATCCTCCACTTCCTCTGGAAGTTCATTCCACACATAATCATTCCTCCCACTTTAAAAATATGCCGCTCATTTTGAAATCTCCCACTCTAGTGAAAAGGTACCTACCATTTACCTTTATGATTTTATAAACTTATATAAGGTCACCCCTCAACCTCGTACCCTCCAGTGAAAAGAAAGGGGCTTCAGAGTCTTGGATCCAGAGGAGTCTGGGGGTTTTGACCAGGGGTATTTGGCCACTTAAAGGGAAAGGGGAGACAGAGAGGTGTATTTTAAACACTGTGCAGTTAAGGGAGGAAGGAACTTCCTATCTCCTGTGGGGATTTCCCTGACATTGAAAAGGCACTCTCTCCCCTCATTGATCATGCCCCTTTCAATTCCCTGATTAGCCTCAGATACATACAATTCAACCCCTGGTCAAAGTAAAGGAGTCCCACTTGGCTGGAAATTCCTTGATCAAAGGAATGACCCTTCCTGCTGAGAGAATGTGGCAATATGCCCCTGCCTGCATGTCTTTGGAACTCCTTGGCACAGAGAACTGAGAGAGCAGAGTCCTTGTGTATATTTAAGGCTGAGATAGAGAGGTCCTTTATAAACAGGAGAATCAAGGATTCCAGGTAAAGGGCAGGGATGTGGGCACGAGGACTGTTAGATCAGCCAGGATCCTATTGAATGGGAACAGGCTAAAGAAGCTGAATGGCCTGCTCCTGTTCCTATTTCTTATGGTCTTATGGTCTAATCGAACATGAGGAGTACGATGGAATAACAAACAACTGAGAAAATCTAGCATTAGAACACAGAATAAGTGCTGGAAATACACAGCAAACCAATCAGTGTCTACAGAGAGAGAAAATACGTTATTGGATTTTGGTTGTGCAGTGTTTATTTAGCATTGGAAAGTATTTAGGGGCAATGTTTATCTAGACAAAATGCCATTCCCTCTATGTTGTGTTGGATACTTAGAACAGATAAAAACTGTTGTACAGTTCTAAAAGACAGAGAGAGTTGTTTTCATTTCTTCATAAATTTCATTATTTTGTTCATGGCGTTGCAAGCCTGCTCCACCATTCAATAAAGCTCATCAGCAAAGTGATGGAAAGTGTCTTCAACAGTGCTCCCAAGAAGCAGCTGCACAGTGAAGTGTAGATTTGACGATATGAAAGGTAGCAGCCAATTTACATGCAGACAGCTCTCGCAAATTGTAGCGAGACAACGATTGGAAAATCTGATTTTGAGATGGTGACTCAAAGATAAACACAGGGGACAACTCATAGAATCCCTACCGTATGAAAGCAGGTCATTTGACCTATTGAGTCTATGCTAACCCTCTGAAGAGCATCCCATCCAGACTCACTATCCCCCACCCTACCCTTGTAACCCTGCATTTCCCATGGCTCACTGATATTACCCGCACATCTTTGGAATGTAACACCCGGAGGAAACCCACACAGACACAGGGAGAATGTGCAAACTCCACACAGACAGTCACTGAAGAGTGAAATTGAATGCAGGTCCCTGGTGCTGTGAGGCAGCAGTGCTAACGATGATGCCACTCAGCTCTGCTTCAAAATTGTGTCATAGAACTTTTTTTTAAACATAAGCCTGTAGAACAGGCACAGGGTCAGTTTAACATCTCACCCAAAAGGCACTAACATTGTCACTACAGCGTCCCTCAGTATCATATAGGGTTACAGTGCTCTAGTCTCTGGAGTGGAATTTAAACAAATAATTCTCAACTCGCCCCAGAGGCAAGAATGTTGTTGCACAAGTCTGATCCACAAGCATTTGCTCCTTTATATCGCTTTTCAAGACTCCAGAATCTCCCAAAGATCTTTATAGCCAATGAAGTACTTCTGAAATAAACTCTTGCTATAAGGCAGACAAAGTCAATTTGAATATTGCTGATCTGAGAGAATTCTTGTGATAACTTTCCATTTTGAATTCATCAGGACAAATCCAAGAACGTTAAATTTTGACACTCACAACAATTTATACCATGGGAGAGACAGCTGTTGATTGGTTTGCAAGCTGATTTTGATTCACTAAGGTGCTGTCATGGAGGCAGTAATGATGTTGGCTCCTCATGTTCCCATGTACTTTAGAAAAGGCTGAAGGCTGAAGGCTTGAAATTATTCTTTTTGTTTGTTCCTCTGTGTGAATGTAAGTTGCTTCTAGCAAACATAAATGTTCAATATTATGACAGCACAGAGGCACAGCAGTTAGCACTGCTGCCTCATAGCACCAGGGACCTAGATTTGATTCCACTGTTGGGTGACTGTCTGTGTGGAGTTTGGGTATTCCTGCCTTGTTTGTGTGGATTTCCTCCCATAGTCCAAAGATGTGCAGGTCAGGTGGCTTGACCATGTTAAATTGCTCACAGCATCCTGGGAAGGGCAGGCAAGATAGATTAGCCATGGGGAATACAAACTCAGAGGGATAGATCTGTGTGAGCTGGTCAGTGTAGACTCAAAAGTTTGAATTGCCTGTTCTCACAGTATAAGAATTCTATGAGCTTGATTGAATATCTTAAATTGGCTGTTAAGCTATTAGGATACTCAGGATTGCTCAGCAAGTACTTCTAATTATGGAATCATGTCTAAAACCAATGGGGAATCAGATTGTTTCTGCTGTTTAAATCAAACTTTGTCACTTTAAAACTTTTCCAAGCATTTATTTGAGCTTTTCATGCTATATTTCTTTAAAAGTTTGCTTCTACATTAGACAGGCAGTTGTTTTATTCAAGCATGAGATGCTGCATCACTGCCTAGGCCAACATTTATTATCCATCTCTAACTTACTTGAGATCAATTAAGAGTCAGTCACATTGACTGATGGTCCTGAATCACATGTAGGCCCTAAAAGACATTAATGAACTAGATGGGTTTATAACAACAACCGTCATTGTCACACATTCACCATTTTGTCAGCTTTCATTGCAAATTTTTAACTAAAGTCAAATTTCATAATTTTACCACAATGGGATTTAAAACCAGAACATTAGCTTGGACTTAGGGTTACTAAAATCAATATCATTCCTACAATACTACCATCTCCTTTATTGGGGTATTTGGGATATTTTACTGCATTGAAGATGTTAAAAAGCTGCTGTTGCTCTGTTCACTCATCAGAGACTTATTCTGTCCCTGTTGCATATCATTGATATTGAAATATTAGGCTCTTGAAGAATCTCCAAGCAACAATAGGATGAAGGTTTCAGTTAATCAAATTGGTCTAAATCACCACATTATTAAGAGACAGGAGCAATTCTTTGACCACTTAGTTCCAGCTCTGGGCATCAGCATTCAGGAGCAGTGCTGGTAAGGTATAAATTGAACTGTCTATTCCAAACCCTGTTATTGGCTGATCATTGATTCAAGGATGACATTCATTCAAGTGTGCAATTTCTGCCTTGGGTCTTGACAGGACTGACCAGGCAATTCTGTGCCAGGAGATCTTTGGGTATTGAGAGGAAGGTACCCATTGAGGTGTTGGGATCGGGGGATGCAGAATTTATTTTGCTTTTCTTTTCCTCTCTGCCTCACTTTTGAAGCAGTTAGACTTAAAACATGATGCAGCTTGATAGACTAGCTGTCACTATTTTGAAGAATTGATGTCAGACTCCTCCTAGTCATTCAGCCACAAATGAGCAGGAGAGTCAATTCTTGGCCTGATACTGTCTGCTGTGTTCCTCCAACTCCACACTATATTGACTCTGGTCCCAGAAACTGCAGCTCCTGCTATCTCCACCCTGTGATTGATGTCAACACTGCCACAGTTGAAGGGGATCTTCAAATGATATTTGAAGTATTTTATTTGTTCACCCCAGCAATTGATCATTTGAGAAAATAGAATCAAAAAGGGCCAGTACTTCTCCCTTTAGCACCTTAGCAGTGTCCCAGTGATTATGCAGGAGTTTTGCCCGAATGCTTCTGGGGCTGGTTTCAAGGGTGCAGATAATTTCTAACCATTCTGTTCAGAGATGTCATTGCACACCTACGGAGCAGGTAGGGTTTGAACCCATACTTCATGTCTCAGAGGAGGGTGCACTATCACTGCATTACAAGGTCCCTAAAATGAGCACCAGCATAAGTCAGACACATATATCAAAGGACATTTAAAGAGTTAAAAAAAAATGCCTCATCATTGAAGTGTGCGCAATAGTTGGCTTGCAAAAAAAATCCTACTGATATGAAACGCATCTGTTCTCTTGAAGTTTCTAATAGCATACATATATAGCAAAAACCATATCCATTGACACCTGCTTTTAAATCAATCAGATTTAAAGGATTACCCATCATAATTTCAGGTATTGGACATCAGCCACTCATTCCTTTTCCCAGCAAATCTAATTTACAGCAAAACCAGGCTGACAGGGTTGCATGTCACCCTAGACTTCAAGTTAACTACTTTTAGCAATCTCATCTTTTATAAGTACCATTGAATGGACACTCCCCACCCCCATACTCCCATTCCCACGCACGCACACACCAGTTCTGATGGAAGATCTAAAACATTAACCTTTATTTCAATGCTTACTGAACTTTTCTGCCTTTCCAGTCCTTCTGGTTTTATTTTCTGTATCAATCCCCCTTCAGATAGAGTTGTTGTTCCCAAAAAGCATTCAGCTCAAACTATAATGACAAATGACCACTGTACATTCTAAATAGGCAGAAGTAAAAGGTAATGAGCAGGGGTTTGGTGGCAGGAGAGGGAGATGGTGTGGGGAGAATGGACATGGGCATGGGGTGCTGGAGAGCCAAAAGGTGTTTTATAAAGTTCCTGCAATGTGGCAGAATAGCTTCTTCACTTAGGCACCCGTCAAGAATGAATAATTATTGGAATATCTTCACTCAATGGCTGTGTGATTAGCATATGGAGGTGACCTCACCAAGATGGCTACTACCTTACTAACCTTAAGAAAGTGACCCCAGTCTGGCATGATTAATGAAAGCCTCCTACTCAAAATGTTAAGCTACCTATTTCCTTATGCACTGGCCTGAGATGCAACATGATAACACATGCTTCTTCTAGAGCATTTTATTTCTGTCTTAGTGTGGATATGCATGAGTTTAAAGGCTGAGTGATGACAATGGTCATCGTATCCCTTGTTCTTTTGGAAAGTGCCTCGATGAAATAAGTTACAACATTAGTACCATCATTCCCATAATGGGTTAATGTGGTTATTCAAAATCCTTTGGACTGAAATCATTACCTGGATAGGTGTGACTGAAGAGACAATGTGAGAGAGAGGCAGAGTCAGGCCAAATCCATTCTCGGTGATGAAAGAGTGGATGAGTAATAGAAGAGAGAACTAACAATTAGAGAAGTCCAGGTGAGCAATGTGGGTAAACCTTTTGTGTCAGAGAGGCCCCAAGGAGAGAAATATTACCTTTGTATGTGGGAAAGAAAGTAATCAATATAACATGCTCACGGCAGGTTAGCAGTAGGAGGTCCAACAAATAAACGATGCTACATAGCAGATTAGAAATTAGGAGTTGATCTCTAATACAGTACTCAGGTGGATCTGCAACAACCGTTGTCAACTCTAAAAGTTAAATCTTAAAGCGATCTGAGCAACTTGAGCTCTGGTGAGACTTGTGGAAGAATTAGTTGAGAGGTCTTGTGAGGTTTAATTCAACATTGGGAGCATTTGACTCTGTTCTTTTATGCTTTCAACAAGCACCAATGCACATTTCTCATTAAGGAGTGGTGAGTTGCCAATTTTGCAGGATTATAGCTTATTAAATACCTTGCGAATGATGCAATGTGGCTTCGTAATAGTCAGCTTCTTGTCATACCAAATGCTCCAAGTAAGCTAAACATTGGGAGATCTTAAAATGAAATCCAAGTGGATACCTTGCTACTTCAGCTTGCCCTTGCTCTAATGGGCATTCATGTTGGTCTGCACTAAACAGTTTCTTCGGGCATGGTCTATGAGCCCCAAATGCATGCACTCACCCCTCAACAACGGACATTGGCATCTGCCTGCACTTCAGAATTATTACGGCCCCTCCCTGATCCACTTGCAGGGAACTTAGAAAGCACAGATTTGTGTTTCAGGGTGCACTGGCAGCTCATGTGGAAAGGCTGCTACAGGCATAGTTTGCACACTTTGCTCACAAATTGGACCAGGCTACATCTTAGGGCTGCCACCTGCTGTGTTAGCACTCACTCACTTAGCATGTCCCTGCCCTGTCTCGCCATCCGATGCTACACCTGTTAACGTGGGGGCACTGCAAAGTAAAAGTGTTTCACAGCTGCTGTGTTGACATAGTCTTTCACACAGGAACACAGTTAAGCTGCTTGTTATGCTTCTCAGTAGGGAATCTGGAGGGTAGGCAGGCAAAAGGGGACGAGGGGAAATCTTGCTGTACAGCCAACCAGAGCGCTCGTTTAGCAACTGCAGTATGTAGGCTTGTTGGACGACAGGAAAATTAATAGGCCATTCAGCCTTTCAAGCCTGTTCTGCCCACCATTCAATGAGGATACAGCTGATTTCATCTGCTCCATGCCTGTGCAGCATTCCCATTGCCTGTGCATTCAACCAAATGGCCAGTGGCAAACTGATTGGGGGTTAGTCCTCAGTCAAGTCAATTGTTGGGCACTGTTGTTTGGGAATCCCACCATCTTCGCTCCTTGGCAAAGTCTGTAGTCAGGAATCAGGAGTGAAAACAGTCCTTGAGCACATCCATTGATCATTAAGGAGGATCAGATTCATTAGAGGGATCACTGCCAAAAAGGGCGGGTGGCTTAAAGCTCAGGAATGAAAGGGAAAGTATTCGTGGGGGTGAGAACAAGGACAGTGCCAGGATGAGGCCCAAGGTTTGCGGGAGGGCTTAGGGGTGGTGGTATGTGGAACAGGTTCCGACAGCAAAGTGGACTGTAAGAAAGGAGAGGTTATTGCAGTGAGCATCACCGTGGTCTCCACTGCGGATGGGTGGAGGAGAAGAGTGGGCATCATTAAGATGTAGTCCCAGGGCTCGGGGGCAAGAGGACAGTTAAGAGTTCTCTGATCAGAAAGCTACTGTGGTATTTATTTTCCAGTTTCAGCTGGGGTTAGGAAGGTGTTCAGTTTTACATCTTTGTGACAGCATCAAATGTTCCTCCACCCACATGGGCTGCAGAAATTTGCAGAGAAAACAAACAATTTCACAACAGACAGACCTCACTATCTTTGATCAAGCCTTCTGAGTAGTTTTAATTAATGTAGAATTCAATGAATGTAATGTTCCATTTTACAATTAGCATACCTTTTCATGGAGGGGTGGGGGGGCACAGTGTGGTGGTGAGAAGCCCCAACAGCTCTCAAAGCAGGGGGAATTAATGCTGAATTTGTCAAATGTTTGTGTTTTTAGGCTCTCTCTTATCATATCTTTCTCTTTCATCCTCCCAGGCTTTTTGTGACAAGATACTTCTAACAGCATATTGCTAGAGGTAGGCACAGAATTGAAAAATCAACCAGAGAGAAAAGAAACAAATCAGGTACATTTCTGGGACAATAATGAAAATCTCATCTAGTTTGAAATTGTATTTTGCTCATTTATTATTTAGGATGTTTACTATCTCATTTCTGTTTTCCTTTGGCAGTTAGGAATGACTCGAGAATGTAAATCCATTTTGTATTGTGTGCCAAAACAGCAGAAGCAATTGATGTAATGCAGCACGGCATCACATTTCAACGCTCTTCACCAAATGAATTAGTTCAGAAGTGCCATCATTGCAGCCATTTTGGAAAGAAAGTAAGGTGGGGAGCAAACTAAGCTGAATGAACAGTTTTGTTTGCCAGCCTGGATTGATGGAGAAAATTCTGATCAGGATTTCTTGATGAAAATCTTGTCCTTCTTGAAGTTGGGGCAACTGTCCTCTACACCCACGGCAGGCAATTGGGGACTGGGGTCAATACCTCATTCAGAGAATAGCTCCTGGGGCAATGTAGCACTCACTCAGGTCAGTTATGTCAGTCGAGATCATGGATGTCAGCTCCTGCAAAGCCAGGGAGCCTAGAGTATGACGATCTGAGCTTGGCTGACATCTGTAAAGATGCTAATATGGCAATGCTGTTATTGGACTTGCAGTTCAGATGCCTGGGTTAATGCTGTGATTCAAATCTCATCTGGCAGGCAATGGGTTTTAAATTCAATTAAGAAATCTGCAATTATGAGCTGGCATCAGTAAGAGTGACCACAGCAGCCAGCATTGTTTGGAGAAAAATTTCACCTGGTTCACCTAAGCAATTTAGGGAAGGACATAAGCTGTAATAGCCTAAAATAGAAATTGCAGGAGAAACTCAGCAGGTCTGGCAACATGTGTCGAGAGAAAACAGACTAAACATTTTGAGTCCAGTGACCCACCTTCAAAACTTATAATAGCTATTAAAAATTGGTATGTATGTTGAAGACAGGGCACAGAGTGTTTAGGTGGAGATGGAGCTTAGGCAGAGAGAAAGAAATTAATGCAGACAAAAGGATGGATGATAGTAAGCCAGGGAAGGAGAATGATCTGGTCTGGTCTACATGTGACTCCAGATTCACATCAATATGATCGACTCTTAATTGCACATGGTATTCAGTTGAAGGGCAATCGGGGATGGGTAGCAAATGGCCATCTTGCCAATAATGTCCACATGCCATAAAAAAGTGAAGAAAAAAGAAATGCAATTAGGGGAAGCAACCACATAGTAATATTATCGTTGGACTGTAAATCCAGAGACCCAGATAATCTTCTGGGAACCTGAGTTCAAATCCTGCCATGGCAGATGGTGGAGTTGGAATTCAATAAAAATCTAGAATTAGGAGTCTAATGGTGACATTACATTACTGTCAATTGTTGGAAAAACCTCTCTGGTTCATTACCCTCTTTGGGAAAGGATACTACCATCCTTATCTAGTGTACGTGTAACACCACTAGGCAATGTGGTTGACTTTCAATTGCCCTCTGGCAAATAAAGCCCATGGAACCTGATTTCTTCTGCTGAAAATGCAGTGAAATGTTACGGTCCAATGTGCACTTCAGTCAGAGTAAGAGAGGAGTTGTTAATATGTAGTCCACCTGAAAGGGAAAACAGACCCTCAGGTTAATATCTCATTGAAAAGTTGGCAGTGCAAACAGATCCATAAGCAAGCTACTGTTTCCTTCATAACAAAAGGGACAGTTGCCAATGGAATTAAACTGTATTCATTTCCGCTCCTGTCAAACAAACATAATGAACAGAGATGCTGAGTGTCAGACGATCAGTCTAATTCCACTGACAAGAATTCTCTTTTATTAAATTATAAGCTTATTACAGGTATGATGCTGCAGCAGAATGATCTGTAGCCTGGACATGAATAATGGAATATATGTCACTTTAATGAAATTTATTTGGAACAAAATTAACCTGATACAATTATACGGATTTCATTTTAATTTGCGGAATTATTTGCCTTTGTCAATCTAAGATGACCCCTTCACATGCACAACAGGAGCATTATTTAGAGTCTATCAAGGCATTTTTTAATATATATAAAGGGCAATGTGAGACACAATGTTTAATCAAGTCAGCAGAAGACAGAGCAAACATTTCAGGCATTTTCATAGAAACTTAAAATCAAGGATTTGGATAAGTCCTGGATCTTGGCAATCGAATCACAATGTGCGATTAACCTGTGCACATTTATTCCAATGCACGCAGCGAGCATATTTCACTACTGCCATTATTACACATATACATGATTGCAGGTAGTGAGTAGCTGGCTACCTGAACAGGAGACTCAAACTCTTCAGGAGCCAGCGTGAGTTCAAATAAGCCTGTGCTACTATGGTCCTTTTGAGGGGAAGTAAATGTTGCCTGCTGAAGCTCATTACAAAAGGAATCGGACCTTGAAAGGGCACCAGAAAGGCACAACATCACACATGCTGAGCCTTGAGCAGCATTACAGGAGGTGGACAAATGTGGAGAGGTCCTCTTACCATAAAGGCTTCAGGAACATATCCAGACAAATATGGTGAGGACAATCTCAATAACAGTGCACTGCTCACTGAACATGGTCATGCAGGAAATGCACATTTAGAGAGTTTTTTTTGTGATTGTTGAACATATCTCCAAATAGTTATTGTATCATCAAGGTGGCTTAAAATTGTAGGGTGGAATCTTATCAGAGAAATGTGGACCCTGATGAGTAAAATTGGGAAAATTACTCAATGACCCTCATCTCTGAGTCAAAATTACCTTACAGCATCTTATTCACTTTTCTCAAGTGATGTGGTGAGATTCTCTCAGCACTGAGTTCCGGTTGGTCCTCATTACCGCCTGTTAAATGCTTGGTTGACAGCGTGACTTACCTTGAGTTGGGATCTTACAACTTTGCCATACAAACTGGCCATCAGAAAAACTCAACAGGAAATCAGAGCAAATTATTGGTGGGTTCAAATCACTGCTTGTTTCAAAAGGTCTCCATGATGGGCATTGGGCAACACTATCTGCGGCATGGTCCATGGGCACAGGCTGCATGTACCCCACTTTTACATTCATTGGCATTTGACGTATGCCAACTTCTTTACGTCATTATGGAACCTCTCCAATCCACTAATAGGACACTCTCATGCTTCAGTGATGCATCACTAACTAACATTGTTAACTTGCAGTAAGGACACTGTACACTGAACCAGCACAAGGAATGGACCATGGACTTCACTTAACCTCATAGCCCTCACTGAGTCTGAGCCTGCTTGGATGCTCACCATAATCCTGCCATGCCTTTTTGTGCATTGCTCCCTCTGCCAGAGGTACAAGGCTCATGTTGCTGCTATATTGCCATACCATTTAACATAAGCTCAAAGCTAGAAAACTTGCGGTGATTATCAGCAGACCTCAATCCACTCACGAGAAATAGCCTTTGCTTGGTAGATTTCGTCACAGTATGTCATGGCGAGGCAGCTTCTGATACCAGTCCAGATACCCCTCAGTGTGGTCAGTCAAGATCCTTTGTGTAAGAATCTGAATGGTGGGCAATACACCACCTGTAACCAGTTTCTCTGCTTTATATGGGCTGCTATCCTCACAGAATGTAATCAAGGCTGGTATTAAAGGATAGGAAAGGGGCTGGCACAGCTATAATTATTGGTGCAGACTGAATGAGTGATAAGGCAACGTAGAGAGCATGTAAGGTTAGTGGCCTTGGAAGTTGGGGTGGATTGCAGCGAATGAAGGAAAATGTTGCATATGGCAGTGAGGGTGTTGGACATGAGCCTGAGTGGAAGGTGGATACAGTAGCAAAGATAGAGCAAGTGTCAGGCATTAGGGAGGAGCTGCTGGCTTAGATGCTGTTAAAGTGGAGAAGGTCATTGACCGCATGCCTAGAGCGATGCCAATTCCTCTAGTCAGCTGTAACTGCACCAATCCAGGTGACAGATGCAAACCAGTGTTGTGGTCTCCACTCCTGGTCCTGGTGAAAGAGGAAGCCTCGTCTCTGCACCACACCAAGGTCTCTGACCACAACATGGAACACCAATGTCTCACTATTTGCCATGTCCAGGGCAAATTTCAGGCATGGTGCAGGCCAGCCTTGGACGGAGGAAGGGTCACCGAACCCAAAATGTTAACTCTGTTTTGTCCTCCACAGATACTGCCAGACCTGCTGAGCTTTTCCAGCAACTTTGTTTTTGTGGGCTTTTAAAGAAGACTGGGAACAAGGGAAAACACCAGCAGCGATGAGATTCTCTGAAAATGGTGTGGGTCCAGAATCAGACAGGAGAGATACCATAGAGATAGGGTAGGTAGCTAATGGGGCGAATTTGATAAGATATAGTGAGAAAATTTGCTAGGCCTTATGGCAAAAAGCCCTCCAAATAAAAACTCAACATGTTATTGACTTAAGCAAAAAAACTTGAGATTTAGCCCAAAGTTTTAAACAATGCAGTTAAATATCTCCTAATCCCTCCTCAGCCCTCAGCTCTCAAATATTCACAGCTTCTTCAGTCTCTCTATGGGAATAAAGTCGATGTCCTTGGCCTACTTCTGGTAAATCTCCTCTGTTCTCACTCTATAGTGTTTATTTCCATTCTAAAGTGAGATGTCCAGAGTTGGACTTTTTTAAAATTCATTCACAGGATGAGGATAGAATGCGGCTAGACCAGCATTTATTGCCTATCCTTAATCATCCAGAAAGCAAGTAAGAGTCAACCACATTGCTGTGGGTCTGGAGTCACATGTAGGCCAGACCAGGTAAGGATAGCAGATATTACCCTCCCTAAAGGATTAGTGAACCAGATGGATTTTTCCTGAAAATCGACAATGGGTTCATGGTCATCATTAGACTCTTAATTCCAGACTTTGTTTATTGAATTCAAAATCTACCATCTGTTAAGGCTTGATTCGAACTTGGGTTCCCAGGTCATTAACTGACTTTCTGGATGAATGGTCTCGAGATAATACCACTAGGCCACTGCCTCCCCCTCAGCATCTTGCTCCCTACTGCTCAAGCTGAGGCCTGAGCATATTCTGTTTTATACGTTAAAGGTCTATAGAGATGACACAGCAGTTCGTGTGTGAACAAGAACTTTATCCATGGTACTTTTCGAATGTCTAGTCTTTTGTAGCTTTACTCCAATTTAGTTTCTTTATTTCCTTCTCTCTCTCTCTCTCTCTCTCTCTCTCTCTCTCTCTCTCTCTCTCTCTCTCTCTCTCTGTCTCTCTCTGTCTCTTGCTCTCTGTGACTGATCTAGGCTCGTCTAACAGGACATTGAACACAGAAGAGTCAACTAACACACACCCAGCCAAATATCTGACAATTGATCAATTTAATATTACCTAGCCTTGATAAAGGGTCAGGACAATACCATTTGCTATTGACATGTTCCATGTTCCAATATTCTGACATTCCAATATTCCTGTGCTCAAGGCTTCCACGTTCCCTCGTTCCAACGTTCCATCGAATTGTCAAGCCGAGATATAGCAAAGACACACATAACAATATATTGAGACATTCAAGGGAATATAGGTTTGGTATTTGGGTGGAAATAGTGTGCAGGGATATGGGAAAAATGGTAGGACATTTGGCAAGAGGGAATAGAACCAGGCATGATGGGCCAAATGGGCTCCTTCTGTGCAGTAATATTTTTGTGGTTCTGCAATCAACAGATGAACTAAAGCAGGGACAGAAATAGACAATAATGCAAACAGACATCTTGGTGAAAAAGCGGGTATTACAGTTTAGGGTCAAGTAAGCGATAAATATATGGGAGCTAGCTCATACAATGAATACACTGAAATGGTTCTTCATCCCAACCAGCTAATGCCAATATATTTTCTTCTGGTAGTTTTTGAACAAAAAAGATGCTTGAAGAAGGCACAGGATATGAGGAGGATGTTACAATGTACCTACCATATGATTCTAGTTGACTAGAAATCTCTCTCACTCTTATTGGCAGCAGTGGAGTCATCAATTTGTGCTTCACTTGAATCTCATGCATAGACATTCCCCTATCAAGTTGTTTATTGTATTGAGCATTTGGTGCAAAGGAACTATTTTTTCTTTGCTAATTTATATTTGAAGATAACTGTGAATAATTTATTGCTGTTGTCTGAGTGACATGATTATTGGGTTATCAATTAACTACTCTGCATCTTAAATCTTTCATTGGGGCATGCAGTAATTGTTGTTTGGGTGATAAAACAGAACCATTTGTCACAATAAACAGCTAACACTCCACATTGATTAGTATGAAGCGAATAGTAAATTTTATTCTTTTAATCTTTACAGTTTTGGCCAAGTAATCAGCACGGTACACATTCTGCTATTTTATACCCACTCTCTTATACAGAGGATATTTCAATGCACATGACATGAGCTGGAGATTAATTGTTCTTCATGCCTAGAGGCTATCTCATGCTTAGTGTCTAATGATACAAAAGGCTAATAGAATAATGGCTTTTAAAGCCAAAAGTTATGCTGGGGTTTTGAAAAGAAAATTAAATTTTGCGTTTATGCCACCTCTTTCATAACCTTAGGACATTCAAAATACTCTAGAGCCAATTAAGTAATTTTGAATTGCAGTTTAAATTCGGAAATGCATCAGTTAATTTGTGCACAGCAAGCTTCCGCAAGCAATAAGCTAATGATCAGGAAATCTGTTCTAGCAAAGTTGGTAGGGAGAGGCTGAGTAGGCTGGGGCTATTTTCCCTGGCGTGGATACTGAAGAAGTTAAAGAAGCTTATAAAATCATGATGATAGATAGGATGAATAGCCAAGGTCTTTTTCCCAGGATAGTGGAGTCCAAAGCAGGATGGTGTAGAGCTGAATGAACACAGCAGGCCAAGCAGCATCAAAGGAGCAGGAAGGCTGACATTTCAGGCCTAGGCTCTTCTTCAGAGAAGGGTCTAGGCCCAAAACATCAGCCTTCCTGCTCCTCTGGTGCTGTTTGGCCTGCTGTGTCCATCCAGCTCTACACCTTGTCATCTCAGATTCTCCAGCACCTGCAAAACTGGAGGGCATAGGTTTAAGGTGAGAGAGGAACAATTTAAAAGGGATCCAAGGGGCAACCTTTACATGTATAATGTGGTGCATGTGCAGAATGAGCTGTCAGAGGAAGTAGTAGAAGCTGGTAGAATCACAACATTTAAAAGGCATCTCAATGGGTATACGAATAGGAAAGGTTTAAATGGATACGGGCCGAATGCTGGCAAATGAAATTAGATTAATTCAGGATATCTGGTCAGTTGGACCAAAAGGTCTGTTTCCATGCTGTACAGCTCTATGCCTCTCTGGCTCAATGGGCAGGGAACAAATATTGATCAGAAAATAAAGGAGGACTGTCTTTCAAGGTAGTGGCTGTGGGAACTTCTACGTTACTGGAAAGATAGATGGAGGTGTCAGCTTCTGTGCCCTATCCTCTGGTAATGTGACATTGTTGTAATACTGTTCTGAAGTATGAGTTTTGGTTTCTTAGGTCTCTGGAGTGTGACTGTGCAGCCCCAGTCTTTAGAGACCAGATTACTGTCCAGTGAGTTATGGCTTTATAACAACTAAAATAACAACTTGCATTTATAGTAGGCCAATAAAATAGAGACACACTCCAGGGCTCTTGACACAAGGCATTTGCAAGATCCAATTTATAGTGAATGGAATTGTAATTATCTTGCAAGATCCTCGAATAAAGTGCCTGCATGTTTCTTGATTTGAAGGGATGAACCATTGCCTCTGAACTATCTCTCTCTCTCTGAAGTAACTATCCACTTTGAAATCTTTATATTTTCAGTTCAAAAGCTGATCATGGCTTTGCTTCCAGCATTTTTCCTCTTAGATATTCCTAATTATGCCTCAGTAAAAGAGTACAAGGATGGCCTCAGTTCTTGTGAAATAACTCCACAAAGGCCAGTACCCTGTGAACAAGTCACCCTTTTTTTTTAATGCACACATATTACATGACACTGACCTAACTGGCACAGAGCCAGCTCCTGGAGTGAACAGAACCCCTGACACCTCCGTTTATAACTGTCAGCCAGGACTTCCTGATTGGACCAGATTAACAACCCCAATCAGTGAAATCATATTTTGTGAGATACACCTGAATGGCCTCTACTTGACTAATGGATAACAGGATTTTTTTTTCTAATTTCCTTCATGAAAATCTTTCAAATTTTTCAATGCTTCCATTGGATGTCCTCTCAATGTTCTTTGTTTTTGTAACAGGAATGAAAGTAAATTACAGTTTATTTTTAAAATATGAACATTAGAATTGTTTTAGTGTTTAGCCCTTTTAGCTGCTTCATCAATGATTTTTCATTCACCATAAGGAAAATTCATGGATGAGTGTACAGTTTTCTCATTCTGTTTACAAATCCTCAGGTAATGAAGCTCTATCTCAGGCTTAGACTGCAAAAATTTTAAGTCAGCCACCCATGAACTTGTCAGGCAATGACTGTTTCCTGTAAGAGAGCATCTAACAACCTCTTCTTCAGATTAGTACCGCTGTCTCTCAGCACCAAGGACCTAGGTTCAATTCCAGCCTCGGATGACCATGTGGAATTTGTACATTCTCCCCGTGTCTGTGTGGGTTTCCTGTGAATGCTCCAGTTTCCTCCCATAGTCCAAAGATGTGCAGGTTGGGTGGATGTCTATTCGAGAGATAATTTTCCCCTGGAGGGTGGGAGACTGAGGGGTGGCCTTATAAAGGTTAATAATACCATGAGGAGCATAGATAGGGTGAATAGACAAGGTCTTTTCCCTGGGGTGGGAGAATCTGAAAGTAGAAAGCATAGGGTTAAGGTGAGAAGGGAAATATTTAAAAAGGATCCAAGGGGCAACTTTTTAACACAGAGGGTGGAGCATGTTTGGAATGACCTGACAGAGGAAGTGGTGGAGGCTGGTACAATTACAATATTTAAAGGGCATCTGGATGGGTACATGAATATGAAGGGTTTATAGGGATATGAGCCAAATGGGATTAGATTTATCCAGGATATCTGGTCAGCATGGATGTGTTGTTGGGTCTGCTTTGGTGCTGTGCATCTCCATGACTCTATGAGTCTAAATTGCCCAATGTGTCCAAAGGTTCATGGTCTAGTTAGATTAGCCATGGGAAATACAGGGTTATGGGGATAGGGTAAGGGGTTGAATCTGGCTGGGATGCTCTTCAAAGGGTCTGTGAGAATCTGATGAGCTGAATAGCCTGTAGAAATTCGAAAATTTTATGATCAGCTCACACAACACTCCTGATCATGTTCAAATGGCAGTACTATCATTTAGTACTCTTGCTGTGTGGAAAGGAAGGGTGTGGAGCTGCCAGTGTTAGACCATGGCAGACAAAGTCAGAAGTCACACAACACCAGGTTATAGTCCAATAGGTTTATTTGAAATCACAAGTTTTTGCAGCATAGTCCCTTCATCAGCTGAGCAAATAAACAAATGAGAAGTGAGAGAGAAGACCACACAGTCATGGAATTTATAGGCAGAGAGATCAAGAGCAGAGAGAGCAATAGGTCATACGAACGGCACGAGTAGAATATTAAATCATGAGCCTCTGCAGATAATCAAAAGTGTCAGGCAGTGTGACTCAAGTGCCAACAACTGAATAACAAGTGAAGAGATGACCTATAATCCAATTAAATAAGACACTGAGAAAAAAATATAAGGTGGTGCTGGAGACAAACCAAATGACCCAAATGACATGATGTGTATAAGAGTTGGATGCTGAAGATTTAACCAAAGTATTAAGTAATCCAAAACAATACAAACTAATTAAGGTAGAGAGATCAAAGCAATTTATAAAGGTGATAGTGTTAGAACAGTACAGTAAGAAAGATTTTACAGATACAGAGCAGCAGAGTGGGGTCACACGTAGCACAACATGAAACCAAGTTTATGGGTGAGGTCATCATTATGGGTATGGAACTTATCATTCAGTTTCTGCTTGGTGATTATCCATTGTTCTGTATCTTTCAGCCACCTCGAAAGCCAACATTAACCACAACACCACACAACCCTGACATGGCAACCTCTGCAAAACATGTCAGATCATCGACATGGATAATACCATCATAGGTGGAAACAGCACCCACCATGTACATGGCAGATACTCGTGTGACTCAGCCAATGTTATCTTTCTCATGCACTGCAGGCAAGAATGCCCCAAGGCATAGTATATTGTTGAGACCATGTAGACAGTATGACAACGGATGAAAGGACACTACACAATTGGGGAGCACTTCAACTGTCAAAGACACCCAGCCTCCAATCTTAAGGTAAGCGCCCTCGGAGGTGGTTTTCAAGATACAGAACAAAGCAGAATCGTCGAGCAGAAACTGATAGCCAAGCTCCCTACCCATGAAGATGGCCTCAACAGTGATCTTCAGATCATGTTGCATAACATGTGACCCCAGCACATTATTCTGTATCTGTAAAACCTTCCTTATTGTACTGTTTTGTCACTATCACTTTGATAAATTCCTATGATCTCTCCACCTTACTTGGTTTGTACAGTTTTGGATTACTTGTTACTTTGGCTCGACCCTCGGTATGCAACTCTTATACCTATCATGTTATTCCAGTTATTCAGTTTGTTACCAACACCACCATATTTTTAATTGTTGTAATTATCTCTCTACCTCATTTAATCAGATTGTAGGCCATCCCTTCATTTGTTATTCAAGTGTTGATACTTTACTCACACCTTCTGATACTTTTGATCACCTGCAGAGACTTATTTGACTCACACCTTTTGTATGATCTTTCGATCTAGCTGCTGATAAATTCTGTGCCTCTGTGCTACTTTCTCACTTCGCCTGACAAAGGAGCTCTGCTCCGAGAACCTGTGATTTCAAAAAAACCTGTTACACTAAAAGCTGGTGTTGTGTGACTTTTGGCTGGAAGAGCAGGAGCCTCAGTTGAGTTCCAGTAAGAATGATCCTGGAGTTGAGGGATTTTTCATATGAGGACTCTGGATCTGGGCTCAATGGAGTTTAGAGGCATGAGTGGGATTGAAACTTCCAGAACACTGAGAGGCCTGGATGGAGTGGATGTGGGGAAGATGTTTCCATTCTCTGGCATGATCATCGTCCAAGCATGCTGTTAAACTCACCTTTTCATCCAAAGTTTTAGCAAAGCTCTGTAGCTCAGGTTGTAGGTGAGTCTGTTGACTTGCTCGCTGAGCTGGCTTGTTTGTGTTCAGACATTTCATCATCATGGTAGGTGACATCATCAGTGAGGCCTCCGATGAAGCGATGTAGTTCAACTCCACATGGAATTTATACTGTCCGGTTCATTATGGTGAGTACTGTCATTTCTGGTTTTGATCTGTATGTGTTTGTGTATGGAGTCCAATTCTAACTGTTGTTGATTGCATGATGGCTTAAGAATCATGCCTCTAGGAATTTGCATGTATGTCTATGTTTGGCTTGGGTTCTTATAGTTACATTGTCCCAGTTAAACTGATGGCCATCATTGCCTGAGTTTCTGAGGAATTTGACATCTGAATGAAAAGAAGCCAGTGAGTAAGTCAATAACCTCACTCTTTCACTCTCACATTGTTACTTGCAAGAGTTTGTTGTGCAAAAGTTGGTTGCAAAGCTTTCCACATTGTAAAAATGAACATAATTCAATTAGTTGTAATGATGAGTCACTGGACTCAAATGTTTACTCTGCTTTTTCCCCACAATTCTGTCAGTCCTGCTGGGTTTCACTTGCATTTTCTGTTTTTGTTTCAGATCTACAACATCCACAATTCTTTGTTTCATTACAATTAAACTTGTGTCTTGTTTCCTGTGAAGAACTTTAGAAGAGATTGAAACAGGTAAAAACCCTACACAAATGAAAACCCTTCTGTTTTCTTTTATCAAATAGCCACAAGAGTTAACAACGATACATTAAAAGTTTAATGTCCTTCACAAGATACTTTAGCTGGAAGACATTGGGATGAAATAGTTTGTTGTTGACTGAAATATTATACATAAATGCCACAAATGTGGACAGTATTCACAAAATTTGGATCTTCAGCCTAAAGGTGGGGAAATAACTGTGATTTCTGATAACTCTTCTACATTACACGCAAAAACAAAATTGCCACTCAACAGATCTGTGACATGATTTATTAATACCTGATTACGGTCTTTCACTCAATGCATATTTTCCAAATGATTCAGAATTCTTGAGGATTCTCTTTGTCTATTCTACAGTCTGCTGATTGGCATACTTTGAAAGAATTAGTCAGCAAATAACTTTGCTTCAACTCAATTAGTTTCTGAGCAGTCATACCCAAACAGAATTCATATCTCTGCCAGATGTTTGTCATTAAATGTGCTGATAGGCCTAGCCAGTTACTAGTGTCAGCGATCATGTTCATCTTGGTATATGACATATGCAATAAGGCATCCATGTACTAACAGCCTTCAAATCCAACTACAGGGGATTCCACAACAACCTCCACCTACGGCAGAATTGGATTTGAATTCAGTTGCTGTGGTGAGTAATGTTTCAGGGAACTCCTGCGTTGCAACTCCTGTCAAAGCTGCTTAAAGCCCACTGCTTTAACCAACAACAATAACCAGCACTTAGACCATAAGACCATAAAAAATAGGAACAGGAGTAGGCCATTTGGTCCCTTGGGCTTGCCCTGCCACTCAATAGGATCATGGCTGATCTGACATTCCTCACGTTCACATTCCTGTCCTTTCCCCGTAACTCTTGATTCTTCAGCTGGCCAAGAATCTGTCTCAGTCTTAAATAGACACAAGTACTCTGGTCTCACAGATCTGCACAGCAAGGACCTCCAAAGGCTCACAACCCTCTGAGAGAAGAAACTCCTTGTTATCTCAGTTTTAAATTGGCATCTTTTATTTTGAGACAGATTTTCCTTTTACTGAATGTGCTCTATGTAAAAGTTTACAGCTTTGAGTTTAGTTTCATTTTAATGGTGCGAATGGTAACATTTCCCATGAGTGAAAAAACATCCTCTCTCAGCATTTACACTTTCAAGTTCCTGAATAATCTTTTATATTTCAATGAAATTACTACTCATTCTTCGAAATTTCAGGGAGTAGAGACCCAATGCACTTAATCTTTGCTCATAAGACTGTCCCTCCATACTGGGGATCATCCTAGAGAACCTTCTGTGAACAGCCTCCAATGGAACGATATCTTTCCTTAAATTAGGGGACCAAAATTGCTCACAATATTCCAGATGTGGTTCCACTAGCCCATTGTACAGCTGCAGTAAGACTTCCTTACTCTAGCGGAGGTGATGGCCTAGTGGTATTATGACTGGACTGTTAGCCCAGAGACCAGATAATATTCTGGGGCCCAGGTTTGAATCCCACTATGGCAGATGATGGAACTTGAATTCAATAAATACCTGGAATGAAGAATCTAATGATGATCATGATTCCATTGACAATCATTGGGGAAAAATCCATGTGGTTCACTAATGGCCTTTAGGGAAGGAAACTACCATCCTTACCTACTCTGGCCTACATGTGACTCCAGACCTACATGAATGTGGTTGACTCTTAACTGTGCTCTGGGAATTTAGGGGTGGGCAATGAATGCTGTCTCACCAGCAATGTCCTCATCCTGTGAACAAATAAAGGGAAAAAAGTGCTATAACCTCCTTAAAATAAAGGCCAACATTCCATTAGCCTTCCAGATTACCTGCTGCACCTGTGTGCTAGCTTTCTGGGTTATTTGTTTAAGAAAATTTGATAGAGGGTAAAAAATATGAAAATATTTCTAACACCAAACTGCAGAAGGAAATATCCAATTACCAAATGTTTGATTGAAATATAGATTTCAGAAAAATATTTTAAGGGAATAATCTGGAATGCACTACCTGGAATGGTAGTAGAAACCTTTGAAAAGTGTGTGGATGAACATTTGAAAATGTCATAACATTTAAGGCTTTGGGCCAAGGGCTTTAAAGTCAGAATTGTGTAGATAGGATAGTGTAGTCTTGATGGGCTGAAAGGCCTCTTTAGTGCTGTATGATCCTATGAGAGTGTGAGAAGAAGAATATAATTGGAAGTTTTTTTCTGTGATGGGGATTCCCCCATTTATTGCCCAAATGGTAGCTAATGTCAACCATATTGTTGTTGGTCTTCAGGCTAATGGCTACACTGCAAACTTTAATTCTAGATTTTCTTTTGTTAAATTGAGTTCAAATTTCACCAGCTGCAATGGTGGGATTTGAGCCTATTGTCCCGAGAACAGCTCCAAGCAGTGGTTCTGGATTATTAGGCAAGCGATATATCCACTTTGTCACCACCCTCCCTGACATCAGGAAACATGATTGTCAGCCATAGACAGACGAAAATTGGAGATGTGACACACTCTCGAGACACTGAAGGAGAACATGGGCCTTGGGATATTTTATTACATTCAAGATACACTATTAATGGTAAGTTGTTGTTGACTCCAAAAGAATGACAAATGGTGAATTCACTGGAAAGAATATGAAACAACAGTCAATGAAAATGAATTGGAAAAGCGCTGAGACTTAAGGTTGAACAGTCTCATAGTCTGGACTTACAGGCAAAGACTATCCAATTGGTGAAGGCCAGTGGCTTCCAATGGATAGTTCCCCTTCATTAAAGTATGTGGAGAAATATGAAAAGAAATCATTTGGATAAATTACCAATCAGAATCAGATGGTAAGCAGGTGGTTGAACATTCTAAATACAAGATTGCTCCAAATTATAATTATATAATTCAAACGATAAAATTACATTAATCAGAAGAACTGTGCTACATCAACACTGTGATATAATTATGTTGCTTACTGAAGCCAGGCATTTATAAATAAACTAGTCAATCTCTTGTGTTGCACACAAGGAGTGGAGTCTTCAATAGAAGTTGGTTAGGGGCAGAGCAACAATTAGACCATTTTAAAGTTGTGAATTCCATCTTCATCTTTGTATTTCCTTTATGAGCTCCTGGACCACAGGCAAACTGGAAGCTATGTAACAATGTTACACATCTATAACAACCTCCTGTGCATGGTGGTATAGCAGTAATTGTGATGTGAGAAGTTTACATTGGCAGTTTCCATTGTAAATATGGAAGTAGGGAACAATTTCACAGTGTGTATATATGCATGTAATTTTCATTTCTTTTTATTGATGGAAATATGTGCAATAAGGCTATTCAAAGCTAACACTTTCCATTCCCTTTTCACTATTATCAGTCTGACCAAGTGTAATAATACAACTGGACGAGAACGCGAGGCTGATGTTCTGAGGATACGGGCTCCAATCCCACCATGATCACAATTTAGTAAAAATCAGGATGAACTTAATGATGACTACGTGACCAATGTTGTAAGCACCTATTTCGTTCATTAATGCCCTTCAGGGAAGGAATGCAGCCTTCCTTAACTGATCTAGTTTACATCTGACCTCTGGGCAATTCAGGAAGGGTAATAAATTGTGACCTAGCCAGGGGTATACAAATGCCACAAGTGGATAAATGAATAGCCATGGCTTAGTTGGTACAATTAACATCTCTCAGACAAAATGGCCATGAATTCAAGTCTCAGTCACAGGATAAAATTTATGTTACATTCTCAGCACTGTGTTGGCGTGGGTATACTGCTAGTTCAGAGGCTTATTCAGATGTCCACAGATGCAGTCAGCCCCCCACAGAGGGAGAACAATGCTTGCTTGTGCTCAGTACATGTATATGGAGTTAACTTGGGGAAGCTGTTGTGCTAGTGCACAGTTCTAGCTGACCAGGAAACTCAATCACTTGCTAAAAACATGCACAAGGACTTATAGATAACAAAGTGTAGGCCTTGATGTACACAGCAGGCCAAGCAGCATCTTAGGAGCACAAAAGCTGACGTTTCAAGCCTAGAAGCTTCATCAGAAAAGCTCACACAAGGACTTATAGATTGTTAATCAACCCGTTTGATCTCATTATAAGAACACATGGTCACAACATCCTGAGGTGGGGCTTGAATCTGGAGCTTCTCCCTCAGATGTACAGGTGCCACCATTGCTCCACACAAAGGAGGTGCAAATCCAATGTCCCACCTTCCCTTATGGTGGACATATCACATCCCATATCACTTTTCAATGAGGCACATTGGAGGCTCGCCCAAAATCCTGATCAATGTGTATCCCTAAGCTGCTCCCACAAAGGAAAAAGTGGTGTGATTATTTATCCAGTCACTACTTTTAGGAACATGCAAATTGGCAGTCACATTTTCAACATCAAAACAGTAACTACACTTCAAAAGCACCTATTGATTGAAAAGCACTTCAGGACATTTCTGAGACTGTGAAAGGAGCTGCACAAATGTATTCCTTTTTATTTCTCTCTCTCCTTCTTCCATAATGTCAAAGAAGGGGAAGCTCCCTCTTCATATCAGCTCGCAAGTGTACGTTTGAAGATCAGACGTTCTGAAACACAGGCAGAACCACATTCAATTTAAACCAGTCTGTCACAACATTAATGGATGGTACACAAGAAGAGTAGGGAACAGTCTCAGGAGGCAGGAACTTGGCTGCTTTATCAGGGCCAGTGGTATCAAGTGGCATTACCATTTTGTGAATTAGCCATGGGCTTGTTCGGCACTTATGCTTTCCAGAAGCCTTTTCAATTTATTGGATTGTAAATCTTTTCCCCAGCTCATTTGGGAAATCCAACTAACAAAATGACATCAGAGATAATGGGAACTGCAGATGCTGGAGAATCCTAGATAACAAAGTGTGAAGCTGGATGAACACAGCAGGACAAGCAGCATCTCAGGAGCACAAAAGCTGACGTTTCGGGCCGAGACCCTTCATCAGAGAGGGGAATGGGGAGAGGGTTCTGGAATAAACAGGGAGAGAGGGGGAGGGGAACAGAAAATGGAGAGAAAAGAAGATAGGTGGAGAGGAGAGTATAGGTGGGGAGGTAGGGAGGGGATAGGTCAGTCAAGGGAAGACGGACAGGTCAAGGAGGTGGGATGAAGTTAGTAGGTAGGAAATGGAGGTGCGGCTTGAGATGGGAGGAAGGGATGGGTGAGAGGAAGAACAGGTTAGGGAGGCAGAGACAGGCTGGGCTGGTTTTGGGATGCAGTGAAGGGAGGGGATGAGCTGGGCTGGTTTAGGGATGCAGTGGGGGAAGGGGAGATTTTGAATCTGGTGAAGTCCACATTGATACCATTGGGCTGCAGGGTTCCCAAGCGGAATATGAGTTGCTGTTCCTGCAACCTTCGGGTGGCATCATTGTGGCACTGCAGGAGGCCCATGATGGACATGTCATCTGAAGAATGGGAGGGGGAGTTTAAATGGTTCACGGCTGGGAGGTGCAGTTGTTTATTGCGAACCGAGCGGAGGTATTCTGCAAAGCGATCCCCAAGCCTCCGCTTGGTTTTCCCAATGTAGAGGAAGCCACACCGGGTACAGTGGATACAGTATACCACATTGGCGGATGTGCAGGTGAACCTCTGTTTAATATGCTAAGTCATCTTGGGGCCTGGGATGGGGGTGAGGGAGGAGGTGTGGGGGCAAGTGTAGCACTTCCTACGGTTGCAGGGGAAGGTGCCAGGCATGGTGGGGTTGGAGGGCAGTGTGGACCGAACAAGGGAGTCACGGAGAGAGTGGTCTCTCCGGAAAGTAGACAGAGGTGGGGATGGAAAAATGTCTTGGGTGGTGGGGTCGGATTGTAGATGGCGGAAGTGTTGGAGGATGATGCGTTGTATCCGGAGTATGGTGGGGTGCTGTGTGATAACGAGGCGGATTCTCCTTGGGCGGTTGTGGCGGGGGTGGGGTGTGAGGGATGTGTTGCGGGAAATGCGGGAGACGCGGTCAAGGGTGTTCTCAACCACTGCGGGGGAAAGTTGCGGTCCTTGAAGAACTTCGACATCTGGGATATGCGGGAGTGGAATGCCTCATCCTGGGAGCAGATGCGGCGGAGGCGGAGGAATTGGGAATAGGGGATGGAATTTTTGCAGGAAGGTGGGTGGGAGGAGGTGTATTCTAGGTAGCTGTGGGAGTTGGTGGGCTTGAAATGGACATCAGTAACTAGCTGGTTACCTGAGATGGAGACTGAGAGGTCCAGGAAGGTGAGGGATGTGTTGGGGATGGCCCAGGTGAACTTGAGGTTGGGGTGGAAGGTGTTGGTGAAGTGGATAAACTGTTCGAGCTCCTCTAGGGAGCAAGAGGCAGCGTCGATACAGTCAACAATGTAATGAAGGAAGAGGTGGGGTTTGGGGCCTGTGTAGGTGCGGAAGAGGGACTGTTCCACGTAACCTACAAAGAGGCAGGCATAGCTGGGGCCCATGAGGGTGCCCATGGCCACCCCCTTTGTCTGTAGGAAGTGGGAGGAATCGAAAGAGAAGCTGTTGAGGGTGAGGACGAGTTCGGCTAGATGGATGAGGGTGTCGGTGGAGGGGGTTTGGTTGGACCTGCCGGTCAGGAAGAAGCAGAGGGCCTTGAGGCCATCTGCCTGCGGAATACAGGTGTATGGGGACTGGACGTCCATGGTGAAAATGTGGTGTTGGGGGCCAGGGAATTGGATGTTCTGGAGGAGATGGAGGGCCTGGGTGGTGTCACGGACATAGGTAGGGAGTTCCTGGACCAAAGGGGAGAAGATGGAGTCCAGATAGGTGGAGATGAGTTCAGTGGGGCAGGAACAGGCTGAAACAATGGGTTGACCAGGGCAGGCAGGTTTGTGGATTTTGGGCAGGAGATAGAAATGGGCCGTGCACAGTTGGGGAATAATAAGGTTGGAGGCTGTGGGTGGGAGGTCCCCTGAGGTGATGAGGTCATGAATGGTGTTGGAGATGATGGTTTGGTGCTCGGGTGTGGGGTCATGATCGAGGGGGCGGTAGGAGGTGGTGTCGGAGAGTTGGCGTCTGGCCTTGGCGATGTAGAGGTCAGTGCTCCATACTAACACTGTGCCACCCCTGTCTGCAGGTTTGATGGTGACATTGGGGTTGGAGCGGAGGGCTGCCCGTTCTGAGGGGGAGAGGTTGGAGTAGGTGAGAGGGGTGGAGAGGTTGAGGCGGTTAATGTCTCGACGGCAGTTGGAGATGAAGAGGTCGAGGGAGGGTAGGAGGCCTGGGGGTGGTGTCCAGGAGGAGGACTTGTGTTGGAGGTGGGTGAAGGGGTCAGTGGAGGGAGAGTTAGGCTCCCGGTTGAAGATGTAAGCGTGGAGGCGAAGGCGGCGGAAAAACTGCTCTATGTCCAAATGTGACTGGTATTCGTTGATGTGTGGTTGTAGGGGGACAAAGGTGAGCCCCTTGCTGAGGACTGACCATTCGTCCTCAGTCAGTGGGAGGCCTGGGGAGATGGTGAAGATTCGGCAGGGCTCAGTGTGGCTGTCTACTCTGGGGTTGCTGGCTGTGGAGCTTGTGGGCGGAGGAATGAGGTCGTCAGCTGTGGGCGGGGTTCCATCGGCGTCGGCCGTGGACTTTCCCCCTGCAGTGGTCGAGAACGCCCTTGACCGCGTCTCCTGCATTTCCCGCAACACATCCCTCACACCCTGTCCCTGCCACAACCGCCCAAAGAGGATCTGCCTCGTTCTCACACACCACCCCACCAACCTCCGGATACAACGCATCATCCTCCGACACTTCCACCATCTACAATCCGACCCTACCACCCAAGACATTTTTCCATCCCCACCCTTGTCTGCCTTCCGGAGAGACCACTCTCTCCGTGACTCCCTTGTTCGCTCCACACTGCCCTCCAATGCCACCACACCCGGCATCTTTCCCTGCAACTGCAGGAAGTGCTACACTTGCCCCCACACCTCCTCCCTCACCCCCATCCCAGGCCCCAAGATGACTTTCCATATTAAGCAGAGGTTCACCTGCACATCCGCCAATGTGGTATACTGTATCCATTGTACCCAGTGTGGCTTCCTCTACGTTGGGGAAACCAAGCGGAGGCTTGGGGACCGCTTTGCAGAACCACTCCGCTCGGTTTGCAATAAACAACTGCACCTCCCAGTCGTGAACCATTTAAACTCCCCCTCCCATTCTTCAGATGACATGTCCATCATGGGCCTCCTGCAGTGCCACAATGATGCCACCCGAAGGTTGCAGGAACAGCAACTCATATTCCGCTTGGGAACCCTGCAGCCCAATGGTATCAATGTGGACTTCACCAGCTTCAAAATCTCCCTTCCCCCATTGCATCCCAAAACCAGCCCAGCTCATCCCCTCCCCCCACTGCATCCCAAAACCAGCCCAGCCTGTCTCAGTGAGGTTTGTCTCTGCCTCCCTAACCTGTTCTTCCTCTCGCCCATCCCTTCCTCCCACCCCAAGCCACACATCCATTTCCTACCGACTAACCTCATTCCACCTCCTTGACCTGTCCATCTTCCCTGGACTGACCTATCCCCTCCCTACCTCCCCACCTGTACTCTCCTCTCCACCTATCTTCTTTTCTCTTCATCTTCGGTCTGCGTCCCCCCCTCTCCCTATTTATTCCAGAACCCTCTCCCCATCCCCCTCTCTGATGAAGGGTCTAGGCCCGAAACGTCAGCTTTTGTGCTCCTGAGATGCTGCTTGGCCTGCTGTGTTCATCCAGCTCCACACTTTGTTCACAAAATGACAATTGGATATGTCCAATTTTGCCATTGGTTCATGGTCTTTCAGCAGGAAAGTAACTTATGAGTAGAACCTATAATAACAAAGAAAATGAACAAAGTTCAGAGCACAGGGAATGCCAGAGGATTAGACCTCAAAGAAGAGAAGTTACATTCAGCTTGGTTCGAACACACTTGAAGTGCTTCACAGAGTTCCAATCTGTAGATTATGGAAAGGATATAGAGGTATGCAGAAAAGGCATAAACAAGACTTATATGGGTGACATCAAAAATGAAAGATTAAACCATGAAAACAAGATTGCAGATGTTACAGAGATTACAAGGTGTAGAGCTGGATGAACGCAGCAGGCCAAGCAGCTTCAGAGGAGCAGGAAGGCTGACAATTCGGGCCTAGGTCCTTTTTCAGAAAAGTCTTTCTTCTTTCTGAGGAAGGGTCTAGGCCCGAAACATCAGCTTTCCTGCTTCTCTAATGCTGCCTGGCCTGCTGTGTTCATCTTGCTCTACACCTTGTTATCTCAGATTCTCCAGCGTCTGCAGTTCCTACTATTTCTATTGCAGAGGTTACAGTTTTCTTCTCTTAGAAAGGGGAGAGTGAAAGGTGAGTTAACAGAAGTGTTTAAAATTATGAGTTGTTTGATAGGACAATTGGCAGAGGAGTTCAATGAGAGGGACCATTAATTAAGATAGCCATTACAAAAGAGAAAACTAAATAGGAACAGCAAAGAGAAAGCTACAGAACAAAATATTGAGTGGGTTACACTGAGGTAGAATGAAATGAGGTTCATGTAGAGCACCGATTTGATATTGTGTAGATTTCAGACAAGCAGTATAATTTTAAAGCAGTTGCATGATACCACAACATGTGTTGTTCTGATATAAAGGCTCTTTTTAGACAGTGCCTTGATTTAATGGGATTCATTGCAGTGTGTTCAATCAAGGAGTTATATTAATGTAGTGTATAGTAATGTCAGTCAGCACAGAATCAAGACAATGTGTAAGTCTATGATTTTATAGCTGTGTTAACAATCAGTGTCAATAAACTTCAAGATATCTGTCTAGCAAAAATATGATCTGGTGTGTTAAATGTAACAAGGGCTAACATATAGTTTAACATGCAGACAATATTCCACTGAAAGTGGTGTTTGATCTGTGACACTGTGGAAGATCATGATCAGATGCCAGGTAAGTACTGGTTGGGCCGTATGATCTGTTTCTGTGTAATATCCACATAGTCCGATATAAAATGCAAGTATAGAAGGTGGTAGTCATACGCCTCTCTCTCTTCATGATGCATGGGATTCTTTGCTTCATCAGTATGTTTTTAGGGAACGGAATGAACTGTATCTGACAGTCACGCTGTATGGTAAGAATCATTTGTTCCTTTGCCCTTTCATCCCTCACAGACAGTTTTGGTAAATCATGATGCTGGAGTGAACTCACTTTTCTCTCCTTCCTAATTAGCTGCTCAACATTAATTCACTTTGTGACTGTGATATCGTTAACCATCCTGTAAAAATTGTCCTGTTTAGTAGTTGATGGGCTTAAGCACAGACTATAATTAGAGTCTAATGGAAATTTGTGTGCTGTAGTGTAAGGCAGCATTAATTACAAAAAGTAATGTTAACCTCATGAGGATTCTTGTGCACTTCTCCTGATCATTAGTTATCTGTTTCTCAGAGTGACTGATTACAAAGGGAATAAGTAATTGCTCAGAACCTGTGTATGCAGCTGTTTTCTCTTGTCATATCGTTTAACTGAATGAGCGGCAGAATATTTTACAGCCTCTCTGTAAATGAAATTAAATAGGTGCTCTTGTTCAAGAAATGACTCTTAAAATGAGTAGGGTGCTTGGCAATCACTGAAGAAATGGAAGCAGGGATATGTTAGACAATGAACATTTAGCAACTCGATAACTTAAGCCGTGGGTCAGGGAAGCTTAAACAGGGGAGCCCATCATGCATGTTGAACATGGAGTCAGCTGCTTCAAGGTACTTACATGGTAAAATTCAAGCCTCAGGGTCAGATGGTTATGGTTTGAGTCTTGCTCCAGAGATCTGAGAACTATATCAAGGCTGGCATTTATTTTATTCATTCACAGGATGAGGGTGTCACTGGCTAGGTCAGCATTTGCTGCCCATTCCTGATTACCCAGAGGGCATTTGTGAATCAACCACATCACTGTGGGTTTGGAGTCACATGGAGGCTAGACCATTTAAGGATAGCAGTTTCCTTCTCCAAAGGACATCAGTGAACCACATGTATTTTTCCTTACATTCAACAATTCTTTCATGGTCAGCATTAAATATTTAATTCCAGGTTTTTATCGAATTCAGACGTTACCATCTGCCAAGATAGTACGTATATGGAATGAGATGCTAGAAGAAGTGGTAGATCTGGGCAATTTTACAAAATTTAAAAGTCATTTGGACAGGTACATGGGTAGGAAAGGTTTGGAGGGATATGGTTCAAACACAGGCAAATGAAACTAGTTCAGTTTATGAAATCTGGTCAGTATGGTCGAGTTAGGCCGAAGGGTTTGTTTCCATCCTGTATGACTCTGATTATATGAATCTACGAATCTAACCTTTTCGGAGTCTCCGGATTAATAATCCGGCGATAATACCACTCGGTCATTGGCTCCCCAACAATTTATATATTAATACGAAAGCAAAACACTGTTGGAGAGTGTGGCATAAAACTGTGGCCTTACCTGTCATTTCAGATGGTGGTAAAAACATAGAACATAGAACATAGAACAGTACAGCACAGAACAGGCCCTTCAGCCCACAATGTTGTGCCGACCATTGATCCTCATGTATGCACCCTCAAATTTCTGTGACCATATACATGTCCAGCAGTCTCTTAAGTGACCCCAATGACCTTGCTTCCACAACTGCTGCTGGCAACGCATTCCATGCTCTCACAACTCTCTGCGTAAAGAACCTGCCTCTGACATCCCCTCTATACTTTCCACCAACCAGCTTAAAACTATGACCCCTCGTGCTAGCCATTTCTGCCCTGGGAAATAGTCTCTGGCTATCAACTCTATCTATGCCTCTCATTATCTTGTATACCTCAATTAGGTCCCCTCTCCTCCTCCTTTTCTCCAATGAAAAGAGACCGAGCTCAGTCAACCTCTCTTCATAAGATAAGCCCTCCAGTCCAGGCAGCATCCTGGTAAACCTCCTCTGAACCCTCTCCAAAGCATCCACATCTTTCCTATAATAGGGCGACCAGAACTGGACGCAGTATTCCAAGTGCGGTCTAACCAAAGTTTTATAGAGCTGCAACAAGATCTGACGACTCTTAAACTCAATCCCCCTGTTAATGAAAGCCAAAACACCATATGCTTTCTTAACAACCCTGTCCACTTGGGTGGCCATTTTAAGGGATCTATGTATCTGCACACCAAGATCCCTCTGTTCCTCCACGCTGCCAAGAATCCTATCCTTAATCCTGTACTCAGCTTTCAAATTCGACCTTCCAAAATGCATCACCTCGCATTTATCCAGGTTGAACTCCATCTGCCACCTCTCAGCCCATCTCTGCATCCTGTCAATGTCCCGCTGCAGCCTACAACAGCCCTCTACACTGTCAACGACACCTCCGACCTTTGTGTCGTCTGCAAACTTGCTGACCCATCCTTCAATCCCCTCGTCCAAATCATTAATAAAAATTACAAACAGTAGAGGCCCAAGGACAGAGCCCTGTGGAACTCCACTCACCACTGACTTCCAGGCAGAATATTTTCCTTCTACAACCACTCGCTGTCTTCTGTTGGCCAGCCAATTCTGTATCCAAGCAGCTAAGTTCCCCTGTATCCCATTCCTCCTGACCTTCTGAATGAGCCTACCATGGGGAACCTTATCAAATGCCTTACTGAAGTCCATATACACCACATCCACAGCTCGACCCTCATCAACTTTTCTAGTCACATCCTCAAAAAACTCGATAAGGTTTGTAAGGCATGACCTACCCCTCACAAAGCCGTGTTGACTGTATTTGATCAAGCCATGCTCTTCCAGATGGTCATAAATCTTATCCCTCAGAATCCTTTCTAACACCTTGCAGACGACAGACGTGAGACTTACCGGTCTATAATTGCCGGGGATTTCCCTATTTCCTTTCTTGAAGAGAGGAATTACATTTGCCTCTCTCCAGTCCTCAGGTACGACTCCAGTGGAGAGCGAGGATGCAAAGATCTTCGCAAGTGGCGAAGCAATTGCATTTCTCGCTTCCCAAAGCAGCCGAGGACAAATCTGATCCGGGCCTGGCGACTTGTCAATCTTAATGTTTGACAAAATTTTCAGCACATCAGCTTCGTCTATCTCTATCCATTCCAGCATGCACACCTGCTCTTCAAAGGTTTCATTCACTACAAAGTTCGTTTCTTTCGTAAAGACAGAAGCAAAAAACTCATTAAGGGCTTCCCCTACCTCCTCAGGCTCCACACACAAGTTCCCTATGCTATCCCTGATCGGCCCTACTCTTTCTTTGACCATTCTCTTATTCCTCACGTAAGTGTAAAATGCCTTTGTGTTTTCCCGGATTCCTTCTGCCAAGCCTTTCTCGTGCCCCCTCCTGGCTCTCCTCAGACCATTTTTGAGCTCCTTCCTTGCCTGCATGTAATCCTCTCTAGCTGAACTTGACCCTATCTTCCTCCACCTTATGTAAGCTACCTTCTTCCTTTTCACTAGAAGCTCCACCGCTCTCATCATCCAAGGTTCCCTAATCTTACCCCTTCTTGCCTGTCTCAGAGGGACATATTTACTCATCACTCCCAACAACTGTTCCTTAAACCGTCTCCACATGGCGATAGTTCCCTTACCATGGAACAAATGCTCCCAGTCCATGCTTCCTAACTCATGTCTAATCGCATCATAGTTTCCTCTTCCCCAATTAAATATCCTCCCATTCTGCCTAATCCTCTCCTTCTCCATAGCTATGTCGAATGTGAGGCAGTTATGGTCACTATCACCAAAATGCTCTCCCACCACAAGATCTGATACCTGCCCTGGCTCGTTTCCGAGCACCAAGTCTAGAATGGCCTCTCCCCTCGTCGGCCTGTCAACGTACTGCGTTAGGAAACCCTCCTGAACACACCTTACCAAAACAGCTCCATTCAAATCTTCTGCTCGAAGGAGGTTCCAATCAATATTAGGAAAGTTAAAGTCACCCATTACAACAACCCTACTGCGTGCACACTTTTCCAAAATCTGTCGACCTATGCTTTCTTCAATCTCCCTGCTGCTATTGGGGGGCCTGTAGTAAACCCCTAACGAGGTGACCTGCTGTTCCTAATTTCCACCCATACTGACTCAGTAGGCAGATCTTCCTCGACAATGGAAGCTTCTGTAGCTGTGATACCCTCTCTGATTAGTAGTGCTACACCCCCCTCCTCTTTTTCCCCCCTCCCTATTCTTTTTAAATGCTCTAAACGCTGGAACATCCAGCAACCATTCCTGCCCATGAGAAACCCATGTCTCTGTTATGGCCACAACATCATAGCACCAGGTACTGATCCATGCTCTAAGTTCATCACTTTTATTCCTGATACTCCTTGCATTAAAGCAAACACACTTTAACCGATCCCTTGGTTCCTTCCCAGGAAAATCCTTCCCACTAGCTGGTCTACCTCTTGCTACTGCCTCACCTGCATCAACTCTCACCTCCGGTGTACAGCTCAGGTTCCCACCCCCATGCCATACTAGTTTAAACCCTCTCGAACTACTCGAGCAAACCTTCCACCCAGGACATTGGTCCCCTTCCAGTTCAGATGCAACCCGTCCTTCTTGTACAGGTCCCACCTTCCCCAGAAGGCATCCCAATTATCAACATATCTGAAGCCCTCCCTCCTACACCAGCTGCGTAGCCACGTGTTCAGCTGCGCCCGCTCCCTGTTCCTCACCTCACTATCTCGTGGCACCGGTAGTAAACCAGAGAACACTACTCTGTTTGTCCTGCTCTGCAGCTTCCATCCTAACTCTCTGAAATCACTTTTTATATCCTCAATCCTATTTCTGGCTATATCATTTGTGCCACTATGTAACACGATTTCTGGCTGTTCGCCCTCCCCTTTTAGAACTTTATACACCCGATCGGAGACGTCCCGGACCCTGGCACCAGGGAGGCAACATACCTTCCAGGAATCCCGATCTTGCCCACAAAATCTCCTGTCGATTCCCCTAACTATCGAGTCCCCTACCACGAGTACTTTTCTATTCTGCCCCCTTCCCTTCTTTGTCACAGTGTCAGGCTCAGTGCCAGAGAACTGACTACTATGGCTTTCCTCTGGTAGGTCATCCCCCCCAGCAGTATCCAAAACGGTATACTTATTGCTGAGGGGAATGCCCACAGGGGATCTCTGCACTGTCTGTCTGTCCCCTTTCCTCCCCCTAACTGTAACCCATCTATCCTCGTCCTGAGCCTTAGGAGTGACCAACTCCCGATAACTCCTCTCAATTACCCCCTCTGCCTCCCGAATGATCCGTAGTTCATCCAGCTCCAGCTCCATTTCCCTAACACGGTTTTCAAGGAGCTGTAGCTGGGTGCACTTCCCACAGATGTAGCCAGCGGAGACGTGTGCCACATCTCCCAACTGCCACATTCTGCAGGAGGAGCAAGCAACTGCCCTAGCATCCATACCCCACTTATCTGAACACCCACTCAATACTAAAGTAGAAAGCTTACGTCAAATAATAATAACAAATTAATAACAAACTTAAAAGATCCAAGCATGTGAGAAGGACAAGGAAATTCTCCCCAGTGTGCTGACAAATATTTACACCTTAACCAATGTTAATAAAAATATTATGTCTTATCATTAGAAGCATTGAAATATAGAAAATTAGAACAGAAGGAGGCCATTCAGCCCTTCACGTATGCACCACTATCATGGATGACCATCTGACTTGTTTCCACTCTTTTCCCACACCTTTGATTCCTTTTGTCTGAAAAACTGTATCTGACCCCTTCTTCAAAACATTCCATGTCTTGACCTAAAATGCTTTCTATCGCGCAGAATTCCTCAGGCTTCCCACTCTGTGGGTGAAGGAATTTCTCCTCATCCCAGTCCTAAATGGCCTACCTAACATCTGTAAACTATGACCCATGATTCTGGTATCCCCAGTCAAGAGGAACAACCTTCCTGCATTTATCCTGTCTAATACTGTTAGAATTCTATAGATTTCTACAAGATTCCTCTTTATCCTTCTAACGTTCACAGAACCTAGCCTTAACTGATCCAGAGTTAGTCAGAACTATCGATGCTGGAGTCAGAAATAACACAGTGTGGAGCTGAAGAAACACAACAGGCCTTTCTGAAGGAGGGTCCTGATCTGAAACATCAACTTTCCTGTTCCTTTAATGCTGCCTGGCCTGCTGTGTTCCTCTAGCTCCACACTGTATTAACTGATCCAGTCTCTGCTCATATATCAGAATTACTGTCCCAGGAATCAGAGTGGCAAACATTTGTTGCATTCCCTCCAGAGTCAGAACATCCTTGCTCAGATCAGGAAACCAAAACTGCACATAGTACCCCACATGTTGTCTCATCAACCAAGTTCCTGTGCTCCAAGCATCATGTTGAGATTTATAGAAGCTTGATGCACTCAAATCAGCAGCTGCATTTCTGACATTCCCACAGTGATTCAAGTTGAAAAGCACTGCAATATAATTTTGTATAATGTTATAAATGATGCTTTATTGATGTAATAAAAGCAAAATTCTGCAGAAGCTGAAAATTAATAGGAACAAAAAGTAGTGAAACTTTCAATAGGTCAGGCAATGGAATAGAGGAAGAAACTGTATTAACATTTCATGTCAATGACCTCTCTTCACATCACATTAGATTTGAGTTACATGGCATGGTGGCTCACTGGTTAGCACTGCTACCTCACAGCGCCAGGGATGTGGGTTCAATTCCACCCTCAGGTGACTGTGTGAAATTTGCACATTTTCTCCAAATGGATGCTCCAATTTCCTCACATAGTCCAAAGGTAGGCAGGTTAGGTGGATTGGCCATTTTAAATTGCCAGTAGTGTCCAGGAAATGCAGGCTTGGTAGATTAGTCATTGGAAGAAGCAGGGATGGGCCTGGCTGGGATGTTCTTTGGAGGGTTTGTTTGGACTTGTTGGACCAAATGGCCTGTTTCCGCACTGTAGAGATTCTATAAAAAAAGACCATATGGGCCAAATACAGAAGCAGTGAATAGGAGTAGGCTATTCAGCCCTTCAAGACAGCACTGCCATTCTCAATTATGGCTGATCATTGGCCTCAATACCATTTTCCCCCCAGTATTGCCTTATCCCATGTTTTTACCCAAAAATTCCATTGATCTCGGTCTTCAGTGACAGAACCCTCATTGCTCACTGTAGTAGATAATTCTGATGATTTATCAGCCTCTGAGTGAGGAAACTCCTCCTTAACTTAGTTCTAAGCACTTTGCTCCTTACAGAGAGGCAAGGGAAAAAATAAAAACAACAGAAATCGTGAGAAAGGGTAGAAATCTACAGCAATTAAATGAAAAGGGAGGTGATATTAGTATTTAGCGGGGTTTTGCAGCCATGACGAAGTCCAAATGGAGCTAAGGAATAGTGGATAGTGACATATACTTTAAGTGATAACTGAATGAGATGTTGGTTGGATATATACAAAGGAACGTAGAATCAATTGTGCTAAAGCTTTGTCGCATGTAAATGGAAGTACAGAGCAGGCTTTTGGGGCTGAATGGCCTACATTTGACAAAATGTCCTCTGTTTCTGTACTTGGCGCTTCTTTCCAACTTTATCTAGTTTGATGAGAGGCCATCTGATTGGAAAAGAATATGCTTGGACCTGTCTAAACAAACTCTAATGTTCAGTACTTATCAGATTGTGTAAGGCTAAAAAGGATGAAGCAAAGAATAAAGCAAAAGATGGGCCCTGGAGGAGGGATAAATGATAATAGTGAAATCCTTTCATTCTTACATTCATGATACACTCACCAAGAGCAAAAGTTATACACAAGGGTTGCTGGAAGATGGAAAATTCTGGAATTCACTCAGATGCCTGGCAGGATTTGTGGAGACAGTTGGTATGACTTTTGATCAGAACTGGGAGAAGTTAGAAATTCAGCAGGTTTTGACCCAAAATCCAAAGTCCAAATTTCTGTTACAAAAGCGGAGTTACAAAAGAGAATATCTGAGATAGACTGAAGGGCAGATTATGGTGATGACACAAGCTCTAAAGACATGGAGAAAACGCAAGTTAAGAAACAAAACAAGTATCTGAAGAAGATTAAATAATAATAGCAAAATGGAGGCCACTTTCAGAAAATTGTGTAAAACTCTGATCTCCCTGCTATAGGAAAGATTGAACATACACCAAAGAACATAGAACAGTTACAGCACAGTACAGGCCTGCCAGCCCGCAATGTTATGCTGGTCTATTATACTAGTAAGAGCAATCTACCCTGCATACCCTGCATTTTACTATCCTCAATGTGCCTATCCAAGAGTCGCTTAAAAGTCTCTAAAGTATCTGATTCCACTTCCACTGCCAGCAGAGCATTCCACACATCTATCACTCTCACCTCTGACATCTCCCCTATACCTTCCTCCAATCACCTTAAAATTATGCCCCTTTGTAATAGTCATTTATGCCTTGGGAAAAAGTCTCTGACTATCCACTCTATCTATGCCTCTCATCATCTTGTATGCCTCTATCAAGTCACCTCTCATCCAGCTCTGTCCAATGAGAAAAGCCCTAGCTCCCTCAACCATTCCTCATTAGACCTGCCCTCCAATCCAAGCAGCATCCTGGCAAATCTCCTCTACACTGTCTCTAAAGCTTCCACATCTTTCCTGTAATGGGGTGACCAGAATTGAACACAAAATTCCAAGTGTGGTCTAGCCAGAGTTTTATAGAGCTGCAGCATGTCCTCACAGCTCTTAAACTCAATTCACCTGCCAATGAAAGCCAATGCGCTACAAGCCTTCTTTATAACCCTATCAACTTGGGTCGCAACTTTGAGGGGTCTGTGGGCATGGACCCCAAGATCCCTCTGTTCATCCACACTGTCGACAATCCTGACATTAACCCTGTATTCTGCATTCAAATTCAATCTTCCAAAATGAATCACTTCACACTTTTCTGGGTTGAATTCCATCTGCCACTTCTTTGCCCAGCTCTGCAACCTGTCAATGTCCCGTTGTAACCTAAAACAGCCCTCCACACTTTCCACAACTCCACCAACCTTCTTTGTCATTGTCAAACTTACTAACCCATCCTTCCATTTCCTTATCCAAGTCACTTATACAGATCACAAAGTGCAGAGGTCCCAGAACGGATCCCAGTGGCACACCAGTGGTCTCTGAGCCCCAGGCTAAATACTTTCCATCTACTACCATCCTCTGCCTTCTATTGGACAGCCAGTTTTGTATCCAGATAGCCAAATTTCCTTGAATCCCATGCCTCCTTACTTCCTGAATGATCCTGCCATGTGGAACCTGATCAAATGCCTTGCTAAAATCCATACACATCCCATCCAGTGCTCTGCCTTCATCGGTGCGTTTTGTCACATCCTCAAAGAATTCAATAAAGCATGTGAGGCATGACCTGCTTCTCACAAAAACCATGCTGACTATTTCTAATCAAACTGTGCTTTTCCAAATAATCAAACACCAAATACTATCTCTCAGAATCCTCTCTAATAATTTTCCCATCACAGAAGTAAGACTGATCGGCCTGTAATTTCCAGGATTAGTATTTTTTCCTTTCTTGCACAGGGGAACAACATTTACCACCCACTAATCTTCTTGTACTACTCCAGTGGGCAGTCAGGATGCAAAGGCCATTGCCAAATGGACAGCAATATCTTCCCTGGCTTCCCGTACAAACCTTGGGTACATCCTGTCTTGCTCAGCTTTTGTGCTCCTGAGATGCTGCTTGGCCTGCTGTGTTCATCCAGCTTCTCAATTTGTTATCTTGGATTCTCCAGCATCTGCAGTTCCCATTATCTCTGACTTATCCATCCTCATGTTTTTCAAAACTTCTAGCACATTCTCCTTCCTAACAACAACCTGTTTGAGCCTATCTGCCTGCTTCATGCTGTCCTCACAAACATCCATCTGACTGGTGAATACTGAATCAAAGTATTCATTAAGGCCCTCCCCTCCCTCCTCCGACTCCACGCCCAAGTTCCCTTCACTTTCCCTGATTGGCCCTACCCTCTCTCTGGCCATCCTCTTGTTCCTCACATAAGTATAGAAAGCCTTGGGGCTTTCCTTAATCCTACCCAACATGGTTATCTCATACACCCTTCTAGCTCTCCTAAGTCCCTTCTTCAGTTCCTTCCTGGCTATCATGTAGACCTCCAGAGCAATGTTGGATCCTTGCTTCCTCAACTTTAAGTAAGTTTCCTTATTCTTCTTGACTAGCTATTCAACATGTCTTACCATCTAAGACTCCTTCACATTACCATCCTTTCCTTGCCTCAGTGGGACAAACCCATCCTGTATTTGCAGCAACTGCCCCCTAAACAACCTCCAATTTCTGTCGTGCATTTCCCTGAACATCTGATCCCAAAGATATTTTTGAACTTCATTGGGTGCAGAAAAGGCTCATAAAGGCATTGCAGGGTTGGAGGGTTTGAGTTATTGCGAGAGGCTGAATAGTTTGGGGCTATTTTCCTTGGAGCTTCCTAGGCTGAGGGGTGATCTTATGAAGGATTATAAAATCAAGAGGGACATGAATAGACAAGGTATTTTTCGCAAGGTAAGGGAGTCCAAAACTAGACAGCGTAGGTTCAAGGTGAGAGGGGGTAGATTTAAAAGGTTCCTGAGGGGCAACTATTTCATGCAGACAGTTGTTTGGAGATGGAATGAGCTGACTGGGGAAGTGTTGGAGGCTGATACAATAACAACTTTTAAAAGGCATCTGGAAGGGTGTATTGGTAGGAAGCGTTTGGAGGGATATGGGCCAAATGCTGGCAAATGGGATTAGATTAATTTAGGACATCTGATTGGCACAGACGAAGGATATATATACCATGACATGTATCTCCATGACTCTATGACAGCTAGACACTCTCTAAAAAGCTGAGCCAGTGAAGCTCGTTGACTCTGTCGAATCCAGAAGGCCATGGAATCAAGAATGACAGGCTGTTCCATGCCTTATTGGAATAATATGAGAGTCATGTGACACAGAGATCTGAATAGAAGTATATGGGCAATGGGAAGCCAGGCAACCAAAAGTGACGGAGCTCATAACATTTTTGCTCCCATCTATTCCTCAGATTTCCAAAATTTCTGATAAGACACAAACCAATTCCTTCCTCACCTCTGTGCATTTTGAAAGGATTTGGTGTGTTAAAATTTTCATTAACATGTAACTGGGACAGTTTAGCTGCTGTTGAAGCACTCAAAGCAACCACTTTCATGAAAAAAATGCAATCTTTGAAGTTTGATTTATGCCCATTAATGATGTTTTTCCAACAATTTGCAGGAACATTAATTCTTAATAGTGACTTTAATTATGGAGACTTTGAATGACTGATATTATTAGAATTTCAGATATCCTTCATACATTTTAAGTCAGTACTGATATAACTGAAAAAAAATTAACACTGCTTAAATATTATCTTTCCCTCCACACAGCGTAAGCAGGAGATTTGGACCTTTTCCTTTTCATTTTTCTGTCCACTTAAATATTAATTGATTTCTGTCCTAATTGAGTGAAACGTTCAGTGCCTGCATTTTATGACCTAAACACTAGATGGCCAGACTCCTGATAAGCATAACCAAATTTCAAGATGGCCCCTTTCTCTGAGTATTTTTTTCTCCACACATTGATGGAAATTTTACAGAGGGATATTAAATAAAAGCAGGTTTGATAATATCATGACAATATGAGTTGCTCATTGAATATCCCATGAATAAAGTTTGTTTTTAATTTTCGGCACACCATTGCACATCCAATAATGTAAGGAACATGGGAACATGAGAATAGAAGTAGGCCATTCAGCCCATTAAACCTGCTCTGCCATTCAGCATAATATCAGTTTCCGACTGAACATTTCTATGCCTTTTATCCTTTATCAATGTCTACTTTAAACATACTCAGAGATTAAGTTTCCTCAGCTCTCTGGGGTGGATAGTGCCAAAGATTCACAACTCTCTGTGGAAAATAATTTTCCTCATCTTAGTCCTAAATGGCAAGCTTTACTTTTAAATTTTGTTCTGTGCTTCCGGACACACCAGCCATGGGAATCATCTTACCTGCATACACCCTATGTATCCCTTTAAGTATTTTGTGACTTCCAGTAAAATTGCCTCTTATTTGTATACTCCAGAGAAGACAAGCTCATTTTGCCTAATTTCTCCACAAAGGATAGTCCTGTCATCCCAGAAAAAAAGACATTTAATAAACCTTCATTGCACTCACTTTGTGAAATAAAATCTTTCCTGAGGCAAGGTGACCAAAACTGTGCACTCTAAACCAAGTGCAGTCTAACCAATCTCCTGTGCAATTGAAGTAAGTGTGCACTATTACTGTACTCCAATCCTCTTGTGATAAAGGCCTCCTAATACTTTGCTGCACCTGAGTTATTGACACCCAGATTCCATTGTGCATCTACCCTTCCCAACGTCTTACTGTTTACGAAATATTTCTATTCCTTCAATTAACTTGGGCAGTCTCACACGTTTTTCACCATTATATTCCATCCGCCCATTCTCCAAGCCTGTGAAAAACTTCTGAAAATATTTCACATCTTTGTCGCAGCAAACATTGCTTCCTGCTTCGTAACTTTGGAAAACTTAGAAATATTCTGTATCCAATTCGTTGATATATATTACAAATGGTTAGGGCTTAAGTAATGATCCTTGCGGTACCCCACTAGTCACAGTCTGCTCATACAAGATTTATTCCAACACTGTTTTCTGTCTGTTAGCCAATCCTTAATCTATGCAAGTATGTTACCTTCTATAACATAATCTTTAATTTTACGAACATGTCTGTGAGTTATAAAGATCTACAACACAGGTAGATCAACTCTTCAACGCTTAACTCTGTGAAGGTCAAAAACTACAAGCTAGCTATTCTAGAGATAATGGGAACTGCAGATGCTGGAGATTCCAAGATAATAAAATGTGAGGCTGGATGAACACAGCAGGCCAAGCAGCATCTCAGGAGCACAAAAGCTGACGTTTCGGGCCTAGACCCTTCATCAGAGAGGGGGATGGGGAGAGGGAACTGGAATAAATAGGGAGAGAGGGGGAGGCAGACTGAAGATGGAGAGAAACATCGGCTGCTTCTTGTCACTCAGTTAATTGTGGAATCAATGTGGCAAATTTCCTTAGAGCTCATGGACTCTTACCTTTAGAACATAGAACACTACAGCACAGTACAGGCCCTTCGGTCCTCGATGTTGTGCCGACCTGTCATACCGATCTCAAGCCCATCTAACCTACACTATTCCATGTACGTCCATATGCTTGTCCAATAACGACTTAAATGTACTTAAAGTTGGTGAATCTACTACCGTTGCAGGCAAAGCGTTCCATTCCCTTACTACTCTCTGAGTAAAGAAACTACCTCTGACATCTGTCCTATATCTTTCACCCCTCAATTTAAAGCTATGTCTCCTCATGCTTGCCGTCACCATCCTAGGAAAAAAGCTTTCCCTATCCACCCTATCTAACCCTCTGATTATTTTATATGTTTCAATTAAGTCACCTCTCAACCTTCTTCTCTCTAATGGAAACAGCCTCAAGTCCCTCAGCCTTTCCTCATAAGACCTTCCTTCCGTACCAAGCAATATCCTAGTAAATCTCCTCTGCACCCCCTCCAAAGCTTCCACATCCTTCTTATAGTGCGGTCACCAGAACAGTACGCAACACTCCAAGTGCGGCCGCACCAGAGTTTTGTACAGCTGCAGCATAACCTCTTGATTCTGGAACTCGATCCCTCTATTAATAAAAGCTGAAACATTGTATGCCTTCTTAACAGCCCTGTCAACCTGGGTGGCAACTTTCAAGGATCTGTGTACATGGACACCGAGATGTCTCTGCTCATCTACACTACCAAGAATCTTACCATTAGCCCTGTACTTTGCCTTCCGGTTACTCCTACCAAAGTGCATCACCTCACACTTGTCTGCATTAAACTCCATTTGCCACCTCTCAGCTGATCTCTGCAGCTTATCTATGTCTCTCTGCAACCTACAGCATCCTTCGTCACTATCCACAACTCCACCGACCTTAGTGTCGTCTGCAAATTTACTAACCCATCCTTCTACGCCCTCATCCAGGTCATTTATAAAAATGACAAACAGCAGTGGACCCAACACCGACCCTTGCGGTACACCACTAGTAACTGGTCTCCAGGATGAACATTTCCCATCAACTACCACCCTCTGTCTTCTTTCAGCAAGCCAATTTCTAATCCAAACTGCTATACTCCCACAATTCTATTCCTTCGCATTTTGTACAATCGCCTACTGTGGGGAACCTTATCGAACGCCTTACTGAAATCCATATACACCACATCAACTGGTTTACTCTCATCTACCTGTTTGGTCATCTTCTCAAAGAACTCAATAAAGTTTGTGAGACACGACCTTCCCTTCACAAACCGTGCTGACTATCCCTAACCAATGTATTCTTTTCTGGATGATTAAAAATCCTATCCCTTATAACCTTTTCCAACACTTTACCAACAGCTGAGGTAAGGCTCACTAATCTATAATGACCAGGGTTGTCTCTACTCCCCTTCTTGAACAGGGGAACCACATTTGCTCTCCTCCAGTGGTCTGGCACTATTCCTGTCGACAATGACAAGTTAAAGCTTGTGGAATTCATTGCCGCAGAGTGCAGTGGGGACTGGGACGTTGGATACCTTCAAGGCAGAGATCGACAAATTCTTGATCTCAAAAGGAATCAAGGGCTATGGGGAGAGTGCAGGGAAGTGGTGTTGAAATGCCCATCAGCCATGATTTAAATGGCGGAGTGGAATTGATGGGCCGAATGGCCTTACTTCCACTCCTATGTCTTATGGTCTTAAGATCAATGCTAAAGGCTCGGCAATCTCCTCCCTGGCTTCCCAGAGGATCATAGGAATAATCCCATCTGGCCCAGGGGGCATATCTATCTTCACCCTCTGAAGGATTCTTTTGTTGTCGGTCTCCATGTTAGACCTGAGCAAAAGCCTTGCTAAGCTGAAGTAAATGATGTCAAATTCATTGCCTTCATCTGCACATATCTTTGAAAAATTCAAATGAATTAGTCAGATATTTCTTTCCCTCAACAAAACAACACTGACTGTTATTGATTAATGCCTGCCTCTCCAAATCTAGATTAATGTTGTCTTTCCTGTCCCCCATTAACCCGCCTGTAAATTTCTGGTTCATCCTCTCCTCCCGGTAATAGAATACTACCACATTGGCTGATTTCCTGTGGTCTGGCACATCTCCTGTGGCCAGAGAGGAATTGGAAATTATTACTACTCTCCTTGCTATTTCCTTTTTGCCCTAACAGTCTGGGATACCTTTGGTCTGACCCTGGTGAGTTATGCAGTTAGAATCATATAATTCCTATAATGTGGAAGTAGGTCATTTGGCCCATTTGGCCCTTGAGTCCACACTGACCCTCCAAAGAGCATCCATCTGGACCTACACCCCTACCCTATCCTATAAACCCTGCATTTGCTATAGCTAATCCTCCTAGCCTACACACACCTGGACACTATGGGCAATTTTGCGTGGCTAACCCAACTTAGCCTACAAATCTTTGGACTGTGGGAGAAAACCAGAGCACCCAGGGCAAATATTCACAGACACAGGGAGAACATGCAAACATCCCATGGACAGTCGCCCCACAACTAGGATCAAGCCTTGATTAGGTACCTTTATGTGAGGAGTCTTCTAAGAGGTCATCCTACCTTACTGCTGCAGTGGATTCTTGATTAATTTTGCAAAATGCTGTCCTCTTTTACTTCCTTCCCTGCCTTGACTGAAGACTCTTTCTCCAGGAATATTGAGTTGCCAATCCTGTCCGTCTCTCGGCCATGTCTCAGTGGCAGCCATGACATTATACTCCCATGTGTTCATTTGTGCTCTCAATACACCTGCCTACTCATTAGACTCCTTGCATTAAAACACCATCCAACATTACTAAACTTCCTTGTGCCTTAACTGGTTAATATTTCTTATAGCTTCCAGACTCACTGTCTCACCTATTCCTGACTGTATATCTCCCCCTGTTGAAACTTCTTTCAGAACCCTCCCCACCCTCTACTCTGGCAAGTTAATTTAAACCCTCCCCAGCTGTAAACCTCCCCACAAGGATGCTAGTCCCATTCCTGTTGAGGTATAACTCACGTCGAGGATCGGTCCCAATATTCCAGAAACCTAAAGTCTTCCTTCCTACACCATCACACCAGCTACACATTCATCTGGACTAATCGCCTATTACACCATGCATTAGCATGTTGCACCAGAAGAAATCTAGACATTACAACATTATAAATCCTGTTCTTTAATCTTTGCGAATTCTATAAATTCTGCTTGCATCTCCTTATCTCTTTTTCTACCTATGTCCTGTGTGCCAAATTGTATAATCCTGCCATTATTCTTCATTTCCTCTAATACAGCAAACCCACTAATGTTGCCATGAAGTTGTCTCCAATTGCTTATTCCTTTCTGGTCATCTCTCACAACAGTATTCAGAACAGTATATCTGTTAGAACAGGAGATGCACAGAGGACTACCTGCACTACCTGCCTTCTTCTGCACTGCCTGGTGGTCATTCATGACCTTTTGCTTGTTCAGTTTTCATTTGAGAATGGTACGGTGGCTCAGTGGTTAACACTGTTGCCTCACAGCACCAGGGATAGGGGTTTGATTCCAACCTCGGGCAACTGTTTGTGTGGAATGTGTACCTTCTCCCCGTGTCTGTGTGGGTTTCCTCCGGGTGCTCTGGTTTACCCCCCACAGCCCAAGGGTGTGCAGGCTAGGTGGATTGGCCATGCTAAATTGCCTGTAGTGTTCAGGGATGTGTAGGCTGGTTGGGTTAGCAATGGAAAATGCAGGGTTACAGGAATAGGGCAGGAGGGTGTGTCTCTGCTCTTCAGAGGGTCAGTGTGGCCTTGATGAACTGAATGATCTACATCCACACTATAGGGAATCTATGATCTGTGGGGTAACCACCTAATTGTATGTACTATCCATGATATTCGCAGTGTCACAGATGTGTATCTATAAAGTATCCTAAAGTGTATCTATCCCCAGGCCCAGTCCAAAATGTATTCAGCCAGCCTGTGTGGCTGGGCACATTTTCTGCATGCATGGTCCCCAGGGACAACTGCAGCTTCCATGATTCACTACAAAATGTCGGAATAGAATAGAACAGAGCAGAATAGAATATCCTTCACCTACAAATCTTCTCAAAACTCGCTATCCTTCACTGTCACACATACTCCCGTACAGAAGTACAGGAGTACTGTGAAACATTTTGATGATAATACCTTTAATGGTGCAATCTCAGATCAATTACTTAGGGACAAATCTTACAGGGTAAAACATATACTGTTTTTACAGAGCAAAAGAAAAAATATAGATTAGCATGAAACAGTGAAAAAATCCAGAATGATAATAAGTGACCGTAAGTTCTTAGGTGCCAGTCCATGCCTGTAGGCTCCAGAGCATGAGGCCATGCTACCACTACATGAAGGCCCCCATCTAGGACTCACTCCACCGCTGCTCCAGGAATCACCCATTAACGCTGCAGTGGGATTGGGCCTGTGATCACTGTGTCATGCGATTGGGCCCGTGCTTATTGTGCTGTGGGATTGGGTTAGTGCCTCCTGTGCTGTGGGATTGGGGAAATGCTCAGTGTCCAGTGGAATTGGGCCCGTGCTCATTGTGCCAGGGGATTGGGCCCATGCCCACTCTCTGTGGGATTGGACCTGTGGTCACTGTGCTGTGGGATTGGGCCCATGCTCTCTGTGCTATGGGACTAGGTCTGTGCTCACTTTGCTGTGGGATTGGGTCTGTGCTCACTATACTATGGGAACAGGTCTGTGCTCACTGTGCTGTTGGATTAGGCCTGTGCTCACTGTGCTGTGGAATTGGGCCCATGCTCTCTGCACTGTGGGATTGGGCCCATGCTCACTCTTCTGTGGGTTTCAGCGTGTGCTTACTCTGCTCTGCCACAAGACACAGCCCACTCTCTCTATTCCGCTGCGGGGTGCGAGCTTTGCTTCTATGGTTTCCCTTCGGGCTCTACGTTGCCTCTTTTTTTAATAAACAAATAATGCTTATGTACGTTTGCATCATAATAGTCATGAACCTTTGATCTGAAATCTAGTGTGGAAAGGTAGAAATTAGAAACAGTCAGCTGACAAGCATTTGCCTGTAATGTCACAGTGTTGTGTTCACTCAGTGTTGTAGCACCGCTTTATTTTATCCTTTCCTTGTCATGGTGCAAGAACCATTTTGTGCAGAACAAGATGGAAAGAAAGGCAAAAGCCAATGCAAACAAATAAACACCTTCTTCCATCCTCACCTAAATCCCCCCTGACCTTGTTGGTGACTCTATGACAAGCCTTCTGAAAATCCAAACATGTTCTGTCCATTGACTATCCGTTGTCAATTTTCTCATTAACATCCTCAAAACAACTTTGACAGGTTTGTCAAACATGACTTTCTATTCATAAATCCATGCTGACAATATCCAAATCGATCACTTCTATCCAATGTCCATTCATCCCATCCTTTATGATAAATGTTAGCATTTGATCGTCCTGTAATCCTCTGTTTTTATCCTTTGCTCCTTTCTTGAATACTGGAGTGACATAAGTGAGTGATTTATTTATTATCACGTGTATCTTGAAGACACAGTGAATAGCCTTTTGTTACCACAATCCACTGCTATTTCAAGGTCCAAAGCGAATAATGAGAAAATGCTTAAGTATGAGCTCATTTTCTGCTCACACCAGGGTCTCAAGCATAGCTTCAGGACTCCTGCAAGCTGCTCTGGTCCTCAAGGAATTCTACTCCAGGGGCAGCAACAATGAATACGATGCCCCAGGAGACTCCAGGTCTGCTGTCACATTACTGACTGGCACTGCCACTGCCAAGAGTCCATGTTCCTGACCTACCACTGCCAGTAATCCTGCTCCGGACACTGCCGACGCCAAGAGTTGTAATTTTCTCTCATGAACTTTTTCTTCTTGTTGGTCTTTGCTGGCATCCTCTCCACTACTTTCTTAGTGCCCTCTTGACAAAGAACATAGAACAGTCCAGCACAGGACATGTCCTTCAGCCCACGCTATTGTGCCAACTTATTATCCTACTAAGACCAATCTACCCCTTACACCCTACATTTTATTATCCTCCATGCGCCTATCCAAGAGTTGCTTAAAAGTTTCTAATGTATCTGACCCCACTACCACTGCTGGCTGCGCATTTCACATGCCCACCACTCTCTCTGCGAAGAACCTACCTCTGACATCTCCCCTACATCTTCCTTCCATCACCTCAAAATTACATCCCACGTAATAGTCATTTCCACCCTGGAGAAAAGCCTCTGACTAGCCATTCTATCTATGCCTCTCGTCATCTTGTACACTTCTATCAAGTTACCTCTCATCCTTCTTCGCTCTAATAAAAAAAGCCCTAGTTCCCTCAACAGTTCCTCATATGACCTGCCCTCCAGCCCAGGCAGCATCCTGGTAAATCTCCTCTGCACCCGGCAACTTGTCCTTGCTTTTGTTCAACCATGGTGACAGTTAATTTCAAACACAGAATGAACATTTTCAGAGATGCTGGAGAATCTGAGATAACAAGGTGTAGAGCTGGGTGAGCACAGCAGGCCACGCAGCATCAGAGGAGCAGGAAAGCTGACATTTCAGGCCATTTCTGAAGAAGGGTCTAGGCTCGAAACGTCAGCTTTCCTGCTCATCTGATGCTGTTTGGCCTGCTGTGTGCATCCAGCTTTACACGTTATAAACATTTTCAGGTTTTTAATCTGCAGGAATCTATGGAAAATGTTTATCAATGCATTAACTCTCTCAATGCCCCCTGCTTCAACTTTATGGGCTGCTGGCTATCAGATCCTGGAGATTTGTTTACTTTCAGTCCCATTAATTTCTTCAGTACAACCTTCGTACAAATACTGATTTACTTCAATTTTTTCATTCACCCTAATTACTTTGACATCTAATTCTAAGAGAGCTCTTTGATAGCAGATTTTCATTGAAAGCAGACATAAAGTAATCAACTAACTTCTCTGCCATTTCTCTATTCCCCATTGAAAGATTTTCTGCTCTTAATAGAACTGCATTTATCTTCGACAAATGTCACCTTTTGATGTGCCAGGAGTAACATTTTCAGTCCACGTTTATGAATTTTTGCTAGATTGCTTTGGTATTCTGTTCACCTTTCTTTAACAGTTTCTTGGCTCCCCCTTTCTGTTTTTGTATAAATCCCAGTCTTCTGATTTATTCCTATTTCTGGCCATCTCATAAGACAATTCTTTCAATCATATTCACTCCTTCACTTCTTTTGTCAGGTACAGCTGTCTGCTCTTTTATGAGTTGTGAAATCATTAGACGTAGGAGCAGAAGTAGATTATTCAGCTCATTGAGACCGCTCCTCTATTCAATAAGATCACGGTTGATCTGATAATCCTCAACTCCATCATCCATAACCTCAAAACACTTACAGATTAATAAGCTATCGATCTCAGCCTTAATGGCCCAACCTCAGCAGCATTCTATTGAAAAGTGTTCCCCAGGTTTCAACCCTCCAAGAGAAAGAAATTTCTCCTCATCTCAGTCTCTTAGTCTGAGATTATGCATTCCAATCCTGAACTCTCTTACATGGGGAATGGCTGGTAAGGCATATAATAGTTCTTTAATAGACTTTCCAGACATGTACAGTCATGCCATTTAATGTAATTTCCCAAACAAACGCAAACACCTCGTACCTCAAAATTTCACAAGTTTTCTGGCTGAAATGTAACAACTTTGCTTCTGAATGAACAACTTCACTTTTTAGCATAATGTCAAATTCTATTATGTGGTCACTCATCTCTAAAGGTTCTTTTATACAAGGATTATGAATCAACCCACCTTTTATTTCATAATATCAAATCCAACTCCCCTGTCTCCTAATCAGCTCTTCAAATACTGCTCTAGAAAGCCATCCTCATCACACTCCATAACATTGCCTTCCATAGCTTTAGTGCTCAATTAATTTACCCAGCCCATATGCAGATTGAAGCTGCTCTGGTTTCTGTATTACCCATGCCATCAAACCAGGAACATGCCCTCAGATGTTGTTACCCAGTGTCCAACATGGAAGTCCTTTGGAACAAGCGGTGAGCTGAAGTCACCAGGTCTCTGGTTTGAATTCGACGTTGAGAATTCTCAGTGTGTAGTTTACTTGCAGAGCATGGTCGGATAAGAAGCTGCATATTAATGAGCTGAGAGCTGCCGTTAATCAAGTCGTTTAGAAGCAAAAATCCCCCTTGACAGGCTAATTGTCACGACCATGTCAGAATTTTCCTTCACTTCCCAGATTTTATTTAATAGCTGCAGCGAATTGTTTCCAACGTTGAGATAGGACTCGCTGAACTTCTCACGTAATTCTGCCACATTTCTCTCTACAACCCATACAGTTAAGACCTTTTAAGATTCTACTCTATAAAACTGGTTCTCTAGTTCTCCACCCTTTTACAAGGAGGAACAGTTTCTGCCTAACTACACTGTCTACAGTACTATTTTGTTAACTACTATCAATTTTCACATATACACCTCTCCAAGGAAGCAAAAAACAACTTCTCCAATCTATCTTGCTCTGGACCAGACCAAAACCCTCAAAATATATTCAGAAGATAGCTGAGCCCCTATCCTTTTCTAACTTTAAAGGCACATGCCAGCCGTTGCTTTCCAGACGCAACTCAATTTGTCAAACTACTGGTCTTAAAGAAAAACATTCTTTATTCATACACTGTACTTAAAATACAACAAAAGAAAGAAGAAATTGGAATAACAACTCTATTCAAAAACTTGATAGAACAATAGATTATGTAACTACTAAACAGTAGCTTTTACAATACAGTAGCTTTCCATAAACACATGCTTGGCAAAGGCAGAATCTATAAAATATATTGACTCACGGGCAGTTCTCCAGCCCAGAAGGAAAAACAAAACCTTCAAGAGAAAACCCTGAGAGACAGAGTAGCAGGCAGAGATGTACTGCAGCTTCCAAACCCAGCTTCAAGATCACAGGATCTGCTGCTGAAAAACTATAACTGAAGACCCTGTTCTGTGGGAGCTCGATTCAGGTGGCTTCTATTGTTCTGAATTTCAGAAAGTTACCCAAGGCCTCCCAAGCTGTTTACTTTATGGACTTTGAAATAGATTGTTCTCCACCTCTCTCTTAACTATTCTTCATAAAAAAGGGACCAAATAAACCTCTTACTCCCACAATGTCATCACAATCCTATTAGTTGAAGTGCTTCATACCAGGAACCATCTCATAATTCTCCTGCATTCTCTCCAAAGCATTCACGTCATTCCCCAGAACTGTAACAATACTACAGCTGAGGTCTAACTAGTGGTCTACACTAGTTCATCATGACTTCTCTGCTCTTGTACTCATTTGCTTCTGTCAATCAGCATAAGGAGAAATTTATACATTTGTTAATCAGCTTCATTGGTGTCAGAACATGTCTAATGCAACATTTTGCTTCCTTATTTAAAGCTCATTAACAGATCATAGACACAAATATCATCTGCAATTTATCATGTTGGAAAATGTCTGGATTCCACGTTTATTTGCCTGAGACAGACACTGCCCCCTGACATTTAGGAACATGAATTTCATAATCAAAACCACCGATGCCAAAACGTTGAGACAACTCTGGTCCTGGTATTGACACCAGTTTCACAGTCGGTATGTGCTATACAAGTAGCAGTATAGACAAAACTGGAAACGACACATTACTGACCTACTGCAATGCTAGCAGCACCAGAATGAGCACTGACCCTTTTGTATCACTTTCAAGGTCATCAAGATCAATTTGATCAACGTTACTGCCCTCTAGCCCTGTCAGCTTGTCAATGGGAGGAGAGGGGAAAAGCATGCACTATTGGCAAATGAGAAATTCTATATGTTAGAATTCCTTTTCAAAGATATTTATAGACATGAAAGAGAAAACATAAGGTTCTACAGCTTTCTCAATAGTAGACTGTAAAACTGTAACACAGGGCTACTTCTTAATATAGAATTGGCCACATTACTATCCTAGGAAAGCGAAGATTAACAATTCCAACTAAAAGGTTGTGATTAAAGCACATCACGGCTGACATCACATAAGAAGTCCAAAATGTACAGAGATGTTTAAATGATTTCTTCAAATGCAACATCATAATACATTAATTCATTTCTCTCCCTGATGCCACACTGGACAGCTTTTACAGGCACTGTGAAATTGAAAGCAGTTAAAAGCTATTCTAGCACCATTGTACGATTACTCACATCCCTATTCTCCCTCGTCATCATCAATAATAATGATCCATGATGACTTTTGGATGTTTCAAATGCTTTTAACCCAGAAAACATTCCATGCACTCAACAGTGCTATTCTGTGCAGTTTATAGTAAGGTTATGTTTTGTTAATGTGCAAATGTTCAAAACATTGCCATTAATAATCTGTGCAAGATCAACAAGCATCTGAGATAAAGAAAAGTTGACTTTAAATCAAATTCACTCATATTGCTGATAATAGATGTGGTGATAACCTCAAATTGGAATCTGTCATCTCTTCTTTTACTCCCTCATGGGATCAGAGGATCACTCGCAAACACAGTATTTGGTTTTTATTTCTATTTGTCCTGGAGAAGGTGGTGATGAACTGCGCACTTGAACCTGATGATTTAGAATGAGAGGTTGGATAGGCTGGGACTTTTTTTTCTTGGAGCATAGGTGACTGAAGAGTGACCTTATAGAGGCCTATAAGATCACGAGAGGCATAGATAAGGTCGATAGACAACAGCTTTTCCCCATGGTAGGGAAGTCTAAAACTACAGGGCATAGGTTTGAGGTGCAAGGGGAGAGATAATAAGGGGGGGCAATTTTTCACACAGTGGGTGGGTGAGCATCTGGAATGGACTGCCAGAGGTAGTGTCAATACAGTGTAGAGTTGGGAGAATACGATAGATCAGGCAGCATCAGAGGATCAGGAGAGTCGATGTCTCAGGTCTAGACTCTTCATCAGTCTTACTGAAAGGTCTTGGCCCAAAACATTGACTTTCCTGCCCCTCGGATGCTGTGTGACCTGTTATGTTCCTCCAGATCCACACTGTGTTGACTCTGACTCCAGCATCTAGAATTCTTGCTATCTCTGCAAGACATAGTGAAGGAAGCAAGTATAATTTCATTATTTAAGAATCATTTGGACAGGTAAATGGATGGGATAGATATAGAAGGATTTGGACCAAATGCAGGCAAATGGGATTGGTTTAAATTGTGACAACTGGTTGGCATGGGCAAGTTGGGCTGAAGAGCCTGTTTCTATCCTACAGACCTCTCTGACTCTAACCTCTGCAGTCCATGGTGGGGGAAGGAACACCAAGAATGCTTTCAGGAAGGGAGTTCCAACATTTTGACACAGTGACCTGAACAAATGGCGATATAGTTCCAATCCTGGATTGCAGAAGAGGTTGCAAGTGATAATAATTCCCTGAATCTTCTGCTCTTCATCTTGTATGTGGCAGAGGTCATGAGTCTTAAAAGGGCTATTGAAGGAAGCATGAGAATTGCTGAAGCTGCCATCATAGAAATGGTACAAACTGCTGTCCCTGGGCATCAGTACTGGAGGAAGGTAATAAATGGGGTTCCAATCAAGTGAACAAGATAACAAAGTGTGAAGCTGGATGAACACAGCAGGCCAAGAACCATCTCAGTAGCACAAAAGCTGACGTTTCGAGCCTAGACCCTTCTCTGATGAAGGGCCTAGGCCCAAAATGTCAGCTTTTGTGCTACTGAGATGCTGCTTGGCCTGCTGCGTTCGTCCAGCTTCACACTTTGTTATCTTGGATTCTCCAGCATCTGCAGTTCCCATTATCTCTGATTCCAATCAAGTGAGCTGCTTTGTCCTGGATGGTGAGGTACATTTTGATTGTTGATGGACCTCCAAATCAAGGGAGTTAGGGGAACTCTATTATGATTCTGAGTTGTATCTCATTCAAAAATGTTTGAGAAATCAGGTGAATCAGTCATGACACAATTGCCAACATTGAACTTGCTGTAATAGCCAAGAATTTATACAATTGGGTAATTTAAGCTTCTGCATAATGAGAGCACTTAGGACATAGATAGCAGGGATTTAGCAATGATATAACTTCAAAACACAATGCTTTGATTCTCTCCTCTGATCATTGGCTGGCACTTAATGTTACTTACCGCTTCTATTAGACCCAACAATGAACCTGGCACCATTTTGAAAGAGTCTGAGCAAACAAATGTGTATTTTTAATTCATTAATTTATGGAGTTTGTGCATCACTCGCTGGACTAGCATGTATTGTCCAGCCTGCCTTATCCTTGAGAAAGTGACAAGCTGTGCCCATTTCCCAGGCCCACCCACCATGCTGTTCTGGAAGGAGTCCCAGGATATTGACACTGTGACAATGAAGGAACAACAATATATTCCTAAGACATCTCCAAGATTTTGGAAGGGAAATCTCATGTGTTGGCATTCCCAAGTATATTTTGCCCTTGTCCTGCTAGTTGGAAATAATCGAGACATAGAAAATGCTATCTTAACAAGTCCTGGTGCATTTCTGCAGTGCATCTTGTAATTAGTACACATTGCTGTGACCGAGTGTTTTTGGCGGAGGGAGTGGATTCTTATGGAAGTGGTGTTAGTCAAATGGGCATCTTTGTCCGAGAAAGCTTCTTGAGTCTTGTCGGAGCTGCAACGTCCATGCAATTCAGGAGTATTTCATCACACTCCTGACTTGTGCCTTGTAGATGGAGAGTGGGCTTTGGAGAGTCAGGAGGCAAATTGTTCTCTATAGTATTCCAAGCCTTTGACCTGCTCTTGTCACCACTATTTTTGTGCAGCAAGTCCAGTTGTGTTTCTGGCCAATGGTAGCCTTCAGGACTTTATTTGAGAAGGATTCAGTGATGGTAACTTCGTTGGATGTCGAAAGATAATGGTTAGAAGCTTGTTGGAAATAGTCATTGCCTGGCACTCGTGCGCTGTGAATATCAGTTGCAAGTTGTCATCTCAAGCCTAGATATTTTCCAGATTGCACTGCATTTGGGGCATGGGCAGCTTCAGTGTGTGAGGAGTTGCAGTAAATGCCGAACATTGTGCAGTTATCAGTGAATGTTCCCAATCCTGTGACCTTATGGCAGCCTTTGTGAAAATGGAAATAAATATTGCCATTTTAAAATCGTTATAGAAACCCAACAGTGTGGAAGTAGGTCATTTGGTCCTTCCAGTCCACACCAACCCCTCCGAAGATCATTCCACCCAGACCCAATCCCTTACCCTAACCATGTGTTTCCCATGGCCAATCCACCTAACCTGCACATCTTTGGACTGTGGGAGGAAACCAGGGCATTGGAATGAAACCCACTCAGACATGGAGAGAATGTACAAGCCCCACACAGACAGTGACAGACATAAACCTGTGTCCTGACACTGTGAGGTGGTAGTGCTAGCATCCGACTGCAAAATTTACAGAATATGCTATGCATGTTCCATCCTTTGTACTAAGTCATTCCATACCAACTGTCAAGCCAAGGGAAAAGTTTGATTTTACATTAGCTGCATGAGATTAAAAACAAAAATGGCTGGAGAAGCTTAGTAGGCCAGGCAGAATATGTGGAGGGAGAAACACAGTTAACATTTCAAGCCCAGTGACCCTTCTGCTGAATGCGTAGACAAGAACATTGTTTAGTGACTGCAGGTCATCTGGCCTTTGGCCAGGGCTTCCTCCTGTATCACAGATATGGTCTGTATATTCTATGTCAATATCAGTTGGCAAAAAAGCAAAAAACTTGGCAGTGGTGCACGTTAACATGAAGCATTTTTCAAGTTTCTTTGATATACAAAGCGAATTAAATTCTGTCACCCTCTTACTGCTCTTGTCAATGTCTGTAAAAAAAACTTGTTCAATTCCAGCAACATCAATTTGTGCCTGAACTCTGTTTGATTGGAGCTGTGACAGGCAGTTAGTGGTGGAATGACAGCTCTAAATAGATAGAAAGGAAGTCTTAAATGTCATGGTTTTGAGAATGGAATGGAAGGAGGTTCGACGATTAAAGAACAGTTATTTATTCTTTTGACCAACAATTGCGAATGTTTGCAGAGCATCACTAAAACTGAAAAGTCATGAAGTCCTCCACAGGAGCTTGATCAGATGAAATTTGACACAGAGCCACATGGAGAGTGCATTTAGGCAGCTGACCAACTGTGTAGGTATTAAGTGTCTTTAAAAGAAAAGAATGAAGTTGTGAGGTAGAGATATTTGAGGAGGGAATTCCAGACCCTAGAGCCTCAACAGTTAATGACACTAATATCAAACATAGAACAAATACAAAGAATGTAGAGAAACTCAGCAAGTCTGGCAGTATCAGCCGTGAGAGAAACAGAGTCAAATTTGGGTCTGTTATGACTCATCTACAGAATGGAAAGGTGTTGGAATATAGTTGAATAGAAACAGCAAGTATAAAAATGAAGCTTTGTTTCAGATATCTGGCATCTGCAGTATTTTGCTTTCATAAAACAATTACAGTTGGTGATGTGCAAGAAACCTGGTCTGGAAACCACGGAGGAGTTGCTAAACATGAATGAGAATTTTATCATCCAGGTAAATACACCTGAGGCCCAGCTTCCCAAAGACTGTATAATCATTTTACTCACAAGATTGTAATGGTTGTGAGGCTTCAGAGATGATATTATTTTTCGGATGGTCTTTTTACTTCAAGGTGATGTTGAGGAATAAAGAGGGTCACAAGACTGGCTTCAATTTCTGCCAGATGCCCCTGTCTGTACTAATGGTTGAGAGCTTCAAGTTCCAAGGTGTAAATATCACCAATGATCCATCCTAGCCCATCCATACTGGGTCCAGTCAAGAAAGCACACCAGTGCCTCTACTTCCTCAGGAGGCTAAGGAAATTTGTCATGTCCACAAAGGCATAACATTTTTTATAGATGCACTATAAAAGGCATCCTATCTGGCTGCATCACAGCTTGCTATGGCATTTGCTCTGCTAAGATAACTGGAAACAACAGCGTTGTGAAAACAGCCCAGTCCATTACAAAAACTAGCCTTCTTTCCTTTGACTTTATCTGCACTTCTTGCTGCCTCAGGAAAGCAACCAAAATAATCAAAGATCCGCCCCACCCACATTATATTCTCTTCCACTCTCTTCCATTGGGCAGAAGATACAAAAGTTTGAAAACACATACTAAAAGATTTAAAAACAGCTTCTTCACTGCTGTTACCAGACTTATAAATTGACCTCTCATAAATCAGAGTTGATCTTTCTCCGTAGCTGAAACACTATATTCTGCATCCCGTTCAATTATCTTGATGTAATAATGTAAGATATGATTTATCTGGTTTACATGCAATACAATACCTTTCACTGTATCTTGGTACATGTGACAAATCAAATCAAGCCAAATCAAAAAAAAGATAACAAGGTGTAGAGGTAGATGAACACAGCAGGCCAAGCAGTATCAGTGGAGCAGGTAAGCTGATATTTTGGGACAGGACCACTCTGCAGAAATGGGGGAGGGGAAGGTGTTTTTGAAATAAAAACGGGAAGACAAGGGGAGGCGGATGGAAGATAGATAAAGGAGAAGATAGGGTCAGGGTTAGGCACTTATTACTGCTTGAGATAGGGGGAACCAGGTTGAGAGTTCGCGGGAGCACAGTGCAAAATTAATTCTGAGGAAGAGTCAAATGGATTTGAAACGTTGGTTCTGATTCCCTTTCCTCAAATGTTGCCAGATCTGTGGAGATTATCCAGCATTCTTTGTTCCCGCTGCAAAATATTCACACAAAGGCAGAAGCAGGGAGGCTAACTGCTGACAGACTTTTCAGGCTGACAGTCTCCAAGACTTTGGATGGAAAGGAAAAAGAATCAGACAGACAATAAACTGCAGCTAGTATGAGCAGCACAGTGGAGAAGGCTTGCAGGTTCTTTGTGAGCTATTTGGCAGAATGTGAAGGGAAGATGGTGTCTAGTTATACAGACACATTCCATGGAAACCAAAACATCATGGATAAATTACCTTAGTGGGTCCGTGAGGTGTAATCACTGGTTTGGATCCTACTGATTGTAAATGGTTTGGAAATTCACCAAACATTTGAGTCACACTTTTCAATATCTATTTGGCAATAAGACTCAGTGAAATAAGGAGACAGAAATCCATTGAAGGCCCAGAATGGCAGTGGACTGAACAGTCCTGTAGAGTCAGTAATCCTGTGGAAATCATGTGATGGGGTATTGATCATGTTACAAAGTCAGTCAGGGAGACCTTTTCTGTGCCTAGGAGTGTTAATACTTCATAATGTCTAGTTTTTTTAAAATTTATTTGTTACAGTAAAAAAATTCAAAATTAAAATCTTTAAGTGTGATTCCTTTAAATTGATCACTGGGAATTCAAATCATTTTTCAGAAATTATTGACCATGACTGAGATCATAACAAATTGCCATTGCTAGTGAAGCTTTGATTGAGGACTGTTTCAGATCAATTGTTTTTCATCCTCGTGGTAATCTCTTTATATTTTATTGGAGGAGTCCACTTAAAATATAGAGAGTTAATTAAGACAGGGCTTCTGAGAGGAGCCTGGAACTGGAGAAAGACAGTTAGTTGTGAAATAGCTTTAATCTTTTGTTCATCTGAAAGTGAAGAGGAGTGGGGAGCAGGTCGAGCAGTTACCAAGAATCCTTCACTCATGTTAAAATGTATTGGTTGGTACAGGATTTGTGGAAACACCATACTGCGCTGTTGGAGGAGTTCCTGCAAGTTTGTGGATTAAGATGGTGCAAGGCATCTTCTTCTTAGTTACTTCATGGGCCTCTTTGGTTTTGGCCAGCATTGTTGGTCACCTTTATTGCAACTTCCTTTACCCAACCTGGTCTACATGCAACTACAGTAATGTTGTTGGCTCTTAACTGACTTTGGAAATAGCTGAATAAGCCATTTGGTTCAATGGCAAATTAGCTGTTGCTTAATTATCAAGCTATAACTTACCCAATCAATAAGAGGTACAGCTAAGAAGGTGCTTACAAATGGGTTCAACAGTCCATAAGACTTATGTCTTCAAACTCACTCACAAAGTTTGATTAAACTCTGTCTACCTTATGAAGAAGTTCAGCCCCTCTCCTTTCAGGAGTTTGCCTGAATCTCAGCTGACTGCAGCATGGAACAAGATGCTTAGTCATCTTGGTTGGGGTGGCACAGTGACTCAGTGATTAACACTGCTGCCTCACAGCACAAAGACCTGGGTCAGATTCCAGCCTCGGGCAACTGTCTGTGTGGAGTTTGCACATTCTCCCCGTGTCTGTGTGGGTTTCCTCCGGGTGCTGCGGTTTCCTCCCACAGCCCAAAGATGTGCAGGCTAGGTGGATGGGCCATGCTAAATTGCCCAAAGTGTTCAGGGGTGTGAGGGTTATAGGGGGATGGGTCTGGGTCTGGGTGGGATGCTTCAAGGGGCGGTGTTGACTTGTTGGGCCGAAGGGCCTGTTTCCACACTGTAGGGAATCTAATCAAATCTAATCTAAAAATGGCATGCATTGGAATGTTGTCAACTTGATCTGTTTGGCAGAGATTCTTTAACATTATCTTCAAGTGACAGAAACTGCTGCACCATCTCTGGGTTTGCATGCCTGCATTTGCTGCACCTGCCTGTACTACACCATTGGAATCATCGCTGCTACTGTGGACGTTAGATGGTTCTGCATCCTTTTAGAGTGCTTCAGACAGTTTTTTTTTAGCTTCCAATCTCAGCTTCAAGGTTTGTTTCCTTAGAAATTAGGAGGGTCAGTCTCCTTTCATGGGTTCCTTTCTCGTGGCTGTTTACTGTTTCTATTTTCCCTCAAGTCTACCTCAAAAATATAGGCTTTGAAATGAATTGATTCCACAACAACATGCAATACCTAATGCAATACTTCACTCAAGTGTATTCGCTTTATACCAATCTTGCGGGCGCCATTGACTGATCTTGTGCTGCCACCCAGCATTATATGAGTGGCTATAGTGTGGCTGGTGGATGGCTACCATCTTTCAGGAGGAGAGTTTGGGTTTTCCCTTGAGGAGTTCTGGGTGTCAAGGGATTAACTTTGAAAGACATCACCTTGAGTTTAAAGGAGATGTGAGGAAAACCTGTTCACACAGAGGGTGGTGGGAGTCTAGAACCTTTTGCCTGTAAGCGTGGAACAAGCAGAAACCCTCATAACATCGAAGAAATATCTAGATATGCACTTGTGACGCCAAGGAATATACAGCCGTGGACAAAGTACAGGTAAATGGGATTGGAATAGCCAGGCGCCTGGCATGGATGCAATTGTTTGAAGGGCGTTTGTGACACGATAACTCTATATCAGAAAGGATGAGCTCTAAGTGAAACCCTGTACAGGACTTAGGCCATAAGACATAGGAGTGGAAGTAAGGCCATTCAGCCCATCGAGTTACAGTGGTACCAACTACAATGTCCTCAGTCACAGCTACTTCAGTTACCCTGAGCAACTTGTGTTCTATGGAGCTTGCTACTGGTTGTGTGGCCTTGATATGGAAGACAGAAGGGAGCGTGTCAATGTTGCAATGTGTATGTGGCTGATGTTCCTTTCACGGTTGATTAGTTTGATGGATGTGAATGCTACAAGATGTGGGGTTGAGACTTGCTACAAGGGTAAAGCATGTGAGAGTAATGTGGAGCATCCATAGTTTAGCTGTGAGTCCTAATTGCTGATGAGCACACTATGGGAATATGAACACCAAACAGTGTGTGAGTTTAATGCAGCAGCTGGTGACTGATGGTATTTGAAGATGGATTCAGTGAACTTCACCCAATGTGATGGTTGAAACTTCAGGCACTATTGCCTGGTGAGGCAACGTGTTCCCATTCCCTTCATCATATATGGCCCACTGTAGAAAGATGGCTCTCCTTCTAGCCGTCTCCTGGATTAAGGCTGTCTGTGCTGTACCTGAGAACTTGAGAATCATCTCTCTGGTTTCCTGTTCCATAGGCAACCCAAGAAGAAATCCCTTTGAAGCAGTTTCAACACGAGTAGCTACTCAAATGCACCAATCCTTTAAGATGCACAGTCTGTGTGTGACTTATCCTGGACTTGTAGTCAGCTCAATCCTGAGCAGGCAGCAAAATAAATGATGCTGTGCTCTTTCAGTCAAGTTCCAGCAGAAAGTATTCAATGAGTGAAGTTCAGCCACTTGTGTGGATCTCTGTTTAAGGAAGAAGCTGGAAGTCCTCCAACCATTGTTGTCAGGAGTAGATATGTCCTTTACCTTCTGCTGAATAAAAGTTAGTGCCATAGGTAGCTGAATGGATCTTATTTGTACTTGTGTCTTTGTAAGTATGTACAATGTTCCTTCTTCCAGTCTTACATCTGTATCAGTATCATTTCATTATACCGTCCAGAACCAGGAAATTTAATGAACTTCTTTCGATCTCCCTGACCATCTCCCACCTTCAGCTGGTCTAGCTTGTTTGATTGAGCAAAAATCCTCATATTCTGAAATATCAGACCAAAATCCAGGACTTGTCAAATAAATTTAAAAGTAAACTGAAAGGAAGGTGGACTATGCTCTGGGAAAATTACGCACACACAGAGCTAGCTGCTTGGAACCATCATTCAGCCCAAAAATCCAATTCACACCTCGAATCGAGAAGAATAATTAACCAAACCTAACTCTTTATATTGAAACTAACTTTTACCCCTCCGGCGACTCCAACCCAGACATGATGGAACCCATAGAGATAGCAATACATTCAACTTTAACCAATATTCATTCAGAGAAGTGTCAGGCATACATCTTCAATCAAAGTACATTCACACATTGTCTTAACTGCCAGGCAGCCAATTGACCTCAAAAGGAATGCCAACAACACAATGGCAAGCACAGGTTTGGCATGGAGATAAGAGGCCTACAACTAATATAATTGCAAGCCCCGACCTCACCTGAGAGAGCTACAGTCTGAGAACGATCCCCACAACCATCTCCAAAAAAAGGGATCACAAACAGCGACCTCCCCAAGAGCCATCTGCACCACTCCCTCCAGAAGAGGGACCCCAACAGTAATCCCAAAACAGACACAGGCCTATTCCGTACCAGGGAAACCATGGCAGCCAACCACGACCAGCAGATCTAAAACCAACTACTTCTGAAAATCGCTGATCCAACCGACACAACAAGGCCTCAGGCACATGCTGAGGTGAAAACCAGCTTACATAAACCAATACAAATTAAGGAAAACCAAGTATTCACCTGATAAATCCACAATACGTACTACCACATCAGCGGATTCAACCCGTGCTGAAGGCCCACACCGTCCAAAGTCTTCATCAAAGCAAGTATGGGAAGCAGGAATGGTCAGCTGTATTTCAAAATCATGTTTTCGTTAGTGGTGAGCTAAAAATCTCACGATGCCAAAGTATCCAACCTCGCTAACATGGAGTGGAAGGGAGATGGTGACAGTGCAGGGAACCACTAAGAGTAGAAAGAGTTAGTAGGAGACACTGCAGACACTGGAAAACCAGAGATAACAAGGCGTAGAACTGTATGAACACAGCAGGCCAAGAGACATCAGAGGAGCAGGAAGACTGACGTTTTGGGCCTCGACCTTCTGAAGAAACGTCAGCTTTCCTGCTCCTCTGATGCTGCTGGCCCTGCTGTGTTCATCCAGCTCTACACCGTCTTATCCCATGAGTAGGAAGCCTGATTAAAGTTTCTGTGAATAAAACAATGTTTTTGCTTCTAATAGTGTTTAACCTGCATTGAATTTAATTGTGTATTTAATTATCGTCCTCTGTACAGTTGATTTTATCAATCTCACTCGTTATTATATTTGTCTTTATTTCTTGTATTACACTTATCTTTTATATTTAAACAAATGCAGAGATTCTTTTTCCCTGAAACAGCCTTCTTCATTTCTCATTTTTAAATAAGAGTGTCAGAATTGAGGATCTGGGAGTGATTCAAACCACCTATAAGGCTATAAGACATAGGAGTGGAAGTAAGACCATTCGGCCCATTGGGTCCACTTTGCCATTTACTCATGGCTGATGGGCATTTCAACTCCACTTTCCGGCACTCTCCCCGTAGCCCTTAATTCCTTGCGAGATCCAGAAATTATCAATCTCTGCCTTGAAGACATTTAACGTGCCGGCCTCCACTGCGCTCTGTGGCAATGAATTCCACAAGCCCACCAACTCTCTGGCTGAAGAAATGACTCCTCATTTCCATTCTAAATTAACCCCCTCTAATTCTAAGGCTGTGCCCACAGGTCCTAGTCACCCCGCCTAGTGGAAGCAACCTCCCAGCATCCACCCTTTCTAAGCATTGCATTATCTTGTATGTTTCTATTAGATCTCCCCTCAACCTTTCAAACTCTAATGAATACACTCCCAGGATCCTCAGCTGTTCATCGTGCATTAAACCTACCATTCCAGGGATCATCCATGTGAATCTCTGCTGGACACGCTCCAGCGCCAGTATGTCCTTCCTGAAGTGTGGGGCCCAAAATTGGTCACAGTATTCTAAATGGGGCCTAACTAGAGCTTTATAAAATCTCAGGAACACATGGCTGCTTTTACATTCTCACCCTCTTGAGATAAGTGACAACATTACATTCGCTTTCTTAATCACAGACTCAACCTTCAAGTTAACCCTCAGGGAATCCTGGGCCAACACTCCCAGATCTCTTTGTACTTCGGCTTTATGAATTTTCTCACTGTATCGTAAATAGTCCATGCCTATATTCTTTTTTCCAAAGTGCAAGACCTCACATTTGCTCATGTTGAATTTCATCGGCGATTTCCTGGACCACTCTCCTAAACTGTCTAAATCTCTCTGCAGCTTCCCCACTTCCTCAGTACTACCTGTCTGTCCACCTAATTTCGTATCATCAACAAACTTGGCCAGAATGCCGCCAGTCCCTTCATTCAGATCATTAATATACAAGGTGAACAGCTGTGGCCCCAACACTGAACCCTGCGGGACACCACTCATCACCGGTTGCCATTCCGAAAAAGAGCCTTTTACCCCAACTCTCTGCCTTCTGTCAGACAGCCAATCCTCAATCCATGCCAGTAGTTTACCTCGAACACCATGGGCCCTCACCTTACTCAGCAGCCTTCCAAGAGGCACCTTATCAAAGGCCTTTTGGAAGTCTAGATAGATAACATCCACTGGGTTTCCCTGGTCTAACCTACTTTTGACCTCTTCAAAGAATTCTAACAGGTTTGTCAGGCATGACCTCCCCTTACTAAATCCATGCTGACTTGTTCAACTAAGGTTAGGCTAATCGGCCTATAATTTTCCATCTTTTTTCTTGATCCTTTCTTAAACAAGTGGGCTACAACAGCAATTTTCCAAACATCTGGGACTTTCCCTGACTCCAGTGAGTTTTGAAAGATCGCAACCAAAGCCTCCGCTATTTCCTCAGCCACCTCCCTCAGAACTCAAGGATATAAGCCATCGGGGCCAGGAGATTTATCAATTTTCAGACTTTTTCGCTTTTCTAGCACTTTCTGTTTTGTAATGCTTCCCATACTCAACTCTACCCCCTGACTCTCCTTAATTGTTGGGATACTACTCACGTCTAAAGGACAACAACAACCTAAAGAACAACAAATTATTGATCGCAAAACAAAACCCTACAATCTCCAACAGTGCCCTTCCCTTTCTTGACTACTTTACATTTATTCATTGCTATTGGCTGTCTACTAATATTTCTCATCAGCCTACTGAATCCCACAGTAGCAGCAGCTATTATTCTTCAAACCCTGCTTTCTGGAAGGACTCTTCCATTTTCCCATTTTCTCCACCTCCATTGCATTTGTTCGAATTAAGCTATCTTCAAGAACAATGCTTCTTTTTTTCTTCATCTGAGTATTTTGCACTACCAGAAAGGGTGCTCGAGTGTGTCTGACCCAGTGCCTGCATTCCTTATCTCACTCCTTCCTCTCCCTCTCTGAACCATAAAAAGGTCCCCCTCGTCCTCATTTTCCCAAAAGGCCAAAGGATCACCGTCCTCCATTTCAACCACCTCCAGCATGATCCCAACAATAAACGCATCTTCCTTTCTCCTTGCCTTTCCTGTCAGTATTCCGAAGGTACCATTCCTCCGCAGCACCCTTCATCAATGCAAACTCCTGTTCCCTTCCTGTACCACTGTGCAATTCAATCATAGATATTGTAATACTTGCCCTTTTACCTCACTGCCACATGACCCAAAAACTACTTCCAGGCCAAACAATAGCAATTGACTAGTACTTCTTTTAATTTCCTGTATTGTGTTTGTTTGGGAGATAGTAGGAACTGCAGATGCTGGAGAATCTGAAATAACAAGGTGTACAGCTTGGCCTACTGTGTTCATCCACCTCTAGACCCAGTTATCTGTTTTTGTTTGGGGTTGGTTAGCTCTGTTGGCTGGGTGGCTGATTTGTGTTGATGTTAATGGATGGGTTCAATTCTCTTGCCACATGACATTACCATGACCAACCTATTTTCTCAACCATGTAGCCTGCCTAAGGTGTGGTGATCCTCATTAAAAACTCACCATCAGTTGTCTTTCTCTAATGAGAGAGTGGGGACGATGACAAATTTACCTTTGCCATCTTCACTTCTCTCTGTGCAGTCTCCTCTGCAGTGGGGAAGTCTCATACAGATTGATTCACTGTTTCATGAAAGACCATTCAGTGTGTAGCTTGACCTCCAGCACCCAGTGGATTATTGTTTCAATTCGACACTATGCCCTTATTCTCCCATTTCTGCCTTTATCCAAATACAGCATTCCAGTGAGGCTAAATCTAACCTCCAGGAACAGACCTCATTCTCCAATTAGATACTTCTCTGGCTTAAAACTGCAGGCAACAATCTCAGGATAACAAATTGTGAGGCTGGATGAACACAGCAGGCCAAGCAGCATCTCAGGAGCACAAAAGCTGACGTTTCGGGCCTAGACCCCTCATCAGAGAGGGGGATGGGGAGAGGGAACTGGAATAAATAGGGAGAGAGGGGGAGGCGGACCGAAGATGGAGAGTAAAGAAGATAGGTGGAGAGAGTGTAGGTGGGGAGGTAGGGAGGGGATAGGTCAGTCCAGGGAAGACGGACAGGTCAAGGAGGTGGGATGAGGTTAGTAGGTAGCTGAGGGTGCGGCTTGGGGTGGGAGGAAGGGATGGGTGAGAGGAAGAACCGGTTAGGGAGGCAGGGACAGGTTGGACTGGTTTGGAATGCAGTGGGTGGGGGGGAAGAGCTGGGCTGGTTGTGTGGTGCAGTGGGGGGAGGGGACGAACTGGGCTGGTTTAGGGATGCAGTGGGGGAAGGGGAGATTTTGAAACTGGTGAAGTCCACATTGATACCATATGGCTGCAGGGTTCCCAGGCGGAATATGAGTTGCTGTTCCTGCAACCTTCGGGTGGCATCATTGTGGCAGTGCAGGAGGCCCACGATGGACATGTCATCTAGAGAATGGGAGGGGGAGTGGAAATGGTTTGCGACTGGGAGGTGCAGTTGCTTGTTGCGAACTGAGCGGAGATGTTCTGCAAAGCGGTCCCCAAGCCTCCGCTTGGTTTCCCCAATGTAGAGGAACTCGTCCTCACACTCAACAACTTCTCTTTTGACTCCTCCCACTTCCTACAGACTAAGGGGGTGGCCATGGGTACCCGCATGGGCCCCAGCTATGCCTGCCTCTTTGTAGGTTACGTGGAACAGTCCCTCTTCCGCACCTACACAGGCCCCAAACCCCACCTCTTCCTCCGGTACATTGATGACTGTATCGGCGCCGCCTCTTGCTCCCCAGAGGAGCTCGAACAGTTCATCCACTTCACCAACGCCTTCCACCCCAACCTTCAGTTCACCTGGGCCATCTCCAGCACATCCCTCACCTTCCTGGACCTCTCAGTCTCCATCTCAGGCAACCAGCTTGTAACTGATGTCCATTTCAAGCCCACCGACTCCCACAGCTACCTAGAATACACCTCCTCCCACCCACCCTCCTGCAAAAATTCCATCCCCTATTCCCAATTCCTCCGCCTCCGCCGCATCTGCTCCCACGATAAGACATTCCACTCCCGCACATCCCATATGTCCCAGTTCTTTAAGGACCGCAACTTTCCCCCCACAGTGATCGAGAACGCCCTTGACCGCGTCTCCCGCATTTCCCGCGACACATTCCTCACACCCCGCCCCCGCCACAACTGCCCCAAGAGGATCCCCCTCGTTCTCACACACCACCCTACCAACCTCCGGATACAACGCATTATCCTCCGACACTTCCGCCATTTACAATCCGACCCCACCACCCAAGACATTTTTCCATCCCCTCCCCTGTCTGCTTTCCGGAGAGACCACTCTCTCCGTGACTCCCTTGTTCACTCCACACTGCCCTCCAACCCCACCACACCCGGCACCTTCCCCTGCAACCGCAGGAAATGCTACACTTGTCCCCACACCTCCTCCCTCACCCCCATCCCAGGCCCCAAGATGACATTCCACATTAAGCAGAGGTTCACCTGCACATCTGCCAATGTGGTATACTGCATCCACTGTACCTGGTGTGGCCTCCTCTACATTGGGGAAACCAAGCGGAGGCTTGGGGACCGCTTTGCAGAACACCTCCGCTCAGTTCGCAACAAGCAACTGCACCTCCCAGTCGCAAACCATTTCCACTCCCCCTCCCATTCTCTAGATGACATGTCCATCGTGGGCCTCCTGCACTGCCACAATGATGCCACCCGAAGGTTGCAGGAACAGCAACTCATATTCCGCCTGGGAACCCTGCAGCCATATGGTATCAATGTGGACTTCACCAGTTTCAAAATCTCCCCTTCCCCCACTGCATCCCTAAACCAGCCCAGTTCGTCCCCTCCCCCCACTGCACCACACAACCAGCCCAGCTCTTCCCCCCCACCCACTGCATCCCAAAACCAGTCCAACCTGTCCCTGCCTCCCTAACCGGTTCTTCCTCTCACCCATCCCTTCCTCCCACCCCAAGCCGCACCCCCAGCTACCTACTAACCTCATCCCACCTCCTTGACCTGTCCGTCTTCCCTGGACTGACCTATCCCCTCCCTACTTCCCCACCTACACTCTCTCCACCTATCTTCTTTACTCTCCATCTTCGGTCCGCCTCCCCCTCTCTCCCTATTTATTCCAGTTCCCTCTCCCCATCCCCCTCTCTGATGAAGGGTCTAGGCCCGAAACGTCAGCTTTTGTGCTCCTGAGATGCTGCTTGGCCTGCTGTGTTCATCCAGCCTCACAGTTTGTTATCCTGAAATTCTCCAGCATCTGCAGTTCCCATTATCTCAGGCAACAATCTCAGCCCAGGCTATCGGTTTCCTATTTTGATCCTTTTTGATTTCAATGTGAGTCGTGTTTCTTATGTTTTGGCGTTGGGCAAAACATGATTCTTCCAATCACACTCATTTTCAACAAATGTTTTGTCTCTTGGCAACAGACTTAATACTCTCTGCTTTTTGTTCCATGTCATTTTTGTCATTTAGTACCTACTGTCCTCTCCCTTATCCCACACCTCCTGTACTCTCCTCTCCACTTTCCCATCTTAAAAACATTAAACCATTCACATTTCTACTGTATTTCACTCCTGAAGAAGGGTCGTATTGGATTAGAGCTAGTATACTTGTGCTTCTTTCTCCTAAGATGTTGCCTGACCTGCTGAGTCTCTCCAGCTCATCCTCTCTGCAATCCCAGTCTCCAGCATCCACAGTTCTTTATTTTTATTAAGAAATTCATTGTTACAAGCATGTTTTCAAGCCGTTTTTTAGAAACTCAGCCATGCAGCCTATTTACTCACTAATCAATCCCTCCCTGTCTCTGGCCATTGTCTTGGCATTCCTGGTTTTATTTCTGTTTGACTTCATAGAATTTCTATAGCATAGCCAAAGGCCATTCAGCCTGTTGAGTCCACACAAAATCTCTGAAGTGCCTTCCATCCAGGCTTATTCCACCTCCCCAACCACCCACCCCCACCTCCCCCAACCTGTCCCTGCATTTCTCTAGGCTAATCTAACTAAGCCTACACTTCATGGGTAATCAGCCTAACCTGGATAATCCTTAGACTGTGGAAGGAAACCCACCCAGACAGGAGGAAGATGTGCAAACTTCACACAGACAACCACCCAAGACTGGAATCAAACTCGGGTCACTGACACTGTGCAGCAACAGTGCTAACCGCTGTGCCACCCAATTTGAATTGACTGAATCTGGCCGTCAAATGCACTTTGCTTATCCGTTCTGAAGTTACAGCCGTGCAGAAAATATCTCCGGCACCAGTGCAATCTGACGGATGCTTGCATTTTATGATTAAAATATCAAAAATTGAACATACCATAATGCTGAAAAGATATCTGAGCCAGTTTCTAACAGAAGGTGGAGGAGAGGCCATCTACACAGCTAAAGGAGAGTATCTATAGCTTGCCTGTATGGTAACAGGATGCTCAATATCAATACATTCTTTCTCAGAGAGTGAGAGCAATGGTTATTGCATTCCCTGAGGAAGGCATCAAATCCATTATTGAAAAAAGTAGATTTTGCTCTGTAGACAACATTTGTAAAATTCCCTAAATATACTGTTGATATCCTTTGCATTTTATGAAACTGATCCTTCGTGTTTGCTTATTTCAGCTGCTATTCTCCAGACTTAATGGAAAAGTCGTCAAATCAGATCATCGGCGTAAAAAGAAAGCTGTTCTGAAGGTGAGTGCTCTCAGCCATTATATCGGTGAGACAGCCCAGAAAGGCTCGAAATCTGACTAACTAGCTCATAGCTACTCAATGTACAGTTTACCGGCCCCATCAAGTTTAGTGCTCGGTGCATATCTATTGACCAGTGAATCTACTGAGCTCAGGAAACAGTGGGTGGAGACAAACGATTAGGGTGTTCATCCAGCTCTCAGTTCCACATTTATAACAGAAAGAATGCATGGATTCACAGCCTCAGAATATCCTCAAGCATTTTACAGCTGAGGAAGTGCAGTCACTTTGGCAAGGTCGAAGGCACAGCAAGTTCCCACGAACAACAATAAAGCAATGACCAGAAGATCTGTTTAAATGATGTTCTTTGTGGGATAAATATTGACTGGTACACGAGGGGTCAGTGTTGGACTGGGGTGAACAAGGTTAGAAGTCACACCACACCAGGTTGTAGTCCAATAGGTTTATCTGAAATCACAAGCTTGCAGGGTGGTGCTCCTTTGTCAGGTACAGTGAGAGAGAAGAGCATGCAGACACAGAGTTTATAGGCAGTGAGATCAAGAGCTGAGAGGTCAGGAACACATACAACCGATGCGAATGGAGTATTTTCTTTTCTTAATCATGGGATGAAGGTGTTGCTTTAAAGCAGCACTTATTGCTCAGACGGCAGTTCAGAGTCAGCCACATTGCTGTCAGTTTGGAGTCACATACAGGCCAGACCAGGTAACAATGGCAGTTTCCTTCCTTTGAGGACATTTGTGAACCAGTTGTGGCTTTCCCAACAATTGACAATGGATTCAGAGTGATCGTTAGACTCTTAACTCCAGGTATTTATTGAACTCCAATTCCACTATCTGCCATGGGGAGATTTGTGCCCAAGTACACAGAACGCTACCTGGGTATCTGTATTAACAGTCCAGTGACAATACCACTAGGCTATCACCTCCCCTCAGCATTATCAGATGATAAGTCTCTGCAGGTGCCCAAGAGTATTAGACAGTGAGTAAAGTATCGCCAGCTGAATAACCAGCAATGGGATGGTCTATAATCTGATTAATTGAAGCAGAGAGATAATTACATAAAATTAAAAAAGTTGGTGCTACAGACAAATTAAATGACTAGAATAGCATGATAAGTATGAGTCGCAAGCTGAGGATCGAACCAAAGTAATAAGTAATTCAAAACTGTGTAAACTATTTAAGCTATCAAAATCATAACAATTTATCAAGGTGATAGTGTCAAAACAGGACAGTAAGGAAGATTTTACAGATACAGAACAGTGGGGCGGGGTCACTTGTAGTGCGACATGAACCCAAGATCACAGCTGAGACTGTCTTCATGGGTTTGGAACTTAGCTGTAAGTCTGTGGCGATCCTGAGCTGTTGTGTATCTCAAGGTCCACCTTGGAGGACACTTACCTGAAGATCAGAGAGTAAATGCCCTTGGCCGCTGAGACATTCCCCAACTGGAAGGAAACATGCCTGCTTGGCGATGATTGCATAGTGTCCATTCCTCCATTGTCATACTGTCTGCATGGCCTCACCAATAAATCATGCCTCGGGGCATCCTTGCCTACAGCGCATGAGATAGACAATGTTGCCCGAGTCACATGAATATCTGTCACGTGTGTGGTGGGTGGTGCTCCTACATGTGATAGTAGTGTCCATGCCGATGCTCTGACATATCGTGCAAAGGTTGCTCTGGCAGGGTTGTACAGTGTTGTGGCCAATGTTGTCCTGAAGGCTGGGTAGTTTGCTGCAAACAATGGTCTGTTTTCAGGCTTGGCAGTTGTTTGAGGTCGAGAAATAGAGATCTTGGCGAGATGCTCATTGTTATTGAAGACATGTTGAAGGCTGCAAAGAACATGGCATAGATATGCATATACAGTCATCACGTTGTGGAGATGGATGAACACAACACACCAGGCAGCATCAGAGGAGCAGGAAAGTTGACATTTTTGGTCAGAGCCCTTCTTTAGGGATGGAGAGGGGGAAGACAGCTGGGAAATAGAGAGAGGAGGAGTGGGGTTGGGGAAGGGAGGTGCGATGGTGATGTATGAGTGCAGGTAGGGAGTGGTGGGGATCAGTCAGTGGTTGGGTGGGGCAGATAGGTGGGAGAGAAGATGGACAGCTTATGTCAGTTCAAGGAGGCAGGGATGAGAGGGATGCTTGGACATGGGTTGAGGCCAGGGTTGGGGAGATTTTAAAACTTCTGAATCCTATGTTTAGGCCATCAGGCTGTAGGCTCCTGAGGCAGAATACGTGGTGCTGCTCCACCAGTTAGCGAGTGGTGTCATTGTGGTGCTGGAGGAGGCCCAGGATTGATGTGTCACCCAGAGAGTGGGAGAGGGTGTTAAAATGGTTGGCAATTGGAAGTGAATGTTTAAATTCCATAAAATCTTTAGTCAGAATGAGTTTGACACAGCTGATGGCTAATCACACTTACAATCAAATTAACCAAAAAAAAAAGAAACATTAAGCTCACACACAAAATCCAATAGAGATCACGAGCTGTGTGACTAAAGTGAGACAATATGTCTTCTCTGATAGGTCTAAAATTCATGCATCCAGGTTATCCAGCATCTCATTCCTCCCATGCAATAACAAGACTTTCTGGTGGGTTGACTGTGTGCCTATCATGAATTACACTGCATCACAATAGTGTGGGACATGCTGAATGGGTTTAAGCGTCTTTCCCTGTTTGTATTTAGAACTAGGCTAGAACTGGTTCCTGCACAGATGCTCATGTAAGGTAACTCTATCTGCAGATGTCATGTATCCTTTTCGCTAGTGTTAGAATTTCTTATTTTTGGTGCTGTCTTAGTGTGTATTTATCTCTGATAGAAAAATAATAGATTGGTTAGAAAATGTCCATAATGTTTAATGTATTCAATCACAAAATGAATCTTCTTAAAGCTGCATTCATAAACCTTTCCGTGATGTCAGTTCTCAATCGTCCAAGTCTATCAATTGTTCCCGCAACCATTAGCATTTCATTTTATGATGATACAATTAGATGGGATAAAATGAGGCTGCTATCAGAAGATAAGATGAATGATGAATTCTGTGTTTAATCCAAAAGCAATTTAACTTCAAGCAGGCATATATAAATTAAATGAGGCATTGAATTTGCTGTAAAACTGAGCATAAATCTCATCAAGCAATGAATAGTTGAACCTCTACATCACCAAATGACCCAGTAACTTCAAAGTCTTGCAGTGGATTATTTAATGCTTGTATTACAGTATATTAAAATGCTTCAGTCTCACTCACTGTAATTTTCTTGCAAAGCACATTGAACAACATAGTAATCCACTATATGCTCGCATTTATGAGTAACAATTACTAATCAGGTGCACAGACTGAAGATATCTAGTCTTCATAAATAAAAGAAGCTGCAATTTGGTTGAAAAAGGCCATTAGCTGAGTAGCTGAGCATGATGGTGATCTCTTCACAAAAAGCTTAAATTGATTGTAAGTGTGGTTAGCTATCAGCTATGTCAAACACATTCTGACAAGATTTTGGGGAATTTAAACAATTTGTGTTGCATGGAAAACCCATCACCGTCATGAAACAGTTATCGAAGAGTTTATCAGGTTTGAAGCATTGCCGGGTTGCCTGCCATTTTGAGTGGATGTGCAATCAGAACGGTGCAATGCCACATACTTCTTGCTGGAATCGTGAATGGAATATCTTGCTTCTGTGGTTGCAAAATTGGTTAAGGAATGACAAATTATCTGGTCACTTTTCTTTCAGCTTTCTGGAATCCAAAGGCAGATGTGTGAATGATTGGCTATCGCCAATCCTCCAGTCACAACTTTGTGATGATTTTTGTATGTTGCCTTGCTGAAGTCACACTTTCAAGGAACGTGGGTTAATGAAGCAGAATTATAGCTCTACCACCTCCACTACACCTTCTAATGTCAGCTGTGACTCAGTATTTAGCATTCCTATCTCTGTTCCAGAAGGTTCTTGGTTCAAACACTATTAGAGTCATCAGTAAGGATATTGTGACTGTGGAAGGAATACAATGAAGATTTACCCGACTGATTCCTGGGATGGTAGGATTTACACATGAAGAGAGATTGGATCAGTTAAGACTACATTCATTGTTTTAGAAGGATTAAGGGGATTTCATGGATACCTATAAAATTCTGAACAGGACCTGGCAGGGTAAATGTAGGAAAGATATTCTTGATGACTGGGGAGTCCAGAACCAGGTGCCACAGTTTAGGAATATGAAGTAGGCTATTTAGGACTGAGATAAAAAGAAATGTCTTCCCCTAGAGAGCATTGAGCCTGTGGAGATGGAGGAACACAGCAGACCAAGCAACATCAGAGGAGCAGGAGTGCTGACGTTTCCGGTCGGGACAACAGAAAGCGGTTAAGGCCTTAACATTGAATGTTGTGAAGAATGAGTTAGATATAATTCTAAGGGCTAAAGGAATTAAAGGGTTACAAGACAAAACAGAGACAGAATTTTTAGCTGGTTGAGCACCCACAAGAATGGTGAATGGTGGGAACAGATTTGAAGGGCTGAATAAAACATTAATCATTTCACTGTTTAACGAATTACATTGACTTAGATTTTTCCCTTCATTATTCTGAAGATAATGACTCACACTGGATTAGTATGCTGTGAAAAGGACTCAAAATTAATTGTTCTTAACTTCCAACCAGTGCTGAATAGAAACTGTTAGTTCTGGGACCCGTAAGATTAACTCTCTCTCTCTTTTGTAAATGCTGCCTCACCCGCTGAGTGTTTTCAACACATTTTCTTAAAATTCTCTTTCAGTTTTCTGACATCTGCTACATTTTGCTTTTGTGAAGTTATACATTTCACAAGAAGGAACAGGGAGAGACAATATGAACCAAGTGTTTTATTTTGATGACGATGTATGTGCTCTTAAGGAAGAGTGGGCCAATTTGACAAGGTTGTTTAAAATAACATAGACAGGATTCTTGGCTTTTGTGGAATAGAATCCAAAGGCAACAAGGTTTGACTAAACACCAGTTTGGTTTATTCTGAAGTATTGTGTCCAATTCTGAATTTGTACTTCAGGATGAGTGTCAAGTCCTGGAGGGAGGGCAGAAGTGAGGTATTCGAATGGGTTCAGGGATGAGGAAGAAAATAAAGTTAACCAAAGATTTAGAAACTGTTCAAAGGTGTCATTAACTGTTTTGAGAAAAAGAATAAGAGAATAGATTTTGAAAGGGGGAGTGTTTCTACCATTTGAAGATTTGGTAACCAAGGATACAAATGTACAATGACTCGTTCAAGAATCCATGAGGAAACATTCTTTTATGATGCAGAATGTTCCACTTTGGAATGCACTGTCTGAAAATATGACGGGAGCAATTTCAATGTCACTTTCAAACGAAATTCAATGAAGGGAAAATAGCCATCGTGCCATTGGGCTGCTCTACGATTAGAGAGGGAAAATCATGCTGGTTTAATGTGAGGGTCCCCATGCCTCAAGATAAGAAAATGTGAGAAGGAGCCTTTTGTGGAGACCCCAGTCATTGTGGGAATCGAATGGATGCTGTTGGCATCATTCTGCATGCAAAGGAGTTATCCAGCCAAATGAGCTAACTGAGCTCCCCCCACCCTAACCCCAACCCTCATAATCTTAAAAATACAATGGGGAAAATAAAGAAAAACAGAATTTCCTTCACTAATGTGAGGTCTAATGTTTCCTTCAGTGATGAATTGTTCTCTAAGTCCATGAACAGATCATTGAAATTATTGAAAGATTGTTAATAACACAATGTTTGGTGCCTACCAAAGTCAGGGTCACAAGGGCAAGGTTCACACTTTGAAGGGAAAGCCATGAGGAGGTACGTGCAATGTGTCAGCACAATATGCTGAGTAAATTAAATCACATCAACAGTTCATACATGTTCACAGACCTTCCACCTCAGAGCTTAGGTCAGCTGTCACTTTGTCAGGTCTGTCCCTGCAACACTTAAAGATATCAAGTGTGGGATTCTGCTTTACTCATTATAAGAATAAAGAAGAATTCAGAAACGAGAGGAAATTAAAATGGTTAGGGACAGGTGTGACAGATTAACTGGATTTAGAGTGTACGTAGAAACACATTCACAATACAGATTTCATGATTTACTTTCTCAAGGACAATTAGGGATGGGGAGTGATGCTGGTCTTGCTAGGATTGTTCACATCTGATGAATGATATTCTCTAAAAGTTTGGCTTGTAGTAAATTTATAAAGGTTTATAAAATCAGAAGGGGTATAGATAAGGTGAATAATAAAGGTCTTTTCCCTAAACTGGGGGAGATTAAAACTAGGGGATGTATTTTTTAAGGTGAGAGGAGAAAGATTTGGAAAGGACATGGAGGACCAACCGTTTTACACAGATAGTTTTTAGTGTGTGGAATGAACTGCCAGGAACTGTTATAATATCAGAAAGACATTTGAATAGGGACATGAATGGGAATGTTTTAGAGAGATACGTACCAAATGCAGGCAGGTGGAACCAGTTTAGTTTGGGAACATGGTTGGTGTAGACTGGTTGGACTGAAGGGTCTGTTTCCATGCTGTATGACTCTATGGCTCTGTATAAGTAACCACATCAAATTAGAAATAGGGACAGACTGTGTCCTGGTGTCACTGGAGTAATCCAAGGACTCAGATAGTGGTCTTGTGACGTGAGTTCACCATAACTCATGATGAAATTTGAATTTAATTAAAACATGGAACCAAAAGTCTTGTGATGACTACGTAACCATGATCACAAAAACCCATCAAGCTTACAAATGTCCTTTATGGAAGTTGCCCTTTGCTGTCTTTATTTTATATTAATCTTTTGTCCTTATCTGGTTCTGGCCTATGTGTGACTACAAATATATAGTAATCCGGTTGACCCTCAACTGCCCTCTGAAATAGGTTAGCTGAAGAAGAGTCATATCTGATTCAAAATGTTAACACTGCCCAAGTCTCTCTCTCCCTGTACTGCCACACTTTCTGAGTTTCTCCAGCATTCACTGTGTTTGTAGCAAGGCACTCAGCATCCCAATGTAATAAGATATGAGCAGTAAATGTTGCAGGATATGGTGGCAAAAATGGGAATCTGGTTCAAACAAGAGTGTTGCCTATTACTCATTCAGGGAAGGAAATAAAGGAAGAGAATGATTGACAGTGTTGTAGATATTTCTACAGCAGTAGAGAGGAATAATGCACCTGAGGATACAAAACCAGAAGCTTTTTGATTATGATACTGGTCCTATTACAAGGTTGGCTGTGTACTAATGGGCACCAAATGATGGGAAATAGATGGGGAAGCAAATCTGTAGGTAAATTGCAGGAAGATGTAAGACCTTAGAGTGACAATAATGAAAGAATTCAATTATCCCAAAATATACAGTGGAAAATAGCAGTGTAAAGAGGAAGAAAAAAAGTGGTTCATGAAAAAAAATTCCATTGAAGTCAGAGATAAAGAGGAATTACTTCCCTCAGAGGTTAGTCCTTACTTGGAATTATCCACCACAGGTACCTGTTGATGCTGAGTCATAAAGAAAATTCAAAGCTATTAGAGACAAGTTTTTTTATCAGTAAGGGAATGTATGGGGAAAGGGCAGGAAAGTGGAGTTGAGGATTATCAGATCAGGCATGATCTCATCAAATGTCTGGAGCAGACACAATGGGCTGACTAGTCTACTTCTGTGGTTCTTGGCTTGCAAATCAACAACCTCACCCACATCCTGAGCTGCAGATCTTTGACAAAACTTTAAAGTCTACTTCTACTTCAAGATGTTATGGTCTAATGAGAGGGGACCTCATTGAAATGGATAGATTGGATTTGGAGTGATGTATCCCCTGGCTTGGTGTGGGCAGGGGTTGATGCGGTGTTGGGGGCGGTTGAGATCAGGGGGAGGGGTCCAGAACAAAGGATCAGGGTCTCAGGATAGAGAGTTAAAGGATATGTTTCACGCTGAGATGAGGAGAAATTACATCCAATCAGAATGTGCTGAATTATGGGATTCTTTCACACAAAAAGGTGTGGAAGCTAAGCCACTGAATATGTCTGAGAAAAAAATCTCTGGAAGCAGAAAATGTCAAGGGGTATGCAGAAAGAGTGGGAGCATGATGTTGAATTAGAAGGTCAGTTATGAACATGTTAAATAATGAAGCAATGGGACAAATGCTTACCCCAGTCCCTGTTCTTAATGATGTGGAGATGCCAGTGTTGGACTGTGGTGGACAAGGTCACAAATCACATGGTGAAGGAGCAGTGCTTTGAAAGCTTGTGATTCCAAATAAACCAACATTTTGGACTATAACTTGGCATTGTGTGACTTCTAAAATAACAAAGTGTGGAGCTGGATGAACACAGCAGGCCAAGCAGCGTCTCAGGAGCACAAAAGCTGAGGTTTCGGGCCTAGACACTTCATCAGAGAGGGGGATGGGGTGAGGGTTCTGGAATAAATAGGGAGAGAGGGGGAGGTGGACCGAAGATGGGGAGAAAAGAAGATAGGTGGAGAGGAGAGTATAGGTGGGGAGGTAGGGAGGGGATCATTACAAGAGAGTTGCAGTGGGAGAGAGATTCCCTGAGGTTGGTCCGCAGGGCGGTGGCTAACTTCTTCAGGTTGGGCATCCCTGGAAGAGGCTTCGCAGTGAGGTTAAAACTCTGACTCTGTTTACAATGTTTAGAGGAAAAAGAGGTACTACAGGTAAATGGTAAATGTTGGGTTCGTAACTCACTGGGGAGTCAAGCTGAGTGCAAAAAGAGTAGAGAGCGAAATAAACAACAAAACTAAAATATGTAAATAGAGGCTATGAGAATAGATTAGTGGCTCAAGAGAACTCACTCATGTGACTTGAGCACATTATTATGACCGCTGTAAAAACAGCACCATTTTAAAACAAGAAATTCAAACGTCCAGACACTATCTGAAAGGAATAACATCTGAAGCTTTCGTGTTATAAAACTTTTATTGTAGCAAATAGTTCAAAACGCTGTTGACAAGACATTATTTCCTTTTGGTCAGCAATTTAAGCCATAAATTCAGAGAAGGTTTATCTTTTATACCTATCATTCATTGCATTGTGGATAGAATTACTCAAACTATCTCTTCTTAAACCTTCCAGACTTACATCTGGTTTCCCATATCCTTAATTTAATTTGTTTTATTCATTCATGGGAGGTAGATGTTGTTAGCTAGGCCAGTATTTATTGCTTATCCCAAATTGTCCAGAGGACAGTTAAGAGCCAATCACATTGTTATGCATATGGAGTTACACGTAGACCAGACCAGGTAAGGATGGTATTTTCATTCCCTAAAAGACATTAGTGAATCAAGTTCCTTTTTTATCACATAACAATGGTTGCATGGTTACCGTTAGAGTCTCGTTCCAGGTTTTTAGTGAATTCACGTTCCACCTTCTGCCATGGCAGCATTTGAAACTGGTTTGCAGAACATCACACGGGTCTCTAAATTGACAGTCTACCAATCATACTGTAAGGCCATAAGATATAGAAACAAAATTAGACCATTTGGCCTATTAAGTCTGCTCCTCTATTTGATCATGGCTAATATGTTTCTTAACAGTGTTCCCCTGCCTTCTGACTATTGTAACCTTTGATTCCCTTACGAATCAAGAACCTATCTATCTCTGTCTTAAATACACTCAATGATTTGGCCTCTGCAGCCCTCTGTGGCAATGAATTCCATAGATTCATTACCCTTTTGTTATAGAAATTCCTCCTCATCTCAGTTCTACAGAGTCGTCCCTTCACTTTGGAGATGTGCTATAACAATATGATTAAATAATAAAATGATAAAATGAATCTAGATTACAAGAGCAGGGATATACTGCTGATTCTGTACAATGCTCTGGTCAAACTGCATTTGGCGTTTTACGCTCTGTATCTAGTACCAAGTCATTGCCTTTCCCTTTGTTCAGTTATAACTGTGTGGTTATCCCCAGCCATTCTATTCAGTATTCAAGGAATTTTTAAAACTTACCACCAGCAATCAAATTCTTCTCAGATGATTTTCTCAGAATTGCAAATTCATAGAATGCATCATTTTGATTAGACATTGTCTCCCTCCCACATCTGGTTGTGTATCTTGCAAAGCCAACTATTTTATTTTCCCTCTGTCTGCAGGCCACACAGAATTGTTGTTTATCAGTAACATTCAAAGGGCTTATAGGGAAGCTTGACTTCAATCAAATGGCTTATTCCACTCTGTTCGCTACATTGACTTGATCCACATTATCCTCGTGTCTAAGTCCCTTGTTTCTGAGTACATACACTAATTAGCTCCTTCAAAATCAAACTATCGTTCACCTCCAAAATAAATGGTCAGTTTACAAACATAACTGTTTAAGCTATATAATGCCTTTCTGGGATTATTCATTGCAAACCTCTCTCTCTATAGCAAGGGTTAACTTGTGGTTCAGTGGAAGTATTTCTGAGTCAAGTATCTGTGGGTTCATATATCATTCCAAAGATTTGACATCAAAGTGAAAACTGACAATGTTAGATGACCTGACGTTTGCCCTCTCCGTAAATGGAAAATACACCTTATAATATTTTAAAGTGGGTGTCCTGTACATTAGTTTTTTCTCAAATATCATCACTGACATTGTCACATTGCTGTATGTTGGGACTTACCATGTGCAAATTCATTGTAATGTTTCTTGCTTTGCAAAACATGTAGGAACGTAGGCCTGCACAAAGAGAGATATTGAATACAATTGTAGGGACATTTACTAAGCCTTAATAAAGCTCTGGTTAGGCCACAATTCAGATTTTGGGTTTTATTTTTTCACCAAGCTTCAGAAAGCTCCGAGGGTCCTTAAGATGGTTGCTCAGTGGTTAGCACTACTGCTTCACGGGGTCAGGTACAAGGTACTTGTGGTCTTCCAAGAGAAAGCATTTGTTTTTGCTACTTCAGCACTTCTGTCAAAGTAATAATAGAATCCCTGCAGTATGGAAAGAGGAAATTCTGCCCATCAAGTCTACACCTACCCTCCAAATATCATCCTAACCAGGACAATAAAATGTGAGGCTGGATGAACACAACAGGCCCAGCAGCATCTCAGGAGCACAAAAGCTGACGTTTCGGGTCTAGACACCTCTGATGAAGGGTCTAGGCCCGAAACGTCAGCTTTTGTGCTCCTGAGATGCTGCTGGGCCTGCTGTGTTCATCCAGCTTCACATTTTATTGTCTTGGATTCTCCAGCATCTGCAGTTCCCATTATCATCATCCTAACCAGACTCAGTGCCTGATCCCACCTCTGTAACCCCACAGTTACTTTGGCTATCACACCTATCCTGCACACCACAGGGAAATTTAGGAAGGCCAGTTCACCTAACCTGCACAGTTTTAGACTGTGAGAGATGGGTTCAATCCCACCCTCAGGTGACTCTCTGTATGAAGTTTGCATGTTGTCCCAGTTTCTGCCACCTACTCCCGTTTCCTCCCACAGACCAAATATGTCCATGTTAGGTGGATTGGCCACACTCCAGCAGCAAATGCATCTTGTGAGTGGCTGTGTGTGTGTGTGTGTGTGTGTGTGTTTGTGTGTGTGTGTGTGTGTGTGTGTGTGTGTGTGTGTGTGTGTGTGTGTGTGTGTGTGTGTGTGAGAGAGTGTGAGAGAGTGTGGGGGTGGGGTGTGGGGGTGTGTGGTGCGAGGGGGCATGAAATGGCGATGGGTGGGTGGTGGGGTGGGAAGAGCTCTACAGCGTCTGTCTCTTTATTCATCTGCTCTGTAATCCCAGATGTGCGCAGATGTTAAAAGTTACAGCCTGCACAAATAATAAAAGAAAGAAAGCCTTAGTGTAAACAGCGATGTATATTAATGTCAATCAGCAGAAACTTTTGTACAAATCTAAATATAGAGTGGCACCAGAGGAAGAGACTGGCTCGGTGCTCAGTAAATATTCACATGTACTCGAATAGCAACTCAGTTCATTAATGTCTAATGAGCAACTATAATTAATAATCAACTCGAGAGGGATAAGAATTTGCACATACGAACCACAAATCAAGTAACATGATGTCAGGATGTGCTGAGTAAACAAGCTGATTACACAATATAACCTTTTAATGGTGTGTAGCCCTCCACTTAGCTTTTCTATAATTACATACAAATTCTTTTTTTTGTGAATCAGATTCCATGCATAATCAAATCTGTTCCTCAAACCAAAATGATCACATAATATTAAAAAAAACATATTGTCCACTGCCAATGTGATTTGTTGTTGAATATGATGATAAATGTCATATGCATGCACTTGAAAGTTGGTTTTTTGAGTCCACATTTGTCAGCAAAAGGGTGGGGGCAGGGGGTTGATTGGGATTTTGTCAACTGAAACACAAGTACCATTTTCAGGTAGTAAAAATCCGTGTTCGATCTTCGGAACTGCAGATGGTGCCATTGGCTCTGTGAGTGTTGGCCATGGTCCTGAATTCAACAGGGAGTTGCTAGTCCAGGCAGATTATATTTCTGAAGGTTTTAATGAAAAAAGAGCAATTGTGAAATTGTATTCCTGGACTGCTCCTATCAACTCTAGTCTGAAAACTAGCATGAGCTTCATGAGAAAATAAGGATTTTTGGACCAAGTGTTGGGGGCTAACATAGGCACGTGATGTTTGAAAAACTAAGAATAGCTTTGGCCAAAATGTTGGGGTTTACTTTACATGAAGTCAACTATTACTCAAGTCTGCCTGATATTTTATGTTGAGTAATTTCTTTGCTCAAGTATATAACTGCTTTTCTCAAACTGATTTATGAAATATATGTCCTTTACACATGAGTTACAAACTCAGTACTAGTCTTTCCATTTTATTTACATTGTTTTCTGGTTATGAGAATGGAACCACAGAAGTCACATAAAAGACATTCTTGAATTGTAGTATTGAAATGAAAAATGTCTGTGATTTTGTCTTGTTAATTTCCAGTCTCATCCTTCCCTGATTTCATGTGGATGTTCTAAATGTGTGAGGCTTAGTATTAACCATTCTAAAGGTTTTTGATTATAGGGGGAATGATTATCAAAAAGTCTAATCCTGGCCTTCATGGCCCTTCAAACAGGAGAATAAAGAGGTGCAATCGTTGGTTATATGGTAACATTTAGGAGTGCAAATCCAAGCTGCTTTATTCCTAGTTTATTTAACCAAAGTGCTTTCAATTGAGTCAGAGAATGAGCTGCTTTCTAAATATGAGCTTCAATGCTCAAAGTAAGCAATAAAGGTAGTGGCCTTCCCAGAGAAAGAGTCTTTTTATATATTTCACCACTACAGTTGACGTTAGCACAGAATTCTTACAGTGCAGAAAGAGGCAATTCAGACCACTCAAGTCTACACCAATCCTCCAAAGAGTATCCTACCCAGACTCAGACCTTATCCCATCCCTGTAAAGCCACATTTATCTTGGCTAACGCATCAAGCCTGAACATTACTGAGAAATTTAGCATGGCCAATTCACCTAACCTGCACATTTTTGGACTGTGGGAGGAAAACCACATGAGCAAGAGGCCAATGTACAAACTCCAGTCAACCAAGTTTGGAATCAAACCCAGGTCCCTAGCACTGTGCAGCAGCAATGCTAGCCATTGAGTCGCCGGGCCACCTCAGCCCAAGTTATGGGAGCTCAAAGTAGCAAAAACTCTGTAGAATCTAAACCCAACCAAGAATGAATTATTTAACCAAGAATGAATTGAGTGCAGCCATGTAGCCATCCTTAGTCAATGCTGCATTCACTCTGTATCAGGTAGGAAGGGTGGGATCAGAGAATATCATTTAGTGGTTATGGTTTTGAACAAATATTTCAATAGACCTTAATCTGGCCCCGGCTTGGGGACAGATTAAAGACTATTGGAATATTTGAAAGAGCAAGATGGTGAAAACAAATCTGCCCCGGCACTGACAATACCTACTTAAACTACACACACACACACACGCACCACGCACACACACACGCACACACACACACACACACACACACACACACACACACACACACACACACACGCACCCACGCACACACATACACACACACACACGCACGCACGTATACACACACAATCACACACACACGCACACACATACACACACATACACACACACACACACACACACACACGCACCCACGCACACACACATATACACACACAATCATACACACACACACACGCACACACACACTCACACACACACACACAATAACACACACACAATAACACACACGCACACACATATACACACACAATCATACACACACACACGCACACACTTATACACACACAATCACACAGACATACAGACACACACACGCAATCAGTGTCTGTCCAGAAAACCCACAAATCATCCCATACCTATCCTTGTCACGCCACCTCACCGGAGCTGCTAGAATCAGTGTGATATTGCCACAGCTGCATCCATTCCTGAGGTGTTTTTAGCAGCGGGTTTTGAGAAGATTTGTAGCTCAGGTTGAGGTTCTGCATTTTAGCATTCTACTAGTTTTGGGCACATGTATTTTCAGAAAGGAAAAACATCTTCAAAAATGCACATTCTAAAATTAGTAGTTGGAACGTGGGCCAGCTAAGTCAGAATTTATTGGCCATATCTAATTGCCAGTGGGCAGTTAAGAGTCAACAAAATTGTTCTTGGTTAGAGTCACATATAGGTAAGGACAGCTGATTTCCTTCCTTAACAGGAAATTAATGAACCATATGCTTTTTAAAAAAAAATCAACAGTGATCTCATGGTTGCCATTAGGCTAGCTGTTTGCTTCATATCTTTATTGACCTCAAATTTCATTTTCTACTATGGTAGGATTTATACCCATCTGCGGAGAAAATTAACTTAGGTTTAAGAGGCTGTCAATTGGAACAATATGTCCTCTCAAATTGTGCTGGTGGCTGCATTGCTAACAAGTGTAGCAAAATAACCTAGTGTGTTATCTTCAGCTTTCACTGTGTCTTTAATGTTACAGGAGGATTATTTTGACCAAAGGCTGTGAGCCCTTTAGCTATTTGGAGGTGTTAGATTTCCATTTTCCAGTTTACGTCTAAGAGGAAATAAAAATGTGGACATTACAAATGCATAAATGCATATTATTCCTTTGGTTTAGGTTATCTCTTTTGGAAGTGGTTCAGAGTGGATATCAATCAAAAGTAGTGTACACTTCCACTGGGTTATCTTCAGAGTCATATAGACTTTAATGCATGTCTGTGCCAACACACAAAGTGTTTCACAGATACTTACAAATAAGAATTATTTTCTGCAAAATCTATGGTTTAGCTTGAAGCAAATAAACATGAACAAATCTTGATCTCACGCTTGCAATCATGATTCAAGATAAAAGTTCCTTTGTGCACCACAAGCTTTAGATTGCAAAAAACATACAAAGTACCAAACATGGGCAGCATATTTTGCTGAATGCACAAAGTTGAAGCTAAAAACTTATTATCCTCCTTTTGGAAGTGAGATAAATGAAGATTTGATCCAGATGAAACATTATGAAGGCCCATGGGCCTTCATTCAGATCCCAAGAGTGTCCTGACCGAATAAATCATCAGTGACAGAGTTGAGATTGAGTTATGGTCAGCACGATGAATGGGACATTAATAACATCCCATGGGTCTTGCAAATGCAGTTTGCTGATATCATGCATTAAACTTTTGGTAGGGAAAGAATTAGGTATAGTTAATGAGGTAACAGAGACAGGTGTAACTATGCATTTTGTTCCTCTGTGGCTTGACCACAAAGCAGTTGGAGAGGCTGTTCATTTACTGGCTGGTGCAGACTTAGAATATTTATAATGTTAACACAGGAACCTAGGAAAGCCTAGGAGGCTTTAATTTGGGACTTAAACCCAATGGGTTACCACCATATGAAAAAGATAGAGTGAAAAGGTACTTGGATAACAGACTTTTTTCCTGTCTGCACTCTCCCCACCCCCCATACAACAGTGTCACTTTTTTATGGGTGCAGCATCTAATGTTTCTATGAAAAGTTGGAATAGAATCATAGACCCATAAGCATACAAAATAGGAGCAGGAGCAAGCCATTCAGCCCTTCAAGTCTCTTGGCCATTCAACGTGACCATGGCTGATCATCCATCTCTTTGCCTCAAACTCTCAATCTCCTCTGTACCTTTTGATCCCTTTAGCCCTAAGGGCTATGTATAATTCTTTCTTGAAAGCATTCAATGTTTTGGCCTTAGCCATTTTCTCCAGAACATAATTCAGCAGGCTTCCCGCTCTCTGGCAGAAGAAATTTCTCCTCATGTAAGTTCTAACTCTCCTGCTCTGCATCCTTAGGCTATGATCCTTTGCCCTGGGCTCTCTGGTCATTGGGAATATCCTTCCTGTGTTTACCGAAAACTTCCCGGAATTTTATGGTTGACTTCAACGGCAGCCAAGCAAGTTTATGGACGAACCAGCTCTGAGATCTTTGACTGGTCATTCTACTTTAGGTCTGAACCACCTACAAATTCTACCACTTTAACTGACGAATGACTTTCAAAGATTACATAGACTCAGCAAGGTCCCCCAAAACAGTAAACAAATCATTCACTAAGGTGGACAAGTTCAACCTCCCTTCTCTGAAGAATACCAAAGGATTTTTCAGGCTCACCAGAGCAAAATTGTAGATTTTGGAAAGACTGCACCTCAGACAATGTAAAGTAATAGCACAAAATCGAGTGCTGTCCTTATTCCACAGAAAGATAGTAACATTATTTTCAAGTGAACTCCAGGGCATTCTTTGGTTTGAAATGGAAAATTGGGGTTCCTGTTTTTAAAAGATGGTACTTTGTGAAATGAACATATCAATGTTTATTTAGAGCTGGTGCTTGACTAAACTGTGAGCCTGGTTCCCTGTTTACACGACTTGGTCTCATTCCAAGACAAGTAGACCAGGAAGGTGGTAGGTTCCCACTACATCAATGCTGTATTCCGTCAGGCTGACAGTCAACATGTCATGTTTCTAAGTGTGTGCAAGTTACAGAATGCATTAGTGTTACCTGTTTACAGTGACCAAGTGGGTAAGTGCAAAAAGTCTGTTGAAATTGCCCTGCCTCACCTTCATCCTAGATGATGACATGCATTGACCAGATTAACCTATGAGGAATGTATTTCTTTCTCATAATTCTATTCTTAATGTGTCTCCATTACCCCATCTTCACTGGCTACAATTATAAGAAATGGAATCAAGCAAATCCATTATGAAACCTCACTTGGTGTGATTAATGCCCCAGTTGGAGTGTTGGCCATAATTCTGTGTCAACTCTGTTGCTAAGTTAGGACACTCTTGGGGAGAAGAATAAATTCCCAGGAGGTCTTCACTAAGCAGGAGCCTGTTGGAAGTTCTATTGATGTAGTCATATTTTTGAGAAGGAAATAAAATGTATATATTAAAAAAAAATAATAAATATCCTACTAGAGGTCTTGTTGTTAGCTAAGCTTTTATTAAAATAAAACAAAGAATTGTAGATGTTGGAGATCTGAAACAAACAAAAATAGAAAACGATGCAGAAACTCAGCAGGTCTGGCAGCATCAATGGACAAAAAGCAGTTAAAGAAGTCCAGTGACCAGTCTTCAGAACCAGAAGCAGTGAGGGAAAGTTAATAAAATGTGAGGCTGGATGAACACAGCAGGCCAAGCAGCATCTCAGGAGCACAAAAGCTGACGTTTCGGGCCTAAACCCTTCATCAGAGAGGGGGGTGCGGAGAGGGAACTGGAATAAATAGGGAGAGAGGGGGAGGCGGACCGAAGATGGAGAGTAAAGAAGATAGGTGGAGAGAGTATAGGTGTGGAGGTAGGGAGGGGATAGATCAGTCCAGGGAAGACGGACAGGTCAAGGAGGTGGGATGAGGTTAGTAGGTAGATGGGGGTGCGGCTTGGGTGGGAGGAAGGGATGGGTGAGAGGAAGAACCGGTTAGGGAGGCAGAGACAGGTTGGACTGGTTTTGGGATGCAGTGGGTGGGGGGGAAGAGCTGGGCTGGTTGTGTGGTGCAGTGGGGGGAGGGTCGCTCGGGTGTGGGGTCATGATCGAGGGGGCGGTAGGAGGTGGTGTCGGAGAGTTGGCGTCTGGCCTCGGCGATGTAGAGGTCAGTGCGCCATACTACCACTGCGCCACCCTTGTCTGCGGGTTTGATGGTGAGGTTGGGGTTGGAGCGGAGGGAGCAGAGGGCTGCCCGTTCTGCGGGGGAGAGGTTGGAGTGGGTGAGAGGGGTGGAGAGGTTGAGGCGGTTAATGTCTCAACGGCAGTTGGAGATGAAGAGGTTGAGGGAGGGTAGGAGGCCTGGGGGTGGTGTAGAGGAGGAGGACTTGTGTTGGAAGCGGGAGAAGGGGTCAGTGGAAGGAGGGTTAGGTTCCCGGTTGAAGAAGTAGGCATGGAGGCGAAGACGGCGGAAAAACTGCTCTATGTCCAACCGTGACTGGTATTCGTTGATGTGTGGTTGTAGGGGGACAAAGGTGAGCCCCTTACGAAGCACTGACCGTTCGTCCTCAGTCAGTGGGAGGTCTGGGGGGATGGTGAAGATGCGGCAGGGCTCAGTGTGGCTGCCTTCTCTGGGGTTGCTGGCTGTGGAGGTTGTGGGCGGAGCGATGAGGTCGTCAGCCGTGGGCGGGGTTCCGTCGGCCGTGGGCGGGGTTCCATCAGCCGTGGGCGTGGTTCCATCGGCGTCGGCCGTGGGCGGGGTTCCGCCGGCCGTGGGCAGGGTTCCGTCGGCGTCGGCCGTGGGCGGGGTTCCGTCGGCGGTTGGAGGAGCGGGGTGGGCGGCAGCAGTTGCGGTGAGGGTGATGTGTGAGGTGTTGTACCTGGAAGTGGAGGTGGTGACTGCAGCAGCGGTTCCGGAAGTTCTGTGGCCGGCGGAGGAGGATGTGACATCATTGGTGGGGTCTCCGGCCGTGTCCTCATGGTCAATGGCGGCGGGTGCATGGTGGGGGAGGGGCAGGGACAGAGTCGGGATTTGGGAGGCGCAGGAATCCTCTTGTGGGTGGCAGGGGCCAGTGAGTTGGTAGTACTTACGATTTTTGGTGTCCAGTAAAGCTGAGTGAAACTGGGTGTTCAGTCTGTGGATCGTGCGGAGGATAAAAAACAGCAGAGGTCCTTTGCAGGTCTGGGAGAGGGAGGCTCTGAGCTGGGGCAGGCTGGATTGCAGTGCCTGGAGGTGCCGGCGCATGGCTGCAAGTGTCTGTTTCAGGACTCGCAGGGAGAAACGCTTCTGAAGGGTTTGAATATCTGGGTGTAGAGGTGGTCACGGTTGGGGCCAAATTGGGAAGGCTGAAATGTGGACTGTAGTCCCTTGGGGATGATCTGGTTCCATAGGCAGGTGCTGAGGAAGGTGATGTGGCTGTGGTACCTGGTTTGCTTCAGGACATGGTCGAGCAGTTTCAAGGCCGAAGAGATTACAAGAGAGTTGCAATGGGAGAGAGATTCCCTGAGGTTGGTCCGGAGGGAGGAGGGTAACTTCTTCAGGTTAGGCATCCCTGGAAGAGGCTTCGCAGTGAGGTTAAAATAGTATCAGAGATAATGGGAACTGCAGATGCTGGAGAATTCCAAGATAATAAAATGTGAGGCTGGATGAACACAGCAGGCCAAGCAGCATCTCAGGAGCACAAAAGCTGACGTTTCGGGCCTAGACCCTTCATCAGAGAGGGGGATGGGGACAGGGAACTGGAATAAATAGGGAGAGAGGGGGAGGCGGACCGAAGATGGAGAGTAAAGAAGATAGGTGGAGAGAGTATAGGTGGGGAGGTAGGGAGGGGATAGGTCAGTCCAGGGAATTCAGACCCTTCAGAAGCGTTTCTCCCTGCGAGTCCTGAAACAGACACTTGCAGCCATGCGCCGGCACTTCTAGGCACTGCAATCCAGCCTGCCCCAGCTCAGGGCCTCCCTCTCCCAGACCTGCAAAGGACCCCTGCTGTTTTTTATCCTCCGCAGTATCCACAGACTGAACACCCAGTTCCACTCAGCTTTACTGGACACCAAAAATCGTGAGTACAACAAACTCACTGGCCCCTGCCCCCCACAAGAGGATTCCTGCGCCTCCCAAATCCCGACTCTGTCCCTGCCCCTCCCCCACCATGCACCCGCCGCCATTGACCATGAGGACACGGCCGGAGACCCCACCAATGATGTCACATCCTCCTCCGCCGGCCACAGAACTTCCGGAACCGCTGCTGCAGTCACCACCTCCACTTCCAGGTACAACACCTCACACATCACCCTCACCGCAACTGCTGCCGCCCACCCCGATCCTCCCACCGCCGACGGAACCCCGCCCACGGCCGACGCTGACAGAACCCCGCCCACGGCCGACGGAACCCCGCCCACGGCCGAAACCGACGGAACCCCGCCCACGGCCGACGGAACCCCGCCCACGGCCGACGGAACCCCGCTCACGGCTGACGGAACCCCGCCCACGGCCGACGGAACCCCGCCCACGGCCGACGGAACCCCGCTCACGGCCGACGGAACCCCGCCCACGGCCGACGGAACCCCGCCCACGGCCGACGACCTCATCGCTCCGCCCACAACCTCCACAGCCAGCAACCCCAGAGAAGACAGTCACACTGAACCCTGCCGCATCTTCACCATCCCCCCAGACCTCCCACTGACTGAGGACGAACGGTCAGTGCTTAGTAAGGGGCTCACCTTTGTCCCCCTACAACCACATATCAACAACTACCAGTCACGGTTGGACATAGAGCAGTTTTTCCGCCGTCTTCACCTCCATGCCTACTTCTTCAACCGGGAACCTAACCCTCCTTCCACTGACCCCTTCACCCGCTTCCAACACAAGTCCTCCTCCTGGACACCACCCCCTGGCCTCCTACCCTCCCTCGACCTCTTCATCTCCAACTGCCGTTGAGACAATAACCGCCTCAACCTCTCCACCCCTCTCACCCACTCCAACCTCTCCCCCGCAGAACGGGCAGCCCTCCGCTCCCTCCGCTCCAACCCCAACCTCACCATCAAACCCGCAGACAAGGGTGGCGCAGTGGTAGTATGGCACACTGACCTCTACATCGCCGAGGCCAGACGCCAACTCTCCGACACCACCTCCTACCGCCCCCTCGATCATGACCCCACACCCGAGCGTCCCCTCCCCCCACTGCACCACACAACCAGCCCAGCTCTTCCCCCCCATCCACTGCATCCCAAAACCAGTCCAGCCTGTCTCTGCCTCCCTAACCGGTTCTTCCTCTCACCCATCCCTTCCTCCCACCCCAAGCCGCACCCCCGTCTACCTACTAACCTCATTCCACCTCCTTGACCTGTCCGTCTTCCCTGGACTGACCTATCCCCTCCCTACCTCCCCACCTATACTCTCTCCACCTATCTTCTTTACTCTCCATCTTCGGTCCGCCTCCCCCTCTCTCCCTATTTATTCCAGCACCCTCTCCCCATCCCCCTCTCTGATGAAGGGTCTCGGCCCGAAACGTCAGCTTTTGTGCTCCTGAGATGCTGCTTGGTCTGCTGTGTTTATCCAGCCTCACATTTTATTGTCTTGGAATTCTCCAGCATCTGCAGTCCCCATTATCTCGCAGTGAGGGAAAGTGATGTTTATGCTGATGTTCAGGAAAAGCATGAGTGGATCGAGATGAAGCCCAGAGAGTGAACGAGGGAAAAGTTGCAGGTCGACAAGGGGATTGTTGAGTGTAAGCCAGGGAGGAAGAGTGTAGGAAGCAAAACTATCATATTATTATGTACTAAAAAACAGAGCAGAATAGAATATCCTTTACTGTCACATGTGCAGAAGTACGAAAGTACCTAGGTACAAATATTGGATACAAAAGAGGAATAAAAGGAAAACTAGTAGCATTACTTATAGTGTCTAAAAAAAAGTCAGAAGTAAAATTGTTCTGGATGAAGATGCTAGTAGGATTGAACGTTCGATGTACTCCACAAGGAGATAGGCATAACTGGGGCCCATACTCTGTCACACTTTTGAGCTGAAGAAAAGGAGAGGAGTTAAAAGAGAAGTTGTTCAAAGTCAGTATGTGTTTGGCCAAGTGGAGGCAAGTGATGGTGGATGGGGACAGTTCAGGTTCTCAGTTTCCACTTAGGCACCTTCCAACCTTCAGGACTCAATCCGGAGTTTCACAAGTCCAGAGAACGAACATGTCCTTCCCTGTCTGTCGACTATCACCATAACCCAGACACTGTTCTGCAGAAGAGTCACTGGACCTGAAATGTTAAATCTGCTTTCACTCCACAGATGCTCTAAGACCTGCTGTGTTTCCCCAGTAAGTTCTGTTTTTGTTTCTGATTTCCAATATTCACACTTTTCTGGTTTTCTTGTTCATTGTCATGCAATGGACAACTCATTTTCACCCACTCATAGTCCCCATTATTACCTATCTTGCTTCTCTTTTTCCCTTTGCCAACTCTCTCTCTCTCTCTGGGATCTGTCTCCACCTATCCTTTGAACCCTCCTTCCCCTGCACACCCTTAAACATCTTGTCATCAACATTAATATCTTTTCCTGTAAGCCTACGGTTCTGAAGAAAATTCACTAGATTTGAAACGTTAGATCTGTTTTCTTTCTACAAGTGCAGCCAGAACTTTTAGGTTCTCACTGGATTACAAAATAGATTTGAATTTCAAAGGATCCCAAAGTCCAGGGAAGACAGAGCCAGCCACTATAAAGTGTAATTGAATCCAAATTAAGTGGGGATTGTAAAATCAACCTAAATCCCATCAGGCAGACACAAGAATGCGAGAATTAGGAGTTGACAAAGCTTGCTCCTCCATTCGATCAACTCGCTGCAGCAGTATGCTCACACCTGGCAAGTCATTTGCCTTTAGGGACTTCTTCCATTGTATCTCCACTCCCCAGTTTACTTTCCACCAACTGGACCTCTCAGTCTTTGTGATGCATGTAGTGTTGCAGTTTTGACTGAACAAATTCCTGACAACCTGTCACAGGCACGAGTAGGCCATTCAGCCCCTTGAGCTCATTCAACCATTGAAAGAGATAGTGCCCTTACTCTGTACACACCTGCCCTTGGCTCATATCCCTTCATGCAAAGCATCATAAGATCCCTACAGTGAGAAAGCAGGCTATTTAGCTCACTGAGTCCACAGGAACCCTCTGAACAGCATTCCACCCAGACCCAGGCCCCCTATCCTATCCATATAACCCTACAATTGAACTAGCTTGCACATGCCTGAGCAGTATGAGCATTTTAACATGGCCAGTACACCCAACTTGCACATCTTTGGACTGGGGAAAGAAATCAGAGCAGCCAGAGGAAACCCACACAGACAATGAAAAAATAAACACAGTTATCCAGGGGTAGGGTTGAACCTAGGACCCTGGCCCTGTGAGGCAGCAGTGCAAACCACTGAGCCACAGTTGGGTCCTAATTCTCAGACTTTGTCCCAAAGTTATGGAATCTTCAATCAGTGGAAACAATTAGTCTTCACCTATCCAATCTTTTTCTGTTAATATCTTGAAGACTTCAATCTGCTGAATCCTAAAGTTTAAGAGTTAAAAGATGAGATTCCTAATTTGTATAATCCTCATAACTTAACCCTTGAAGTCCAGATGTCATTCTTGATTTACAGCAACACATTTCCTTCATTTTTTTTTATCATTCTTGTCAAACTATTTTGTGCTGTGACTACTCAAACAGCTATTTATCTCCATCTACAATACATTTAAATACAAACAAAACAAAAATGTGTTGAAAGGGTGTAAAAATGTACAATAATTCTCATGCCCTGTCATTTTTTTTTCTTTGACTTCTTACAGCAATGTCCAGGAGCTAAACTCCTGGAGAGTACACAGCAACCCTGGATATTTGGCAATCCTGTTACGTGTTATGAGCCCACCATCAAACTAGGACCAATATCACCATGAGTGGATGACTGGAACACACTCAGAAGTTGGACGTAGAAGATTTCATTCCTCTGGGTATTTTCAGGCCAAACATGCTTGGCCAGCTCATTTTCAGGACTTTGATCTTTCCAAAGTTCTGTAACACACAAGGGAAAATCAAGCCTATTATTCACAATCATTAAGGATATCAAAGAACACAAGGAAGTACAAAGGAAAGAAATGTCGTCTGAAGTCCAATATCCAGTTAACAAAACCAAGTGAATACCTTCCGTCATCAAAGAGAGACAGATTGCTTACTGTCTGGCATTGCCATGTAATTGGCTCCAACCTGAGAGACTAATTATAGTTTGTCATTCCAAATAAATACATTTGAATTGAAGCAAAACAAATCAGTGTCAGAGATTCTCCTTCTTTTGACTCTTCTGCATATTATTTTTACAATTAACTCTGAGGATATGAAAAAATATTGTAAAAGAAAGAATTGAATTAGCAACTGCAATGACTGCTCACAGATATGTGCATTATTTTGTGTTTGCAGAGAGAAAACCATACTCAACAACCTTAACATATTTTCCAAAGCTATATTTGTGACGGTGCCCTTATTCATTTATTACATTTTCAGATAGTCCTTTGTATCTAGCTATTCTGAGGCACCTCCACAATACACCATGATGTTCCTTGTACATTCTCCCATACACTGAATCACACAGAATTGCAGAATTGTTAGAATGCAGAAGGTCATTCAAGTCATCAGTGTGTCCTTATTGCAAATGACTCCATTATTTTATTCATTCACAGGGTGTTGTCATTGCCAATGAGGCCAACATTTAATGCCATTTGAGTTATTCTTGAGAAGGTGGTCACCCATTTGGTGTTGGAAGATTAGATTAGAATAGATTCCCTACAGTGTGTAAACAGGCCCTTCAGCCCAACAAGTCCACACCGCCCCTTGAAGCATCCCACCCAGACCCATTCCCCATAACACACAAGCCCCTGAAGACTATGGGCAATTTAGCATGGCTGATCCACCTCGCCTGCACAGCTTTGGGCTGTGGGAGAAAACCGGAGCACCTGGAGGAAACCCACGCAGGCAAGGGGAGAACGTGCAAACTCCGCACAGACAGTTACCCGAGGCTGGAATTGAACCTGGGCCCCTGGTGCTGTCAGGCAGCAGTGCGAACCATTGAGCCACCGTGCCGCCCTTGTATATCCCTACTATGCTGTGAGAGAGGGTGAGGGGTGTAAGGATTTTGACCCAGTGGAAGTGCAGGAACAGCAATAATTTTTAAGCCTGGGTGATGAGTAGCAAGGAGGGAAATGTTTGGTGGTAGTGTTCCATTATATGAATGGATGACTGTGATAACATCGACAAGGCCTATGGGGAATCATTAATCAATCACCTTGTGGAATTTGTTGGGTACAATTTCCCTTGGTAGGGGCCCAGCTGGTAATCGTCACCTCGCTACTTTATAAAGGACAGATAGGCATGGGTTTGCAGAACTGTCCATCCTGGGATTGGATTAGCCTATGTGTGCAACAAGTAATAGATCTATTTTGGTATTCGATGATAAATAGATGTTCCTTTCCAGTCAAGCTTTGTCAGTAATTATAGCAACTTACAAGGTTGGGGAATAATGCAGCTTAATGGAGGATAATGTCTCTATCGCACATTTCAGCATCTTGTGAGCATAATTTTACCGCTGGGAAGAAGGAAGATATCTGTTCCTATCTGTTTTAAACATAAGAAAGATGATGATAGGTCAGGTTCCTATTGCCTGACATAAATATTATGGAAAGCAAATGGGATCAAATGTTTCAGAGATAGTAGGAACTGCAAATGCTGGAGAATCTGATATAACGAGATGTAGAATTGGATGAACATAGCAGGCCAAGCAGCATCAGGGGAGCAGGAAGGCTGACGTTTCAGGCCTAGACCCTTTTTTAGGGCCTATAAAGGGTCTAGGCCCAAAATGTCAGCCTTCCTGCTCCCCTGATGCTGCTTGGCCTGCTGTGTTCATCCAGCTCTACACCTTGTTATCCGGGATCAAATGTTTGAAGCGCAACTGTTTTCCAAATAAGGCCAACAGGAGATCATTGTGACAATGAACTTACTAGCTCAAAGATATATTTGGGACCCCTGTGATTTATATTTTCTCAAAGTGCAGGGTTGACCAAAGTACAGCAGGACAGTTTAAGAGGGATCAAGAAAGTTTCCAGCTGAAGGTTTGGGGGCTATGCTTGAGATTGTCAGAGAGTTAAGTTAAGGTGTGTTCAGAATTCTTTGAGCAGATATCCAAGGAAAGGTTCAGCTTTCAGTGACTGACTTGGAAGTGGGACTTCAGCTGAAGAGGAATTGTCACAAAGCAGACTGAATGTCAAATTCAGATCTGTGCATCAGTCTACTGCATGTCCAAAATAATCAGAGCCTCAGAATTGTTAGCCTAGAAAATCATTCAGCTTATTTTCTATGCTAAGATAATAAAATGTGAGGCTGGATGAACACAGCAGGACAAGCAGCATCTCAGGAGCACAAAAGCTGACGTTTCGGGCCTAGACCCTTCATCAGAGAGGGGGATGGGGTGAGGGTTCTGGAATAAATAGGGAGAGAGGGGGAGGCGGACAAAAGATGGAGAGAAAAGAAGATAGGTGGAGAGGAGAGTATAGGTGGGGTGGTAGGGAGGGGATAGGTCAGTCCAGTGAAGACGGACAGGTCAAGGAGGTGGGATGAGGTTAGTAGGTAGGAGATGGAGGTGCGGCTTGGGGTGGGAGGAAGGGATGGGTGAGAGGAAGAACAGGTTAGGGAGGCAGAGACAGGTTGGGCTGGTTTTGGGATGCAGTGGGCGGAGGGGAAGGGCTGGGCTGGCTGTGTGGTGCAGTGGGGGGAGGGGATGAACTGGGCTGGTTTTGGGATGAGGTGGGGGAAGGGGAGATTTTGAAGCTGGTGAAGTCCACATTGATACCATTGGGCTGCAGGGTTCCCAAGCGGAATATGAGTTGCTGTTCCTGCAACCTTCGGGTGGCATCATTGTGGCATTGCAGGAGGCCCGTGATGGACATGTCATCTAAAGAATGGGAGGGGGAGTGGAAATGGTTTGCGACTGGGAGGTACAGTTGTTTATTGCGAACCGAGCGGAGGTGTTCTGCAAAGCGGTCCCCAAGCCTCCGCTTGGTTTCCCCAACGTAGAGGAAGCCACACTGGGTACAGTGGATGCAGTATACCACATTGGCAGATGTGCAGGTGAACCTCTGCTTAATATGGAAAGTATTTTCTACGCTTATATGTTCCTGAATTGTCTGTGCTGACTCCATGCTATGATTCATTAATACCACTCTTTACTGCACTCCTGGTACATTACACGCGTCTATTTTTGATCAGGTAATGATCTTAACCCCTTTTGAAAGCCTCAATTGAATCTGCCTCCACCACACTTTTAGGCAGCACATTCCAGATCCCAACCTTTCCATGCACGAAAATTATTTTCCTCACACTGTCGCTGTCTCTTTTGTCAAATAGCTTAAATGTATGCATTCTTAATGTTACTCCTTTCTCCTTCACCAAATGTAAAATCATACAGCAGTACAGGCAGAGCTGCTGCAGATATGAGGAGACAATGCCTCAAGATGGAAGTGCCCTCTCTGTGTATCCAAAACGTTTAATTGTTAAAATGCCTGCAGCTATCAGACAGCCATGCCCCGGGGTGGAAGTTGTGCACAGAGAAGGCTGGAGCTGAGAGGGCAAAGAAATGATTTTGGAACATTGCCCACCAGACATTTCCTCTCTCCCCTTCACCTCCTGTTGCAGAAATCCCTTACTTAGTTTTATTGGCTGCTTGCTTTTGCATTTTGAATCACAGAATGATCTGCATGCAGAAAGAGGCCATTGAATCTGACGTAGTAACATAAGAATTAGGAGCAGGAGTCGGCAATTCAGCCCTCAAGCCTGTTCCATTATTAAATTTGAGGCTGATATCATCTCCACCTCAACTCCACTTTCCTGCCCGCTCTCCATGACCCTTTAACATGTTACTAGTTATAATTTTAACTATCTCCTCCTCAGATTGTTCCAGTATTCATCTCAGTCTGGGGGAGTGAATTCTATGGATTCACGACACTTTCAATGAAGTAATTTCTCCTCATCTCTGTTTTAAATCTGTCAACATTTAATCAAAAGCTACGACCTCTTGTTGTTGATTATTCCACATGAGGAAACATCCTCTCTAAGCCTACTTTATCAATCCTCTTTAGCACTTCCTCATCTCTGAAATCAATCGAGCGAATTGCCTCTAAAGTGGGTCCAATGCAATTAAGTCTCTTCTCAAGTAAGGGGACGAAATGTGTCCACACTTCTTCAGGTGTGGTCTCACTAATGCCTTGCATTGATGCGCCAGTACTTCACTACACTTATACTTTATTCCTTTTCAATAAATACCATAATTCCTTTCCTCTTCCTTTTTACCTGCTGTACATACAGACTAGTCATGTTGAGTATGTGTTGGCTCTCTGATGGAGATGGTCTCAGCTTAACCCCGACCCAACCTATTTAAAAATGGGAAAATGAAGTCGTAACATGGGAATTCTAGCCCCACACAACTCCAATCCTGCACAGCCAATCACTGAAAATTCAGTCTAATACCTTGGCATCTTTTGCTGCACCAACACATTGAGAAGAAAGATGTAATGGACATAAATAGGACAGAATAGTTAATAAAACAATCCATTAGCATCTCTTTGATATTCTCATTTGTTTCATGGTCATAACTTATATTAGTCGTGATTTATGATTTTTTGTAAGTCGTATCACAAATCCCTTTGTTAATATTTTTAATGATATTTGCTGCATCCACAATGACTTTTATTTTTAATTAACTTGGTTACTGATGTGGGACAATAAAGATGTGACAGCTAACATCACTTTCGTTTCTGTTTTGAATTTACATCTGACTGCTAAGTGAATAGTTGAGGTGGATTTATTATCAGTGTCTTTTTTTCACCTTCCGACTCAACAATTCTAATGCTAAACAGGCTACTGCCAACCCCCAATTTGCACCCAACATAAAATTAAGTCTTTACAATATGTTGCTGGTCATATCCAAGCCATTATTAAGTCCCATCTATTTGTAGTTGCTGTCCAACAACACCTCCATTTTATAATTCTCCTCTGAGTTTTCAAATCCCTCCATGCGCGAGCTCTTTGTCTAACTTTTTAAACTCCTTTGAGTCACACACTCCCTTGTGAGGCTTCCAATTATGATTCAAATATTTAGACTTCCATCATTCCATCTCATGATCCTGCCTTGAGATGCCTCAAACTAAAACTTTTAAACCCTCTGCACACAACTTTCTTCTTCTCCTTCCCTTAAGATGCTCCTTAAGATTCTTTGAATCTGTTTTTGGCCACATGCCCAATACCATTACATGCGCCAGATTCTGTTTGATAATCTCACTGTGCAGTTCTTGGGATGTTGTACAACATTGAACAATGCTACATAAAGGCAGAAAGAACTGCAGAAGCAGTAAATCAGAAATGAAAACAGGAATTGCTGGAAAAGTTCAGCAGGTTTGGCAGCATCTTCACAGGGTAATCAGAGTTAACATTTTAGACTGAGTAACCCTTCCTCAGAACTTCTCTGAGGAAGATTCTTCAACCCAACATGTTTACACTGATTTCTCTCCACAGATGCTGCCAAACCTGCAAGTTTTTCCAGCAATTCTTGTATTCATTTCCACATAAAAGCGGGTTATTATTATTCGGCCATAGGTGCCTCTATGCCAATAATTTATGCATACTCACTTTAGAAAATCTCTTGGGATTGAGGATGACAGTTTGTTCAATATAGAGCTGGCTGATAAATCCCACTACACAAACTGTAAACTTTGCCACATGTTGGGCTGCTGGTGCCTGAGAGGTATGATGAGTTATCTGGAGTTTTGTGGGCTCCATCTGTCACCTTGACTCAACAACTGCTCATTTTCATGTGCTTGATGTCTTCTTGATTGAGCTCTTTTTCATTTTAATGTAGACAAGCTCTTTTGGACTCTTGTGCTCCAACTTCTTCTCTGTCATTAAGGTGCAGTTATAGAGTCATATATAGCATGGAAACAACGTCTGCAGTTCCTACTATCTCTGAAACAATTTTAACTCCAGGACTACCCCTGTGCACCTCGACATGATGTCCCTACTCCTAGGCTCACAGGTCTGTGCAATGAAGGCAAGTGTCTTAGCCATCCAGTCTACATGTTGGGCGCACATGATTTCTCCTTCACCAATGATCGTTCTTCATCTCTGAAACTTGGTGGTGGGTGCCAGCTTAGATTTTATCACTGTTGGCATCAATCTGCATTGAGAAATGCAAACTTTTCAGGGGGTTCGTTTGACAGTTATTGGGATTGGGAACACTGGCTAAAGTCAACCATTTCTCAAAACACAACTTCTCTCAAATTTACTACTAGATCAAGACTGATATTTATTAACCCATTTGACATTACCCATTTAACCATGTTTAACTATTTTAGGTAGAGCTTCAGAGTTAAGATGTTTCTGTTAGGCTGAACTTGTGCTAGCCAGGCTGAGCAGGGTGGTTATGTTTTCTTTTCTACAGTGCATTACTGATTCATTTAATTTTCAAGACAATCAATTGATTTTGTGGCCACTTCAGTTTGTTAGAATTTGTTTTTTTTAAATTCAACTTTTCAAGTAATCCTAGATAATGAAAGGTGAGGCTGGATGAATACAGCAGGCCCAGCAGCATCTCAGGAGCACAAAAGCTGACGTTTCGGGCCTAGACCCTTCATCAGAGATGGGGATGGGGAGAGGGTTCTGGAATAAATAGGGAGGGAGGGTGAGGCAGACCAAAGATGAAGAGAAAAGAGGTGGCCCAAAGATGGAGAGAGGAGAGTATAGGTGGGGAGGTAGGGAGGGGATAGGTCAGTCCTGGATTGACCTATCCCCTCCCTACCTCCCCACCTATACTCTCCTCTCTACCTATCTTCTTTTCTCTCCATCTTTGGTCCGCCTCCCCCTCTCTCCCTATTTATTCCAGAACCCTCTCCCCATCCCCATCTCTGATGAAGGGTCTAGGCCCGAAACGTCAGCTTTTGTGCTCCTGAGATGCTGCTGGGCCTGCTGTGTTCATCCAGCCTCACATTTCATTATCTTGTATTCTCCAGCATCTGCAGTTCCCATTATCACTGATACAATTTCAAGTAACCCTGTTGGGATTTGAATTCACATCCTCTGGATTACCCATTCAGTTAAATACAACCACAGAATGCAGACTGGGCACTGAGCCTAAAAATTTTCTGGCTCCTGCCTGATCGATTGAGCCATTGGGAAAATTTTATCAGTCTTAATCTTATAGGACCACAACACCTTCCAGTTAGGAAGGAGTGCAGTAAGTCCACAAGGATTGTTCATGCAGTACACCAAACTAATTATTTTTGTATGGTTAGTCAATGATGTTGTACCTTCTTGACCAAGGATCAATTGATCTGATTCCTTTTTTTTAATCCAATTCACCAAATCTTTTCCACTTCTAGAAATATTTACTCAGCTAAAAACCATTTCTTTCCTGCTGGCTAACCAACGATTGGTTCTGACCAAAATTCTTTCACATCGAGCTTTCTGTGTGACACCTGATTTCAGAAACAAGGATATCTTGCTGCAGTTGTAAACGGCATTATTGAGATCACTTCCAAGACAAAAAAAAACTGCCGATCCTGGAATCTAAGATAGACAAACAGGAGGCTGGATGGACACAGTAAGCTCGGCAGCATTTGGAGGAAAAGATGACTCAACATTTCTACTTCTACCCCCTTTCAGAACTGAAGAGGAGTAATACCAGAAATGTTGGGTCATTTTCTCCTCCAGATGCTGCCTGGCTTGTTGTGTTCTTCCAACCTCCTGATTGTCTACCTCAATGACACCACACCTGGAATATTGTGTGCAATTTTGGTCTCCTTATTTGAGGAAGGATGTTCTTGCAAAAGAGGGAATGAGGTGAATGTTTACCAGATTGATTCCTGAGATGGCAGGACTGACGTATCAGGAGAGATTGAATTGATCAGGATTATATTCATTTGAGTTGAGAAGAATGAGGAGGATCTCATCGAAACCCAGAAAATTCTAGCAGGCCCAGACAGGTTCGATACAGAAAGGATGCTCCTAATGCTAGGGGAGTTCAGGACCAAGGATCAGAGTTTAAGGATGAGAGCAAAACTTTTAGGACCGAGATGAGGAGAAATTTCTCCACTGAGAGAGTGAGCTGTGAAATTCATGGCCACAGAAAGTGGTTGCAGCTAAAATATTCACGTAGTTTCAAGAAAGAAGTTGATATAGATCTTGTGACTAAAGGGAACAAGGGATATTGGGCTAAATGGGATGAGGATATTGAGCTTGATGATCAGCGATGAAAATATTGAATGGTATAGGGCTGAATATCTGACTCCTGCACCTATTTTCTATGTTCCTATGTTTAACCATCTTCTGAAAACCCACGTATGCTGCTTTTATTTTATTACTGCAATCCTTCCAATTATCTTCTGTAAAATTAAGCTGTAATCTATTAAGAACAAGTTTGCAAAAGGTAAGGTGAACCGAAACATCTCATTCCATTGGATGTCATTACTTGTTTGTGTTATGACCAGGCCTTGAGTGAGGTTCACTAATTCATGACCATTCCAGACAGGGTATCCCAAAACTGTTAAGCTCCTGGCTGAGGAGGGAGAAGCTAGCTCCCCTTCTTTAATCACTCAGGCCCCTCATTTGGTTGCAATAAGGTCAATCTCAAAAGGATTCTCTCCTTGTGGATGCATTTCTTCTGAACCCAAAGGAATTTATGTTTTAAGAGGATCAAATTTCACCTGGCTTTCTCATTAACAGAAACCATGATGTTATTAATTACTGCTTGCAAGAAGAAATACTAATGCAACAGACATGCTTACAGATTTGACATCCATCACTGGGATAGTGTGCTGAAAATCGTGCCCTCTTATGCCCAGAGTTGTTGAAGAGTTAAAAATGTCAAAGTATGAGAGTTGTGAGAGCATGGAATGCGTTGCCAGCAGCAGTTGTGGAAGCAAGGTCATTGGGGTCATTTAAGAGACTGCTGGACATGCATATGGTCACAGAAATTTGAGGGTGCATCCATGAGGATCAATGGTCGGCACAACATTGTGGGCTGAAGGGCCTGTTCTGTGCTGTACTGTTCTATGTTCTATGTTCTATGTTCTATGAAAGTTCACAATTTACCCGTTGGGTAGATCCAGGTGAACACAAAACGGATACCAGGTTTCTGCTGCAAACAAGAGATACAATTTATTGCAAACAAATAGATATTTTTAAATATGCAACACATAAAGTAGACACAGTTTAACCAAATCACAGATAATAGATATAATGGGAACTGCAGATGCTGGAGAATCCGAGAAAACGAAGTGTGAAGCTGGATGAACACAACGGGCCAAGCAGCATCTTGGGAGCACAAAAGCTGACGTTTCGGGCCTGGACCCTTCATCAGAGCAATTTCTAGGACCGAAACGTCAGCTTTTGTGCTCCTAAGATGCTGCTTGGCCTGCTGTCTTCATCCAGCTTCACACTTTGTTAACTGAATCACAGGTCTGTTCTCTCAGCAGAGAGAGAGGGCAGCAGGTGAGGTTTACCACACTTCAGGTGAGGGGAGTTATTGAGAAGGGAGAGTCCTTCAAAGTAAGCTTAGCCAGTGTGGAATTGGCCCCATGCTGTAGGTGTTACTTTGCATTGCAAACCAGCTGTCCAGCCAACTGAGTCACCTAACTGATTAGAAATAATAGGTGAGTCCAACAAGCCAAAATTTAAAAGAAGAAGAGATACGTGGTTTAGTCACTTCATTAGGGCGGCACGGTGTCTCAGTGGTTAACACTGCAGCCTCACAGCGGCAGGGACCCGGGTTCGATTCCAGCCTCGGGTAACTGTCTGTGTGGAGTTTGCACATTCTCCCCTTGACTGCGTGGGTTTTCTCCGAGTGCTCTGGCTTCCTCCCACAGTCCAAAGATGTGCAGGTTGGGTGGGTTAGCCATGCTAAATTGCCCATAGTGTTCAGGGGTGTGTGGGTTATAGGGGGATGGGTCTGGGTGGGATGGTTCAAGAGGCGGTGTGGACTCTTTGGGCCGAAGGGACTGTTTCCACACTGTAGGGAATCTAATCTTGAGCACAGTGTGGATAGTTGAATAAAAGCAAAACACTGTCGATGCTGGAAATCTGAAACAAACACAGAGAATTCTGGAGAAACTCTGGCAGCATCTTTGGAGTGAGACAGAGGGATAATGTTTTGAGATTGGTATGATTCTTCTGCAAATAGTTGACCATTGTGTTCATTGAAGTGGAGTGCATTGATATTGGTAGTTGAACAATCAATTTCATTATCTTTAATTTTGCTGAATGTTTGAGATTCTGTAGATCTATTTCTTTTCAAATGTATTTGCAGTCAAGCATTCAGGGTCAGAGGTTCTGAGGAAGGGTCACCAGACCCAAAACGTTAAATCTGTACACAGATCCTTGAAAGTTGCCACCCAGGCTGACAGGGTTGTTCAGAAGGCATACAGTGTTTTAGCTTTTATTAATAGAGGGATCGAGTTCCGGAACCAAGAGGTTATGGTGAAGCTGCACAAAACTCTGGTGCGGCCGCACTTGGAATATTGTGTACAGTTCTGGTCACCGCATTATAAGAAGGATGTGGAAGCTTTGGAAAGGGTGCAGAGGAGATTTACTAGGATGTTGCCTGGTATGGAGGGAAGGTCTTACGAGGAAAGGCTGAGGGACTTGAGGCTATTTTCATTAGAGAGAAGAATGTTGAGAGGTGACTTAATTGAAACATATAAAATAATCAGAGGGTTAGATAGGGTGGATAGGGAGAGCCTTTTTCCTAGGATGGTGACGGCGAGCACGAGGGGGCATAGCTTTAAATTGAGGGGTGAAACATATAGGACAGATGTCAGAGGTAGTTTCTTTACTCAGACAGTAGTAAGGGAATGGAACGCTTTGCCTGCAACGGTAGTAGATTTGTCAACTTTAGGTACATTTAAGTCGCCATTGGATAAGCATATGGACGTACAAGGAATAGTGTAGGTTAGATGGGCTTGAGATCGATATGACAGGTTGGCACAACATCGAGGGCCGAAGGGCCTGTATTGTGCTGTAATGTTCTATGTTTTCTCCTTCACAGATGCTGCCAGACCTGCTGAGCTTTTCGAGCGACTTTGTTTTTGTTCAGGGTTGGAGAGAGTCCTTTTGCTTTCTGGTTTTTTTTTTGACTGGCTTCTAATTATCAACAATACAGGGGTAATCAGAGGATAGTTCTTTGAGACGCTCGCAATATTCTAATGCCCGAACCTAGACTGGTACACAGGAGAATTTTAAGGCTCTCTAGACCTCCTGCAGGACAGCTGAAAGTATTTTTTTTAAGCTCCTGTCCTTGAGTATTCTTAAAAGGATGAAAACAAAATCCGGCTGCAATTTTGAGCAGAATCCATGGGGAGTGACCTGCAGTTGAGTAAGCGGTGTCTGCCCCTCATTATCTTTGTAACTTTAAGAGATTACGACCCAGCCTGTTTGAAGTTTCAATGAGAATTTTAAGTGTTGCATTCCAGTGCCTCTCTGCAGGCAACCACTTAATTTACACCCATAAACATTTTGTCTGTGACAGTCTGCTTTTAAAAAATACACTTTAAAATTACCAAGTTAGAATTGCCCAGAGTACTTTGGGGCTCTGACAATGTCATTGTAAGAATAACTAATTAAAGTTAACATTTGAAACTACCTCAACTAGCCTTTCGGTGCATTCAAGATTGTAAAACCTGCAGCGCTTAGAAAATGTACATAAATTCATCTAATTTCTCAATTTTCGGTTGCCCGATCAGCCATAGGATTGCTAAGGATAAAGGTGATTACTTGTTGCAAATGTTTCAATTAGTCACTTTAATGACTTCTCAAACCAAAGCAAATAATTGAGTAATGGGTTTAATCTGCTTGTGGTAGTGATCAAAAACTCCTTTTCCAGCCATAAATGCTCACATCAACTTATCCACATTGATTAAATGCCGAAAAATCCTATGAATGAAAGGACAACAAATCTGAGCTGGCAATTTCTTGGTAACAGGGCACAATTATTTTTTTGCAGGAAAACAAAACATTTAGTGATCCTCTTAGTGCAAGAGTTAGACAGCTGCAGACGTGAGCTGTAGGTAAAATATTCAATGGCTTAGAGGTTTTACAAGTGCAATTTGTCTGAAATCAGTTAAACCAATGTTAAAGATCAAGGAATTTTTAGCACAAGTTACATGCAGTGTAAATACTGTATCCATCATCTTTAACAATGTTTCAAGAGGGTTGCATTTGCTGACAGCTTGCATGAGCAGTTGCACATGTCCATTCAGCACCTAATCCATCTGCTAATGATCTTTTCCACTGCTAGCATCGTTGCTGGCAATATGCCTGTCAGCCACCACACCCCTGACTCTCTCTAGCTCTCCTGACATGGCATGCCAACGAGAGCCTGTGAAAGCTGCATAGGATAAGGGGTGGCAAGGCATATAGAGACATTTAATGAAAGTGGACAATGGCACACACTAGGGACATCACCCAGGTGATAAACTGAGCGTGCATCAGCAGAGAGAGGGTATGCGGGTAAGCGTGTATATCTGTTCATAATAATATTAATAATACTTTATCATTGCATGTATTTATGAAAATGCAGTAAAATGCCTACAAGTCATCGTAAGCCAGTGCCATTTGAATGACATAAAAGAAATAAATCATACAAAGTTAGAACAAATTTCATTTTTGTGCTATCCATGGTCCCTCGATTTCCTAAGTGGCTGTGGGACATCACTGCCACACTTCACAGCTGCCAAAACATTCCTTGATGCTACAACAACAAGGAGGAAGAACGCCACCAGTGGACTCAGAACATCACCTCTGCAAAAGCCGCCTCATCACTGTGACACTCCAGCCACAACCATAGCCAGGAGATTGTCCCAACTCCAAGGATCGAGGACCATTTCAATCTCCAAGGACCAACAGACCTTCCAATCTAACTCCCGCGGATCGAGGGATCATTCATTCAAGAGACCATTCACTCCGGCAACACGTCAGTGGACCCCAATTCTTTGACACTGGAATAGTTGCCCAAGCCATGGCCACATGGTCACGAGGAATGGACCAGATGCGCTGCTCAACAGCTCCCCACGATGTCTCCCCACCTCTGCAGCTGCAGAAAGAAGAAAATATTAACTTGATGCAAAAGCTAAATGAAGAAAACAGAACTAAAAAAAGAAAGAAGAACGTGGGTGGTCGTGCAAGAGGGAGCGAACAGGCCAAGAGTTCTAGCAACCTCCTATCATGCTCTCTCAGCCATCTGCAGAATACCTGAACTTACATCGCAAAAGGAAACACTCTGAAATCTGGCCTGGCCCAATAAAACTGAAACTATCCGCAGATGAAATCATTCACTTTGCAAATTTCAAAAAATGGCTGTCATTTCTGACTCGTTGAGGGGCCCTTCAATGAAACTTTCTTCAGAAGCTTTGCAATTTAAGACTTGTGTTGGGCTGGTGATATTGTTACTGAACTATTAACCCAATAAGCCAAACACAGGTCTGGGCCCCTGGGCTGAAATCCTTCCAAGGTAGATGTGAGAATTTGAATTTTTTTTTACAATCTGGGATTAAGAGCTTAATGATGACCGTGAAACCATTGCTAATTGTTGCCAAAAACCCATCAGGTTTACAAATGACCTTTTGGTAAAGAAATCTGTTGTCCTCATTTGATCTGGCCTACATGTCACTCCAGACACGAAGCAATGTCTTTGACAGTTAACTTCCTTTTTAGCAGTTGCAGATGGGCAATAAATTTCGGCCTGTCCCATGACATCTACACCCAGGCAATAATTTAAAAAATAATAGGCACAAGGGTGCTTTTGGACACTTTTCCAAATTATTAAAATGTATTTAATAAATATATGCACCGATGAAATGTGTAAATTTTTATGTAAATGCAATTTCTAAAATATAATTTCCAATGACTAAAAATCAGTTTACTTAGTGTAGCGGTATATACACTCTTTATAAGAATCCTTTCTTTCTTGTGATTATCCCATTTTCCACTTTAATAACAAAATTGCACTAGATCGCAAACTTAAATACATGAAATGCTATTTTACTAATGCCAGGGAAAATATTGAAATGACTGTGTTTGATCATACTGCTCAATTGTCCTGGTTCATAGAAGATTTTATGTGAAAAATATCATTGCAGAGAAACATCAATCAGAGATTCTTAGTTTTAAAAAAATGTCAAACTAAACACAATTGACACCCAAGATAATAAAATGTGAGGCTGGATGAACACAGCAGGCCAAGCAGCATCTCAGGAGCACAAAAGCTGACGTTTCGGGCCCAGACCCTTCATCAGAGAGGGGGATGGGGAGAGGGAACTGGAATAAATAGGGAGAGAGGGGGAGGCGGACCGAAGATGGAGAGTAAAGAAGATAGGTGGAGAGAGTATAGGTGGGGAGGTAGGGAGGGGATAGGTCAGCCCAGGGAAGACGGACAGGTCAAGGAGGTGGGATGAGGTTAGTAGGTAGATGGGGGTGCGGCTTGGGGTGGGAGGAAGGGATGGGTGAGAGGAAGAACCGGTTAGGGAGGCAGAGACAGGTTGGACTGGTTTTGGGATGCAGTGGGTGGGGGGGAAGAGCTGGGCTGGTTGTGTGGTGCAGTGGGGGGAGGGGATGAACTGGGCTGGTTTAGGGATGCAGTAGTGGAAGGGGAGATTTTGAAACTGGTGAAGTCCACATTGATACCATTAGGCTGCAGGGTTCCCAGGCGGAATATGAGTTGCTGTTCCTGCAACCTTCGGGTGGCATCATTGTGGCACTGCACGAGGCCCATGATGGACATGTCATCTAGAGAATGGGAGGGGGAGTGGAAATGCTTTGCGACTGGGAGGTGCAGTTGTTTGTTGCGAACTGAGCGGAGGTGTTCTGCAAAGCGGTCCCCAAGCCTCCGCTTGGTTTCCCCAATGTAGAGGAAGCCGCACTGGGTACAGTGGATGCAGTATACCACATTGGCAGATGTGCAGGTGAACCTCTGCTTAATGTGGAATGTCATCTTGGGGCCTGGGATAGGGGTGAGGGAGGAGGTGTGGGGGCAAGTGTAGCATTTCCTGCGGTTGCAGGGGAAGGTGCCGGGTGTGGTGGGGTTGGAGGGCAGTGTGGAGCGAACAAGGGAGTCACGGAGAGAGTGGTCTCTCCGGAAAGCAGACAGGGGTGGGGATGGAAAAATGTCTTGGGTGGTGGGGTCGGATTGTAAATGGCGGAAGTGTCGGAGGATGATGCGTTGTATCCGGCGGTTGGTAGGGTGGTGTGTGAGAACGAGGGGGATCCTCTTCGGGCGGTTGTGGCGGGGGTGGGGTGTGAGGGATGCAAAAGATGCAAAAGACTGAAGCATTCACAGCAATTTTCAGCCAGAAGTGCTGAGTGAATGATCCATCTTGGCCTCCTCTAGCGGTCCCCAGCAGTGTAGACACCAGTCTTCAGCCAATTCGATTCACTCCACGTGATATCAAGAAATGTTGGAAACACTAGATCCTGCAAAGGCTACAGACCCCAACAACTATTCAGCAATAGTACTAAAGGCTTGTGCTCCAGAACTTGTTGCTCCCATAGTCAAGCTTTTCCAGTGCAGTTACAACGCTGGTATGCCTCAACCTGACAATGTAGGGATTTGCCCAAGTATTTACTGTACTTCAAAAGCAGGAAAAACCAAACTTGGCCAATTACAACCCCATCAGCCTACTGTTGATCATCAGTAAAGTAATTGAAGGTATCATCAACAGTGCCATGAAGCAGCACCTGCTCAGCAATAACCCAGCAATGCTCAGCAATGATGCCCAATTTGAGTTCTGCCAGGGCCACTCAGCTCCTGACCTCGTTACAGCCTTGGTCAAATATGGACAAAAGAGCTGAATTCCAGAGGTGAAGTGAGAGTGACGGCCCTTGATATTAAGGCTTCATTCAACCAAGTGTGGCATCAAGGAGCCCCAGCAAAAGTCGAATCAATGGGTGTCAGGCAAACTCTCTGGTTGTTAGAGACATACCTGACATGAAGGAAGATGGTTATGGTTATTGGAGGTCAGTCATCTCAAGTGCAGAACATTTCTGCAGGGGTTTCTCAGGTAATGTCCTCAGCCCAACCATCTTTAGCTGTTTCATCATTGATCTTCCCACCATCACAATGTCAGAAGTGGGGATGTTCGCTGATGATTGCACAACGTACAGCACTATTCACTATTCCTCAGACACTGAAGCAATCTGTGTCCAAATGCAACAAGATTTTGACAATACCCAGGCTTGGGCTGAAAAATAGCAAGTAACATTCATGCCACGCAAATGCCAGGCTATGACCATCACCAAGAAGAGACAATCTAGCCACTGACCTTTGACATTCAATGGTGTTACTGTCACTGAATCCCACACTGCCAAAATCATGGGGTGTTATCACTGACCAGAAACTCAACTGAACTCACCACATAAACACTGTGGCTACATAAGCAGGCCAGAAGCGAGAAATATTGTGTATTATAACTCACCTCCTGAAGCCTCAAAACCTGTCCACCATCTACAAGACATAAGTCAGGAGTGTGGTGGAATACTCCCCACTTGCCTGGATGACTGCAGCCCCAACAACACTCAAGAAGCTTGACACCATTCAGGACAAAGCTGCCTGCTTACATCTACAAACGTCCACATCCTCCACCACCAACACTCAGTAGCTGCAGTGTGCGCAATCTACAAGACGCACTGCAGAATTTCACCAAGGATCGTTAGAAAGCATCTTCCAGACTTACGACCATTTTCATCTAGAAGAACCAGAATAGCAGATGCATGGGAACACCACCACTTGCAAGTTCCCCACCAAACTACTCACCATCCTGACATGGAAATATATCACCGTTCCTTCACTGTCAGTGGGTCAAAATCCTAGAATTCCCTCCCTAATAGCATTTTAGGTCTACGCAGGTAGACTGCAGTGGTTCGAGAAGGAAGCTCACCACCACCTTCTCAAGGACAAGTAGAGATCAGCAAGTAATGCTGGACCCAGCTGCAACGCCCACATCCCACAAAAAATTAAAATAAACTGACCAGTTACCCAAACATAGTCATAGACAGTTGATTCTAGGTATATGATTTTGATTATGGCGTGAGGATTTTCCTTCTCAGCCAAGGTTCATTGTCCTGCAAGAGTGTATCTGATGGCTTGGTTCACATCTAGTTGAATGCATGAGCTATCTGGATATTGTGCGAATTGTTCAGCAGATCGGTCACTTCCATTGTCTGCAGTGATTGTCACCATTTGGCTAATTCCAGACAGGTTCAACCCATTCTAGTCTTTAGAGTCTGTACGGAACAGCGATGTAAATTTTCAACATTTAAAAGAATTTTTTAAGCCATTTTATCAGAATTGCTGCTGTTCAGTCTTTTATAATTCAAACAATGGTTTCAACTCCTACTGAGAAAATTATTGCCTCAATCCAGAAAAATGCATTCATCATCACATGCTATAAATGTCAATAGAAATGGTTACACAAGTTCCAGAGCAATAAACAACAAACATTAGAGGCCAGGGAAAGTTCCACAAAGTTTGCTTTATGAAATATTCAGCCTAGACATCATACTGTCCAGTCCATATGAAGGAAATAACATTCATGTAATACTTTTCACAATGTCGCTGTGGCATAAAATATATTTCAGCAATTAAAAAAAGAACTGTTTTGGGAATGAAATCTCTGTAATTAAGGTGCAAATTTGGCAAACAATGTATGTGCAGCAAGGTCACAAAAACAGCAATCATGACATTGGTTGGGCACAAGCAGTGGCCAGAAAAATGTAAAGAATTTCATTGGTTTTCTGCAAGGGAATATGTGTGAGGGTATATTCTATCTCAACCTTGTCTTGGAAAAGGTCAGAGATAGAAATGCTCATTGATGATCGCTCAATGTTCAGCAGAGTTGGCATCTTCTCAGATAATGAAACAGTCCACATCCATATGCCGAAAAAGACCAGGGCAATATCTAGCCTTGGGCTGAAAAGAGATGTGCCAAAATGCACACCACAAAACTGCCTGTCAATGACCATCTCCGATGAGAGAGGATCCAGACACTGCCCTTCAACATTCAATGCAATTGACATCGCTGAGTCTCCCATCTCAAAATTTTGCAGTTTAGCCAGAAACTGAACTGAGCTCGCCATATAAATACTATGGTTGCAAGAGCAGGTCAGAGGCTAGGCATTTTGTAGCAAGTAATTTATCGCTTCAATTTCCAATGCCTTTCCATCACCTAACAATACAGGTCAGGAGTGTAATGGAACACTCTCCACTGGCCCGGATGGGTACAGCTCCAACAGCATTAAAGATGTTCAAAAACATCCAAACAGTGTCCCATTAACACTGAAACATTCTTCTGCACCACCATTGACATGAAATGACAGCGGTGTTTACCATCCACAAGGTGCACTGAAGTAACGCACCAACGCTCCAGGGACTGCACCTTCTAAACCAATGGCCTCTACCACCTCAAAGGACAAGATTAGCAAATTTCCCTCTAAATCACACACTATCTCATTACAACTTTAACAGGAAGTGTGGATTGGAAGTCAAGCCTCTCCCTATATGACAAAAAGTACAAAGATCTTATTCAATGACCACGTGATCAAATTGCTTTTCTTTGTTACTGATAGCTGCAGCAATAGAGACTTACACCAGTTTTTGTTTTCTCAGTAGAAAAAGATAAACTTGCTTATTAAGAGCAAAGTTATTGTTTAAAAAAATGTAGCAGAATGTGTTATTGCCTAAGATACTATGTAGACTTAAGCTGCTCTTTAGTACACATACACACAAACACACACACACACACACACACACGTGCGCGCACACAAGCACACACATACATACAAATATACAGACAGAACAAGGCAAACTCTGCAGAGGTATTATAGGTGGGAAATAATTATCAATATAAATAATGCTCCCACAGATCAAGAGCAAAAACAGAGAAAGTTAGATTGAGTTGAGTTCTCACAATTCCTTCAGTTTCCTGTCAAGGATATAAAGCTGGTCATTTAGTTCTTGGTCTTAGGCTGTGAAAAATGTTTAGCATTCAGAGCCTATCAGAAGATCTGATATGCTGATTTCAGGAATTTTCTCAGCTTCCCAGAAAATGCTTACCAAAGACACTTCTACAGCTCATTTTCTTTAAAAATTACCTTTTACTGAATGAGACAGAAGTAGATTTCTTTTTTCCCTCTTGCTTACATTCTTTCAACTCCCACTTTTCAGGAGAGCCACTAATTTGAGCATGGATGTATATTTTTTCCAATTGTCTCTACAAACATATATTTGAACATACAACAACTTCAGAGGCTATTGTTGGACAACATTCAGTACAAAGTCTCTTTCAAAACTCAACCTGTTTGTCAGGCAATTAAGGGATAGACCCATCCTAAACCTCATTTCAAAATCTTTGCAATGAATTATTTTCCAACATTTCTTGTTTTTATCAATAAACAATGGGCAATGCAATGTTCTCTTTCACCTCTTGACTTTCAACACATGTTGTGATCTCTCTGCAACTCAGCAATTATTTAAGCCTTTTCACCTTCACATAGTCAATAAAATAAAATGTATTGCTACAAATCTTGATTTACAAGTGTTCCTTCATTGTCACACGTCAAAATCCTCAATCGCTTCCTCTGAATTCCCCACCTCAAAGTAATATGGGTGTACGTATATTACATAAAATGTAGAAGATTAAGAAGGTAGCTCAACACCATCTTCAGGGACAGTTAAGGATGAGGAATAAATGTTAGCCTAACCTGTGACGCTCTACACCCCATGAATGAATGAAAAATAAAGCAGAGAAGAACAGGCTTCAGTTTGCCGTCTCATTCATAAACCAGTCCCTATGACAATGCTGCACTCCTTCAATCCTGTACTGCACAATCATCCTGGATTTCATGTTCTAATGATTGGAATATACCCACAATATTTGATTTTGAATAAAGAGGCTTTGTACAAATGCGAGAGTGAGTTCTCATTTTTGTTAAAGGTCAGGGTTCAGATATCTAATTGGAATGAGATTGTTGCCCCTTCAGCAAGTGAAGTAACTTTACGAGGTGAAGTTTTTAAAGATTTCAGGCATCGTATTAGAGATGTTAACCACTTGCAGTATGAAAATATTTAACTTCATGTCACCATTACATCTTTTGTCAATTACATCTGAGTCCATTGATCCTTCCATAAGTGAATCCAGTTTTACTTTCTCCATTCTGTCCAGATGCTTTATCGTTTTGAATATCTCTCTCAAATCTCTCAGCCTTCTCTTCTTTAAGGAAGAAATCACATCACCTGTAATCTGTAACTCGAATTCTGCATCCCTTGAACCTTTTCCTGAATAGTATACTGGTCTGTGTTTGGATTTAACCATGATATGGAGGAGCCAGCATTGGACTGAGATGGAGAAAATCAGAAATCAGACCACACCAGGTTGCATGAGTGACATTAAATCCAAAGTCACAAATCAGACAACACCTGGTAATAGTCCAACAAGTTTATTTTCAATCACAAACTTTCAAAGCTTTGCTCCTTCACCTGACAAAGCTGATGGTGAAGGGTCACTGGAGTTCAAACATCAATTCAGTTTCTCAGCACGGATGCTGCCAGACCTGTTGATCTTCGCCAGCAAAGTCTGTTTCTGTTCGATCATGCATTAGTTAAAAAGTCAGATACACCACCCCTCGGTTGAGATATCCAATTTTAGACTCCCCTAATCAATTAATTTCGCACTGATGAAAGCCTTGAAACAAATCCATTGTGCCCACTGAACCTAAACGTGACTAATAAAGCAGTGAAGTAATATAGCCAATCTCATCATGTATAATTAATCTCTTACAAGAGGAAATCAAAGCCTTTCTGTGAAATTATACTAATGAGCTTTGACACCTGCACCAAGCCGAGGAACATGTAAAGTACAGGAAAGATGCCAGGTCAACAGGGCTCACGGCTGAAATTCTGAGGTTTGCTTTATTGTCACTTAAAGTCAGCTTGCAAAACAATTGATTCACAGACATAAATGGCCTTTCACTTGTAAATCTGCGCTTTGACAGAACAGTTCACAAATTAGAAAGAGCAAACTGACTTTACCTGAAATTCATGACCGATATAGTGGACAACTGTAACGCTTATAAAAAAAGAACTTGACGTTTTTAAATCTCTGCAAGAGAGTTTCAGACTCTGGATAATATGATACTGTCCTCTTCTTTATCATCATGGTCATGTTATCCTCATTCACCTTTAAACTTCATAGTCAATCTGAGCAGATTGCCCAACTGCAGGGTGTGGAGAAGGGCATTAAAGCTGAGCTTGGTTCTGTCCTTGAAATATGCATATATTGTATGGATATATTTCTGCTGGTTTGCCACTCCTTGTCGGTATTGCATGAGAGTTCTGATTGACTTTACATAGACACCAAGGGTTTAGAGTTTTAACATCCTTCTGGCTGAGAAAATGCTTTTTTCACTGATCATCTGTGTTGTTTAACCTTTCACTCACTTCCCCAAAATGTGAGCCATCTATTACTGAAACAGCATGATAAGGCTGCTCTTCAAATAGCCTCAAAATCAAACCTGCATTTTCACATTTTGAACTCTTCCAGGGGAACAAATGAAAGGTCTCTTTCTATTAAGTGGTCACATCTGTGGTAATCCTACATAGAGTTTAATATGGGCTTGAATTCCAACCTCCATTTGGTGTGGTCACATAGCCCTTGCATGTCAAGATATAAAATTCCTCACAGTTCCATTACCCAGTCATGAAATGATATCAGGCAGTAATGGCTTGCTCCATGTCAAAGCCTTCACTAAGTGAAATGTTACAGTACAAACTGAGAAAATTACTCTGTTGGTGCAATTGGTGATGCTGCATTGACACACTCTGTATCAAACCAGTGTAACACTCTGCAATGCAGCAAAATGTAAGCTTTTTAGCAATGATTGCTGTATAATGGCATTCATTGGACTTGGTGAGATGCTCATTATTCTGGAATTTCTTCTTCCTAGGTTATTAGGCCCCTATCCATCCCTTAAGATATGAATGACTAAGCCTGAGAAGTGTTCAATTTATTTGATGTCTTGCAGCAAAACTACACGTTCACAGCGCAATAGAAAGTTTGCAACTAAATGATTAATCACCAGTGCCAACATCATGACAATCAAGCAACCGAGTAGCTGGTATACACTGCTCTCACAGTGCATTGATGGAAGAGATGCTGACTGATTTGTCTTCAATGGCCTGGAGCTTCATGAGTGTTAATGGAACTGTTCTTATTCAGGCAAGTGTGGCTATTCCACCACACATTGTGCCTTGCATTTGGTCAGATTGTTGGAGGCAGGTGGTGAGCTTTGCCGTGGACCTCTTGCACATTGTTTCACCCGCACTATTCAGAGGGCTGGCACAATTTAGTGACTGAGCACTGGTACCCTCCAGAACATTAAGGTGATTGTAATGCTGTTGAATTCTGAGGGGAGATGGTTACTCTCTGGTTGCTGTTGCCTGGTACTGGTGTGGCCCAAAGATTGCTTGACGCCTAACAGGCTAAACCTGAACATTATGCAGTGGCCACAGACTGATTCAATGTCTCAGGAGTTGGCAATGCAGGTGAATATTGCAGTCCTCAGTGTAAATCTCTTTTTGTTTTATGATGGAAAGAAGGTCACTGATGAAGCAGCTAAAGATGCTTAGATTCCGTGCACTAGCCCAAAAAAAATGCAATGAAAGCCAGGCCTAGAGGTAACTGGTCCCTAAAAAACGTTTCATAAAAAAAGTATAGGCTATTGCACAGAAAGAGCGAAGTGATCCAAAACATCTCCACTAATCAGAACACAAGCCAATCAGCTGTAATCCCAAATTCCAGCATTTGACCTGTAGCCCTGCAGGCTATGATACTTAAGGTAATACTTGGACACCTCTTAAGTGAGTTGAGCGCGTCTACATCTGCAACCCTCAAGGTCCTGAGGTTCAGAGGCATTCCATCCTCTGGGTGAAAAAAATGTATTCGTCATCTGTTCTCTAATCTTTCTACAGATCACGTTAAATCGATGCCCACAAGGTGCTGATCTCTCTGCTGAGGCAAGTGGACACTTCCTGTCGCCCTTGTAATAATGTGCCACTTAATCAAATCTCCTCTCAGGCCTCACTGTTGCCAGGAGAATAATGCCTGCCCTGTCCAAATTTTCTTCATTGCTGTATTTTCTATTCTTGGCACCATCCTTATAGAATCTGTTCATGCATTGTCTCTCTTGAAATTACATTCTTTCGGCAACAAGGTGTCTAGAACTATACAAGTAAATCACATATGAATCACACACTTCCAGCATAGTGTCCTTGCTCTCATAGTCTACATCTTGGTTAATGAAGGGTAAAATGCCTTCTTAACCATCTTATCAATCTGTTCTGTGAACTTCAGCGATCTGAGGACATTTGCTCCAAGGCCTCTCACTTCATCTACATCTGTCACAACCTCCCATTTATTATGTATTCACGACCTCTTTGACCTCACAAATGTATCACCTCACACTCCTCTAAGTTGAATTCCATTTGCTTCTTTTCTGCCTGCCTGATACCAGTTATAATCTACAGCTATCTGCCTCACTGACAACCATGCCGCCATATTTTGCGTTGTTTGCAAACTTCTTGATCACATCTAAATTGCATTCGTCCAAATTGACAATATGTGCACAAAATAACAGGGGAAGTAGTATTGAGCTTTGCAGACCCCCACAAAAAACAGCTTTCCAGTCGCAAAAACACACATCCACAATTATCCTTTTCTTGCTTATGAGCAAATTTTGTGCTTAGTTTGCTATATTCCAATGAACTTTTACTTTTAAAAACCATGTTGCCATGGGGTAGCTTGTTTAAATGGAGTCATAAATTTTGACAGAGTGGAAAGAGAATGTTTGGCCCATTGTTTTGTGTTGTAAAAATTTTGCCTTGTTAAAATCTACTTAGACCATGTCAACGGCATTGACTTTATCAATGCTCCTTATCACATGCTCAAAAAGTTCAATCAAATTAGTTGGACAAAATCTGTTCTCACTGATTGTCATTTTGATTAATTCATTCCAACCTAAGTGACTACGAATTCTGACTCTCAGAATTGATTCAAATGATTGCCTACAGCTGTTTAGACTGACTGGCCTGTAATTTTTCATTCTATGCCTTCCTCCTTTTTAGCACAATGGCCCAACGTCAGTCAGTCATCTGACATCACAGCTGTAATTGGTGAGGAGTGAAAAATGATGGTGAGACATTCTTCTGTATCTCCCTGGCTTCTTTTAACAGATTAGTGAGCATTTCATCGAGGATGGGTGATTCATCTAATTTCAAGATCTTAATCCTATTAGTATTTTACTCACTTCCCAAGTTTACCATATCTACTACTCTGCACTCCCCCACTTTACAATGTCTGCTTTGAAAAGGCAAGCTCTGAGAGAGATACAAACAGTTTACAGAAAGGTGTAGATGAGTTAAGTAGGTGAACAAAATGTTGGCAAATCGAGTATAATGTGGGAAAATCTGAAGTTGTTCATTTTAGTAGGAAGAATAAAAGAATGGAGCATTATTTATTTGGAGAAAAGCTGTAGAAAGCTGCAACATAAAGTGACTAAGAGGTGTTTGTATATAAAACATAGAAAGCTAACACGCAGGCACTGCAAGTAATCAAGAAGGCTAATAGAATGTTGACCCTTATTACAAGGAGATTAGAGAATAAGTATAGCAAAGTCTTACTTCATCTGTACAATGTCTCACGTATTGGATCACTTAGGTAAGGAAATATGTCATTTAACTGGGGACAGTTCAGTGAAGATAATTAGAATGGCCCCGAGCATGAAGGCATTGTCTTTTGAGCAAAAGCTAACCAGGTTGGGACTTTACTCACTGCAGTTTCAAAGAATGAGTGGTGATGTCATCAAAGCTTATAGGATTCTTAAGGGAAAATTAAAAGAACTGCAAATTCTATAAATCAGACACAAAATCAGAAGTTGCTGGATAATCTCAGCAGGTCTGGCAGCATCTGTGGAATGAAATCAGAGTTAACGTTTTAGGTCGAGTGACACTTCCTCAGAACAGGATTCTAAGGAGATAACATGGTGTAGAGCTGGCTGAACACAACAGGCTAAGCAGGATCAGAGGAGCAGGAAAGCTGATGTTTCGGGTCGAGACCCTTCTTCAGAAAGGATTCTAAAGGAGCTGGACAGGGTAAATGTTGAGGGGATGTTTCTACTCATGAGAGAGTTGAGGACCAGAGGACATATTCACAGAATAAAGAAATGTCAACTTAAGACTGAGATGAGGAGGAATTTCTTCTCTTGGAAAGTTGTGAGCCTTTGGAGTTCTGGGAGCAGAGTCCTTGTATGTATTTAAGTCAGAGACAGAGAAGTTCATGATCAGCTGGCAAATCAAGGGTTACAGGAAAAACACAGAAAGGTCTACGTGGACAATATTGAGTTAGCCACAATCCTACTGAATGGCAGAGCAGGTTTGAGGGGCCAAAAGGCCTACTCTGATTCCTAATTCTTGTTGTCTTACAATCCTCTGTTTTTCTTTTCAGAAAGCTCTGCAAGGACTCAGCAGGTCAGGCAGTATCTGAGGAAGCAAAGAAAAGGATTAATCTTTTTGAGTCCAGTATGGCTCTTCTTTGGAAAGCACGCTTCTCAGTAACTAGAAATTAGTTAGTGTTTCTTGATGCCAGATTTGATCAAATATTGCTGTGGAGTTCAGGGCAGTCCCTCTCACATCACCTCTCAAATTCAGCCATTCCATGTTTGAACCAAGGCTGTAATGAGGCCTGGAATCAAATAGTTCATGTTGGTTTTTGTTGAGTTAATTGCATTATCAATAACCCTACCATCACTTCACTGATCTTGACAACATGTCCTTTTGCAGCTTGCCTTTGGGCCAAAACAAGATAAATAAAAAAGCAGGAATGCAAATAATTGTGTGTGAGTGTGGTTTGAGTATGGTTGCTTTCTTTGTTTCACAACACATCTGAGATCTTTCACTTCTGGGATCTCTGGATTTTATAGCCTCTGGAACTAGAAACAGTGGGTCACTGCCAAACTATTTTTTATTATTATTTAAAATATAATTTAATTTGCCACAACCAGATATCAATTAATCATCAGCTTTGTTGCATTAAGAATTAGGCTGATTAAGCTGTAAATTGGGAACAAGAAAGACATTGAATTTTCAATTGACAGGGAAAAAAAATAGTCACATCAACATCTACAAAATAAAGGTAATCCATAACTGAAGGCTGCTGAAAGCTGAATGACTTGCAGAAAGTCAAATGATTGAGTTGTTTAAAGTGATGACAAAAGAATAAAAACAAATCTACAGGAAGAAATAATGGTAACAGGAGAAAAAAGATGAAGAGTTATGAAGCTGACCAGAGAAATAATGTGATAGAGCTGGGCACACACACAAGCATGTACACACAGACACACACACAAATAGACTTTTTAAAAGTTTGAGTCCTTTAACAGGGAAAGCGAGACACACTTGAAGATTTAATGCTTTATGTCTGGAGGCACTGTGCTCATTGATCAGTGAGGCACATTGCATAGATCCTGTGAGCTAGACAATGGAATATACCATTGCAATTTTCACGCTGAATGGGCAATAAATTCATTACAGAAGGCTTTTTACTCCATTCACTTCTATAAGCGCAGTGTGACATTGGAATTTCTCTCCTATTACAGACATCATTTCTCTGTAGCCAGGTTCATTCTAGGCAAATTGGCTTTGGCTGTCAATCTTTAAAAATGCCACTTTCATATTAGTCTTCGACACTGCTTCTCAAAGCATTGGTGAAAAATAAACTATCACTTTGGCCCAGCAAATCAATGACATCTCTTTCTTACAACTGCACTTTGCTCAATATTCTTACCAGCTCCATTTGCTCCTAGAATGCAGATTGAAACGAAGCTTTCAAATCACTTGTGATGGCACTGATATTGGTTCTGCTCTTTTCCATTCTGAGAATGAGAGCCTGCAACTAAGGGATAAACGTAGTCACCTGGAAGAATAATTTACTGTGAATGGAGGTCCTTAACATGTTCGATTTGCAAAAGCCTAGATATAAGAAATTGAATCACATCTGATGAGCAGTACCTGCTTGATACAATTCAAATTGTTCAACATTCTGCTGAAAATGAATAGATGCTCCCCTCTCCTAGATTTGTAATGTGAAAGATTTTCTTGGAACGTTTTACGTACTGTTATCTCACACTTCTACATCCAACAAAAAATCTTTGTGAAGATCGTTCTATGAAAGAATTCCGAGAACAGCAAATACTCTCTGGCAAGTTTAATAGATGCCAACACACAATGCATTTAAATAGTGTGGAAATGTCTTCAACTTTAATCAATGATGAAATTATTCTTCCATTGATGAGGCAGGATGTTGTACGTGGTCAAGTAGCGTACTGACCAAATGTCTACATTCAAATCCAAAGTAGACTGAATGCTTCCTCTTAATGCTTCTAGTTAGAGATTATTGATAGGTGGATGCAGTCTATTTGTCAAACAGCCTAAGCTGTGTGTTAGTTCTTCGTGGACTTTCCTTGTACTCACTCCAAAAGCAGAAGTGTAATGTAAACAATTCCCACAAGGAAACCATTGTCCTAGTATTGTGACTGTACAACAAATGAAAAAAAAACTGGGAGTGCTATGGCAAGAAAATGCAATTATTCAGAGGGTCCTTGATATAGCTTGGGGTTATGGACCAGAAGAGTGTAAAACATCATTGAATCACTCCAATTCTCCACAATATGGAATCAGGCAATCTTTCCCATTGAGTTCACACTGATCCTCCAAAGAGCACACCACCTGGTTCTGTCCCCATAACTTTGTAAATCCCACAGCTAACCCACCTGACCTGCACATCCATGGACAAAATGGACAATTTAGCATGGCCAATCCACCTAGCCTGCACACCTATGTGAGGTAACCGGAACACCCGGAGGAAGCTCACACGCAGACACGGGAAGAATGTGCAAACTCCACACAGACAATAGCCCGAGCATCCCTGGTGCTGTGACTCAACAATGCTAACCACTGAGCTATTGTGCCACTCCAAACTTGGGAAGTATTGTTAAGAAGTGGTCGTATATTGGAATAAAGAAACTAGCAGTGATTGGGTATATAAGGACACTAACATTGCCTATGCAACTCCTATCAGGGCACATTTCCCATAACAAATATGGACACAGCTGTAACTTAGAGAAATGTTGTGTTTCATATCTACCGACCAAAATACATTCTGTATATGTAATTTACTGTACAACACATAGTACACACACCCACTGCCATGAACAATGTGACTGAACATAATGTGACTCAGAAGTGACAGAAAGAGTGCTGCAAGTAGATGCTAAGATGGTGATGTAAACATGAATTATGTGCTGCAAATTTTCGATACTGAGACCGAACTTTGTCAAAAGCAATGCAACAATGTGAAAGTGAGGAAATGTTTCGTTTAGTTCCTCAAACAGTCACCAGCAAATTGTGTCTCACTAACTTGATGAGTTTTTTTGAAGAAATAGCAATAGAGTTGTGCTTATAATATTTATTTGAACTGATTGGTGTTATTTAGATATTGGCCAGAATTTCACTAGCCCCTAAGAGGTGGGATTAGATGTGTGCAGCCAATAAAATCATGGGGATCTGTGTTGACTTTGCTCCCTATCCATGTCCTGCTGGTGGGCAACTTTGGAAGGACTAGAATTGAGTAGGCAGAAAATACTGAAAGATCCTGATGACAGCTATTTTACCAGATTTGATGGTGTTTTTCCAAAGGTGTATCACTTCACCCCCACTTTGTAGAGATACTATCATCTATACAGAGGTATCTTCTCAGGGCTAGCCCAAGCAAGAAAGATTTTGTGAACAAAGGAGGGCCCTCAAACAGCATCTCTAGTCTCAGCCATTTCTTAACTGGGTTCCATTCTCCAATAGTATCAGAGATAATGGGAACTGCAGATGCTGGAGAATTCCAAGATAATAAAATGTGAGGCTGGATGAACACAGCAGGCCAAGCAGCATCTCAGGAGCACAAAAGCTGACGTTTCGGGCCTGGACCCTTCATCAGAGAGCTCTGATGAAGGGTCCAGGCCCGAAACGTCAGCTTTTGTGCTCCTGAGATGCTGCTTGGCCTGCTGTGTTCATCCAGCCTCACATTTTATTATCCATTCTCCAATACTTGGTTTCTCTTTTTTGTTGATGTATCCATTGGCTGTCTCAGGCCTCCTGCCTTTTTCAGCAGTGGTCACCTGTTGTGTTGGAGCTACTGAGGCAGCTAACCTCCTGGTCTTCTGATTGGCCCGTCAGCTCTCAGGGGTGGGTTGCCATAGCGAATAGAATGACAGCCTCTGGGGCAGCCACTTAATTGGAGGGAAGGCACATGGGCCGAACACTTGGCAACACTCAGTTCTATCCATCATCAGGCCTTCCAGCTAACTGGTAAACTGTAGCTCTGCATTTCCGAGCCTTATTGCACAACCTTGTTGATTATCAATTGGGGCATGGCCTTGTCTGTATCTGTTTATTGCTAAACACTTTGAAAAATATAATTTCACATGCAGAGTAAATATTTTCTATCATGGATGTGAACCAATCTTAGGGCCTCTCCAAAACCTGAAGCTTGGCAAAGTCATACCTTTGTTCTTCTCTGTCAGAAAAATCTCTCAACTCCATTTACAGTCTATACACCCTTACACTGAACCCTCATTTGTTCTACTGTTAACCCTGGCCTCCATTGCTCCAATGCTCTCCTGGAAAGATTTTGCCATCTTCAGTTCCTACAATAACTCTTCTGTTATAATCTGTCCCACATTAAGCTCTGCTCTCTTTTTCACAGAATATCATAAAATCCTTACAGTATGGAAGCTGGCCCTTTGGCCCAACAAGTCCACGCCGACCCTTGGAGAATCCCAGCCAGACCCATCCCCCATAACCCATCTCACCTACATATCGCTGAACACTACAGGCAATGTAGCACGGCCAATCCGTCTGCACATCTTTGGACTGTAGGAGAAAACCAGAGCACTTGGAAGAAACCCACGCAGACACAGGGAGAACATGCAATCTCCACACAGACAGTCACCCAAGGGTGGAATTGAACCCAGATCCGTTGTGCTGTGTGGCAGCAGTGCTAGCCACTGAGCCACCTGACTGCTCAAGTACCACACTGGCCTCATCTCATCCCATCTCTGTAATGTTTGCCACCCTTATGCCCTCATGACAATTACTCTGAATTTTACATTCTTCTCACAGTCCAGACTATTGTAAACTCCTTGATCTCATAGTTGTGCCTTTAGCCGCCCATAGTTTTCAGCTCTATAGCTCCAAAATTAAAATAATTCAGATGCGACAAATCTGAAACTAAAACAGAAAATGCTGAGAGGTGACAACCTAGTGGACTGTTAACCCACAAACCCAGACAATATTCTGGGGATTGGGGTTCAAATCCTGCCATGACAGATGGTGGAATTTGGATTCAATAAAAAAATCTAGAATTAAATGTCTAATGATCACTACAAATTGATTGTTGGAAAACTCATCGAGTTCACTCATGTTCTTTAGAGAAGGAAACTGCCATCCTTACCTGGTCATGTCGACATGTGACTCCAGGACTACTGCAATGTGGTTGGCTCATAACTGCCCCCTGGGCAATTAGGGATGGACAATAAATGCTGCCTGACCAGTGACACCCTCTTCCTATGAATAAAACAGCCAGGGAATATTTTGGATAGAGAAACTGAATCAACATTTCAGATCATATGATATTTCATCAGAACATCAGAACTGTGAAGTGTAACAGGTTTGAACCAGGGAAAGGGTGAGGCATGGCAGGAAGGGGAGCAAAACAGAAGGTCTGCAACAGGGTGCACGGTAGGACAGGATGAATGACCAATTTCATTAGAATTAGAATTCGATTTTATTGTCTACAAATATAGGAGTACAGTGAAAACTGAACAAAACCACCATTATCCTGCCCCATCTTGGTTACAAAACTACAATTTCAGAAAAATAAACTGCAGTAACAGAAAAAAATGAAAGATAAGAAAACCGTCCAGATCTCAAAGTCTAAGTCTCATCTCCATAAGGGTGTTTGGAGCCAATGGTGAAGGCACTTGGGCCTAGTCACAAGTCTCGGTCAGCCTGTGAGCCTCGCAGTTGATTGCTGGGAGGAGCAATGTTCTTGCTGCTACTGCTGCCTCCAATCGTTGGAGGACTTTTGCCACCATTGCTGACATCGCCTTCCCTGTAGACTGGGAGGACGTCCTTATGGCCACTCCAGTTGCTGGGAGGAGCCACGGTCTGCCACTGTCGCTGCCGCAGACTGCCTGCTCTCGCTGCCGTGCTAGTGCCGCCAATTAACCGACTGCAAAAGGCCTTTACAGAAAGAAAAAGCAAGAAAGAAATGGAAGAAAGGGAGAAAAAAAGCAGAAGTTAATGGAAGGAAGGAAAGCAGATGGGAGCAGATACATCCCCAGATCAGGAGCCTGCACACAGCACTGCTGCTCCAACCCCTTCTTGTTCAAAAGTTGCTGAATTGCCCTGAATTCATGGCACAAAAGCAAGTGCTACAGGATGAGTAAATAAATGGAAAGTGAGAATGGCAGGGTTACAATTGTCCAAGGGGAATGCAAAGGAATGAAGAAGGAAACAACAAAGAAGAACAGAATTATGGCAGTGCAGAAGGAGGTCATTCAGCCCATCAGATTTGCACAGGTTCTCGAGGCTTTTGACTTTGTGTCTTTTCCTCGTAGTCCTTCATATTGCATCAATAATTGTCCAATGCCCTTCCAAAAGTCCCACTTGGAACTGCCTCCACCATGCTTCCAGTACACATTCTTCTTCTTTTCATTGATTGGATTTGGGCATTGCTGGCCAAATTTGTATTTATTGTCCATCCATTATTGCCCAGAGGACAGTTAAGAGCCAACCACATTGCTGTGGGTCTGGAGTCACATGTAGGCCGGACCAGGTAAGGATGGCAGTTTCCTTCCCTAAATGACATTAATGAACCCAATGGGGTTTTCTGAAAATCGACAATGGTCGTCATTAGATTCCCAATTCCAGACTTTTAAAAAAATTGGATTAAAATTCCAACATCTGCCATCGCAGGATTTGAATCTGGGTCACCTGGATCTCTGGATTAATATCACTAAGCCATTGTATTCCCTTTCACTGCAGAAAGTTTTTGCTTCCATCTCCCTTTTCACAAGTCACTTTAAGAGAGTGCCCCTTGGTTCTTGACCCAGTTATAATCAAGACCTGTTCTTCCAATTCACTCTGCCTCAACCCTCAACCGGTATTTTATGCTTGAAGATGATTCATGGTGCTAGATTACATACAGTTATGAGAAAAAAACAACTGAAATACACTGTTTAAAAAAAAAACAGAAATTGTTGAATTCTGTATGGAGTCCAGAGGGCTGTAAAGTGGCCAAATGAAATATGGGGTGACATTTCTCAATATTGACTTCATTGGAAAACTGCACCACTTAAAGGTCAGAGTAGGAGTGAGGAGAAGAATTGAAGTAACAAGGGTCACATTTTCGAAGTGAAAGGAAATTTTTCACAAAGCAGCCAACTAATCTTCCTATAGCTTTGAAAAGTAGAAGAGACCACATCTTATTAAATCTCACTCAGGGGTGTGGAATCCACGAGCTGACCAATGTTTTTTGATGTCTATAGTTGCTCTTGAGATGGTGGTGGAGAGGTGCCTTCTTGAACTGCTGTAGCCCATGTGCTACAGGTTGACCCACAATGCCTTAAGGGAGAGAATTCCAGGATTTTGATCCCGTGACGCTCGGTGAACAGTGAAATATTTCCAAGCAGGATAATGGGCGGCTTGGGGTGAATGTGCAGCTGAAACTATGTTCACATCACGCACAACAAATGTCGTTTGTTGGAGGTGGTGGCACAGTGATATTGTCACTAGACCAGCATTTCAGAAACCCGGGCCAATGACCATCTCCAACTAGAGAGAATCTAAACTTCTCTTTGCATTCAATAACATTACCTCTGGAACCCTCACCATCAACATCCTGGGGATGCCATTGACCAGCATTACCAGGATGAAGCATATAATTACTGTGGCTGCAAGAGCAGGTCAGAGTAACTCATCTCGTGACGCCCCAAAACCAGTCTGTCATCACACAGAGCAGAAGTCAGGAGTGTGACAGCATTGCTTGAAACACCAAAAACATTCAAGATATTCCACACCAACAAGAACAATCCTGGCAACTTGATTGGCAAAAACTTAAATATTTATGTCCGCCACTGCAGTGAGAATGGTGCATACTATATGCAAGAATCATTATAGCATCACATCAAATCTGCTTCAACATCACCATCTTAACCATTGATCTCTACCAGCTTGAGGAACAAGGTGTGTGGGAGCAACACGGCCTAAAAATTCAATTTCAAGTCACATTGTTCTGACTTACACCTCAGTCACTATTCCTTCAGAGTTGTGGGCTCAACTCCCGTCCTGGTGGTTCTAAGGGTGTTTCCACATGGTATGGACTGCAGTCACTGAAGAAGACAGCTCACCACCACCTTGTCAATGGCAATCAGAGGTAGGCATGATGCTGGCTTCTGTGTCCCATGAAGTAAATAAACTGACACAGACTTCTAAGTCGAAGTAAGGGCAAGTTACTCACTGTTTTACTCTGAAGAAGAGTTTGTGGCCTGAGATGGTGAGAAAGGAGGAGGCTAAAGGGCATGGTTTTTACCTTGATAAACCCTTTGCTTTTTCCGTATACCTCTTCATAAGCCATCTCGTTCAGCCTCCTTTAGTCTAATCTTCCCTTCTTCCATTCAGTCTCAACTTTATTACATCTCTGTTAAGTTCAATAAAATTTCCCTTAGTGTACAGATATTGCATAGATGGGAGATGTTATTGCAATTTCACTCTGGCTGCAGATGGACAAATTGTTTGGCACTGTGATACCAGTTGTCTCACCATGTGATTGTCCTCCTTTGCTGATTACATGATGCCTACAAGGTGCAACAAACTAGCAGTACATTATAAAGATCATTCCAATGACGACAAATGTTTTGTCCTGAAGTGCTTTGAGGATTGCATTGGCCATTGTTTGTACATCATACACATTTATCAGCTCAAACTGAAGATTTCATTAACAGTCACGGGAAGAAACTCATCTGATGCAGACATCAATAAACCCACTGATTCATCAATTACTTCTTTCTGCTTTGCAAATATTAACAGCATGAATCCTAAGGTTCATCATTACCAATCCATACGGGTCATTCTTTATTAAAGATAACCATTCCCTGTTCATTGGCTTCGGTTCAGGGCCAGGAATGGATGTTGCAGATTCCAGGGTTTAGATCTTTCATTAAGGTCAGGGAAGATGGTAAAAGAGGGGGTGGTGTGGCTTTGTTCGTCAGAGAGTGTATAACAGTGGCTGGAAGAACTTTTGACGAGAACTCGTCTACTGAGGTGGTATGGGCTGAGGTCGGAAGCAGGAGAGGAGTGGCCACACTGCTGGGAGTTTTTTTATAGGCCTCCACAAAGTTCCAGGGATGTGGAGGAGAGGATTGGAAAAACAATTCTGGGCAGGAGTGAAAGGAACAGGGTGGTCATTATGGGAGACTTTAACTTCCCTAACATTGACTGGAAATGCTATAACTAGTATGTCGGATGGATAAGTTTTTGTCCAATGTGTACAGGATGGTTTCCTGACTCAGTATGTCGAAGGGCGGACAAGAGGGGAGACCACACTGGATCTGGTACTTGGTAATGAACCAGGCCAGGTGTTTGATTTAGTGGTAGGTGAGCACTTTGGAGAGAGTGAACATAATTTGGTTACGTTTACTTTAGCAATGGAAAGGGATAGGAGCATGCCACAGGGCAAGAGTTATAGATGGGGGAAGGGCAATTATAATGCGATTAGGCAAGACTTAGGAGGCATAGAATGGGGTAGCAAAATGCAGGGGATGGGGGCAATCGAAATGTGGAGCTGGTTTAAGGAACAGATATTGCATGTCCTTGGTAGGTATGTCCCTGTCAGGCAGGGAGGAAGTGATAAGGTAAGGGAGCCGTGGTTTACTAAAGAAATTGTATCTCTTGTTAAGCGGAAGAGGGAGGCTTATGTGGCGATGAGATGGGATGGTTCAGATGAGGCGATGGAGAGTTATAGATTAGCTAGGAAGGATTTAAAGAGAGAGTAAAGAAAAGCAAGGGGGGACATGAGAAGACATTATCAGGTAGAATAAAGGAGAACCCGAAAGCTTTCTCCAGGTATGTGAGGAATAAGAGGATGACTAGGGTAGGAATAGGGCCAGTGAAATACTGAAGTGGGAAGTTGTGCATGGACCCTGTGGAGACCGGAGATGTGTTAAACAAATATTCCTCATCTGTTTTCACTCAGGAAAAGGAGAATATTGTAGAGGAAAAGATCGAGTTACGGGCCACTAGAATTAAAAGGATTGAGGTGAATGAGGAGGAGGTATTATCAATTCTAGAAAGTGTGAAAGTAGGTAAATCCCCTGGGCCAGATTGGACATTTCCGAGGATTCTCTGGGAAGCGAGGGAGGAGGTGGCGGATCCTTTGGCCTTGAACTTTGAGACCTCATTGTTTACAGGTTTAGTACTAGAGGACTGGAGGATTGCAAATGTTGTGCCCTTGTTCAAGAAGGGCAGTAGGAATGACCCAGGTAATTATAGACCAGTGAGCCTTGCGTCTGTTGTAGGAAAAGTTTTGGAAAGGATTATAACAGATAGGATTTATAATCATCCAGCAAGCAACAATTTGATTGGAGATAGTCAACATGGATTCTTCAAGGGTAGGTCGTGCCTCACAAACATCATTGAGTTTTTTGAGAAGGTGACTCAGCATGTGGATGAAGGTAGGGCAGTTGACGTGGTGTACATGGACTTCAGTAAAATCTTTGATAAGGTTCCACATGGTAGACTTTTGGAGAAAATACAGAGGCATGGGATTAGGGGAAATTTAGCAGTTTGGATTAGAAACCGACTTTCTGTAAGAAGGCAATGAGTGGTGGTTGATGGAAAATATTCAACCTAGAGTCTGGTTAGTAATGGTGTGCCTCAAGGATCTGTTTTGGGACCGCTGCTGCTTGTCATTTTTATAAATGACTTGGACACAGGCATAGGTGGAAGGGTTAGTAAGTTTGTAGATGGCACTAAAGTTGGTGGAGTGGTGGGCAGTGTGGAAGAATGTTACAGGTTGCAGGGAGACCTGGATAAACTGCAGAATTGGGCTGAAAGGTGGCAAATGGAGTTCAATATGAATAATTGTGAGGTGATTCACTTTGGGAAGAATACTAGACAGGCAGAATACTGGATCAATGGAAAGATTCTTGGCAGTGTGGATGTGCAGAGGGATCTTGATGTCCATGTACAAAGATCCCTGAAAGTTGCCACCGAGGTTGATAGTGCTGTTAAGAAGGTTTACGGTGTGTTAGGTTTTATTGGTAGAGGGATTGAGTTCTGGAACTGTGATGTCATGCTGCAACTGTGCAAAACGCTAGTGTGGCCTCACTTGGAATATTGCGTACGGTTCTGGTCACCCCTTTATAAGAAGGATGTTGAAGCATTGGAAAAGGTGCAGATGAGATTTACCAGGATGTTGCCTGGACTGGAGTGAAGGCCTTATGAAGAAAGGCTGAGGGACTTGGGTCTGTTCTCATTGGAGAGAAGAAGGCTAAGAGGGGATTTAATAGAGACATACAAGATGATCAGAGGATTAGATAAGGTGGGCAGTAGGAGTCTTTTTCTGAGGATGATGATTTCAGCTTGTACAAGGGGACATAGCTACAAATTGAGGGGTGAAAGATTTAAGACAGATGTCAGAGGCAGGTTCTTTACTAAGAGAGAGTGATGAGAGCATGGAACGCCCTGCCTGCCAATGTAGTTAACTCAGCCACATTAGGGGCATTTAAACAGTCCTTAGATAAGCATATGGATAATGATGGGATAGTGTAGGGGGATGGACATAGATTAGTTCAGAGGTCGGCGCAACATCGAGGGGTGAAGGGCCTGTTCTGTGCTGTATTGTTCTATGTTCTATGCTCTATGTTCTATGTTCATGTAGAGTGTATAATGTCACCTCCAGAAGGTGCTTGAGTTTGACAACAAATTATAGGCCTGTTTTTAAAGCCCTCAATTGTTACTTTCTCTGCAAGGCCCAGAGTGAAATTCATTCCCCAGTGCAGGAAACTTATGATAGAAGTTTTTTTGCTTGTTCTTGTCCTGATAGTATACTTTCATTCATAGCAAGTTGGCAAGAATGGTTTGCAATTGTTCAGAGCCTGCTTCAATTTGCCAGCAGCTCAGCCTGGTTCAGAGTGAGAAACAGCATTCCTTCACTCATTATATATCTAGGTCCACCTCCCGCTTTGTCAGGGCTTCCCAAAGTGGGCTCCTGAGCTGAAATGTTGACATCCTGAGCTCTCAGACAGCAACAACCACCATGGAACTCCAACAAAGCTAAATAACTATTATCCTGTTCGAACAGGCTGTCACTCTCACAGTAACCCCGATACTATTCTCACAGTATCCCCTATCCCACTCACAGTGCCACTTACCCTATTCTTACATATCTCCCTAATCCCACTCTCACAGCACTTCCTATCCCATTCACACATTGTGCCCTACACCTCTCACAATGCCCCAGATCCCACTCCCACATTGCACCCTGTCCCACTCTCACAGCGGCCCCAATTCCACTTTCACAGTGCCCCCTACCCCACTGTAACAGTGTTCCCTACCCACTTTCACAGCAGCCCATACCCAACTCTCACAGTGGCCCTAACACATCTTACAGCATCCCCTAATCCCACTGTTATAGTGCCCCCTACCCCATTCTCACAGTGCCCCCTATCTCACTCTTACAGTGGCCCCTACTCCATTTTCACAGTGCACTCTACCCCATCTCACAGCACCCCCACCCCATTCTCACTGCACCCCCTACCTTATTCTCAAAGTACTTCCAATCTCACTCTCACAGTGCGCCCCCATCTCACTCTCACAGTGCCCCCTACCAACTCTCACAGCGGCCCTAATCCATCTTACAGCACACCCTAATCCCACTGTCATAGTGTCCCCTACCCCAATTTCACAGCGTCGCCATCTCACTCTTACAGTGGCCCCCACCCCATTCTCACTGCATTCCCTTCTTTATTCTCACAGTGGTGCAAATCTGCTTTGCCGTTTGGATGAGAATTTGAACTCAGGTCCCCTCTGCTCTCTCAGGTAAGTGTGAACAAACCTATGGCACCATTTGTAAAAATGAGCAGGGGTGTTCTTCTGATGTTCTGGCCAATATTTATCACTGAGACAGACTGTGTGTGAAAATTTTCACATGATTGTTTGAGTGACCTGCCAGTGCACAAAGTTGTATGCATTACTCACAGTAATGATGTGGAAGTGCCAGTGTTGGACTTGGGTGGGCAAAAACAACAATTCTCCAAAAACTTGTGATTTCAAATAAACCTGTTGGACTCTCACCTGTTGCCATGTGACTTCTGACTTACATCTAACTTCCTCTGTGTCTTCACTTGGCTGTGATGTGATTTGTGATGTCCTGAGATCAGAGAAGGTGCCTTATAAATGTAATTTCACTTTCTTTTGTTTCTTCTTTTTTACGATGTGCTTTTAAGAAATTACAGTTTTCAACGTGTTCTGTTCTGTGAAGAATCAATTCCCTGGAGGTCAAACATTTCATGCCTGCTCAGAAAGCTATCACACCATTTGCTGATTTGCTGTTGACTTGTTGAAGCATCAATAAGTCACTTTCTATAGCTACTAAGGACTCGTTATGTACAGTAATAAAAGACTCACTTTGCAGATACATTTCCAACACCTGGTGCCTCTGCAACTTTAAGAAATCTTACTGAAAGAAACGTTGCTGAATGAGAGCAATTCACTTTCTGCCAGATTTAGCCAGTTGGGTTTTGCCTGCTTCAAAGAGCAGCAAAAACCGTGTACAAAGAGTTTAACTTGAAACTTCAAACTCTGGCGCAGTAACGCAAAAACATTCCTTTTGTGACAGAGTTTTACCCATTTGAGTGTTTGACTCTCCTGGGGCTGTCATCTCAGTTTAACAATGCTATATAATGAGAGAAATCCAATATGCAGCACATTAGAAATAGATTCAGCATGTGGTGTTTTGAAACCACCCTTTGCACCAAAATATCCTTGTATAAATAGAATCCAGCACCTGGCATCGATACAAGCCCCATTGCTCTCACAGGGCGTTTGCACTTGTATAAAACAAATGGAAAAATAACCCAGTGGGCCCACACCGTCATTATGTGAAGATTAGATTTTTAAATGCTCTGAAAGCATTCTTAGTGCAAAGGCTGCTGCAAACTTGAACAGCTGTGACAGTCTTCAATAGCATTTGAGTCTTCATGGCACCAGTTTAACGTATTTTATATTGTTGCCATAATTGTGCAGAGTTCCTGTCTAAAGACATGACCATTAAAACTAGTGTTCACCTCTGGATTCTGACACAGATCAAAGTGACACAAATGGGTATAAATGCCTTCTCAATTTAAGGCTTTTGCGAGTTAGGGACAATTTAGAATATTTATAAGACTGCTAAGGAATCCAAATTGATGGAGCACTGGTTATTTTCACAGTGGTCCTTAATTTCTCAATCTCATTCTAAGAAGAGATATAAAGATACCTCACACTGAAAATGTTACATTAGGCTCATAGGGAACATTTTTATGGCAATAAGGTTCAGTCAGGTTAAGAATGGGAGAAAGCCCTAAGTTGAAACCAATTGATTGTCAGTTTGGAAAAAACTAGGTACGAAGATGACTTTGCAGGCTGGTATCCAAACATGTCTCAGACTTCTTCATTTGTCTCTTTTAGGGGTAGCTTTTCATCTTTAGTCTGTTGTTGGCAGCAGCAGTGAAAGATCATGAGGGAAGATGTTCTATAATTTCAAAGTTAGCCTGGGCAATTTGGAGTTGTTGGTGGTGAAGGTATGTATCAAAGTGCATTGCTTCAAAATCCAGGACTCAGACTTGGAAGCATTGGAACAGGAGCAGGTCATTCAGTCCCTTGATTATAAAGTGTGAAGCTGGATGAACACAGCAGGCCAAGCAGTATCTCAGGAGCACAAAAGCTGACGTTTCGGGCCTAGACCCTTCATCAGAGAGGGGGATGGGGTGAGGGTTCTGGAATAAATAGGGAGAGAGGGGGAGGCGGACTGAAGATGGAGAGAAAAGAAGAAAGGTGGAGAGGAGAGTATAGGTGGGGAGGTAGGGAGGGGATAGGTCAGTCCAGGGAAGACGGACAGGTCAAGGAGATGGGATGAGGTTAGTAGGTAGGAGATGGAGGTGTGGCTTGGGGTGGGAGGAAGGGATGGGTGAGAAGAAGAACAGGTTAGGGAGGCAGAGACAGGCTGGGCTGGTTTTGGGATGCAGTGAGGGGAGGGGAAGAGCTGGGCTGGTTGTGTGGTGCAGTGGGGGGAGGGGACGAACTGGGTTGGTTTTGGGATGCGGTGGGGGAAGGGGAGATTTTGAAGCAGTGAAGTCCACATTGATACCATTGGGCTGCAGGGTTCCCAAGCGGAATATGAGTTGCTGTTCCTGCAACCTTTGGGTGGCATCATTGTGGCACTGCAGGAGGCCCATGATGGACATGTCATCTAAAGAATGGGAGGGGGAGTTGAAATGGTTCGCCACTGGGAGGTACAGTTGTTTATTGCGAACCGAGCGGAGGTGTTCTGCAAAGCGGTCCCCAAGCCTCCGCTTGGTTTCCCCAATGTAGAGGAAGCCACACCGGGTACAATGGATACAGTATACCACATTGGCAGATGTGCAGGTGAACCTCTGCTTAATATGGAAAGTCATCTTGGGGCCCGGGATAGGGGTGAGGGAGGAGGTGTGGGGGCAAGTGTAACACTTCTTGCGGTTGCAGGGGAAGGTGCCGGGTGTGATGAGGTTGGAGGGCAGTGTGGAGCGAACAAGGGAGTCACGGAGAGAGTGGTCTCTCCAGAAAGCAGACAAGGGTGGGTATGGAAAAATGTCTTGGGTGCTTAAGGTTTGTCAAGCTAGATCTCAGACCGGGATCTAACTTAATCAGTGTTGCTTTTAACCAGGATTATGATTCCAGATGAACTAACATTTACGAATTAGGCCGGTTTCAGTTTTACTTTCTACAGCAATACAATTATCCTGGATATATTTTTAAAATGTTTATGGGAGTCAAATGTTGCAAGTAGAGCCATTTTTATTTCCTGTCCCCAGGATTCAATAAGAAAGAGATTGTGCGTCATCTTATTAAACCATTAGTATGTGTAATGTAGATACACCCATGGCGCTGTTAAGAACAGAGATCCAGGATCCTTATATCCAGGATGATTAAACAGCAAACAATGCAATTTCTAGTCATAATGGAGTCTGACTTGAAGAAGAAAGCACATGTGGTGGGTAAAGTTTGCATACCACAACTGCCCCTAGTTGTTTGAAAAATTCCCAGATTCTAACATTCTCTTGAATCCACAAATACATAAAAAGGTTTGTGCTGGGGCCTAGAGGTGGGAGTTGGACCCAGGGCCTATTCTGACCCTGTTTACCATTCTTGCTGTGGTAGTTCAAGGCCTGCCATTTGATAGATGGGTTCATCACAAGGAATGTGTTGATGATTTCCCAATGTTTCCCATTCCTTGATCCAAAGAATATTTCTGGTAGACCTCACCCAAGATGGGTTGCTCCATTTGAGGACACTGAGATGGAAGGTGGACAGCAAGTGAGTTATAAGCAGATCGCCAATTGGTAAGAAGGGTACAGCTTGTGGGTATGTGTACGCTAGTAGACATGTAAGGGGAATGACAATTCTGAGGACAGGAAGCCTAGGAATGCCTGTTGTATGGAGACTTCCAGTTGTGATGAGCATCATTACACCCAAATGTGTCCCAACATGATTTGTCAGAAATAATGGGAACTGCAGATGCTGGAGAATCCAAGATAACAAAGTGTGAAGCTGGATGAACACAACAGGCCAAACAGCATCTCAGGAGCACAAAAGCTGATGTTTCGGGCCTAGACCCTTCAAGGTCCTAGGCCCGAAACGTCAGCTTTTGTGACCCTGAGATGCTGCTTGGCCTGCTGTGTTCATCCAGCTTCACACTTTGTTACCCAGGGGCTAGGCAGGGACACAGTCCTCTGCCCTGGCATAATAATAGACTGGGGTCCAGAGTGTTGTAGCAGGAGCAACTCCTGTGAAAGCAGTGAGATTGGTTAATAGATTGTGAAATAACTTGACTGAGGCCAGTATCCCATCACCATGTCACCTTATTTACACATGAACAGTCCTTGAGTATAGTACTGGCTCATCCACAGTCAACCACCAGAGGGCAGACTGATTTTCTCTCATGAGTCCTGAAAAGGTCATTGAACAGGAGTCCCTCAATATGTTTGAGGTAGATGTAAATATATTCTCAGAGTCATAGAGTATAGAACCTTTGGCCCATCGAGGCTGGTCACCTCATTACAGGAAAGATGTGGAAGCTTTATACAGGATACAGAGGAGATTTACCAGGATCCTGCCTGGACTGGAGGACAGGTCTTCGAGAAAAGGTTGAGGATGCTAGGGCTTTTCTCATTGGACCAAAGAATGATGAGAGGTATCTTGATAGAGGTTTACATGGTCCTGAGAGGCATAGATAGAGTGGATTGTCAGAGACATTTTCCCAGGACAGAAATGATTATTACAAGGGGGCATAATTTTAAGGTGATTGGAGGGGAGATGTCAGAGGTAGGTTTTTCACACAGAGAGTGATGGGCGTTTGAAATACACTGCCAGCAGTGGTAGTGGAGTCAGATAATTTGGAGACTTCTAAGCAACTCTTGGATAGGCATATAGAGGATAGTAAAATGTAGGGTATGGAGGGTAGATTGATCTTTGTAGGATAACGGATCGGCACAACATTGTGGGCCGAAGGGCCTGTACTGTGCTATGCTGTTCTATGTTCTCTGTTCTACGAGTGTGCACCACCCTACTTACACTCATCCTATTTTTTCAGCACTTGGCCCATAGCTTTGAATGTTATGATATTTTTAGTCTTTGTTAAAGTTCTTGCGAAGCAAGGTAATGGAGGGTTATCAGAGGTAGATGGGAATATGGATTTTCAACTACAATTAAATCAGCCATTATCTTATTTTATGGGGTACAGGCTCAAGGGACTGAATGGCCTACTCCTGATTAATGTGTCTGTATATTCATACAAAATTTTAATCACTTATACCTTTAAAGCTTGTCTGTAAAATCACTGGATCCTGTTTCGCTGAGAAGTTGCAGATCTAACAGTGCCATATTGTGATCACTTCGGTCACATATTCCTTCAGCAGGGTCCTCTGAAGTTTATCATCTGGCAGACACACTCAGTTCATCCTTGTGTGGCATGGAGATAGAAGTGAGAGGCCTTGATCCACTCTGTGCAAGAAAACCTCAATTTCTCACTGTCTAAATTTTAATCAGATCCATATCTCTGCCCAGCACTTAACCCACCCCGCCCCATCATCAGAGAAACCATCAATAAAGGTAAAATACGCAATTTTCCACCATCAAAGGGTTATTTTTCTTTTCCAAAAAGCACATAAATTTAGCCTGTGACACATAAAACCACCTGCACCCTCCATCAAGCAAATTAATTCTGACTTTTAATTTATTTTGTGAGGAAATGGAAAGGTACAGTGTGACAACAGTCAATAGGTGATAAGCAACGTAAGTATAATCACTGGATTTGCGGGCTGCTTTTCTGACTGGTTTAATAGGTCCTCAGACCACACAATGTGTAGACTGCATGACAGGTGCATTTTTTTTTAACCGCTGCAGCATCTCGCTTTGAGGTGGTCCAGTTAATAGCTGCGGCAAATGACAGCTGAGTTTCACTTTCTCCCCTGCAGCAGCAGATTAAATACTCACCCTCTTTCACTTTCTTTTATGTCTGACTCTTGCTTTTCCCTCGTTCCTGGAGAACAGAGGCATGAGAGAGAGAGACAGAATGCACCAGAGACGTACATCGAAACTGGCAGCTTCTGAAACGGAGTGTTTAACCAGTGGCTGGACATGTTAACTGCAAATAAAAGTGTCCTAACCAATATTTGTCCTTCAAGTAATTCTTTAAACAAAAGCAATAGCAAACACTAGCCATTTACCTTGTTGCAGTTTATTCAGCTTTGACCACCAATTTGTGGACAGGTAAAGATTACAAATGTCAATGTGACAATGATCAGTGGCTCTTGGTAAGGTTGATTTGGGGATCAGTGTTGGCCATGGCACTAAAATGAATTCCCCTGCTGTTCCTCAAAATGCCACTAGGCGATTCAGTCACCTTCAACTAAGTGGGTAGGTGCGGTCTTGCTTTCATCTCTGAACTGATAAACAATAAACATGTAATTGTACTGGAGAGGGTGCAGAGGAGATTCACCAGGCTGTTGCCTGGAATGGAGCGTTTTAGCTCTGCAGAAGGGCCGGATAAGCTCGGGTTGTTTACTTCAGAGCAGAGAAGATTGACAGTGAAAACTGATAGCGATGTAAATGATTATGAGAGACACACACAGTGGATAGAATCACCCTTCGTGATAGCGTCAGTAACAAGTGGGTTTTATTTTAAAGTGAAAGGCAGGAGGTTTAGAAGGGACTTGAGGAATAACGTTCTTCACCCAGAGGCTTGTAAGGGTCTGGAACACATGCCTGATAGGGTAGTTCAGGCTGGAAACCTTACATACTTTAAAAAGCACTGGACAAGCACATGAAGTATTATAATAATCAAGCTTTGGACCTAACATTTTTTTTATTCACTTGTGGGGCATGGGTGTAGTTAATCGGCCAGTATTTATTGCCCTTCCAGAGTTACCCTTTAGGAAGTGACCATGAGATGCCTTCTTGAACCGCTGCAGTTCATGTGATGTAGGTTGACCCATGATGCTTTTAGGGAAGGAGCTTCAGGATTTTGACACTGGAGAAACAGTGATATATTTCCAAGTCAGGATGGGAAGTGACTTGGAGGGGACTGGGGTCCAGAGTAAATGTTGAAGACTCCCAGAGTATGCCACTGTTCAGCTACCTCTGCTGGTTCCGTCCTGGCAGTAAGCCAGGACAAATCTAGGGATGATGACGGTGGTATCTGGGACATTTTCTGTCAAATATGATTCCATGGGTATGATTATTTTAGGTTGTTGCTTGACTAGTCTATGAAATAGCTCTTCCAGTTTTGGCACTAGCCCCCAGATATTAATAAGGAAAGATCAACAGGGCTGTTTTTGCTTTGTGTTTTCTCATGCCCAGATCAATACTACTCTCCATCACAACTGACTGGATTTGCAATGCTACTTCAGAGGTCAGTTTTCAACCAGATTGCTGTGGGTTTGGATCACACGCATGTCAGACCTGGTAAGGATGGCAAATTTCCTTTCCTAAAGGATATTGGCAGCCAGATATATCTTTCCAGGGCAGCATTGTGGCTCAGTGGTTAGCACTGCAGCCTCACAGCATCAAGGACCTGGGTTCAATTCCAGCCTCGGGCAATTGTCTGTGTGGAGTTTGCACATTCTCCCCATGTCTGTGTGGGTTTCCTCCCACAGTCCAAAGATGTGCAGGCTAGGTAGATCGGCCATGCTAAATTGCCTGTAGGGTTCAGGGGTATGTGGGTTATAGGGGGATGGGTCTGGGTGGGATGCTTCAAGGGGCTTTGTGGGCTTGTTGGGCTGAAGGGCCTGTTTCCACACTGTAGGGAATCTAATCTAAACAATCAACAATGGTTTAATGGTCACCAGTAGATTCTTAATTCCAACTATTTCTTTCAAAAATTGAATTTGAAATCTACCACGGCATTATTCAAACCCTGGTCCCTAGAATGTAAACTAAGTTTCTGGATAAATAGCATAATGTTAATATCACTAGGCTATCACCTTCCCAATGTAGGAAAATAGGACTAATGTAGACAATACAGGCTTGTAGGGCTTCTTTTGTACTTTATGATTCAATGATCTCTACAGTATCCCTGCTGTACTGGATGAGGAATGTTTGTAATATTTTACGGCTGTATCACTGAAGTGTGACTTAAAAGCTACATCCCTTCTAGTGAGATGAGCTCCACATTACATGTGAGCAAAAAGCAACAGGCTTCATTGAACTTAAAAATGCAAGAGGGTTTGTAAGAGAGGACTTCTTACTTGGAACACTATGCCAGCAGACTCCAGCTCTGTGGCCTAACTTCAAAGAGTTACTATAAGCTTAGTTACTATACTTCGAGTAGCTTGAAGGTACAATTCCCTCTGCTCCCTCCTAATTCCAAGCTGACAGCACTACCCACTGAGTACACTGGACGCTCACTACATTTTGTACATGAAGTTTACTCAATTCATTGAGGCCTCAGGCCTAGACTTGATATACCTTGTAGGAAGGTAGTCACGTATCTAAATGAGTAAGAGACTGTGAAAGGCCAGGCCACTTTACAGACCTGAAGAAGAAATTGAAGTAATGTGACAGAAATATCTTTTAAAAAGCTAATTCATCTTCAAATTATCCTTAACGTAACTGAGATATTCTTCCTTAGGGATGGGCAGACAGTCACTGGAATCTTGAGCTGGACTTGTAACAGAGTCCTGGCCCCAGGTTTGAAAGGAACAGCCTTGGCTTTCCAAAGCTATGATTTTAGATTGAAATTAAAAATGATCGAGCTAAGACTCTAAATTCCTCATTATCACCTGATTACTACTCTGTGAGGTGTTTAGGAGTATTTATTTCTAATATAAAGGTACTGCATAAATTTATTGCACATAGAAAGGGTCCTTCATTTCCTTGCAAACAAACTAAAACACTGAAAAGCCAGACATTCCAATAAGTGCAGGTGCTGACTGTTAGCAATAGAACAAGGCAACGTCTTTGGCCACCACAGTAAGAGATTATTGATGATGATCACTGACAACATTTCCTCACAACAGAGTTAGAATCTTACTAAGTTGGTCACACAGTTCCAGATCTCCTTAACTGATCATTTACCTCCTTGCATTATCCATTTTGGCTTTTAGTCTGAAGAGGGGATAGCCTCTGCTTTCTGACCTCACCCTAACCTTGACTCAATCGCAATTCGAGCAATATTTGAACTTTACGTCTCTGATTTCGAAATTTAAAAAATACACTATTGCCTGAAATGGGCAGTGACTTCGGCGATCTGAAATAGGCCCCTTTCAAAATGGCGGCAGTGCTACAAACTATGGTATGGGTCAAAAAAGCGACAGACTCCATTTTGAGTTTGCTACAATATGAGCAAACATTAAAATATAGTAACTGCAAGAAGTGAAATAATGTCAAGTCTCCATCGGTTTAAAATTAAACTTCATGTGTCTCAATTCCAGCCTTTCTTCTAGCCCTTCCATAATTGATAATTTGAAATCACTCCCCTTTTGCATTTTCCAACTATTCAAGTTGACGTTTGCATCATTCAGATAAGTTTTCACGTATTTGAACTTTGTTACTCATCAAGCTGACATTCCAAACTCCCGCTATTATTTTTCATTATTTGATGAATGTGGACATCACTGGAAAGTTTATTTATCACCTTTTGCTAATTGCCTGGATGATACTTAGCAGTCAACCACATCACTCTGGGTCTGGAGGCACAGGTACGAATAGCCAATTTCCTTCACCTGAAAGGCATTAGTAAAGCAGGTGGGTTTTACTACAATGGCAATATTTAGACCAGCTCTTTAAACTGCATTTTCTTTTTCCTTACCAAATTACATGATCTGCCATGTAAGGATTCAAAGCTATTCTCAGAACATGCAGGAATGTACAGGTTAGGTGGATTGACCATGGTAAATACAGGGTTATGGGGATAGGATAGGAAGCTAGCTCAGAGACGGATGCATTTTGGAGTGTCGGTGCAGACTCGATGGGCGAAATGGCCTCTTTCTGCACTGTAGGACTTCTGTGATTCCATGATTACTTGTCCAGTGGCACTACTCACGATGCTACAATCCCCGCTGTATCAGTATTATGCCAGTGGTTCTCTGTAGTGATGGGAAAGGCGACTGAAGTGCTTGTTAGCACATGTCAGAGAATGACTGTTTGCTCCAACTGGGGAACCCAGAACAAGGAGGCACAGCATTAAAATTCAAGGCAAAAATTGATTAAAATTAATTGAAGAAGTTGAATGCTTCAGGATTCGTGGGTCAACATATTTACCTTCATACAGGCTTGAGCGGAAATCTGAAACCTTGCCCACATAGCAAACCAATGAGGCTGAAAGGTCAATTGCGAATATAAAAGCTTCCAATTGATAATTTTTTGCTTGAGTTACCGTATTTTGGCTGAGAGAATCAAATTGATTGTGTCACAATACAAGATAACAAAGTGTGGAACTGGATGAACACAGCAAGCAATTTAGCATCTTAGGAGCACAAAAGCTGGCGTTTCGGGCCTAGACCCTTCCTGAAACATCAGCTTTTGTGCTCCTAAAATGCTGCTTGGCCTGCTGTGTTCATCCAGCTCCACACTTTGATATCTCGGATTCTCCAGCATCTGCAGTTCCCATTATCTCTGTGTCACAATACAGTTCAGTTGTGATCTAATTGCATGTTGTGAAAGTTTTAGATGGTCTGTTCTGTTCTGATGCTTTTCCTTGGAAACCATGATGTGGAGGTGCTGGTGTTGGACTGGGGTGGACAAAGTTAGAAGTCACATGACACCAGGTAATAGCCCAACAGGTTTATTTGAAATCACAAGCTTTCAGAGCACTGCTGCTGCTTCGTCAGGTGAAGCCTAGCCTGACATTCGCCTGACGAAGGAGTTGTCCTCCGAAAGCTTGTGATTTCAAATAAAACTGTTGGACTTGTTATTGTGTGACTTCTGACTTTCTCCTTTGAAGAAAACTTTATTCATCCCCTCCTCGTGATTTCCAGATGCTTCAATAGCGACAATGTGCTGATGGAATTTAATCTCTGCTTTTTGTTTCGAGGCAGCTACAGACAGGCAACTTCTGAGTGGCACAAGCAGCAAGAAATGATGAAGTGACCAGATAGCCTGTTTGATGTGCCTTTGGAAGAAAGATCTCAGACTGAACAACTGCATGGTGTTGATTCTTGACCTTTATGTAATCAGCCATGAATATATTAAATAGCAAGACAGGTTTGATGAGCTGACTTCTATTCTGAATGAATCTATCTCAAAGAACAGATGGAGACCAGAATTTAACATGTCATCCAAAAAATCAGAACCTCCAATACAGGAGTATTCTCTCCCATCAATGCATTGATGTATCAGCTTTGATTATGCTGAATCCTCTGATAAATTATGCAAGATCCATTTAAAACCATTAAGGTTTCTTTAACTTATTTTCATTGGACTGAGTGGAGTTAATGACACAGATTAGCAGAAGAGCAAAAGCATAAATAAAATAAAAAAGTGATTCAATTTTTGTTGTTCTTAGAATGTGACCATTATAGGCATAACCAGAATTCATTGCTGCTCTGTAATTACCCTTTCAAAAGCAATAATTAATTGCTTCCTTCAACCAGCCAATGTGACATAGGTACACCCATTAGGTTTACTTCTTTGGTAACACAGTGTGAAGCTGGATGAACACAGCGGGCTGAGCAGCATCAGAGGAGCAGGAAAGCTTGATGTTTCGAGTCTGAAGAAGGGTCCTGACCTGAAACGTCAAGCTTTCCTGCTCCTCTGATGCTACTCGACCCACTGTGTTCATCCAGCTTTACACCATGTTATCTCAGATTCTCCAGCATTGGCAGTTCCTACTATCTCATAGGTTTACTTCTTTACCTGTTTAACATAACTGAGTGGCTTATTACTCGAATATTCTGGTCTTGTTACTGCCATGAAAGAATACTACTGAGTGTCCTGGTATGAGGGAACCTTGTTTTGAAGGAACAACTTACTGTGCATTCATCTTGCCACAAGAGAGAGGAAGACCATGTTACATTGCTTGATGATGTGTACTTGGTCACATGGTCAGTTTTAACTCTCTGTGTTACAATTGCAAAATTTCAGACGGCATTTCAGAGTGAAAAACGTTGCAGTGAGTCTGGAGTCACATGGAGATCAGATACCATGGAAATGACATTAATGAAGCAGATGAGTTTTTATTTTAATCAACAATCCCCTGTTATATGGTTGTCATTAATGAGGTAACATTTTGAGCTCTGTGTCAGCCATATTTGAGCTTACAGTACTCCCACTTCTGGGTCACAAATGTAGGGATTGTAACCAGGTCAGCAGGTGGACCTGATCGATCGAATATGCGTTCCCCGAATGGGGCTGTTAATCTGATCCAATCAGGAAGCCCTGGCTGACAGATATAAACAGGAGTGTCAGAGGTTCTGTTCACTCTGAGAGCTGGCTCTGAAGAAGCCAGACCAGCGTCAAGTACAATGCATGAGTAAATAAAGGGCGACTCAGTGATGGGTTACCAGCCTCTGTGGAGTCATTTCAACAAGTGTCCAACTTCAAGGCCCATTCCACTTGAGCATCAAAATTTGACATCGATACTCCTGTGTAGAAAGGTAGGTGTGCTGTACTGTTGGAGATACTATCTTTCAGAAGAGGAGAGAAATTGCTGAGGAAACTCAGCATCTGTGGACAGAGGAACAGTGTTTACATTTCGGGTTCAGGGTGTTCTGAAGTATGGGCACTGGACCCAAAATAGAATTTAACGGCCTCAAATACAGAAATTGCTAAACAAAAAACAGTGAATGCAAAGTAAAAATTAGCGAAATGTCAAAGGGGTTGGAATTTCCATGTAGATGAGACAGTCAAGAAGGCACAACAATGCCTCTTTTTCTTCAGTTGGCCCAGGAAATTGGGCATGCCCATAAAGCCCCTCACCAACTTCTGTAGATGTACCACTGAACGCAGTCTGGCCAGGTGCATTATGGCCTGTTATGGCAACTGCTCTGCCCAGAGCTGTGAGAAATTACAGAAGGTGGTGTGCATTGCCCAGACCATCACGGAAGCCAACCTCCCATACATGGATTCCATGAAACGGCTCACTGCCTTGGAAACAATAAACCCCTACAACCTCTGCATCAGGCAGCACATAACAGGAGCCTGAACACACACAACAGCAGGCTCAGGAACAGCTTCTTCCTGGCCATTATTAGACTGATGAATGGAATCTCTAATCTCAAACAATGCTGATCTTGCTAACATCGATCTTGCTTTGCACACACCTATGTCCATGTCTTTTTGATCTGTACATCCTTTGCTTCCTATGACCTGACTGTACTGCTCATAAACAAAGCTTCTCACTCTATTTCAGTACCCGTGAAAATAAATAAACAACATAGAACATAGAACAGTAGAGCACAGCACAGGCTCTTCAGCCCATGATGTTGTGCCGACCTATTATCCTTCTCTAAGATTAAAACTACCCTGCATACCCTGCATTTTACTATCACCCATGCACCCCTAGTCTTGACTCGACTACCACCACTGACAATGTATTTCAAGCACCCTCCCATCTCTGTGTAAAGAACTTGCCTCTGACATCTCCCCTGTACCTTCCTCCAATCAGCTTAAAATTATGCCCCCTCATTGTAGTCATTTCTACCCTGGAAAATGTCTCTGGCTATCCACTCTATCTATGCTTCTCATCATCTTGTGCACTTCTATCAAGTCACCTCTCATCCTTCTTTGCTCGAATGAGAAAAACCCCAGCTCCCTCATCCTTTCCTCATGAGTCCTGTCCTGCAGTCCAGGCAGCATCCTGGTAAACCTCCTCTGTATCCTGTGTAAAGGTTCCACATCCTTCTTGTATTGAGGCGAACAGAACTGAACACAATATTCCAAGTGTTGTCTAGGCAGGGTTTTATAGACCTGCAGCATAACCTCACAGCTCTTAAGCTCAATCCCACTGCCAATGAAAGCCCACACACCATACGTCAGCTTAAAAACACTATCAACTTGGATGGCAACTTTGAGGGATCTACGGACATGGACCCCAAGATCCCTCTGTTCCTACACACTGTCAAGAATCCGGCTATTAGCCCTAAATTCTGCATTCAAATTCAGCCTTCCAACATGAATCATTCACACTTTTCTGAGTTGAATTCTATCTGCCACTTCTTTGCCCAGCTCTGCATCCTGTCAATGCCCTGTTGCAACCTACAACAGCCCTCCAGTCTATCAAGAATTCCGCCAATCCTTGCGTCAACAAACATACTAACCCACTCTTCCAAATCCTCATCCAAGTCATTTATAAAGATCACAACGAGCACAGGTCTCAGAACAGATCCCAGCGAAACATCACTAGTCACTGAACTGCAGGTTGAATACTTTCTATCTACTACCACCCTCTGCCTTCTATTGGACAGCCAATTCTGTATCCAGACAGCCAAATTTGCCTGAATCAATCAATGTTGGTGATTTTCTCAAAAGGCTGTGAAATATAACAAGGATTGATGTTCTGGTACTATTATATGGAGTGTTGTTTAAACCCTCTTTATGTTATATTCTGCTCTGTGCAATGTGTCTCAGAAAGGAGACATTAACCTTGTTGGTGTTTAAGTGTATGTTCAGAATTATTGTATCAGAGATAATGGGAACTGCAGATATTGGAGAATCCAAGGTAACAAAGTGTGGAGCTGGATGAACACAGCAGGCCAAGCAGCATCTTAGGAGCACAAAAGCTGACGTTTCAGGCCTAGACTCTTCATCAGAAAAGGTTTTTCTTATGAAGTGTCGAGGCCTAGACCCTTCCCGAAACGTCAGCTTTTGTGCTCCTAAGATGCTGCTTGGTCTGCTAGGTTCATTCAGTTTCATACCTTGTTATTACTTTGTTCAGAATTATGTTTGGCTGAAAAGCTTTAAATTCTGAATAAAGAATTGAAGGCATAGAAAATAAGCATTACATAAGCTCTGCTTTCTCTGCACAGATACTCACAGATCTGCCGAGCTTTTCCAGCAATTTTTGTGTTTGTTTCTGATTTCCAGCATCTGCAGTCCTTTTTTTGTTGTTTAGTTAAATATGAGTCATCACCTGTTTCCTCACGTACGTCATGAAGATCCTGTGGCACAATTTGACAATAAGCTGGGAAGTTTTCTCTTCTGAGATAATGGGAACTGCAGATGCTGGAGAATCTGAGATAACAAAGTGTGAAGCTGGATGAATGCAGCAGACCAAGCAGCATCAGAGGAGCACAAAAGCTGACGTTTCGGGAAGGGTCTAGGCCTAGACATTTCATAAGAAAAGCCTTTTCTGATGAAGGCTCTAGGCCTGAAACATCAGCTATTGTGCTCCTAAGATGCTGCTTGGCCTGCCGCGTTCATCCAGCCCCACACTTTGTTATCTCAAGTTTTCTCCTCTGTCCTAGCTAATACCTATCACACAAGACCACAAAAAATATCTAGTTTTAGAGTCATAGTGTCAAACAGCATGGAAACAGACCCTTAGGTCCAACCTTAATCACAAACTAAACTCACACCATTTACCCACACCTGGTCCATATCCCTCCAAACCCAATTCATGTACTTACCTAAATTTCTTTTAAACATTGTAATTGTACCCACATCCATCACTTTGCCTGGAAGTTCATTCCAAACACAAACTACCCTGTGTGAAAAATGTGCCCATCATGCCTTTTTTTAAATCTCTCATCTCACCCTGAAAATGTGCCCCCTAGTCTTGAAATTCCCCATCCTAGGGAAAAGACAACTACCGTTAGCCCTGTGACATTGCTGTTTGTCAAAGTCTGCAGTGTTTACATTGACCATGAAAATTCCTACATGCCAATGACTTTTGGACAAAAGTATTTCACCTGCTGGGTTCATGAACAGCTCCACATTACTGTTTCAGAGATAGTAGGAACTGCAGATGCTGGAGAATCTGAGATAACAAGGTGTAGAGCTGGATGGACACAGCAGGCCAAGCAGCATCACAGGAGCAGGAAGGCTGATGTTTCGGGCCTCGACCCTTCTTCAGGAAGGGTCTAGGTCCGAAATGTCAGCTTTCCTGCTCCTGTGATGCTGCTTGGCCTGCTGTGTCCATCCAGCTCTACACCTTGTTAGCTCTATATAACTGTGAGCATTTGTTCCAATTCCCGTTGATGCAGAATCTGTGCATCCTTTTGTAAAGAAATTAGATAGCTACCTGAAAACGATCCGTTTCCTTTCTGGAACATGCCACAATTGCGTTACTATAAGTTGGTTGAAGGATGAAAAAAAGGTCTAAATTACTTTCCAATACAATAATCAGCGACAAAGCTTCATTTTACAATGCTGTAAAGGCCATTGCATGAATAATTTAAAGTCAGAAAACCAATAGTCACGTGGTTGGAAGGCATCTGTACAATGGTCATTTTCAGCTACTCTGGGTAGGAGAGAGCGCCTACTGAGAAATTAGAAAGAGCTTTAATATTTAATGAGATGGGTATATTTATGAAATGAATCAGTGTATTTATTCCGTGTTGTGATCAACCTCCTGCAATGTGATTTCCTGAGAGCACAAAGCAATTGCATTTTCCTTACTTCATTTATATCGAGCACCGTGTAATTGTAGAATTGAACAGGCAAGTGGCTAAATCACTTTACACTTAATGGAGATGCTCCGATGGAGGCCGAAGTTAACTCCAAAGTTACTTGTTAATATTTGAACCAGAGGTGAAGGCTAGAGCAAGTCACAGAGGCAAGAGATTTTTACTTTCCGCAGTTTTTGTTGCAAACAACACATTCGGTCACACTGCAAATCAATTCTGGAATAAAGTCTGATGACTAATACCCACTGGTTTGAAAAGAAAAGACTGAGAAACTGCAACCTGCCTGCCCTTACCCTCCCCCAAAGATTTGGCAGGTCAGTTGCAATCTTGTTTATAAGCTGTCAGATGTGGTCCAGGGTTTTGGAGACTTTCTCTCTAATTTATGAGTTTGACTTTCACTCGAGGGATATAAACACATAGCCTAGGCTGATATTTTTAGTGCAGCACAAGAGAGACCTGAACTGTCTAAAGTATGTTCTTTTATAGAAAACATTGCATTTTTGCCATACTAAGGGGATAGAAAATGATCATAGGACACCATTTCGAAGTGTGAAAATAGATAAGTCCCCTGGGCCGGATGGGATTTATCCTAGGATCCTCTGGGAAGCCAGGGAGGAGATTGCCGAGCCTTTGGCATTGATCTTTAACTCGTCATTGTCTACAGGAATAGTGCCAGATGACTGGAGGATAGCAAATGTGTTTCCCCTGTTCAAGAAGGGGAGTAGAGACAACCCTGGTAATTACAGACCAGTGAGCCTTACTTCAGTTGTTGGTAAAGTGTTGGAAAAAGTTATAAGAGATAGGATTTATAATCATCTCGAAAAGAATAAATTGATTAGGGATAGTCAGCACGGTTTTGTGAAGGGTAGGTCGTGCCTCACAAAACTTATTGAGTTCTTTGAGAAGGTGACCAAACAGGTAGATGAGAGTAAACCGGTTGATGTGGTGTATATGGATTTCAGCAAGGCGTTCGATAAGGTTCCCACAGTAGGCTATTGTACAAAATGTGGAGGAATGGGATTGTGGGAGATATAGCAGTTTGGATCAGAAATTGGCTTGCTGAAAGAAGACAGAGGGTAGTGGTTGATGGGAAATGTTCATCCTGGAGACCAGCTACTAGTGGTGTACCGCAAGGGTCGGTGTTGGGTCCACTGCTGTTTGTCATTTTTATAAATGACCTGGATGAGGGCGTAGAAGGATGGGTTAGTAAATTTGCAGACGACACTAAGGTCGGTGGAGTTGTGGATAGTGACAAAGGATGATGTAGTTACAGAGAGACATAGATAAGCTGCAGAGCTGGGCTGAGAGGTGGCAAATGGAGTTTAATGCGGACAAGTGTGAGTTGGTGCACTTTGGTAGGAGTAACCAGAAGGCAAAGTACAGGGCTAATGGTAAGATTCTTGGTAGTGTAGATGAGCAGAGAGATCTCGGTGTCCATGTACACAGATCCTTGAAAGTTGCCACCCAGGTTGACAGGGCTGTTAAGAAGGCATAACAGTGTTTTAGCTTTTATTAATAGAGGGATCGAGTTCTGGAACCAAGAGGTTCTGCTGCAGCTGTACAAATCTCTGGTGCGGCCGCACTTGGATTATTGCGTACAGTTCTGGTCATCGCATCAAAGAAGGATGTGGAAGCTTTGGAAAGGGTGTAGAGGAGATTTACTAGGAAGTTGCCTGGTATGGAGGGAAGGTCTTACGAGGAAAGGCTGAGGGAATTGAGGCTGTTTCAGTTAGAGAGAAGAAGGTTGAGAGGTGACTTAATTGAGACAAATAACATAATCAGAGGGTTGGATAGGGTGGATAGGGAGAGCCTTTTTCCTTGGATGGTGACAACGAGCACAAGGGGGCATAGCTTTAAATTGAGGGGTGAAAGATATAGGACAGATGTCAGAGGTAGTTTCTTTACTCAGAGTAGTAAGGGAATGGAACGCTTTGCCTGCAACGGTAGTAGATTCGCCAACTTTAAGTACATTTAAGTAGTCATTGGACAAGCATATGGACGTACATGGAATAGTGTAGGTTAGATGGGCTTCAGATTGGTATGACACGTTGGCACAACTTCGAGGGCCGAAGGGCCTGTACTGCGCTGTAATGTTCTATGTTCTGTTAATTTTGAAGGAGGCTTTACAGTAGCAACTTCATCCTTCTTTTAAGCAATCTAGAACATGGGAATTATACCATGCATTGTAAATATTCCCAGTGTCAGCCTGTGAACACAATGTCAAATGTATCTGATGCTTACATCTGAAGGATTGTTTGAAAACAGCTCATGCAGTACCTATGCACTTCACATGTGGGTTATTAGCAGAGTACAATAAAAATTTGTCCAGGCCAGACACTGCATTCCAGACCTTAACGACCTATTGTGTGAAAATATTGGTCCATCGCATCTGCTTCTTTCATAAATTTCTTTCAGTCCGTGGCCTCTCATTCTCAATCCTTTTTAAGGAGCATATTCTCCCTATCTACACTGTGCTGTTGATTTTGAAAACTTTGGGCAAATCTCCTCTTCACTTTCTCTGTTCCCAAAGAAGAAGGAAGCCTCAGTCTACATTTATAACTAAAGTGGCCCTATGGAAGAAATGGTCTAGTTGTGGAGAGACGGTCAACCAGGCACAAAGTGGGCCCATCAATGATCAGAGCAGTTGGTGAGCCACAGGGTAAATGTTGAAACATCAAGGCTAAGTAAGAGGGATCTGGGCAGAGCTGATTGGATAGCTGCAGACTGGCAAGATGAGAATCATGGAAAGCACAACAAAGCAGGGATCACACATTATGGTGTTGATCACACTTTCAATTTGCCTCCCCCCCAACAATCCCACACCAATATTTCCCCCAACTTATGCTGTGAATGCGCCATCTCCAAGTTCCAACTTAACAACATTCCAGGGCCCAACACCAAAGATCTTGGTGAAAGGTCTTAAAAGACGTCATCCAAAGGATAGGTCACAATGCCCAACCAAAGCCTATCCCAAAGTATTTGTATCAGTACTCCAGTGGATTGCTTCATCCTGTCCCGTGTTACTTGATCAAGTCTTCTTCATCATCGATTACTTTTTTCTTTATTTTCTCCTTTTTGAGAATGGAAGCAGTCCCTGTTATTTTTAGTCCATTGCCTCAGGAACCGGGATGGATGCTGGTAGCGTCTGACAGACTGGTGTCACCGTGACAGCAATTGTCACTTACAGAGCTTCATGTCTGTACACCACATAGGTGGGAGGTGGGAGGGGCGGTATGTGTGTCAGATGCAGCGAGGGGCTGGGCGAGTCAGAGAAAAAATGGGAAAAGTCTGGTGCTACCTCACCTGAGCCGGCCCTTCGTCAATTTCTCACCATTTGATTAACGAAGCTGAAAGTGCAGGCAGCTGTTTGTGTCAGTAAAGTGGATCCCTTTCAATTATTTATAAGTTTGAGGGCTCTCTCCAATTAAAGAAAATCCAAAAATTAAAGCAATCAGTTGTCAGTGCATAATGAATAATTATATAAGTGTTCCTCGCACAGCTATGCAAATTTTCCCAAATGTTAAGGAACAGGCCAGGCAGAATGAATGAGTGAGAAACTTTGCTTTCATTTAATCCAACTGTTTGTTCATAGAACCAAAGAATCAGTCAGGACTGAGGAAGCCCTGTGGCCCTTTGAGTCCATACCACAAAAAATATGTTGCTACCAACACTGGCCCCACTTTCCCTGTGTCTTTCACTGGCAAAAATAATCAAACTACTACAACAACAACATCAACAAAGTTGCTGGAAAACTCAGCAGGTCTGGCAACGTCTGTGAGGACAAAAACAGAGTTAATATTTTGGGCCTGGTGACCTCCCCTCACAACTATTTTGTGGAAGGGTCACTGGACCCGAAACGTTAACTCTGTTTTTTATGTTCACAGCTTTTCCAGCAACTTTGTTTTTGTTCCTGATTGAAAGCATTCACAGTTCTTTCAATTTTTTTCATAATCAAAGTCCTGTCATTCAAACAGATTCAATGATGACTTGAATGAATGTAATTGTTTCCGATGCTACAATGACCAGACAATTATTTCTGCAGTGAAGAGTGGAGATGTGCTTCAGGGCTATGGGGAAATCCAAATGGAGCTGGCTCTGAAGGTAATGCCTGGGGAAGTTGAACATTCTGATGGGCGGTTTGTGTCGGTTAAAAAGCCTCCGAAAAACATCTTGAAGTCAAAGGTTTGGAATGATCCACCTCACCTAAGCTTTATGTTATCCAGTAAAAGTGAGAGAATTAAATATCTACTCTAACTTCAGGCTAAGTAATAAAATGGAGCTACTGACATCCCCCACCTAAGTAAACCCCTTTGGCCCAACACCCCGAACCCCACCAGCCTCCCCAAACTCTCCAATGTCAACTCCAGCCTTCACACCAACCCAACTCAAAAAGTTTTGATTTACTGTCTCGTTTAGCAATGCTTATGATCTGTGCCACATTTTATTCAGAATTTAACCCTTTTTAACAAAATATAATTCTGAATATGCACCGAACCTCCGATGAGGCTAACATATTCTTGCTGAGGCACATTGCACAAGAGCAGAATATACCATAAAGAGGGTCTAAAGACTTCATATCATTGTACCATAACATTCACCTTTTTTGTATTCCACAGCCTTTTCAGAAAATCACCAATATCCCATTCCCGTGGACATTTCGCTTAATGTTTACCTTATGATCATTAGTTTTGTTTAGCAGTTTTTGTACCTGGGGCCATTAAGTTCTTCTGCTCATCTGCATTTTCCAGCTTCTTATTGTATAGTAAGTCCTTCAATTTGTCATTATTAGTCCAACATTGACAACTTCACAATTCACTTCAGTCACAGTTTATGCCACTCCCCAATTTATCAATGTCCTGTTGTAACTTTCTGCTACTGTCCACACTATTTATTGAGCTAACAAGATTAAATTCCACCAACAAACTTAGATACACAGCTTTCTATTTCTTAATACCTGCTATTTATGAGCATAGTGTAAACCTGAGATTCTAGAACAGATGCTAAGTGTCAAGAAGGGTCAAATTCTGTCCCATCCTTGATCTGCCTGCATTTTGAGACAAGCTTCACATCAATGGTTCAAGCAAAAAGCAACTGCAATCCTCAGAAAACTAGGATTGGTCAATAAAGACAGTGATACCACTCTTCATAAAATAATATGAAAAGAAATCTCTGCCTCACCAACACATGTGTGCAATACAATGCTTGTGACATGTAACAAAGCTTCCATTGTGAGAAGCAACTCTAAATTACATTGTTGTTGTTTATTTTTATGAGTGCCATTCAAAAGTGAAACAAAAACCTTTTTGTGGGAATTATCTCCTTCTAAACACAAGATGCTGGTAACCATGCAAGCAGGTGTCTAACTGACAAAAATCTCATTTTGCTCTCGAATTGAAAATGTAGGTTGGCACTGTTGCTATGTCATTGCTTAAAGTTACACAGTCATAGAGCCAGAGAGCATGAAATAGACATTTCAGTCGAACTAGTCCATGCTGACCAAGTTCCCAAACTAAAAGAGGCCCACTTGCATGTGTTTGACCCGTATTGTTTATGCATTTACATCTTACATTTCATTCTAATTCACACAAAGGCCTGTTCTCCAACCATCTCTTTGTTGCTGGTGTCCATTCAATATCAGCCCAGCAATGGCACCACTTTAAAATTGCTCTGGGTTGGGGGACGGTGGGGGGGTGCGTTGATGTCTGTCAGGCTGAGTCATTTTGGGTTGCAGATGGTGATTGTTAGAGAGAGCAATAGCAAAGCATTTTCCAGATTTAACCTCCTTCAGAAAGTCAGCTGGTGTGGCTTTTGAGCACTTGCATGAGAAATGTGATGGCGAATGTGTGATCTATCACCTTTTTGTCAGGCCATACACTCAAATCCATGTTGACCTTGAGTGTAATTGTAGATGCCCTTGGATGTTTCTGATGCTTATTAGCATGAGGAGTGCACAATAATTAATTTGGATATCTGAAAACTGTCAGTGTTGGCTGTCCAGAAAACAACTTGTTCATGGCAAGAATACAGTTGATCGCATGACCCATGGGGTCCATGGTCCAAACATTAGCTCATGTGATCCCATTTTAGTGGGAAGACATGGTGTTGTTGTTATTCAAAAATAAGGGAAGAATCCATTGGTAAGGATAAGCAAATAGAAGGTTCTACCCTATTTCTTTTACTTGGATATAATTGAATGACCAGGACTAGCCACACAATGGACAGGGGCATTCCTAATTATTCAGATAAGGGTGATTCTGGTAGATCCACATAAACAAGGCCAGACGGAGCATGGCTGAGAATGTTCGGGAGGAGCATGGCCATTTTATACCTGGTTCCTGTGGAACATGCGAAAAGTTGGAGGTGCTGTCTGATGGGAATAGATGGCAAAATCTTTGAAGGAAAAGAGCTGTAAATGTACCTGAGGAAAATCAGGGCTTTTAAAGGACTGTGTGGCTTAAATTAATGCTGTTTATGCTGAATGAGCGGGCTGATAAATCTGTGAGTGCCATCTTTTCAGTATCTGCAATTTAATGTGTAATTTATAATTTATACTGACCTTGATTTTCTTATTAATTCATCTTTTATTTATACTGATTTTGGTATGATTGTTGAAGCTAAATTTGTAAAAAGGTTAAAAATTGTTTTTTCGAAGTAGGTCATTCAGTAATTTTATTTTTCTTTCTCCACAGGGATCGTATCAGACATTTTTAATACTCCATTTTGTTTATTTAATACACATTCTTTTCTGTCTGTTTATGCATTGATAAAGAGGATATAATTTATCCAAGAACATATAAAAAAAGTAGCTAAGGTTGCCTATTGAGCAATTCAATGCGGCCAGGTTAACTCAATGTTACCTTCAACAACAACAGATTTCATTTATCAACCACTTACAATGTATAAAACATCACATGGGGCTTCACAAGAACATAAAGAAACAAAGTCAGTTGAACAAGGTAGCTCACCACGCAATTTTAAGAGAAATTAGGGATGGGACATGCTCATATTGGCGCATGTTTTATTTGCAGTGATTAGACAGCAACTGGGAGCTTATTCCCAGACTGATATTTCTGAAGTACTATTGCTCAAGCACTTTTAGAATTCATTTCATGCCTGGATCTCCTTCAAACACTGGCCTGGCAGAATTCTACAACCTCACTGAGCTATGGCAAAGCTTAGGACTCCACATGTGTATTACAAATGCATGGGCAATTTTAATTAGTGAAGACCCTTACTGTTACCTGCAAAAGAGACAAGTGCTTCCATACTCATCTTGCTGAAATTATAATTAGAGTAGGTGAAATTTAATCACTCTGAGTTCTGTTCACATTGTCTCAATTAGATCTTGAAAAGGTCAGAAATTGTTGTTTTGTGTCTGATGCAGTTTCAGTCTTTCTCCGAACGAATGTCTACTGCAAGAAATAAATGTTTTTATCTTGATATTGATGGTGGAATTAATAGCCCTGATAGCAAATTGCTGAGGAATATAGTGCTTCCTGAAAGATTAAGTCACGAGATGCAAAACCACTTCCATTTTAGGTTTGCCCAGACTCTATTAATAAAATGTAAAGTAGACATAAATCTACCTGATGGTAGGGCTGCCTTCTCATTTGAAGGAGACAATGTTCAGTGGCCTAACCTGAGGGATGCCATACCTCAGAGCAAGTGGAATGGTTGAGAAAGGGCGAGTTTAAGTGTCACCTCAGCCAGTGCAGGAATTAAACCCACATTGTTGGTATTATATCTTGAATCATGAGCCAACTGAGCTAACTGACACCACCATGTGACTTCAATGATGACTGATCCTATTTTTGCAGAATTGTTGTGCCAGTTGGATTTGGAATGTTTCTATCTCTTGACACTGACATTTTGGAGAACAGATTCTAGCTGTGACACAAAGCTAAGGTTAAGCGGATTGGCTATGGTAAAGTGCCCATAAGCATTCAGGGGCACAGGAGTTAGCCATAGCAAATGTGGAGTTATGGGGATAGGGTAGGGTGGTGGGTCTGGGTGGGATGCTGTTTGGAGAGATGGTATGGATTTGATGGGCTGAATGGCCTACTTACAAGCTAATTATTCTGTTTTATTCTATGATAAGTCAGTCATAGCAGTTTTGATTGACATCTGACAGATGAATTCCATGTATTTTAACAGCTCTGGTGCATTGAGATGGAGCTGCATTAGTTCAAGCATTTCTGAGCTGGAGATCATAAAGACCAGAGAGAGTCGCATTTACCTAGTGCCTTTCTGAATCTCAGGTTGGGGAAACGTACTTTACCCAAAAGGAGGTATATTTTACAAATTGTCATTACTGTTCTCCTCAAGTCATATTGACTGAATGAATAATATTGGCCAGTGCGCTGAAGAGAACTCTTCTGCTTTTCTTCAAAATAATGCTGCCTGAGTGGGTAATTGCAGCCCCAGTTCAACATCTAATTTGACAGAGAGCATTTTTGACAATATAGCACTCCCAGAGTTGGATATATTCAAGGCTGAGTTAGATGTATTGCCAATCTAATTGAGACATGTAAGATAATAAAGCAGATGGGCAAAGCAGATGGACAGTGTTCTGGGGCAATCTAAAATGAGAGTTCTTAGTTTTCAGACTAAGCCCTGGCACACTCAAAACAGAGATGAGGAGAAATTACTGCTCTCAAAGATTCATGAATCTGTGAAATTCACTATCTTAGAGTGCAGTGGATGTTGGAGCGTGAAGTAAATTTAGGGATGAGATAGAAAAATTCTTAACGAGTAGTGGGTCAAAGAGTTATAGAGAGCGGGCAGGAAAGTGGAGTTGAGGCTGTGATGAGATCGGCCATGATCATATCAAATGTGGAGCAGGCTTGAGGGGCTGAATGGCCCAGATTGCAACCTGAGAAAGTCAAATTCAGATCATTGTCTAACATCAACATTTAGAATATCCTTATATAAATATATAGGATAAAAGCTGAGATGGATAAAACTGGGATTTCTACCTGCACCTCAGGGTCCCCATTTCTCTTCTGCCCCTTCTCTCCAATAAAAGAACCTACTAACATCCTTGAATAAGCTTGCAAGTGAAAATAACCAATTCGCTAAGTTCTAGAGCACACTCGCAGAAATAGCACCAGAATCCAAGATAATAAAATGTGAGGCTGGATGAACACAGCAAGCCCAGCAGCATCTCAGGAGCACAAAAGCTGACGTTTCGGGCCTAGACCCTTCATCCAGTATCACTAGCACCAGAATCCAGCAACTTTTGCACTTTTAAGACAAAACAGTGACTATGAATTGCCACTGCATGTCACCTTTTACCTGGTAAAACATTCCATGGAATGAAGTATTCAGTCACTTATAGTGTTATAGCCATAGAGTCATATAGCATGGAAACAGGCCCTTCAGTCCAACTTGTTTGCATCTGGCAGCAACTGTGGAGAGACAAAGCAGAAGGGTCTAAAAATGTGTCATTGCATTTGATATGTTAACTTACTTTTACCACGGATACTGCAAGATCTTTGAATTTTTCCAGCAATTCCTAGTAATAATTTAAGGCTGTTGGATCTATTCTGGTAAGTAATCGAAGAATAACATTAACCATATTAATCATTGGTAAATCTGTAAATTGTTTTTAAGCTTTCATTTTCTACCAATTATCATTAAAACTATAGCGCTGGCATCTCTAAACTCTTGTTTTATGCATTTAAAACAATTAATTACACTAGCAACAGGGCAATTTGATAGCTTCATTACATTATGTGCTCCTCAATATTCCCAACACCATTTATCTGACATGAACTTTGACCCTTAAGCAAATTGTAACCATGTCTGAAAACATTATCAGGAATAAAAAAAGAAAATAAACAATTTGATTTTAGATCACATTTTGGCAAAGACCTCAGAAATAGTTCACACTATTTCATAATCAGAAGAAGACAAGGGACAGAAATAGACCATTCATCAAGGGTCATGGGGAATGAGCAGGAAGGTGGTGCCCAGGACATAGCCATAGTGCAGTTAGGTTCAGTGGATTCAATGGCCTAATATTTTCCTATTTGTACAACTTTGTGGACCCCTACCTGAGATTTCCATCGAATCTAATGAAGTAGTAAATTGCTTTGAAATGCTGTTGATTTATGTATTATTTGTTCCTGGTCTGTAAGTATCCCTGACTTGGGCAGCATATGTTGCACATCTGAAATGACCATTAAGAAGATGATGATATGCCACTTTCTGGAACTGCTGCAGTGATATGGTACAGGTACTCCCACAGCGCTGTTGGAAATAAACTTCCAGAACTGTGTTTCAGCAACAATGAAGGAATGGCAATATTATTCCAACTCAATATGATGGGCAACTTAGAGTGGACCTGTGGCTGGTAGAGATCCTGTGCATCTGCTGAATTTGTCCTTCCTGGTGCTGGGGATTGTAAATTTGAAAGTGCTTCAGTGCATTTTGTAGGCAGGAAGGCCTGTTGTGCAGCTTCATAGCTACCTTACTGTACAAAAAAAAGTGACAATCATGTAGTTTGAAAGCAGTTAATTGATTTAATTCAGTATGAAGTGTATGGCACAAGGAAAATTTTTCTGTTGTCTCCAGTACTATGGAATAATTCACATTTGTCAAATCAATCTCTGGAAGTGCTGCACTCCCATAGGTTCCAATTAATGATTATTCAATGCCATCCTGGGCATGGTCCTGAAGTTGCAACCATCTTGTAGACTTCTGCCATTAGTATTGGAGCCAGTGGGATTCTCAAAAGCTTCCTCTGTGTCTCAAATGACACCAATGTTCTTCTAATTTAAGAAAATCATGTTGAGAACTGCAAAATGCTACACGCAGTAATAGAATGAATGATGAGTTGGTGTTTTGCAATGCAAGACCATCTTAGCAAGCTTCCTTCTCTTCTTTAGATAATAATCTTTCATCCTTAAAATACCCCTAAAACAGGCAAGTGGAGTCTTGGATAACAAAGTGTGAAGCTGGATGAACACAGCAGGTCAAGCAGCATCTTAGGAGCACAAAAGCTGACATTTCGGGCCTCGACCCTTCATCAGAAAAGGGGGATGGGGAGAGGGTTCTGAAATAAATAGGGAGAGAGGGGGAGGCGGACTGAAGATGGATAGCGGAGAAGGTAGGTGGAGAGGAGAGTATAGTTGGGAGGTAGGGAGGGGATAGATTAGTCCAGGGAGGACGGACAGGTCAAGGGGGCGGGATGAGGTTAGTATGTAGGAAATGGAGGTGCGGCTTGAGGTGGGAGGAGGCGATAGGTGAGAGGACAGGTTAGGAAGGTGGGGCGAGTAGGGCTCGTATTGGGATGCCTGGGGGGAAGGGAGAAGTAAAGACTGGCTCAGTGGTGCTATGATTATTTCCATTTTTCATTCAATATGAATCAGAATCCAAAAAAGCTTGAGGCAGAGGAGAAGTGGATGTGAAAGGAGAGGGGTATTTGGCCTTAATGGCTTTAAATCCTTGTTCTAAGTTTGGCAGCTGATTACTTTGATTCCCCAAAGGGTAATTAGCATCCAATGTTTACCTTGGAATGGGTAATTAAGTATTACACAAATGATTTTCATCCTTTCCTGTTGCTGTAACCTTTACGGTCCTATGAGACCTATGTGTTCCTGCAATGCTAAGCTCCATTACATTCCCCACATTCCATTATTGGTGGCAGTGTCTTCAAATTTCTAACCCAAATCTCTGTTCCTCCTTCCTTACAAGCTGTATGCCTCTGTCTTTTCTCCTCTAAACAGCTCTTTCATTTTTTAAAATTTACTCACAAGATATGGACATTGCTGTCTAGTCTAACATTGATTGCCCATCCATAATCGTCCAGAGGGCAGTTAAAAATCAATCACATTGCTGAGGGTCTGGATTCACATGTAGGTTAGACCAGGAAAGGACAGCAGTTGCCTAACATGAAGGATTTTAGTGGACCATCTATATTGCTCTATATAATTCATCAAACTTTTAATCACCGTCTCCTTGTTTGCCTCAGTATTAATGTCTTGTTTTGGTTTGAAAATGTTCCTGCAAAATGCTTTGGATGTTTTACTAACTGAAAGCTGATTTATAAATGCAAGTTCCAGTTGAATATCCTAAGCAAATTACCAGAGCAAATGCAAAACATTGAGGAATTCATTATAACTGCTGATAGGGATTGACTGATTCAATTATTTTTTGCTGTCTTCCTGAGACAGGGAGGCACGGTGGCTCAATAGTTAGCACTGCTGCCTCACAGCACCTGGGACCAGAGTTCGAGTCCAGCTTTGGGCGATTGTCTGTGTGGAGTTTGAACATTCTCCCCGAGTCTGTCTGGGCTTCCTCCAGGTGCTCCGGTTTCCCCCTACAGTCCAGAGGTGTGCAAGCTATGGCAGATTAATTATTGAAAATGTGGCATTACAGGGATACTGTAGGGGAGTGGGTCTAGGCGGGATGCTCTTCAGTGGGTCAGGATGACCTGCTTCCTCACTGTAGGGATCTTTTGATTCAACAGGAGGAAGGGAAGCTACCTGAACATGTCTTTTGTCCTCCTCATGATCATTTGGCAAACCCCTGCAGTTACCTGTCATGGATTTATTGATGAATGATGTGGACTCCTAAAATAATTAGTCATGCTGTCAAAGAAGGGTTTCCCCGTTGGGCTAGGAACCATCATTTGAGCCTCAAACTAATGAAACACACAAGGAAACAAGTTGATCATCTCTGGTATGGCTTTTGGGATCCCGTTGTGCCACCTTCAGACCACAGCATTTGCAGATTTCTCAGCATTTCGAACTGGAGTGCTGAAACATGAAGAGGAAATCTAAATACAACTTAACAGAAAAGCAGTGTCCTCTTCTGTAAATCTTGTTTCTCCAGCAATTTGTTTCATCTCTGATTGCCCAGGTGCAGATTCCACTCCCAGTCTCACCTCATAAGGAAGGGAGTTCAACATCATCGTTACTCTGAACAATTATACTCTATAATTAAGGCACCTGCTTGAGAGAATGATCAATCCTTTTTCATTGTTTTTGCTGGCAGACCTCATTTATCGCCTTTGAACAAAGTATTTTTTTTAATAGTTTGCAATGATGGTTAAGGATAAAAGGCCAGAAAAGTAAAAGCAAGCCTACGTTTCTGATTTTGGGGAAATTGTATCGTTGGGAATGTCATGTCAGGCAGGCAGGGCAGTGTGCTGCTGTGGCTCCTTTCCCATTGTAAGTGGGCTGAAATGCTGGCCTGGCCAGGGAGTAGCTAGCACAGCTAAAAGCCTGAGCATCAGTTACAAAACACAATGTCTGTGCAGCCCAGACAATGGGCACATGCTCATGGAGGGCAACAGTACCCTGGAAGGAAGCATTGCCATAAAGAGGTGAAGGTTATCCTGTCAGTAAATTATACACTGCGTAAAATGAGAAACCATATTTGTTTTATTCATTCATAGGACTTTGGCATCACTGGCTTGGCCAGCATTTATTTCTGATCCCTAATTTCCCAGAGGACAATTAAGAGCCAACTATGTCATTGTGGCACTGAAGTCACACGTAGGCCAGACCAGGTAAGAATGCGGATTTACTTCCCTGACGAACATTGGTGAACCAGTTTTATTTTTGTAATGACAATTAACGGTGATCACCATCAGGCACATATTTATATCCATTTCTTGGGGGGAACTTCAAACTGGGATTCAGGTCAATGTCCCCTAGGTATTAACTTGGGTTTTGGGTTACTAAGCCAGTGATAATACCACTGCACTACCATACCCCCAGTTTGTAAAATAAAATCTTTCCCACTTGCTAAAGGAAATGCGAAGGAAGATCCATCTTAACTGACTCTTTTCTCATTATTCACCTCAGCTAGTACTTAGCCAGCTCTTCAGAATGCTACACGGGATACAACTGGGAAATTAAGAGGAAATAGGGTGATTGCAACGAGAGGGGCTTTGACAAACAGTGTGGTACTGTCACCATGTATTGGTAGAAGGAGGGTCAACCAAACTTTTGGTCACCATTCTTGATGTCACTTTGTCGATTTGGAATTTATTGTCAGCTGATCATGTTTCTGCAGACATATTGCATGGTTATTCTTTGTCGTGTGTTTTATATACCAACAAAGAGCTAAAGGTTTACTCTGATTGACCTAATGCCCCAGTCTGTCCATTTCGCTGGGTCAAAATCTTGGAATTCTCTCCCTCAGGGTGTTGTGGCTCTGTCTACTAAACATGGACTGCAGCAGTTCAAAAAGGCTGCTCACTAGCACCTTGTCAAAGGCAATTTGGGATGGGCTTAAATGCTGATCCAGCCAGCAACACCCATGTCCCACATGGGAATTATTAAAGAAACACATACATGCCTAGTGATCTGCTAAGTTCCCAAGATTACAGCAAGTAGTAGTTTCAACTGAATATATCCTACCTGCCTTGTGTTAAAGTAGATAGATTTGCTGGTCACAGGATGGCAACTCAGAAGCATTTCAAGTGTTTGATGCTTTTTTTCAATGTTGGGTCCCTGCCAAAGTTGCGGGGCTCTACCTGTTTCTGTACATTTCACCATGTAACGTAATCACACAGAACCCAGCTTAACAGGCAGGCATATGTCCTATAATTATGTGAACATCAGAACAACATTACCTGGCATGAACCAACGGTGCAAGTTTGTGAATGTCCTCTCCCAGGAGTCCCTAGTGAATTCCCTTCCTCACATACCAGAGGGATACTGGATGAAATAGAGACGAGGCCCCAAGGTGGGTACTCAGTTCCAGCTTTTCTGACTTTCAGAAGGCAATCTTTTGACTTTTGCATCCAAACTTGTGTATGTCCCAAAATTAGTGGAATTGTTTTCAAATTAGCGGTGTCACGTTTAGGACCCAGAGGAGTTTTTTTTATTTCTATAGAGGGAAATGTGACTTTGGAACTCTTTACATCAGAAATCGGCTGAGATAGGGTAAGTGAATAGTTTTAAAACAAAATTGGGTTGACACGGTAGCTCAGTGGTTACCACTGCAATCTCATAGCATCAGGGACCCAGATTTGTTTCCAGCCTTGGGGGGCTGTCTGTGTGGAGTTTACACGTTCTCCCGATGTCTGCGTGGATTTCCTATGGGTGCTCCGGTTTCCTCCCACAGTCCAAAGATGTGCAGGCTAGGTAGACTAAATTGCCCGAGTGTCCAGGAATGTGCAGGTTAAGGTGGATCGGCCATGCTAAATTGCCCATAGTGCGCAGGGATGTGCTAGCTAGGTGGATTAGCCATGGGGAATGCAGGTTTACTGGGATTGGGTAGGGGTATGGGTGAGGGTGGGATGCTATTCAGTGGAGTGGTATGGGCTAGCTGGGCTGAATTGCCTGCTTCCAGCTTTTGAGATTCTATGATGTACAATAGATTCTTGTTAGGCAGGGTAATCAAAGGCCATTAGAGGTAGATGAGAAGAAGATGAAATTTGAAATAAGTAAATCAGCTGTGGTCTTATTGACTAAGGGAGCAGGCTTGAGAGTTGAAGGGTCTTCTGCACTTGTTTAGTATGCTTGCATGTTCACATTTCATATCCAGACTGAGTTCCACACTCATGCCAGCAGTTGCAAAGTGTAAAAGTGGCTTGAAAGAGCTGAAGGAGAGAGGCAAAAGACAGTGTATCAAAAGTATAGGTGGAAAGAAAGTGCAGGAAAGTTCCAGAATCTGTTGCAGATTTTTGATAAAGAGTTTGCTCACATTAACAGTGTTGTGATGTGATGTGGAAAGCTATACAGCTGATCTGTCACAATCGCACAGTGATATGCTAACTCCAGTAACAAAAAAAATTGGACCTGGGTCACGTAGTACTGAAGCATTCATTGAACTTTTATTAAAGCTCCTGGTATTTATCTAAGTACACCACAGTCACTGACATGTCTGAGCTCGAGTCAAACATTTCAAGTACACCGCAGCATGCTTCCCTCTGTGCCACACTGTAAAAGGACAGACCTCAGTGAGATGGAGACTGAGAGCTTTATACCATTAGATCACATGTTATGCTACACTAATGACATATTTAGCACAAATTTATTGCTAGACATTACACAAGTAGTTCATACAAGAGGCTAAAGACTTTTTTCAGACAATGCTGTTCTGCATGTGTCCTAATTATTTAATTTTTAGAGTTAAATCCAGCTAATTAATTCAGACTCTGAGATCAGATCAACTGTAACATCTTAATAATATCTTCTGATTAGGCTTGGAGACAAACAAAGCACAGCAGGGGCAATAGTGATTATGGATTTCATGAGACTTAAAGGTACATGGTTTTTTTGCAGGGGAGAAGCTCTTTTGCAGAAGCTCACATCACCGGTTTGTTATTCATGAGGGAACCCAGACAGCCTGTCACAGAAATGCAAGTCTCATTAAGATCTTGCAAACTTACCCTGTAATCATGAGGGCGAGCTGTGAACTCTCTCAGAGAGAGAGAGCGAGAGAGCAAGTGAGTGAGAGAGAGAGAGGGACAGATTCAAGAAAGAGTGAGATATAGCTCTTATGGAGAAGAAAATTAAAGGATATGGGGAGAAAGTGGGAATGGGTACTGAGTTTGATGGCCAGCCATTATCATACTGAATGACAGAGCCAGCCAGAAAGATAGAATGGCTCATTTCTGTTCCTATGTTTCTAAGTTTTAGTGATGATCTCTTTCCACTTCCGTTGTCAGGAGAAGATACAGAAGCTTGAATACAAGTAACAACAGATTCAAGAACAGACATAATAAAGTGTGAAGCTGGATGAACACAGCAGGACAAGCAGCATCTCAGGAGCACAAAAGCTGACGTTTCGGGCCTTGACCCTTCATCAGAGAGGGGGATGGGGTGAGGGTTCTGGAATAAACAGGGAGAGAGAGGGAGGCGGACAAAAGATGGAGAGAAAAGAAGATAGGTGGAAAGGAGAGTATAGGTGGGGAGGTAGGGAGGGGATAGGTCAGTCCAGGGAAGACGGACAGGTCAAGGAGGTGGGATGAGGTTAGTAGGTAGGAGATGGAGGTGCGGCTTGGGGTGGGAGGAAGGGATGGGTGAGAGGAGGAACAGGTTAGGGAGGCAGAGACAGGCTGGGCTGGTTTTGGGATGCAGTGGTGGGAGGGGAAGAGCTGGGCTGGTTGTGTGGTGCAGTGGGGGGAGGGGACGAACTGGGCTGGTTTGGGATGCGGTGGGGGTGGGGGAGATTTTGAATCTGGTGAAGTCCACATTGATTCCATTGGGCTGCAAGGTTCCCAAGCGGAATACGAGTTGCTGTTCCTGCAACCTTCGGGTGGCATCAATGTGGCACTGCAGGAGGCCCACGATGGACATGTCATCTAAAGAATGGGAGGGGGAGTTGAAATGGTTCACCACTGGGAGGTGCAGTTGTTTATTGCGAACCAAGCGGAGGTGTTCTACAAAGTGGTCCCCAAGCCTCCGCTTGGTTTCCCCAATGTAGAGGAAGCCACACCGGGTACAGTGGATGCAGTATACCACATTGGCAGATGTGCAGGTGAACCTCTGCTTAATGTGGAATGTCATCTTGGGGCCTGGGATAGGAGTGAGGGAGGAGGTGTGGGGGCAAGTGTAGCATTTCCTGCGGTTGCAGGGGAAGGTGCCGGGTGTGGTGGGGTTGGAGGGCAGTGTGGAGCGAACAAGGGAGTCACGGAGTGAGTGGTCTCTCCGGAAAGCAGACAAGGGTGGGGATGGAAAAATGTCTTGGGTGGTGGGGTCGGATTGTAGATGGCGAAGGTTGCAGGAACAGCAACTCGTATTCCGCTTGGGAATCCTGCAGCCCAATGGAATCAATGTGGACTTCACCAGCTTCAAAATCTCCCCTTCCCCCACTGCATCCCAAAACCAGCCCAGCCTGTCTCTGCTTCCCTGACCTGTTCTTCCTCTCACCCATCCCTTCCTCCCATCTCAAGCCGCACCTCCATTTTCTACCGACTAGCCTCATCCCACCCTCTTGACCTGTCCGTCTTCCCTGGGCTGACCTATCCCCTCCCTACCTCCCCACCTGTACTCTCCTCTCCACCTATCTTCTTTTCTCTCCATCTTCAGTCCGCCTCCCCCTCTCTCCCTATTTATTCCAGAACCCTCACCCCATCTCCCTCTCTGATGAATGGTCTAGGCCCGAAACGTCAGCTTTTGTGCTCCTGAGATGCTGCTTGTCCTGCTGTGTTCATCCAGCTTCACACTTTATTTTCTCGGATTCTCCAGCATCTGCAGTTCCCATTATCACAGGTTCAAGAACAGCTTCTTTTCTGCTATTATTAGACTTCTAAATAGACCTCTCAAATTTTAAATTTAATGTTGATCTCACTCTTGTGCTCTTTCCCCATAACTTTGTATTCCTCACTCTGTTCTATTACGCTAACACACTTTGCATAGTATGATCTGCCTGTACTGCACACAAACCAAAAGTGTTCACTGTCCTGGGGTGCATGTGATAATAATAAATCAAACCAAATCAAAAAGATACAGAAATGAGGAAAGCGAAGAAGAGAATCAGACATCCTAAATATAAAGAAGGAAGGACTATGATGGAGTTCTAAAAGAGAAATGTGCATGTGTAATGATTCTAATTCAGCTGGCTCATGATCATCTACAGAACTGACTTCTCCTAATTTTCTTGAAGATTTTCAAATTTTTTATGATGAAGAGAATTTCAAATAAATGAAATGATCACTGAATCAGTGAGGATATTGCACTTTATTGGGAAACTTTGAAGTTGAGGTCTTTATAGCATTTTTTCTGCCCTGTTGTTAATCACTTGTTATGATGGGGCTCAGCGTGGCTAGCTTTTTGTGGGAGTCTTGTGCTAAACACATGAATTCCTTGATGCCCGGATGTTGGGTTGAAACATTTGTGCTCATGCCATATGTAAGTGTAACTGCACTTATGATTGTCTCTTAACTGGCTGCTCGTCACTGATATTGCAAACAAAATATTAGCAATTTCAGGACATTGATTTCTACAAATATCCAGAATTCGGGCAGCCATTTTGTTTGGTCTCTCATTTTTGTCTTTATCTTTGACACTGACTTTTTTAAAAATCAACAATTAATCAATAAAAAATTACATTTTAAAAGCATCTTCTATAATCACAGCACTTTGCAGTTAATGAAACACTTTTAAAATATAGTAACTGTTGTAATGTTGGAAATAAGACTATAAGTTTATGTATGAGATACCAATTATGATTTTGACCACAAATGTTGGTTTAGGGATTAAGGTAGCTCAATTCCAGGGAAAAGCTCCTTTACTTTTCTTTTGAAGACTATCACTGCATTTTTCATGTCCACATGAAAGTTCAAAGTGGAACTCGGACTGGAATTTTTGCTCATCGTCCTAGAACAGAACCTGAAAACAATGCTTTCTGAAACCAAGATGACATACATAACAGGAAATTCAGCAGAGCTCTTCTTAATCTGTTTGGTGAATGATCAGAGAGCTCATATACTCATAAAGGCGTTACTATAGCCCATGTTCAGGGCCAGGGAAAAATATATTACTGCTTGACAAGCGTACATATAAAAAGACACATGCATGCACCAACATATGTGCTACTCAATCAATAATGACACAGGATAAAATCCTCACTTCAAATCCACTCCAGCTCTATACAGAAGATAATGCTGTTAATTTTGCAAACAAACATTAGATGCATGCGAGTCAGATTTCCTACAACAACCCACTTGGAAACATTCATATTTCAGAAGGGCCATACACTGTGAGAAGACGATGAACTTCCATGCAATCATTTCAATTAGAAGGAAAGGCTGCATTTATGTTGGCCTTTCTCGGAAGCCCCAGTGCAATCAGTACTCTTGAAGTTTAGCTACTATTACAGGAAACCTAGCAACAACAAGTTTCTACAATCAGCAATGCGATAATAATCAGATAATGATCTGTTTTTGCGAGGCTATTTGAGAGGAAAGCTGGCCAGGACACAAGGTAGCACAGTTCTTCTTACAAAAGTGTCAGGAGAACTTCTTGTGTCTGTCTGAGAGTACATCATCTGAGCATAATGTTCAATTTGTTCAAAACAACTCCTCCAGCAGCACAGAACTATATCCATACTGTACAGAAAGTGTTAGCTGCAAACAAAGCACTCGGGTATCAGAAAAGAGTTAAGATGCTACTGTATGTGGAGAAGAGGCTGCTATCAGGTACCTGCACATGATACCCCATGATATTGCCATTTTTTTAAGGTTCTTCAAATTGGTTATGATTGCAGAATATGTCAAATTATGTGGCTTAGAATCCATTGCATATGTTTTTCAACCCAGTCTGGCAATAATGGTATCATCCATGATTATCTATCAAGATTCAAAGTGCGTTGCTGACTTTGCAAGTCAAAAAATAATTTACGAGCTAGAGAAAAGAGAGATATACCTCAACAAAATTTGGCGGTAATTTTCAACATATCCCCTGGGTGAAATTTCACCATTAATTTTGCCCATAATGTGTGATTTAGGTACAGGTTACAATGCAATGAAACTCTTGAATGGTTAGTTGTTCTTATAATTTTCCTAGAGGAATAAAGCATTTTATATGGGAAATCATGCATAATAAGACAGTGATTCAGTTGCATGCAATTTACACCAGCACAAGGGCTATAGCGTATTGATCTGCCAGGCTCATTGCTGGATGAGATACTAGGAACTGCAGATGCTGGAGAATCCAAGAAAGCAAGGTGTAGAGCTGGATAAACACAGCAGGCCAAGCAGCATCAGACCCTTTTCTGAAGAAGGGTCTAGGCCCGAAGCGTCAGCCTTCCTGCTCCTCTGATGCTGCTTGGCCTGCTGTGTTCATCCAGCTCTACACCTTGTTATCCATGAAAAAAAAGAGACCCAGATTTGTCCATTCAATTCTGGTTGCCACATTACAGAAACAATGTGGAGGTTTTAGAGACGGTGCAGAAGAGGCTTACCAGGATTCTGCCTGTATTAGAGGCTATGAACTATAAGGAGATGCTAGGAAAATTAGGGTAGTTTTGTCCAGAGTGGGGGAGGCTGAGGTGAGACTTGATAGAAGGCTATAAAATTATGAGATGCATAGATAATGTTGATGGTTAGAATCTTTTTCCCAGAGTTGAAATGTCTAATAGTTAGGGGCATCAATTTAAGGGGAGGCCGGCATGGCGGGGTGGGGGAGTTCAAAGAAGATGTTAAGGGCAAGTTATTTTTATGCAGAGAGTGGTAAGAGCCTGGAACATTTTGCCTGGGGTGGTGATGGAGGAGGATACATTAAAGGCACTTAGGAGGCTTTAAGATAAGCACATGAAAATTTAAGAAATGGAGGGAAATGGATCAAGAGAAGGCAGAAGGGATTGGTTTAATTTGGCATCATATTCAGCACAACATCATGGACCAAAGGGCCGTTCCTTTGCTGTACAGTTTTGTATTCTTCTCCTTGTCTTGTAGTTATGAAAGGCATTATTCAAGTACAAATATTTCTCTTTTGGCATAAAAACGGAGTAAAGATCAGGTCAGAAGGAATGATCAAATATTCCCAAAGTTCCTCGTAGTCATGTTGGTTGAAATAATGATAGCGGATGCAAAAGCTCAGGCTTGCATTTAAACGTGTTCGGATGGATGAGTGCTGCAGATTATGCTCACCTCCGGGGAGCATACAATCTGTGTGTGTGGAGCATTGCCCAAAAGGCCAAACAGATAGACTGGGGAATAAGTTCGGTTGCAGATTAACAACACTTTAAAGCAAAATTAAGTGTTTTTCCTCATGTCCAGTGGAATAAGTACTTTTATTTTGCAGGCTTGTCTTCCTAAATTGTTGAGCCTACACAGGAGCTTTGAGCTGAGTTATTGACTGAGTTTGCACCCTGTGCTTTTGATTCAGTGCAAATTGAAAATCAGTCATTTCAGCCAAAATAGCAATTGAAAGTTTGTGCAGTCTTGGAAAATTGAAAAACCAGGCTTGATGAGTAAAAGAAACACGCAGGGCACGCATCCATCAATTCTCCAAAATCTGCTCTCTGCTAAGACAGTCCATCACCCTGTTCTGTCACATCTTACATTTCACTTCCTTGCATTTTCTACTGTTAACTGAATCATGTTGTGTTCAGAAAGGAAGAAACTTTTCAGCATGATCAGGGTTACATTGGATCATAGAATGTCTGCAGTGCGGAAGCAGGTCTTTTGGCCCATTAAGTCCATACCAACCATTCGAAGATCTTCTCATCCAGACTCACCTTGTGCTTGTAAAGAGATAATGGGAACTGCAGATGCTGGAGAATCCGAGATAACAAAGCCTGGAACTGGCCTGCTGTGTTCATCCAGCTTCACACTTTGTTATCATCCTTGTAAACCTGCATTCACCATGGATAAATCACTTAGCCTGCAAATCCCGAAATACTATAGGCAATTTAGCCCAGACAATCTCCCTAACTTGCACATCTTTGGACTGTGGTAGAAAACCAGAGTGCCTGGAGGACACCCACACAGGCACAGGGAGAATGTGCAAACTCCACACAGGCAGTCACCAGAGAGTGGAATTGAATGCAGGTCCCTTGCGCTGTGAGACAGCAGTGCTAACTGCAGAGCCACCATACCACCCTACAGTTGATTCAACCATGTAAAATGAAATAACTTCCCAGAGGCCAGTGTCCCGTCACTAATACACCCATGTGGAATGTCTTTGAACCTGATCCACCTTTCTTAGAGCCAACTCTCAAAGTGGCCAGATATTTGGCACTCCTGTTTTTATCTGTCAGCCAGGGCTTCCTGATTGGATCAGATTAACAGCCCCAATCTGGGAACTCACATTCTCTGGAGTCACCCTGGCTGACCTCATTATAATGACGCTAGCCCTCCCCCTCTGAGCCCGAGATCATGGGCCAATTCTTTTATTTGCAGTTCTTCCTGGGGGTATTTTTTGGAGTCTGCCTCTGATACAGGTACTGCGTAAAGCACAGACAATCCACCTAACTTGCACATCTTGTGCCTGGAGCATCCCAGAAGAATTTTTTTCTCTTCTTCAGACAGCAAAGGTGTTGATGCAATGATGTCCACTGTGTCCATCTCAGATTCAGAGGTCTCTTCAATGCTTGATGGAGAGGGAGAATCCACAGGTTCCAATAGCCTTTCTGATCATTCCTGCATTTTGCTTCTGTACCATTTGCAAGTTTGCAGCTTTCATATGGCCCACGTGCTTATTCTGTACTGTTGCACCTGCCCAGACTTTGTACATCACTGGCTTGACCACATGTCAACCATGCCTTTTACCCATGCATGGCCATCCTAGTAAGTTCTACACCAGACTTCATACCCTTCTAGTTTAGTCTTGTGTCAAGGAAGCTCAGATTTATCCTGGTGTGGAATCTTCCCCGCATTAGCAACTCTGCTGGAGTTATCCTGATAGTTGCATGAGGGACAGGCCAATGATTAAATAGGAACTGGGACAGTCTGGTATCGAGTGAAGCTGTCGGCCATTTCCTTAAACCTGCCATCAAAATTTGGACTACTCTGCCTGCCAGCCTGTTGGATGATGGATGGTGTGTACCTGTCAGTGGGAGATAACTCAACGCATTTGTATTTGCTACTTGGCCTCCCAGATGATGTTTCAACTTGTAATTAAATCTGAAGACCAACAGCACTTCAAATAGGCACTAAGGTTGGCTATATCATTGAAAAATGTGACAATGGAACATATGGGTTGCAGGGGATTTTGATGGAAGTAGACACCGTTGGCAGGTCAACTGAGCTTAGGGAACACCACTTGAGTTACATAGCCACACTCAGAGTATATCCTGAACAGAGGGACTTGAGGTCAGCCCATAAGTAAAACCACAGAATAAATCCAAGCCTCAGCCAAAGGACTCGGGCCTGCAAGCCATTGGTGTTGCTGCCAGATTCAGGAAAGTGAAAGAGCCCCACTAGACTTGAGTAAGATCATTTGGTATTAGAGCCCACCACTGAATTCAATCTGAAACAATGAGCAACACTGCCTTCTCCTCCTTAATTGGACTTAGTAAGGGCTTGTGGTCTGCTATTGTTATAAAATTACATCCATAAAAGTATTGGTGAAACATTCTGACTCCATATATGACTACTAAACTTTCCTTCTCTATCTGGGTGTATATATGCTTTGCATTAACTGAAGTCCTGGATGTATACGTTATTGGACATTCCCCTCCATCGGGCTACCTATGAGCTATAGCTACCGGATGCTGTACAGGGAGGCTTTGCATACTGTTCAATACCAGATCTCACTTGCGTTCATAGTGTGCTAACACCCTAAAATATGGTAGCTGTTTCTTTACTTCCCTGAAAGCTATGGATGAACTACGCTATGGATTTCAGTGGCTGAACCTTCTGTAAGAGTTAGTTCCAAGGTGCCAGGATAAAGGCTAGGTTATATTTGAATTTCCCATAATAATTCACTGACCAAAGTAAAGACCAAAGCTACAGTACACACATGGGCACCTTTGATCGCTTTCACTTTATCTTCCAATGGGTATACCCTGGTCTTGTCAACTCTGTAGACCAAGTAGGTTACTTGGGTTACCTGGAACACACATTTTTTTTTCACTTCTAAGGCAGACACCTGCCTGGGAGAAATGTCTAAGAGCTGTGCCCAAGTTCTGTAAGTGTTCCTTATTCATCTTTCCTGTTATTAGCACTTCCTTGAGATAAATGGAAACATGGGGTAGGCCTTGTAAAATGTTCTCCATTGTCCATTGAAAAGCTGCACAGGCTGATGATATCCCAGCTGACAGTCTCATATATTGGTACAAACACTTATGGGTATTAATGTTAGTGTACTTCTGGGAATCCTCATTTCCCCACAATTGCAAGTACTCATGGTACCCAGCTTCGTGAAAGACAGTCCCCTCTGCCAGCTTTGCATATAAATCCTCTGTGTGAGGGATTATGTATTTATCCAGCTGCAAAAAGTGGTTTACCATTTGTTTAAAATCCCCACAAAGGCAAATTCGCCATCGGGTTTCACGGTCGGTACCACTGGAACTGCCCATTCCATTAAATTGACTGGTTTGATGATTACTTCACCTTTCAGCCTCCTGATTTCTGCCTCTATTTTTGTCCACAAGGCACTGGCAGGCTTTGCAGCATCATGGGCTTGCTTCCTGGTCAACATCTAAGGTGGCCTTGGCTCCTTTGATAGTCCCTAGCCTTTCCTGAAAAAAAGCTTTCTGGTATTTAATTAGGACTTCACTCAGGCAGCCATTTTCCACTCAAAAAATGTTGAGCCAATCTAGGTGAATGTTTTTCAATTCTCATGCTTGGGCCCAGTCTTTTCCGACAATCGGTCATAACTGAACCAGCTGCTTCTCTTAAGAGGGTGGAGCAAAAGTTTTACTCTTAGTCTGTAAAGGTTCCCCGGTATAGGTTCTCAGTCTAGCCAAAATCTTATGCAAAACTAATGGTTGGAGTCCAGAGTGAATTTTGTTAAATGCTCATTCTGCAATCGCTGAACGGCCACATGAATATCGACCTTCATTAGAACCGGGTGACTATTTCACAAAACATTTATTTTGTTTGGTTCTGATTTGCATGTTGTTAAGTAATTTAACTGTTCCAAACCAGATGTAGTTAGACTTCCCAGGTTGTGCACTCTCCTGGCTATTGGCCTGTAAATTACCTTACTCAGATTAAGTCTACTGGGATTATCTTGGGTCCACATACCAGCAGCAACAACAACGGTTTGCTGATCTGGATCCTGAAGAAAATGTTCACAGTTTGGCTGAGGCTTGGCTTTGTTTTGGAGTTTTGCTGTGGGCTGACCACGAGTCCCTCTGTTCATGATATGTCCTGAGTATGGCTATGCAATTGCCTTCACTCAAGTGGTGTTCCCCAGTTGATGTCCCATTGTTGTAGTTCCAATGATAAAGCTAGTTGTAATGCTTATTTGAAGTCCAGTTGGACTATAAGTAGTTATAAGTCTCTAAGATAGGTTGCACGGTTAAATCATTAATCCTACATACCAACTGGTCTATCAGCATCTCACTAAGGGTTAAATCAAAGTCACATGCTTCCCCCAGTCATCCAAACTTCCTGAAAAACCCCAATATGGATTATCCTCATTCTCGAATTGCCAAGTCAAAATGATGGCATCTTAGAATTAAGGGGGCTTGGGATTGTCATATTCCTTAACTAAACCCCTTAAAGCTTGAAAGATTTTAGTATCTGGTGCCTAAGGAAAGTTAGGCTCCTAATAGCCAAAAAAGCATGCATGTCCACAAACTATCAGGGAAACTACTTGTTAATTTTTGTCTACCCCAACGTCATGTGTCCGGAAAGAAACAATCATTCTTTCCCTGTACTTTGTCCTGTCCTCAATGGCTGATTCAAATGAGTCAAGCTACACAACTAACAGCATGATACCAGAAGTGATTACCCTAACTCAAGGATGACCGTTGCAAGTAAATTTCTTTATGAACATGCTTTCCTCTCTTTGCCACAGAGATAACTCCACAGAGGTCATCAAGTCACTCTTTACTTACACATGGAGAGCCCTTGATACTGATCTAGCTTCCTTAGTATCCTAAAGCCCACCTCTTCCTCTGTTAATTTGATGACTGTATTGGCGCCACCTCGTGCTCCCACGAGGAGCTTGAACAGTTCCTCCGCTTCACTAACACCTTCCAGTCCAACCTTAAGTTCACCTGGACCTTCTCTATTATCTCTCTCTCCATCCTGGGCCTCTCTGTCTCCATCTCTGGCAACCACATAGAAACCAATATCCATTTCAAGCCCAAAAACTGACGTTTCGGGCCTAGACCCTTCGTCAGAAAGGGTCTAGGCCCGAAACGTCAGCTTTTGTGCTCCTGAGATGCTGTTTGGCCTGCTGTGTTCATCCAGACTCACATTTTATTATCTTGGAATTCTCCAGCATCTGCAGTTCCCATTATCTCTGATCCATTTCAAGCTCACTGGCTCCCACAGCTAAGTAGAATACACCTCCGCCCACCTACCTTCCTGAAAAAATGCCATCCCTATTCCTAATTCCTTTGCTTTACTGCATCTGCTCCCAGGATGAGGCATTCCACTCCTGTACATCTCAGATGTCCTTGTTTTCCAAGGACCGCAACACGCCCCGAACCCCAGTGGCCGAGAACACCATCGAACATGTCTCCCACATCTCCTGCAACTCATCCCTCACACCCCGTCCCAGCAATAAAAACCAAAACAGAATCCCCCTTGCCCTCAAGTAACACCCCAACAACATCTGGATCCAATGCATCATCCTCCGACACTTCTGTCATCTGCAGTCCGAACCCACACCCAAAAACATTTTCCCTTCCCACTCTTATCTGCTTTCCGGAGGGACAACTCTCTCCATGACTCCTTTGTCTGCTCCACGTTCCCCACCAACCCCACCACACCCGGCACCTTTCCCTGCAACCACAGGAAGTTTTATACCTGCCTCTACACCTCCACCCTCACTCCATCCCAGACTCCAAGAAGACTTTCCACATCAAGCAGATGTTCACCTGTACATCTGCTAATGTGTTATACTGCATCCGCTGTCCCTGTTGTGGTCTCCTCTACATCAGAGAAACCAAGCGGAGGCTTGGGGACCGCTTTGCAGAACATCTACGCTCGGTTCGCGATAAACAACTGCACCTCCCAGTCACGAACCATTTAAACTCCCCCTCCCATTCCTCAGACGATATGTCCATCCTGGGCCTCCTGCAGGACCACAATGATGCTACCCAAAGATTGTAGGAATAGCAACTCACAGGGGAACCCTGTAGCCCAATGGTATCAATGTGGACTTCACAAACTTCAAAATTTCCCCTCCCCCTACTGCATCCCAAAGCCAGCCTAGCTCATCCCTGCCTTCCTAACCTGTCCTTCCTCCCACCTATCCCCTCCTCCCATCTCAAGCCCCATCCCCATTTCCTGCTTTCTAACCTCATTCCGCCCCCTTGACCTGTCCATCCTCCCCACCTACATTCACCTTTACTGGCCCCATCCCCACCTCTTTGACCTGCCTGTCTCCTCTCCACTTATTTTCTCTTCTACCCATCTACAATCTGCCTCCCTTTCTCTCCCTATTTATTTCAGAACCCCCTTCCTCTCCTCCATTTGTTTAGAAGGGCCTAGTCCCAAAATGTCAGCCTTCCTGCCCCTCTGATGCTGATTGGCCTGCTGTGTTCATTCAGCTCCACACCTTGTTAACTCAGCTTCTTTCTACGCTGTATGATTCTGCGACCAACATGACGAAGAAGGTGAAAAGAGAAAAGGTATAGAATGCTACTTATCTTTCAGCCTAACAGGTACCTCTGCAGAGACCATTTCACAATCTTGACCTACTTATTTTTTATTGAACAAACTCTATTTACACTTCCACAACAGAGAGTGCTGCAGAGGTGGTAAAATAACAAAATTCTAAGACTTTATGGTGTACTACGCATTACCAAGGATGACTCTCATGTACTTATTTAAGTTGTACAGGATCTTACAGTCTACCCAAGTAGGCAGGTGGAGTCTTCGGTATAACGTCTTGTCCAAAAGACAGCATCTCCAATAGTACAGCTGTCCTTCAGTGTTGCACTGGAGTATTGGCCTTGATGTTGTCCTCAAGCGGCATACAATTCAATCTGGAAACTTAGCATCCACAGTTCTTTCGGTTTTCCTGTAAATCAGGAACAAAAACAGAAGTTGCTGGAAAAGCCCTGCATGTCTGGCAGCATCTGTGAAGGAAGAAACAGAGTTAACATTTCAGGTCCAGTGACCCTTCCTCAGAACTGATGAAGTCAGTTCCGGGAAAGGTCACTGGACCCAAAAGGTTACCTCTATTTCTTCCTTCATAGATGCTGCTAGACCTGCTGAGCTTTTTCAGCAACTTTGCGTCTGTGTGCTGAAATCTTGTGACTCTGAGAAAGACAGCTACTGACTAATGACAACTGCCAAATCGATGAGATGAAAATAATTTTATAATAAGGATTAAAGGCAGAGTTTAGCTATATAAATCATATGAATATTTAAAACTTCAGTCTATTCTGTTAATTTAAGTTCACTTTTTTTCTAAGCACTTATGCATTTTATTGTTAAAAAATGATGACATTTAGAGAATGATGACTCCCAACGAGATTTCTACAGCCTGTATACAATTCAAGCATATCGTATGTATCTGACTGTAATTTGGAATGCTCAGTGTTCCATTTTCAATTTGAAGAGTGCAAATGCTAAATGATGTCTGTCGGGGAATGTAAATAAACATCAGAATGCAATTATGGAAATAAGAGTAGAAGGAACTCATTTGAAAATTCTCCCCTTCATAAACTACCATTAATTCGGCAACCAATCTATTTCTGCCTGTGTTAATGCATGAAAGTTGACAATACCTGGAGCAAATTGTAAGCTGAAATCAACTGTGAACATCATTGTGTAACATTTACTTTAACCCAAGTCGGCCCTTTCACTGTGTGTTGAACTAAACACGGTGAGCAGTAAGGTTACCCTTATTCAGCAAAGCTGTTCAATTTTTGCATGAATGCAGTCACATCTGGTGTTTTGTAGCTGACCTAAACTCATAATTAGCTTCTGTACCTGGACAATATCCATTGTGGGAAATGGTTCCCTCACAGCTGTCAACACCACTCTGTCAACCACTAGAAAGAATGCTGAGAGAAAGCATTTAGAATATGAGACAGAGAGAAAGAGAGAGAGAAAGAGCGAGAGAGAGAGAGAAACAGTAGTAAGTGACAGAAATAAGCGGACAGGAGAGAATATTTGATTTGATTTGATTTAATTTATTTTTGTTACATTTACCTAGGTAGAGTGAAAACTTGTGTTTTGTGTGCAGTGCAGGCAGATCATGTCATACAAAGTGCATAGAATAATAGAATGGAGCGAGGAATCCAGTTCTGAGGAAGGGTAACCGGATCCGAAACACTAACTCTTTTTGCTCCTCCACAGATGCTGCCAGACCTGTTGAGCTTTTCCAGCAACTTTGCTTTTGCTCCTGATTTACAGCATCCACAGTTCTTTTGGTTCTTATGAGGAATGCAATGTGATGATTACAAGGGAAGGTGCACAAAGGCAAATGAGAGACAGTAAAAACAGAGTCAAACAGCCCACAAACAAGCCCTTCAGCCCAACTTGACTGTGCCAACTAGATATTCTAAATGAATTTAGTCTCATTAGCCATGATTTGGCCCATATTACTCTTAAACCCTTTCTATTCATACACACATCCAGATGCTCTTTAATCTGTGGTGCAAGTATGAAATGAGCTGCCACTCTCTCTGGCAGCTCTTTCCAAACACTCACTACCATGTGCATAAAAATGCTGCCCCATAGATCGCTTTTAAATCTTTTCCCTCTCACCTTAAACCTACACCCTTGACTTCATGACACAAAGAGAAAGAAGCAAAGACAACAAATGATAATTCCTCTCAGAGTCCATAAACAAATTTGTGTCATCCTTCCTTTGTTCATAATTGGTAGGTAAGAGATATAATTTCTTATGCCTATTAAATGTGTTCAGCAACAAGTTTTTGTGAGTTTTGAAACAAAGAAGGGTAATCATTCTAACACAATGACTCTGAAAATTACATAATATTTCAATCACTCAACTCACACATATAATCACTCATGCAAAAATTAGAAACAAGCAGAGGTAATATCTTGTTTAAAACTATTATTATCTCAGTCTCATTTTTGGCTAGCTTTTAGTTTCCCTGATTTTAAAGTAAAACAGATTGTCTCATAAAGCAAAGGATTCTCAGTGGGGCTTCAGGTTCACTGTCATCAAATTTCTTAGGTTTCTTTTATTCTGAGATGAACTCAAACTTAGAACAAATTATTTCTTCTGCCTGTTGGCGTCTTCAATTCTATTTCCACTTCCAATATCAAAGTATTAATGTTGATTACCTTATTTGCTTGATGGCATGCAAACAATTTCAATGATTTTTAGTGGAATTCAGTCTGCAAACAGGTTTTTGCTGATTTTAAAAGCAGACAACAAAATGGCTCATTATCATATCACTTTCTACAAGTAGAATGTTCTCTTCCAAATAATGAGGCCGTGCTCATGTTGATTACATTGTCTCTGTTGCTTGTTAATAGTTTGACACAAATAAAAGGTTTAAAAGTTGGACGCAATTTAGTAGCTTTACTTTTGAATAAATCCATTCAATTTCACGGTACCCTTTCAGGAAAGGCCTCTGACTCAACAGCTATGATATATTCCTTTTGTTCTTGCTTATGACAACAGAATGGTTTAAATTCACAAAAGAAGTCAAATGGCCCTCTGGTGTCCATCCTTTCCGTGTGCAGTTTTAAACTATAAAAAATGATTTGAAGTCCAGAATGCACTAAAGCCTGACACAGAGAAAAAGCTCTATAGCTGGAGACAAATGAAATGATGCAGAAGAGAAACAAAACCTGAGAGGCCAAAAATAAAAATGAGATAAAGAGATAAGGAAAAGATGGAGAAAAACAACAGGTAGGTAATGCACTGAAAAATAAAATGGGGCGGAGGGGCAGGAAAAAAATAGAAACAGCAAAATATTGAAAAAAACAGCAAGCCAAGTAAGTAACTGGGAATAAACGTCAGAGGAAGCATCAGGCACTGTTAAGGAGAAGAAAATTAAACCAGCGAGCAAAAACCAGAATGAAGAAATGAGAAGAAAAGCAAGCAGGGGCTTTGACAGAAACAGGAAGAGAACCTCAAAAGAATGACAAAAAACTGTTTAACTGTAAAATGAAAAAAAACACAATGGCAAGAAGTGGAGAAAGAAATGTTCTGTCGTCATTGTGAATTGATTTGAATACAGATCAAACTCTCTGGAAATAGATGGATAGACAGACAGAGAGGCATAATAAAATGTGAAAGGAAGGAGAGAATTATTGTGCGATTCTTGATTTTATTTCTGCTGAATGGATACAAACAGCCATATCACTAACCTCGAAGTGGACTGTGTGACCCATTAGATATGAAAGGAGAGGGAATAAATTGCAGACTTAACAGTCAGTAAACCTCATTCAAAAATGAAATAAAAGCAAAATTTCAGTGATAGCTGAAACAGGAAGGGAATATGAACCTTGTCTAAGTACACTTCAGTCATATTCTGATGGCTATTATCCCCTTTCAAATAAAGGCAGAAGAGGGCTAGCAGTCATTTAAATAGGTACACACAGATCTAACTTAGTTCATTGTACAAATTCACACTGATTCATATTTTCATTAAGGATCAGAAAATGAATCATTGACAACACACACTCACATCCATTGATTCTATTTTAAAATGTTAACAGCATTTCCTTGTTATCTTCCATGTGGATTGGGCATTAATTTTCTCTGATCAGATTGTGAATTTTAATTTCCAATGCAGGACGTTTCACCTCCCTATAAATCCATTCTGGGAATTGCCCAGGAACTTTGGATTTTCAGTAAGGGATCTGTGCAATTTTCTCTGGATGCTGTGAGTTAGCCAAGGAACATTGAGAAGACTGCTGGGTATGGGAGCATGCTGTTTAAGTGACCTACTGCAATGCTCCTTCTTTACGGAATATTTTTCTTTTAAATTATAAAATGTAAAGTGACTGTTCACTCTTTACATCCAATGCTCCCTCATACTCTCCCTATGTCTCATCCATGCCAATCCATTCAATGACAGATGGAACTTGATGTACATCAGTATAAAGTTATTCAGTTTGATATAAAAACACAAAAAAGGCAGAATAGTTTTAAAATGGTCATATGTGTCCAGAGGAATCCAGATGCCCTTGTCTATAAAATAGAAAAAAAAAACAGCTTTCAGGTGCAGCAAGCAATTAGTAAAGTAGAAAGTATTGAAATGTAGTGTAAGTATTAATTTTAGAATTTGGATTTCAGAACAGATGCAAATGGGCATTGCTTAACTATTAAATGATTTCTTATTAAAAACAGGATCTTCTGGAACATGTTTAAATGTAACATCTGTTATAAAACAGATGACTGCAGAATTCTGTGAAAAGATGATTGTACAGAAGGATATGTGGGCAAGTAGGTGAAACATGCAAGATTATTAACTTGTTTTCATATTGGTTAAATGTAGGATTGAGCGAGTTTCAAAATTCAGCACAACAAGACAACGGGCCTGAGTTTAGTTGCAATTTCAGCTTCTCTCTTAGAAAGAATTTAGGGAAGTTTAAGGACCAGGTATATCAGCAAAAGCATTTAACTTGTAAAATTTCCAAGGTAGGAGAGTTTGGGTTAAATCAAAATTTCTGACTACTGTGATCTGGGAAAGCTTAGAATCTCAGATTTGCGAAAAGATTCATGTCGGCAGACTTGAAATGATTCCACGGTGTGCAGTCAAGAAACAGTTATGAAGGAACTTGAAGAATTGAAATAGAAGTGTAATTTTACTGGACTGGAGTCTCTGTAATGGATAGAGTCCAGAAGCAGTTTGAAACTTTGCTGCGCATTTTAAAAACCATTCTTACTAACATACACATTTAGATAGAGTGTTTTTGTTTTGTTTCTTCTCTTGTGCAATAAACCTCTGCCTGATTTTAAAGGAAATCTGAAGTGTCTTGTGAACATGCCTCAAAGAATAGTCACCAACTATATTTATACAAACGTACACAATCTACCTAGCTCTAACCTGTTCCCACTTGTCCCTTTCGACCCGCTCCTTAGTGCCATCAGCTGGCATACTAACATCTGTGACTCCATGACTATTATTTTGAAATGTTCGCCTGCTTTGGAGGGTATTAGCTATGAGGAAAAGTTGCACAAACTTGGTTTGTTTTCACTTGAATGTCAAAAGCTGAGGAGTCACCTGATAGATGTTAACAAGCTATGGAAAATAGATATAAACATAAGTGTATTTACAACTGGGATAGACAGGAATAGAATTATTTTTGATGAGTGAGGCAATCAAAGTTACCTCCTGGAGTGACTAGGAAATTAATGCTTTCCTTTTGTGTCATGGCTTTAGGTTTACTGAAGGATTGGTTGATCATTGGGGATAATAATGAATTATTTTGGTTCTACTTCTGTGTGAATCTAAATGTCCCATGTGTCAACTTAAATATTGAAGAATATTATTGCAATATGAGTGCATCACCAAATAAAGGAATTAGTGAGAAGAGGGAAAAAAAAGGAAACTAAACAGAAACCTTCAAAAACTATCCTGTAGCCTGCACGGGTTACAGGGAGAATAGAATTGAGAAACATATCAGCCATGATCAAATGTAGGAGCAAATTAATAGGCTGAATGGCCTAATTCTGCTCCTTTATTGACTGTTCTTCACCAGCCTCATGTATCTGTGAGTGTCAGATATCTTCTGAGTTTAATTTCTGATAGCTCAGGACAAAAGCCTCACAATCCAGGAGAACAACTGTTTAGGCCTTGGGGGCATTCTATGTATCTCTCTCTTTTCCACTCGTATCTGACTCTCTACTAGGAATCACTGAACAGAAATCAACTAGTGATCTGATAGTAATCCTGACTGGTTTTAATTCCTGCTGTGCTTACTGACACACAGAAAGAAATTGTCTATCTCACCAAAGACAATGAATTAAATTAGTACCTTCCACACTTCAATGATTTATCAGTATCAATTTTGTTTATTTGAGTTCATTGTGTGCATATAATAAATCATTCAAGACAATCAGGTAGAGGTCTAAAATCTAGTTTATAACCTACATTAACAAAAAATCCCAGAGTTGCTCTCATTCTTTATAATGTGACTGAAATCCCTGGAATAGTGTACAGTCACATTACTCACTCCTTACAATCTGCATTTACATCGAAAGTATCGCATGTATCTCGATCCAATCTTTGCCTTCGTGTTTATATTACGTTGCTCACATCATGGCTGGAGCACAAGCAATTAGCTGATGTACATCACCCAGACAGTAGAGGCTGTGCTAGAGTATTTGGATCTGATATAAGGGTAGTACTGTATCCTAAATGGTAGCTGCTGCTTATTTGCTGAGCAGTTTAATAATGGATAAATTAATGAGGATGTGCTGAGCAATTAAAGTGCATTAATAGGTAGCAATTTATCTTGGGCTGAACCTCAGCCCTTCTCTTGAAACGCTGCTGAATCACCCTGGGTGGTGATTTTCATTCCAAATTCAAGAATGCAATCTTTACTTGTGAGCTGAGAAGAAGAAAGTTGGCCACCGCTTCTTCCATGATAGCATCAGTAATTACCATCATACCAGGACATACCCTCATACCAGGACAATGCTGCTGGGCCTGCTGTGTTCATCCAGCCTCACATTTTATTATTTTGGATTCTCCAGCATCTGCAGTTCCCATTATCACTCACCAATACTAGAAGCTATCAGTATAATATGAAAACTAATAAGGATAATGTACAACGCCATTCGACATTGACAGGGCTGCATTGTCTTCAGCGTAGAAAATGAAGGATGAGCTAACTGAGGAGTTTGAGGCAACTGAGAAGTTTGGCAAAAATGATGAGAGAAATTAGTTTTTCTGATAGGGGTGGTGGTGTGTAGAATAAGAGAGAATATTCTTAAAATTAGAGCTAAGCACGATTCATCAAGGCACATAAAAAAAGGGGTTTAGATGCTATGAATGACTCAGGAAGAGTCACCAGACCCAAAGCGTTAGCTCTGATTTTTTTTTCTTCACACATGTTGCCAGACCTGCTGAGCTTTCCCAGCAACTTTTGTTTTTGTGTCTATGAATGACTGGGACGTGTATACTGAGTCGAGCCAAGGCCTGAGAGTTACTGCTCTTCTTGGCAATGAGTCAGAGCAAGATTGGACATGTACATGAGAGAGACAGAAAGCACTTTTGAGGTTGTTGGAGTTAGCTGGCTCGCCGAGCTTATTTGTTGTTTTGCAGATGTTTCGTTACCATTCTGAGTAACATCCTCAGCGCAGCCTCTGATGAAGCGTCAGTGTGTTTTCCCACCCGGTTTTTAAACTCTGGAATCTGTTGGGATGGATTGCCTCAATTCCGGTTTTCCTTCATAGTGGAATGTATATGGGGTTGAGTTCAATCTGTTTATTAATAGCGTGTTTTGTGGAGTGCTATGAAACAAACAAAGAAACAAAGAAACCTACAGCACAGGAACAGGCCCTTCGGCCCTCCAAGCCTGCGCCGATCAAGACCCTCTGTCTAACCTGTCATCTATTTTCTAACAGCCTGTGTCCATTTGCTCCCTTCCCATCCATGTACCTGTCCAAATATATCTTAAAAGACGCTAACGTGTCTGCGTCTACCACCTCCGCTGGTAATGCGTTCCAGGCGCCTGGAACGAAATGCTTCCAGGAATTCTCGTGCCTGTCTCTGCCTAGCCTGTCCCAGGATCTCGGTGTTGTCCCAGTTGAAGTGGTGGCTCTCCTTGTCCATGTGGATTGAGATGAGTGAGTATTGGTCATGTCTTTTTGTAGCCAGTTGGTGTTCATGTACGCTTGTTGTTAAGTTTCCTTCCTGTCATCAGACGAACAGAAAGGAAACTAACTACAAGATGCTTTATGATGTAGAAGGAGGCTTTTTGGGAGTTATGTTAATTTGAAATTGCTCAGGCAATGAATTCCTTGAAAGTGAATCTAATATCGTCAGTTTATGTTCATGCATATGTTCAGGAGATACTGCTTGGAAAGAAATATAATCGATGATGATATTTTAATTTACATGGTCAATTGGTAACTTTAAATCTGCAATTGAGATCTGAAATGCAGGAAATAGGATAGTAACTATCCAGTCATAATCTTCTAGATTTGTACTCATGTCATAGACGCACATTAGCTGTGACCTCACTCCATTACAGAAGATGTATTTATAATGGCCTATATTTGTGTAGATTTCTCTGTCAATTATTTTGAGAAAAAAATGTTTTGTTGCGAACTAATGTCTGTTTTCTTCTGCAAACTTATATACTGCAGTGTCTGGGAAATTAATGTTTTCCTTTTGTGTCATGGTTTTAAGTTTAATGAAAGGTTGATCGTCAGGGATATTGATGAATTCTTTTGATTCTATTTCTGTGTAAATCTAAATATCCCATGTATCAACTCAGATATTGGAGAGTGTTATTACTATGTAAGACAGTCACCAGATGAAAGAGTTGGTGAGAACAGAAAATTATCCCCTGAAAACTTACAAGGAACCTCCAAAAAACTATCCAGTAGCTACAAAAAAACTTTAAAAGAGCCCACAATAAACTAATACTTGATGCACAGCCAGGCTCAGAGAAGGAAAGCTGATTGCATAATTATAACAACCAATTTGTGTACAATTGTCCAACAAAGCTATGGTTCAAACTTGCATCATGCTTTAAACAAAGCTTTTGATGGCTTTTATAAATAACGGAACATGGCACAAAAGTAAAGAACTTTCCTGAGGGTTTATAAAACAGTTTACCTCCCCTGTGAACAAAGTTTCTAATTCTGGGTACCAAAAGGATGTGAGACTTGGAGAAGGTTTCAGAAGAGATTTACCGAAACAGCTCCAGGGATAAAGGGTTTCAAAGAAGCCGAGGTTTCTATGCAAAAAAAACTTAGAAGCCTGAGGGGATTGGATGGAGATAGATAAAGCATTGAAAGATTTAGATACATAAATCGAAAGTTACTTTCAATGGTTTAAGGATTAATTATCAGATGTCCCTGGTATAAATTCATTTAGAAAACATAGAAAACAGAAAAGTACAGCACTGTACTGGCCCTTCGGCCCACGATGTTGTGCAGTGGAATAATCCTAATCCAAAACTAAAATAACCTAATCTACACTCCCCTCAATTCACTGCTGTCCATGTGCATGTCCACGACTCCCACTGGTAAACTATTCCATGCGCTCACAACTCTCTGGGTGAAGAACCTCCCTCTGCCGTCTCCTCTATACCTTCCTCCTACCACCGTAAAACTATGACCCCTCGTGGCAGTCAATCCTGCCCTGGGGGAAAGTCTCTGGCTATCGACTCTATCCATGCCTCTCATTACCTTGTACACCTCGATCAGGTCACCTCTCTTCCCCCTTCTCTCCAGAGAGAAAAGTCCGAGCTCAGTCAACCTCTCCTCGTAAGACAAGCCCTCCAGTCCAGGCAGCATCCTGGTAAACCTCCTTTGCACCCTCTCCGAAGCCTCCACATCTTTCCTATAATAGAGCGACCAGAACTGGGCACAATATTCCAAGTGTGGTCTCACCAGGGTTTTGTAGAGCTGCAGCATATCCTCGCGGCTCTTAAACTCGATCCCCCTGTTAATGAAAGCCAAAACACCATATGCTTTCTTAACAACCTTATCCACTTGGGTGCAACTTTGAGGGAGCTATGCACTTGAACACCAACAATCAATATAAATTGATCAGTAAAAGAACCAGAGGAAATTTGAGGAAAAATATTTAGGCAAAGAGTGATCAGGGTTTAGGATTCTTTCCCTCGCTGATATTGTGGGGGATGCCAATTCCAATCTGTAGAAATGGGGAAGGGTGGGTGGCTGTTGGGCCAAGATTAGGGTTGACTACTTTCTCATCAAAGGAACCAGTGCAGATTCAATGGGAGTCTTTCCGTTATCCATTGTTGCGAAAACATTTTCTAGAGGTGGTCTGCCGAAGCTGCCAAGGGCTAAAAGTAGGTGGTAGGTGATGGAGCAGGGGCTGAAATAAGGAAATACTAGAAACTGAAGAAGCACCATTACCTTGAAGAATTTGTTGATACCAAGTGTACAGGAAATTTGTAATGATTCCCCAAATGTTTGTGTTCTCAGTTGAAGTTTTCTAAAATTGAGATTGAAGGTCTTTTATCGGTAAGTTTATTTTGAGGCCCAGAGTCAAAGCATATAGATGGAATTAGGGTGCAGTTCAGCCATCACTTAATTGAATGATAGAACTGGCTTAAGGGGCCAAATGGACTTCTCATGTTCTTATGTTTCTAAGCCTGATACCCTTAATACACATTTCTAAAGATTAAGATCGGACAAAAACGGATCTATCTTTCTATTAGCTCAGAGGAACTGAACTTAGTTACAGCATCTGCACTGCATTTACTCCTTCACCACCCCATCCAACCACCTTTTTCTGCTACTTCCTCAAAACTGCCCCGACATCTGTTCACAGCTCAATGACAGAGTGTAACTGGGAGCAAGCTTCACCAGTTTAATCAGGAAAATTCTGCAAATGCTCGGAATCCAAACTGAATTTTTTTAAAAATGAGGTGGAATTGCCAGTGTCAGGCAGGAGTGGACAAAATCAGAAGTCAGATGACACCAGGTTATAGTACAAACGGTTGTGTTGAACTCACAAACTTTCGGAGTGCTGCCCCTTCATCAGGTAATGTGTAGAAAAGCATACAGGCACAGAATTTATAGACAAAGAGATTAATGGACAGAGAGATCAGAAGACTATACAAATGGCGTGAGTGGAGTATTGAATAATAAATCTCTGCAGGTGATCAAAAGTGTGAGACTGTGTGAGTGAAGTGTCAACGTCTGAATAGTAAGTGAAGTGCATGATTTATAATCCAAATTACTTGAGACAGAAAGATAATTACAAAAATAAAAATAAGGTGGCACCAGACATAAACCAAATGGCTGGAATAACATGATAGGGAGAAGAGTTGCATGCTGTGGGCCTAACCAAAGTAACAAATAGTTCAAAACTGTACTAATTAAGGAGAGAGATCATCACAAGTTATCAAGGTAATGATGTTAAAACAGGACAGTAAAAAAGATTTTGCAAATACAGAGCAGTGTGGTGGGGTTACATATAGAACAAAATCAACCCAAGATCATGGTTGAGGCTGTCTCCATGGGTATGGAACTTGGCTATCAGTTTCTGCTGGGTGACTCTGCGTTGTTGTGTATCTTGAAGGTCGCCTTGGAGGACCCTTACCCAGAGATCGGACGCTGAATGTTCTTGACTGCTGAAGAGTCCCCCAGTTGCGAAGGAACATTCCCGTCTGGCAATTTTTGCATCTTTCCAATTATCCATTGCCATAGCGTCTGCATAATCTCACCAAGAGACCATGCCGCGGGGTATCCTTGTCTGCAGCATATGAGATAAACAACATTGGCGAGTCACATGTGTGTCTGCTGTATACATGGTGGGTCGTGTTCCCATGTCTGTTGGTAGTGCCCATGTCAAAGATCTGATATGTCTTTCAGAAGCTACCATGACAGTGTTGTATGGGGTTGTGGTCGATGTTGTTCTAAAGGCTGGGTAGTTTGTGCAAACAAAGGTCTTTTTAAGGTTTGGTAGTTGTTTGAATATGAAACGTAGGGGTGTTAGAATAATCTTGGTGAAATGTTCTTCGTCATTAATGAAAGTTGAAGGCTATGAACAACAAGGCATAGTTTCTCCATTCCAAGGAAGTACTGGATAACGAAGGGTAATCTGCTGGTTGTGTTTTGTGTCTGTCTTCTGATGAGATAGTTGCAGTTTTTTGTTGTGGCACATTGGAGCTAGCGATCAAGGGGTTGAGTGTCTTGCCTTAATCTTAAGAGGGCATCTTTTGGCATCTTTAGGTGTTTGTCACATTTCCCCATGTCTGAGCAAATTCTCAGGGCTTGTCCATAGGGGATAGCTTCTTTAACATCGCGCACTGGGGAGCAGATTTGGTCCCCATGGCTGTTCCATGTGACTGGATAAAGAGCTGGTTGTCGAAGGTAAAGGCATTGTGTTCAAGGATGAAGTGGATGGGTTGTAGAATGGTGTCTAAAAATTGGCAGTTGTTAGTGTTGATTACTAAGGCTGTGACAGCAATGCCATTGCTGTGGGAAATGATAGTGTAGAATGCCAAAACATCCATTGTGATGAGGAATGTTCTTAGTTCAACTGGTCCATGGTTGCTGAGTTTCTGTAAGAAATCTATGTCGCAACTATAGATGTGGGTTTCTTGTACAATAGGTTTCAATATGCCCTCGACATAGCCAAAATATGCTGGAGGAACTCAGCACCTGTGGAGGAAGAAGCAACAACAGAAGTAGGTGGAAATGCTGAGCAGGTCTGGCAGCATCTGTGAAAAAAATCAGAGTTAATGTTTCGAGTCCAGAACTGGAAGTTCTCAGGGAGGGTCACCGGACCCGAACTCAAAATTTTTTCTTCACAGGCGCTGCCAGACCCGCTGAGCATTTCCACTAATTTCTGCTTTTGTTCCTGATTTACAGCATCTGCAGTTCTTTTGTTTTTTATTGAGGAAGAAGCAGAATTCACACAGTGTGTCGAATATTCAGAATGGAAAACCCATTTGACTCAGTTACCAATCTAAATTTGGAAGTTACATGGGTCACGAAGGATTCCAATTGTTCTATAGCATGGAAAAGACAAACAAAAAACTTACATTGTGAATATTGGCCCTTTGCCATTGAGTAAGTGAGATACTAGTAGTTATCTCATTATCTTTTTGGAAATGGTATTTACTTCTCTCAGGTTGTCTGACTGTCACATAGACTTTATTCTTTTTTTGCCCCAAAAAGGGAACCTGCTTATTCCCAATTGTGTTCTACTTCTTTCACAGCATGAGCCACCAGCAGGAAATCATGCCATAAAGAGATGGAGAGAAGGAGATATGTTTCTGGCTCATCTTCCTCTTACAATTCTCTACAAAGTATCAACATCCCAAATACTGACTAAAAACATCAGCATCTCAACATTTTAGTGAATTTCCCAATTAATATTGACCTCTATAAAACAGCACTGATTTGATCTCAGATTGAATGACAAATAAGGAGTTAGTTATTTTCGTTATTCTTATCGGATATGTATGGAGAAAATTACAGTAAGGCATTCTGCGGAGATTTTTGTCCGTAAATGTGGATATGTATTTGCATATGTGGTCACAGCTGACCAGCTGCCAACTCCAGGTTCACACATGAAGATTAATATGCTTTCAATCATGGAATATGGATATCATTAGCTGGATCAGCATTCATTACCTACTCCTAATTGCCCTCGATAATGTGAGGGCCAGCAGCCCTCTTAAACTATTGCAGTCCTTTCAGTTAGAGCATGTCTACAGCACAGCTAGCAAGGGAGCTCCAGCTACATTTTGATCCAGCTACAATGAAAGAATGCTGCTAAAGTTCCAAGTCGGAATGGTGTGACTATAACAAGCGACTATCTGGCCCAGTACCCTGCCAAAGGACGACTTTTCAAAATGGCAAACAAATCTAGTAACTTAATATTTGACTTGAGCAACAGTGCAACATATAAATGAAAAGGCTGTCATGTGTAAAACGCTTGGACTGATCTAAGGATATTCATATAGTTCACAACTAATGAAGCAATTCAGAAAAATAAAACTATGTTGTAGGGAAATAATATAAATAAGTGTTTATTTTTTATGAACAGTCTACAATAAAGAGTATATGGAAATCTCAAAGAGTGGTACTGAATTTTGGATTCACGTATTTGGGATTTCATTCCAATTCTTTGTGACAGTAAATCTGCAGTTTAGTAAAGCATGGTGGCAGACAGCTGCTACATGCTATTCATTGGATACCGAAAGTGAAATATTGTCGCTTTGCGATGATTTGAATACACTCTGATTTAATACACAAACTCATTACTCAACGACATTACATGCCTTGAAATAATAAATAAGAATTATGCATGAGTAAGGATGAAGATATAAACATTTACACTGTTTGTATATATAGTGGTGATGCATATTACGAGAATGCAGCATTCATAAATGATTTAAAGCTGGTATTTATTAGAAATTAATGGTGTCTGTAACACCACATGATCACATGTTTTAGAAGTTAAAACATTACCATAACAGTTAGTTATCAGAGCTGTTTATTTTTTGCCTTCATATAGATGCCTTTTTAAGTAGCTAACAGTCCTAAATTGCTTTACAATAACTATCATGACAGGCTGTGGGGCAGATGTTGAACCAGAGCAGCTAAGGGCGATTAGAAGCAAAGTTTTGATGTGGAGCACAAAAACAGGGAGGTTTAAGCAGACGCACTGATTTAAAAAAAAATCTTTTGTGTTTGTTATGCATTTTGGGTGCCTGTCTCTCTAAACAGAAATCAGGGTGTGAAATATTAATTTTTTTGTACCACACATGGACTTTCATCTGAAGATCAGTGCTGGTGTATGTGACACAGAAAAATTCAAAAGCGTTTGGATTTTGAAATGTAATTTTTCAGTAATGTAATACATTACAATGCCACTTTATTAAAAATCCATTCTTTGGTACTTTCAGACTTGATGACTCCGAATCACTTCCAATCTGGTTCCCATTTTCGACTCAATGTAAACATCAACTAATGAAATACTTTGTCCATATTCCCACAGTAAACAAGTTCACTCATTAACCCTGTGCTTGCTGAAATATATCAGTTCCCTGGGAAGAAATGCCTCAAAATTAAAATTCTAATGTTTCTCTAAGACTATAAGACCTGGAGGCAGAATAGACTATTCAGCCCATTGAGTTGTCTGTGTCAGTAAATCTGCTCATTGCTGATTTACTAATCCTCAACTCCAGTTCCCTACCTTACCCTGTGATTCCCTTCCTGATTAAAAATCTGTCTACAATGAACATACGTAATATCCCAGCCTCTATAGCTGTCTGCAGTGATGAATTCCAGAGATACCCACTGAGAGAAAATGTTGTTCCTCACCTTTGTTTTAAATGACCTTTTGATCTGAGATTATACTGTTTGGTCCCAGATCTCCCACTTGAGAAAATAAACTCTCCACATCTGCCCTGTTTGTTCCAATAAGGTTAGCTCTGATTCTTTTAAACATTAATGTGTACAAGCCCAAACTACTCCACCTCTCCACATAGGAATCAATCAAATCAAATCAATCTGGATTGTCCCTAAATCTTTCCTCAGGTAAAAAATAAAAGTTGTTCGCAATATTCCAGTTGTAATCTGAGTAGTGCCTTGTATAGCTGTAGTAAAATCTCCCATATTTTATACATTATTTCCTTTTGAAATAAAGGCATCTGTCCATTTGCCTTCCCTAATATCAGATGAACTTGGATGCTAGCTTTTTGTGATGTGTGACTCTCAAATCTTTCTGTTCTGTAGCTTCCTGCAGTCTTTTTTCACTTAGATAATATTCAGCAGGTCTGTTTTTACTAACAAAGAGCATAAGCTCATTTTTTCACACAATATATTGCCCAGCTTTTGCTTATTCACTCAACCTGTCCTTTGTCCATAATCCTTTTCAGACTCCTTCCCTTATCCTCACCACTTGCCTTACCACATGTTTTTGTGTCATCCACAAACTTGGCTATAGAATATTCACCTCCATCATTAATACATGCCGCGAAGATTGCTTCACAGTATTGTTCTACATCCATCTCACTGCAATCTTTCAACCCTCCAGAAATTCTACAGTCCTCCAATTATCATCACTGCTATATCCCCATATTTCTTTGTTCTACCATATGAGACAAAACTGCTCAACCTCTAAACCCTGAAATTCTCTTTATGGACATCAAGGCCTTTCCATCTCTAGATGTGGGATTTGGAAATGATATCTCCACCCTTCAAAATATGATTGCCTTATCTTTTGAATAAGCAATGCCAATCTGTGTCAATCAAGACAATTGTTTTGATTTCTGGATTATTCTGCTGTACAACAGGGCAGACAGAATAACCGACTTCCAAAAATGCATTATTAGACTGAGGAGATAATTAATGTAGATGCTTATCAGGCATCAGATTCAATGGACAGAGTATAGTTTTCCACTTGCACCATTTGACAATCAGTTCATGTTTAAGACATTTTTAATCTATGAAAGAGTGTCTACAAAATTATATTCTTTCTGCACAAATGTTAGTACCTTGATTCACCATTACACTGCAAAGAAATACTTAGAGAGAAACATTTTGAACTGGTTGCAACGTCATAAAGGACAACATTAGGGCAGCACAGTGGCTCAGTCGTTGGCACTTCTGCCTCACAGCACCAGGGACCTAGGTTCGATTCCACTCTTGACCAACTGTCTGTGTGAAGTTTGTACGTTCTCCTTGTGTCATCTTGGTTGTCCTCCAAGAGCTCTGGTTTCTTCCCCACAGTCCAAAGATTTGCACATTAAGTTGATTGGCCATGTTAAATTGCTCAAAGTGTCCAGGAATGTGCAGGCTAGATGGATTAACCATGGAAAATGCACGGTTACAGGGATTGGATGGGATACTCTTCAAAGGGTTGGTGTGGAATTACTGGGCCGAATAGCCGGCTTCCACACTGTAGGGATTCTATGATAAGGAGTGAGCAGGCATGGTGCCCATTCTCCAGAACAAAGAAGAGAGGGAGCAGATCAATTAGAGGTTGGTTAAATTTAAAAAGTAAGAGTTTAGTAAGGTTGATATTTGAATAAACTTTTCATATTTGTGAATCAGTGCAAAATAAGGAGCATTATATATGAAAACCAAGGGGGAGATAAGGAGAAACAATTTTATACAGTTGTTGTCATAATTTAGAAATTTTTGTAAGTATGTAGAAACACCTTCAATAGCTATCAGCAATATAGCCAAAAAGGAAGAAATAAAGTTAGTGTGGTGCCTAAGGCTGCGCTCTCAGTTGAATGGTCATGGTTTGAACTAATGGTCACAACACCTCAGACAGGGAGCAAGGTTGAGGGTCATAGCAACCTCAGCCACTGTAGGATTGAATTGACTTTGTTAAGATTACTCCTCCTCATAAATCAACTGACCAACCAACAGAGCTAACCAGAGCCATACGTTTTATTCACAATGATCGTGACTTCTTTGGAGATAACTGTTTTGATTCAGAAAAATTTAAAAGAAATTATTTTCTGCTGTACAGTCAGTTTCAAAGAATGAAAAGTGATCTCAAAGTGAAAAATGCTAAATCACTAGAAGGCCAAGGCATGCTTGTTGGATATTATGCATATAATTTACATGCACATCTATATATGAGTATACTGTGGAAGTGATTTTTTTTCACTTTTTTACAGGCAGTGATAGAGTCCCATTGTGAGCCTCAAAGAAAATATCTAGTACATTTGCCAGCAAACTATTGCTGAAAAGAGAGATATGCCGTCAAAGCTTTTCATTGTGTACTCATCAGGACAGATGCAAGAATACCAAATTTCAAAGGAAACAACAATTTATACTGGATATGTGAAAGGTTTCTGATGGGCTGGCAAATGGATTCTAATTGGCTAGATTTAGATTTGTACATTTTTCTTTGTGCTCCTGTATTCCTACTATGACTACAAATGACAATAATATCTAAATCTAAATAAAAGATGTAGCCAAAGGCAAAGGAAGGATCCAGATCAGTCCCCTACCTCTGCTATGAACCCTCACCACCAGAAAAACAAAGCCACAAAGTCATGGGCTTGGAATATGCAGCTGGGGTTAGACATCCTGCACACTTTTGTCTCAATTCAAAAAACGGTTCTGTTCTGACAGGTGCAAGATGAGAAACTTTATTAGCACATTTGTTTAGTTTCACAGCAATGCTTATGTGTTCACATCCTTCACTCCATCTCCTCGTTAACTATAATCAATGAACAAAAAAGGGGAAAAACGAAATATACAGTCAACCACAACCTGCAGCAACTCATATAACTGACCTATCTAAATATTTTGTCGTATCTTTAAGGAGAAGTGACACGTGTCCGTAGCTGCCTCAAGGCTGTGTTGCATCCTGCACGTTTCTCTGAAATGATGTATGACAGACAACATAGACTCTATGATAACAGCCAGTAAGCCACAGGAGGACATGAAAATCCTTTCCAGATTGCCAACAGCTCATTTATGATTTGATAATCTGTATTTTATTGCAGATTCATTTCAACAGAATTTAACACTCTGAGGTAGTGATATCTTTTGTTGAAGGCTTAGCATGAGCCTCTAAACAGTCGAGATGAGTCATTTTCACTCTCTGAGGTGATTAGATAATTCTTACCACTTTTCTCATTAACATGTTACCCTTGACTCCCAAGACCAATCCCCACAAAGGTTATGTGCTTCTGTTGTACTGTATTGTACGGTGGCTTAGTGGTTAGCACTGCTGCCTCACAGCACCAGGGACCCAGGTTTGATAACCACCTCGGGTGACTGTCTGTGTGAGTTTGTACATTCTCTCCGTGTCTGCATGGATTTCTGCCACGTGCTCTGGTTTCTTTCCAAAAATGCCTTGGAGAATTGGCCATGTTAAAATACACATAGTGTTCAGAGATGCCTAGATGGGGTGAATCTGGTTGGGGTGCTCTTTGAGGGATAGATGTGGACTTGTTGCTCTAAAGGGCCTGTTTCTATGCTGTAGAGATTCAATAATGATCTGAAAGTATATTATTTTCTTTGCACCAGTCCTAAATGAAGTGCAGGAAGGCAATCAATAACAAAGACATTTCCTTCAAGAAAGAAGCTTACTTGGCCCTCCATGCATGACTTGTCTCTTGGAATGACCAAATCCAATTTGTCCATGCTCTCTGATTAAGGGTCTAGGCCCGAAACATCAGCTTTTGTGCTCCTGAGATGCTGCTTGGCCTGCTGTGTTCATCTAGCTCCACACTTTGTTATCTTGGATTCTCTAGCATCTGCAGTTCCCATTATCACTTGTCCATCTCCCTTACTTTCTTCCGGTAGTGCTGTATCTCATTTTCCTTTTCAGATATATATTCAATTTATTTTTGGAAGTTTACTATCATTTCTACTTCTGTCATTCTTTCACTCAGTACATTTCTGATCAGAGCTATATGAACTGTTTCACCTCGTCTTTCTCTTTGTGTATTTGCCTATTTTCTTTAGCCACTAACTAATAGGCTTCTTGCCAGTAGGAAGACTCCCTGCCTACCCAGTCTAAACACGTTAATTTTGCCATTTTCAAGAGTGTAAAGTTTTGCCGAACGTGGACACATTTTGTTGAAGCTTTTCACCTTGCACTCATCAGAATAGATTTCGAGAATGTCAGAACAAAAGGGAAAACAACATTCATCCTGTATGATACTGCAGTCCTGACTGGCTGGCAAGTGGACTCTAGTTGGCAGTGGCATCGCTATGGAGAATGAACCAGTTAATGACCATTCAGATGAATAAGAAAAACTAACAGTGCACTGGAATTCATTTCAAACAGGATAGAATTGAAAACAGAGATGATGTATTAGATTTGTACAGAAACTGAATTAAATTGCAATTAGAAAAGGCTGTACGGTTTTGATCTCTGTGTTTGCACAGAGGCACTTTGAAAGGTGCAAAAAATGAATTAAGATTTTGTAAGAATGAAAAGGTTATTCCTATCAGATAAAAAGAAGTCAAACTAGCTTTGTGACTGTTTTCCTTTGGAAAGGCAATCTAAATCATGACAATGAAGGTCTTTAAGATTACAAATGGTTTTGATTGTACAGAAAATGTTTTCATTCACACAGGAAACCAAAACCAAGAACCATAAAGGTGAGGCAGTCATTAAGAGACTCAATATGGAATTTTGCAAACATTTTACATAAAGAACAATAAGGATGTGAAACTGAATGAAAATTTAGTTGTAATGTATAGCACAGATGCACTTAAAGGGTTGCTGCTAGCTACATAATGTAGATATACTCACTGTATCAGAGATAATGGGAACTGCAGATGTTGGAGAATCCAAGATAATAAAGTGTGAAGCTGGATGAACACAGCAGGCCAAGCAGCATCTCAGGAGCACAAAGCTGACGTTTCGGGCCTAGACCCTTCATATGGTTAGGGAGGATTTAGACCCAGCGATAATTCCAATACAAGATGACATGCGACTTGGAGGGGAATGTAACAAGTGGTAGTGTTGGATATTCCTGTTCCCCCTATTCCTCTAGCTGGTGGAAGTCACAGGTTTATTTGCTGCTATCAATGGAGGCTTCACACATTGTTACAGTGAATCTTGTGGGTGCTACAACAATTGCTAACATTGCATTCCTGTATTCAAGGGGGTGAATGTTTAAGATGCCAGTTTTTTTCTCTCTTGGATAGTGTCAAGCTTCTTGAGCATTATTGGAAGTACACTCAGCTAGAGAATGTTCCAACATACTCCTGATTTATGTTTTATGGATGGTGGATAGTCTCTGGGAGTGATGATGTGAATTACTCACCACAGACTTCACCTTTTGGGCCTTTGCTTGTAGTGACACTATCTGTATGGATGATCCAGTTCAATCTCTAGTCAACATAATCCTGGGATGTTGAAAATGCTACAGCCAAAGTGAAATGATTAGATTTACTTTTGTCTCTCGCCTACATTTCACATTCCCAAATTGAGAAACATTTTGCAGGATTCCAGGGAAAGAAACCAAAGCTGAATCAAATGATAACTTTACCAAAATTCAAAAGTGGGCTGTCCAGCCTCAATCAATGCATTACTATTCATTGATTTCATCCACCTGGCACTGCACTGCCTCCCCATGGTAAAGGTGATAGAGTCATCATAGGGTGGACCAAAGGGCTGCTCTGTCATTACAGAGAGACAACCAGTGGTGGTTAAAACTGAGAATCACTACGCCTCAAGTGAGGCAAGAGGCTCAGAAAGAGAATCGTTTCTGGTAATCTCAGCAGGTGCAGGAATTGAGCCCACACTGCTGCCATCACTCTGCTAAAGGAAAGCAGCCAACAGAGTGGGCTCAACTCCTGCACTCTCTGAGGTTATCACTCTACTTCTCAACTTCACCCCTCACTTGAAGTGTAGTAATCCCTAGGTTAAATTACCACCATGTCTCTCTGGCTCCCTGTCTAATGAGAGAATTGTCACCTGGAACTGTAGCAATTGGCCCAGAGAAATTGTAATATGAATCATCTTTCTGTTGTTATACACTTGAAAATAACAGAGTCCACACTTTTAGGGAAAGCTTTATTTCTGTTATATGGGTAGAGCAGATGGCCCAGTGATATTATCTCTGGAACATGAATCAAAAGACCTGGGTAACGTTCTGGGGACCTGGGTTTGAATTCTGTCGTGGCAAATGATGGAATTTGAATTAAATAAAAATCTGGAATTAGGAGTCTAATGATGGCCATGAAACCATTGTCGATTTTCAGGAACAATAAAACCATCTGATTCATAAATTCCTTTAGGGAAGGAAACTGCAATCCTTACCTGTTCTGGCCTACATATGACTCCAGACCCACAGCAATGTGTTTGACTCTTAACTGACTCAATTAGGGATGGACAATAAATGTTGGCCTAACTAATGATGCCATCACACATTCTTTCATCATGTGAAGAGTGCGCTTGATTGTTCAGACAAACTGCTATTTGTCCACTGTGGTCAACAATGGATAAACAAATCATCGGATCATAGAATCCCTTCTTCCCTTCGGCCCAACCAGCCCACACCAGCCCTCAGAGCATATTAGCCCCTCAGCCCTCAGCTCCCCCTATAACCCACCTAATCTTACATTCCCAAATACTACGCTCAATCTAGCATGGCCAATCCACCTCGCCTGTACATCTTTGGATTGTGGGAGGAAATCAGACCACCCGGAAGAAACCCACACAGACTCGGGGAGAATGTGCAAACTCCACACAGACAGTCGCCCGAGGGTGATCATTCAAATGTTAAAAAAAGGATGGAAGTGGAGAAAGAAACACATAAATTAATTCTCATCTGGTTTTCATCTGAGTTGCTTTCAGTCATTTTCTGAAAATTAATTTTTACTTCCCGGAAACTCTAGGGCAATATGCAAGAGTTAAAACCTTGTTTATCTGAGGGAACATTACTTTAGGCTGTCAGAGCTGCGCCCAGTCAGGGTACTCTTTTGACGATTGCGGGAACAATGAAGAAACTGTTCATTATTGTCTTACTGTCTGAAGGGATGCCTGAAGCAGTTTCATTAGCATTGTTCAATAGAAATTAGGATAGATTAAGTTATAGAATTGTAGACAACAAATGGAAGGCATTCAGCCAATCATCTGAGCTATCCATTTTGTGAACTTTCCCCATGGCTCTGTAACTTTTCCTCCTTTTCAAATAATTTGCAAGCGCCCTTTTCAAATTTACTTTTGAATCTGCTTTGAGCTCACTTTCAGGTAAGCATATTTCAGTTCCAACTTGTTGCATTAAAAAAAATTCCACAAGTTACCTCAAATTTGCCTTCTTGTCAGACACATTAAATTATATAATTTACGCTTAAAAACGGGCCCCCTTGCAAAAATATGGAAAATGTCGGGGATTCCAACTAATTGGTCACTCTTCTAAGGAATTGGTACAGGGTTAATGTACTAAGTGCTCTCCTTCTGTGCATTGTTCTATAACAAAGAAAAAAAGAACAAAATATTAAATACAAATTGAAAAATAAAGCGTCAGGATGTGCTGTGAGTTGGTTTCTGAGAGTGCTATGTTGCATAAGGCAGGATCATGGAGTGATGCCAGCCTGCAATTCTTTGCTGTGGGCTCATTAATTGTAAGATCAGCATCTGCACTTCTCTCCCAGGAACGCACAAAAACTATCACCTTTCGTTTTATAGAATCGTGAACAAAATCCACCCATTAAAAACAGCTTGAAGCAAGTGAACCTGAGGACATTCAACAATAGCACACATACAGCCTCCACTCGGGCACACTATTAAAGGCCATTTGTGTTTCTTTCGTGGAGTGCATCCTAAAACTCATTTCTCTTTCACTCCCCAAGCATTGAATGAAAGTGTAAAAAGTGGCAGTGAGTCTGTGATGCTAATACAAATTAATCATTATTTTCTCAATGCCGAATACATGTTTGAAAGCTGATTCAACGAGTAATTGGAGGCATATGGTTCCCTTTTTATGATGCCATTAAGTAACACATTATGCCGTATGATTGGTAAATGGATATTATAAGCTTTTTTTCTGTGATTTGAATAGGGATGGAAGTTACTAATTAAAAAGTAAAGAAGCACATCATTTTACATAGCTTGTTAAATGACCATCGGAAATCTCAAATTGTTATTGACTGAAGGTGATCATCTCAAGACGATAGACTTGGGAACCCTGCAGCCCAATGGTATCAATGTGGACTTCACAAGCTTTAAAATCTCCCTTTCCCCCACTGCATCCCAAAACGAGCCCAGCTCGTCCCCTCCCCCCACTGCATCCCAAAACCAGCCTAGCTCGTCCCTACCTCCCTAACCTGTTCTTCCTCTCACCTATCCCCTCCTCCCACCTCAAGCTGCACCCCCATTTCCTACCTACTAACCTCATCCCGCCTCCTTGACCTGTCTGTACTCCCCGGACTGACCTATCCCCTCCCTACCTCCCCACCTATACTCTCCTCTCCATCTATCTTCTCTTCTATCCATCTTCGGTCCACCTCCCCCTCTCTCCCTATTTATTTCAGAATCCTCTCCCCATCCCCCTCTCTCTGATGAAGGGTCTAGGCCCGAAACGTCTGCTTTTGTGCTCCTGAGATGCTGCTTGGCCTGCTGTGTTCATCCAGCTCCACACTTTGTTATCTTGGATTCTCCAGCATCTGCAGTTCCCATTATCTCTCATCTCAAGACGATTGTAGGGTAAGAATCTCAGCTTCCAGTTTGGAGACAAAGTAACTGACTTTTTTTCATCCGTTTTTTGATGTTTGAGGGGTAAGTATTCATCAGAACACCGCGGGAGATCTAACTCTTTCCCCAAAGCTTCACCAGAATTTTTTTTGCATTCAATTGAGAGGTCAAATAAGGCCCAGGTTAACATTGCCCAAATGGCAGCATGTGTTACTTGCATGGGATGTAGGCACCACTGGCCAGACCTGCATTTGTGTTCCATACCTAAGTATTCTCGAGAAGGTGGTGGTGATTCCCCATTTGGAACTGTTGAAGCCCATCAGGCCCATCATCCCTACAGTGAAGAAGTGGCGTCACAGAAGCATTATGATGCAGAAGGAGGTCTTTCGAACCAGTATACCCACAGCAGCTGTTCAAGTAAGCAACATTATTACCAGTTTCCTGCTTTTGCCCCCTACCCTTCTATATTTCGTTTCATCCAAGTAATCATCTAATGTCTCTGTGAATGTCTCTATTGAATCTGCATCCACCACACTTCTGGGCAGTGCATCTCAGACTCTAACTACTCATTGAGCAAAAGAGATTTCCTCCACATCATATTTGTCCGTTTTGCAAATCAATTTAAATCCGACCCCTCAGGGTCTTGATCCTTTCACGAACTCCAAATATTTCTGCCTATGTGCTCTATCCAGTTTGCTCATGAATTGGAAACTTCTGTCAGATCTCCTCTTAGCCATCTTCTCTTCAAGGACATTTGGCAGCATCCGTGGCAAGAGAAACATTATTCTATCCTGTTCTGAAGGAGAGTGATACTGGACTAAACATGTTAGCTCTCTCCACAGATGTTGTTACACTGCTGACTTTCTCCAGCACATCCTGAGTTTTGTTTCCAGCATCCACAGTATCTTGCTTCAATTCTCACCAAGCTCCTTCTTCTTCAATCTGTCATTAGAATGGAAATTTCTCACATCTGGACTCCCTCATGCAAATCAATCCTGCACTCTCGTCAACATGTTTTCATTATTCCTATAACGTGGTACACGGAACTGGGTTCAATACTTCAGCTCAGGGTGCTAGATGACTCACAGAAAGTTTGCAGTTGGTGGTATTCAATGTATCTATTGTCCTTGTCTTTCTGGATTGTTGTAGTCGTAGATTTGGACTGTGCTGGCAAAGGAGCCATGATGAGTTGCTATAGTCGACTTCGCAAACGGAAAACACATCTGTCACTATGTGTTCGTGCTGGAGCAAATAAATTTTGGGGTTAGGGATGGAGGGCTGATCAATTGGATTGCTTTGTCCCAAATGTGGAGTTACTCAAATGTCGCATTCATTCATCTAAGTGGACACTTGTGGCTTGTACATTGTGGACTAGATTTACACAGTCAGATGAGTTATTCACCACAGGGTTCCAAATTGTCCTTCTTTTCTTGTAAATCATTGTAAATTTGTATTTATATGGTTGGTTCAATTCCAAACAAGCTATTCCAGGAGAAACAACCTGTGGTAACAAAGTGTGGAGCTGGATGAACACAGCAGGCCAAGCAGCATCTCAGGAGCACAAAAGCTGACGTTTCAGGCCTAGACCCTTCATCAGAGAGGGGGATGGGGAGAGGGAACTGGAATAAATAGGGAGAGAGGGGGAGGCGGACCGAAGATGGAGAGAAAAGAAGATAGGTGGCGAGGAGAGTATAGGTGGGGAGGTAGGGAGGGGATAGGTCAGTCGAGGGAAGATGGACAGGTCAAGGGAGGTGGGATGAGGTTAGTAGGTAGGAGATGGAGGTGCGGCTTGGTGTGGGAGGACGGGATGGGTGAGAGGAAGAACAGGTTAGGGAGGCAGAGACAGGCTGGGCTGGTTTTGGGATGCAGTGGGTGGAGGGGACGAACTGGGGTGGTTTTGGGATGCAGTGGGGGAAGGGGAGATTTTGAAGCTGGTGAAGTCCACATTGATACCATTGGGCTGCAGGATTCCCAAGCGGAATATGAGTTGCTGTTCCTGCAACCTTCGGGTGGCATCAATGTGGCACTGCAGGACGCCCATGATGGACATGTCATAGATTTTGGGACCTCTACATCGCCGAGGCCAAACACCAACTCTCCGACACCTCTTCCTACCACCCCCTTGATCATGACCCCACCCCCGAGCACCAAACCATCATCTCCAACACCATTCATGACCGCATCACCTCAGGAGACCTCCCACCCACAGCCTCCAACCTTATTATTCCCCAACCCCGCACGGCCCGTTTCTATCTCCTGCAAAAATCCACAAATCTGCCTGCCCTGGTCGACCCATTGTGTCAGCCTGTTCCTGCCCCACCGAATTCATCTCCACCTATCGGGACTCCATTTTCTCCCCTTTGGCCCAGGAACTCCCTACCTATGTTTGTGACACCACCCACACCCTCCACCTCTTCCAGAACTTCCAATTTCCTGGCCCCCAACACCTCATTTTCACCATGGATGTCCGGTCCCTATACACCTGTATTCCTCATGCAGATGGCCTCAAGGCCCTCCGCTTCTTCCTGTCCCTCAGGCCCGACCAATCCCCCTCCACCGACAACCTCATCCGCTTAGCCGAACTCGTCCTCACCCTCAACAACTTCTCTTTCGATTCCTCCCACTTCCTTCAGACAAAGGGGGTGGCCATGGGCACCCTCATGGGCCCCAGCTATGCCTGCCTCTTTGTAGGTTACGTGGAACAGTCCCTCTTCCGCACCTACACAGGCCCCAAACCCCACATCTTCCTCCGTTACATTGATGACTGCATCGGCGCCAACTCTTGCTCCCCAATGGAGCTCGAACAGTTCATCCACTTCACCAACACGTTCCACCCAACCTCAAGTTCACCTGGGACATCTCCAACACATCCCTCACTTTCCTGGACCTCTCAGTCTCCATCTCAGGCAACTAGCTAGTTACTGATGTCCATTTCAAGCCTAACAACTCCCACAGCTACCTAGAATACACCTCCTCCCACCCACCCTCCTGCAAAAATTCCATCTCCTATTCCCAATTCGTCCGCCTCCGCTGCATCCGCTCCCAGGATGAGGCAGTCCACTCCCGCACATCCCAGATGTCCAAGTTCTTCAAGGACTGCAACTTTCCCCTCACAGTGGTCGAGAATGCCCTTGACCACGTCTCTCGCATTTCCCGCAACACATCCCTCACACGCCGCCCCCACCAAAACTGCCCAAAGAGGATCCCCCCTCGTTCTCACACACCACCCCACCAACCTCCTGATACAACGCATCATCCTCCGACACTTCCGCCATCTACAATCCGACCCCACCACTCAAGACATTTTTCCATCCCCACCCTTGTCTGCCTTCCGGAGGGACCACTCTCTCCGTGACTCCCTTGTTCACTCCATACTGCCCTTCAACCCCACCACACCTGGCACCTTCCCCTGCAACCGCAGGAAGTGCTACATATGCCCCCACACCTCCTCCCTCACTCCCATCCCAGGCCCCAAGATGACATTCCACATTAAGCAGAGGTTCACCTGCACATCTGCCAATGTAGTAGACTGTATCCATTGTACCCGGTGTGGCTTCCTCTACATTGGGGAAACCAAGCGGACACTTGGGGACCGCTTTGCAGAACACCTCCGCTCAGTTCGCAATAAACAACTGCAGCTCCCAGTCGTGAACCATTTCCACTCCCCCTCCCATTCTTTAGATGACATGTCCATCATGGGCCTCCTACAGTGCCACAATGATGCCACCCGAAGGTTGCAGGAACAGCAACTCATATTCCGCTTGGGAACCCTGCAGCCCAATGGTATCAATGTGGATTTCACCAGATTCAAAATCTCCCCTTCCCCCACTGCATCCCAAAACCAGCCCAGCTCGTCCCCTCCCCCCACTGCATCCCAAAACCAGCCCAGCCTGTCTCTGCCTCCCTAACCTGCTCTTCCTCTCACCCATCCCTTCCTCCCACCTCAAGCCGGACCTCCATTTTCTACCTACCACCTCATCCCGCCTCCTTGACCTGTCATCTTCCCTGGACTGACCTATCCCCTCCCTACCTCCCCACCTACACTTTCTCCACCTATCTTGTTTTCTCTCCATCTTCGGTCCGCCTCCCCCTCTCTCCCTATTTATTCCAGTTCCCTCTCCCCATCCCCCTCTCTGATGAAGGGTCTCGGCCCGAAACGTCAGCTTTTGTGCTCCTGAGATACTGCTTGGCCTGCTGTGTTCATCCAGCTTCACACTTTGTCATCTTGGTTCTTTGATGATGTTGGCAGTGAGAAGTGTAAATAGAGCCCATGGATAGAAGATATGAGATGAGAAGGCATAGAGCTGGATGAACACAGCAAATGAAGCAGCATCAGAGGAGCAGGAAAGCTGGCGTTTCAGGCCTAGACCCTTCTTTAGAAAGAAGACTGATTTCTGAAGAAGGGTCTCGGCCCAAAACGTCAGCCTTCCTGCTTGTCTGATGCTACTTGGCCTGCTGCGTTCATCCAGCTCTACACCCTGTTATTTCCGATTCTCCAGCATTTGCAGTTCTTACTATCACCATGGGTAGAAGGTTGGCTTCTGTGATGGTCTGGGCAGTACACACCGCCTTCTATCGTTTCTTACGTTTAAAGGCAGAGCAGTTGCCTTACCAGGACATTGTGCACCCAGATAGTATGCTTTTGTGATGCATTTGTAAATGTTGGCAAGAATTCTTAAGGACGTGACAAATTTCCTAAGCCGCCTGAGGAAGAAGGATCATTGTTGTGCCTGGAGAGAAAGCAGGAGAATGGGGTTCAGAAACATATCAGCCATGGTTAAATGAGCCAAAAGACCTAATTCTACTCCGATATGAACTGATCTTGTCGTGCCTAATATACTCCTCAGCATTAACCCTTCAGATTCTTACAAGCTTAGACAACTTCTGACATTTTCTTGGTAAGATCAATAACTCCAATTGTGCATTCTGGAAGATTACATTTGTAAACAAACATATTACTATTTTAAACTAGATGCTGGTGTAAATATAATTGAATTATCAGACCACAAACTATAGCTACTACATTTTATCTGCAGTTAACAGAAACCCAGTTACATGGTCCAGAGGAATTGGGCAAGAAGTCAAGGGAAATTTATAGCTTACATTAAGATAAAAGGACAAGCAGGTAATGGGAATATCATACATTCTGCAGAATCAGGAATTCTTCCTTTGATGTCAGACAAGCTGGTATAACCTCAATCTTATCAGGAAAATAGAAGATATTAATAAACAAGAATCCAGGACAATTACAGAAAAGACTTTTTTAAAAATTATTGAAATAATAGCAAAATTCTACAACAGTTCCAAATTTGAAAGAAAGGCAGAAAGTGCATGCGAAACTCAGCAAGTTTAGCAGTATCTGTGGAGAGAGAAACAGAATTAGTGTCTTGAGCCCAATATGAATCTTCTTCAGAACTGTTCTAAGGAAGAGTCATTCTGGGCTCTTTATGTCTGGAAATGCCATTTCAGACTTGAAGTTTCTCCGGTATTTTTCAAAAGCATTTACTGATCTGGGAAGACATAAGATCAAATTCAGAAATTTTTAGTGAAAACATGCTAAACCAGAATGTTTTTTTAAGCCTGCAAAGACCCCATAACAAGTAATGAAACAAGTCCAATTTAGATGGAAGAGATGGGCAGGATGGGAGGACTTTTTCCTATCTCTTAACCGAGAGTGGAATTCTGGAATTGTTCCAGTCAGTAACTCAACAGTATTCTTGGCATTTGTGCAGACTTAACTAAATTTAACAACATAATCTGGCCTTAATAAGTTACCTGATACATTCAGTGGACAACAGCTTGGTAAAGTTGTCCGTAAGTATCATGTTCATGAATTGGATGAGAACCGCATTTTCTCACAAGTCCCTCTGGATGTGAAGTCAAGGTTTCTAATGGTCTTTAGTACTCAGTTCAGGAGGGTTTAATATAATGCCAGACCTGGAAATTTTCCAAAATACCATGTTAAACATTCCACAGAACCTCAAAGGAGTAATGTATCAAATCGATTGCATCTTAACGCATAGCAAATCCCTCAAAGAACTTGAACTGGGGGTTAAAGCATTTTTAAACCAGCTACAAGAGGAAAACCTGACTCTTGAGGAAAATTTGAATGCTGGGTAAGATCTATTTGTTTCCTAAGGCATATTGTGGCTCAATGAATGACCAACATTACTAAATTCCCAGCCTTGATTTGACATACAACTTCACCGTATTGTTGAGATTCAAAGACATATCAGAACAATTAAAATACTGTTTGTGCCTGCAAGATGGGTAGAAAGCTCCAAACTCAGCTTTCCCATCTTACAGAAAAAAAATGTACTTTCAGGTCTCGGAGTCCAGGAAGTCAGAGAGTTCATGACCTATAATGAGCATTTTGTTGCAGCAATTAAACTTTGAGATTACTTACCTCCCCCAACACTCAACCCTGCCTCTACAATCTGCATCAGGTAGAAAATTGGAACAGAACTGAGCCATTTGGCCCTTCCAACCACATGGTTGATCATCCAACTCAGCGCCCTGTTTCTGCTTTCTTCCAAAATGCTTTGATCCCTTTAATCCTAAAACCAAATCAATCCCACTGTTGAAAACATTGAATGTTTTGGCCTCAACTGCTTTCAATGAAAGACGATTCAACAGGCTCACTACTCTCTGGATGAAAAATGTCTCTTCAGCTTAGCCCAGAATGACTTGCCAAGTACCCTTAGACTGTGATACTTGGTTCTAGATCACTAGTCATCAGGAACATCCTTCCTGTATTTTCCTTGTCTAATCCTATTACGATGTTATAGGTTTCTACAAAATCCTCCCTCATTTTTCTGAATTCAAATGAATAGACTCCTAACTGATCCAGATGTTTTTATTTTTCAATGCATCAGTCCTGCCATCTCAGGGATTAGTCTAGTAAATCTTTTTCTGCACTCTTTCCATAACCAGGACATCCGTCCTCAGATAGGAGTCCAAAGCTGCACACAATACCCTGATGTGGTGTCACCAAGGCCCTGTATATTGCAGAAAGATAGCCCTGCTCCTGTGCTTGACCCTCTCCCTATGAAGGCCATTTGCCTCCTTCACTGCCTGCTGCACCTGCATCCTGCCATCTCAGGGATTAGTCTAGTAAATCTTTTTCTGCACTCTTTCCGTAACCAGGACATCCGTCCTCAGATAGGAGTCCAAAACTGCACACAATACCCTGATGTGGTGTCACCAAGGCCCTGTATATCGCAGAAAGATAGCCCTGCTCCTGTGCTTGACCCTTTCCCGATGAAGGCCATTTGCCTCCTTCACTGCCTGCTGCACCTGCATGCTTACTTTCCGAGACAGTATCTCCCTTCTCCAATCTTTTGCCATTTAGATATTAAGCTGCCTTCCTGCTTTTGCTACCAAAATGGATAACTTCACATTTATCATATTGCATTGCATCAGCCACTCTTTGAAGAATCTGACCGAATTAAATACTTTAAAGCTGAAGCCAGTGTTTCATTGCTCAACATACAGTAGCCAATTTGCTCTCGGTGAGTTCCTATAAACAGCACTGTAATAAGGATGGTACAACCTACTCTTTGGAGTTGGGTAAAGGATGAACACTAGACCAAGTTTCAAGGCTTACTTCCAGATCTTCAAAGTAGTGTTAAAGGTCATTTTACATCCACTTGAAAGGGAAAAGGGAACTTCACTTTCATGGCATATCCGAAAGACAGTATAGGTGTATGTTTATTCCCTTGGTGGAGACAATGAAAGGCTTTGATCAAACAGATTTTGTATGATATGGACTTATGAGGGAGGAAGAGAAATGGGATGAGAAAGAGAGAGAGAGAGAGAGAGAGAGGGAGAATTAGCCTATTGAAGTCATCATTAATTAACTCACATGCCAAAAAATGACAATTGGTAAGAAGCAGATAGTCTCATCTGTCAGATAAAGGAAAAAAATGGATTCATAAAAATCGAAGCCAGTCTTTTATTTTCTATTCAAGATGCCCATAACATGCTGAATTATCCGTTTGAACAAGAGGGAATACTTCACTTACATACCAAGATGATTGTACACAACTGACAGTTTTGCTTGGAGGCTTCAGGATATTTATTATGTAACTGATGTAGTAACATAACGTTTCTTTCATGTGCCTGACCTGTGTGATCAAAGGAGATTTAGGTTAAGATTGAATATGTGAGTGCTCACACCATTTTAGTGGGGGCTATGTTGACAGAAGGAGCTGGAAATTCTAGCTGTGAAAAGCTTTTGATTCCACAATGAAATCAAAACAAAAAGGATTACACGGTTCCAATTTTTAGTTGTGTTCACCTATTATTGTTTAACAAAGTATTAATAATCTTATCATTTACCTTATGTTCATTACAACTTGCTCATTCTGTGTTTGTTAATTCTCGGTTTTAGATCACTACGCCTTATCAAACTGATTCAGTCACTGATAAATAAATAGCATGTTCTTATCCTTTTTCTCATATCTGACTAATTATGTAGGATACTCAGGCTACCGACCTGTTGATCTGCTTATTTTGGATGTGGATGATTCTGCATTAAGACAAGTTGTTGCTGTTTACAATGAGTCATTGTAGAGCACGGGGTTTGATTAGCTCAGTTAGCTAAAACAGAGTGTTTTCAGCAGTGTGGTTTTAATTCCTACGCCAGATGAGATGACCATAAAGGAGTTCCTTTCTCAACCTTTCTCCTCGCCTGTTGTAGGTGGCCCTCAGGATAAACCAATTCAAGATTGACAAGTCGCCAGGCCCAGACCAGATTTGTCCTCGGCTGCTTTGGGAAGCGAGAAATGAAATTGCTTCACCACTTGTGAAGATCTTTGCATCCTCGCTCTCCACTGGAGTCGTACCTGAGGACTGGAGAGAGGCAAATGTAATTCCTCTCTTCAAGAAAGGAAATAGGGAAATCCCCGGCAATTACAGACCAGTAAGTCTCACGTCTGTCGTCTGCAAGGTGTTAGAAAGGATTCTGAGGGATAGGATTTATGACCATCTGGAGGAGCATGGCTTGATCAAATACAGTCAACACGGCTTTGTGAGGGGTAGGTCATGCCTCACAAACCTTATCGAGTTTTTTGAGGATGTGACTAGAAAAGTTGATGAGGGTCGAGCTGTGGATGTGGTGTATATGGACTTCAGTAAGGCATTTGATAAGGTTCCCCATGGTAGGCTCATTCAGAAGGTCAGGAGGAATGGGATACAGGGGAACTTACCTGCTTGGAGACAGAATTGGCTGGCCAACAGAAGACAGCGAGTGGTAGTAGAAGGAAAATATTCTGCCTGGAAGTCAGTGGTGAGTGGGGTTCCACAGGGCTCTGCCCTTGGGCCTCTACTGTTTGTAATTTTTATTAATGACTTGGATGAGGGGATTGAAGGATGGGTCAGCAAGTTTGCAGACGACACAAAGGTCGGAGGTGTCGTTGACAGTATAGAGGGCTGTTGTAGGCTGCAGCGGGACATTGACAGGATGCAGAGATGGGCTGAGAGGTGGCAGATGGAGTTCAACCTGGATAAATGCGAGGTGATGCATTTTGGAAGGTCGAATTTGAAAGCTGAGTACAGGATTAAGGATAGGATTCTTGGCAGTGTGGAGGAACAGAGCGATCTTGGTGTGCAGATACATAGATCCCTTAAAATGGCCACCCAAGTGGACAGGGTTGTTAAGAAAGCATATGGTGTTTTGGCTTTCATTAACAGGGGGATTGAGTTTAAGAGTCGTGAATCTTGTTGCAGCTCTATAAAGCTTTGGTTAGACCGCACTTGGAATACTGCGTCCAGTTTTGGTCGCTGTATTATAGGAAAGATGTGGATGCTTTGGAGAGGGTTCAGAGGAGGTTTACTAGGATGCTGCCTGGACTGGAGGGCTCATCTTATGAAGAGAGGTTGACTGAGCTTGGCCTCTTTTCATTGGAGAAAAGGAGGAGGAGAGGAGACCTAATTGAGGTATACAAGATAATGAGAGGCATAGATAGAGATGATAGCCAGAGACTATTTCCCAGGGCAGAAATGGCTAGCACGAGGGGTCATAGTTTTAAGCTGGTTGGTGGAAAGTATAGAGGGGATGTCAGAGGCGGGTTCTTTACACAGAGAGTTGTGAGAGCATGGAATGCGTTGCCAGCAGCAGTTGTGGAAGCAAGGTCATTGGGGTCATTTAAGAGACTGCTGGACATGCATATGGTCACAGAAATTTGAGGGTGCATACATGAGGATCAATGGTCGGCACAACATTGTGGGCTGAAGGGCCTGTTCTGTGCTGTACTGTTCTAATTCCTGTGCTCTCTCTCGAATATGAGGGAGTGTGACAATGGCTTTACTTTTCGTTGTGAAGAATTGAATATTTGAAAATGCGGTAGGATGTGACATTAATTGAAAGGTTTTTAATAAGTAATTTTCCAACCACCAGCATCCTTCCTGTAAAAGAGTTCTCAATGTTTAAACATTAAACTCAAATATTGATCATCACGAGGCTATTTGACAATGGAGCACAGTCAATGTGTGCTCAATATTGACTCAGCCGGAGGAAGAGAAGAAAAGGGAGAGGTGGCTTCACACAACCCCAGTACATTCAAAAAGGCTTCAATGAAATGCATTTGAAGCCTGATCACTGTTGTAAAGTAAGAAATGAATCTATCAATTTTCGCACAGCACAGTACCTTGAACCACAATGAATTGTGTTGTTTTTACGACCTTGGGTGTGGTGTGCGTATTTCATGAAGACACTAGGAAACACTACCCTATTCCCTTCAAGTCATACATGGGATATTTCACATCCACCTTAGAGTATAAACAGGGTCCTCTGTTTCGCAATTCATCCAGTGGATGTTAATATGATGTTGGATGCCAACTCTGTCAACATCTTGTTACATGCTAGTTTCCGCTGGAGCTATTTGGAATACTTTGGGTAGATTTGCCGCTAACAATCCTTCTTGTTGGTTTGAGTCAAATTACTGATTCTATTTACCAACAGATTTGCATGGTGCCTTAGGCAGACGTTAAGCTAGCTTTTAGACAAATAACAAAGCTTTATGAATATTACATTCTGTTACTTACATTTCATCCAAAAATTAGGTTGTATTCTGTAAGTGAATCAGACAAAACTTAAGAATGCAGCAATTGGTAAATGAAGAACGTACACTCAACTCTGGTTAGCTCCCTTCAGGAGCAGCCCTTTATATTTATTCCAATTCACCAAATCAGACATGCTGTGATGACACTGTGGAGCAGGTGAGACTTGAACTTGAGTCTTCTGGCTCCAAGGAAGGGGTACTATCACTTTATCACAAGTTCTCCAAAACAATATGTTACACCATGATAGGTGGGGCCAATCTTGTGATGTCAATTAACCCTTTCAAGCACTATATTGTTTACAATGGCTGGCACCTCCAATGAGGCTGGAGTGCTATCCTGGATCAAGTTACCAAGTCCCTGCAATGTGACTTGAGCTACTGAGTTTCTGACCCAGCTTCTATTATCAACTGAGCCACGTTTTATGCAATTTTTAGCGAAGGTTCCCCACCAATAGCAATGACATAAGTGACTTGATTTAATACATAGTACGGTCAGGAAAAAACATTATTGCTTTTCATAAAATAACTCCATGAGGCCTATTTTAACTCATGGTGAAATTAGCTCCAGCTTCAATTCAGTATCTCATCCAAAAGATGTCACGCAATACTGCGCTGAGGTGGCATCCCAGACATACGTGGTGTACCATTTGACCTCATAAGCTTTTGAAAGGCAGAAAGTACCAACAGCAATTGGTGCTAAGAACAATTGCAATTGAGAACCTTGGTGAAAAGACTTCCAGAGCTCAGGAACAGGAGCCAGTGTGACATCCCGATCACTGTCCTACATGGGCTTGATGAACTAAGCGTAAGCTAGGGCTTGAAATTCATGGAAACATAGAATCATAGAATCCCTACAGTGTGGAAACATGCCATTCAGCCCAACAAGTCCACACCGACCCTTGGAGCATCCCACCCAGACCCATCCCCCATAGCCCACCTAATCTACACATCCCTGAACACTACAGGCAATTTAGATTAGATTAGATTAGATTCCCTACAGTGTGGAAACAGACCATTCGGCCCAACAAGTCCACACCGCCCCTTGGAGCAAACCACCCAGACCCATCCCCCTATAACCCACACACACCGGAACACTGTGGAAAATTTAGCATGGCCAATCTACCTAGCCTGCACATCTTTGGCCTGTGAGGGGAAACTGGAGCACTTGGAGGAAAGCTGCGCAGACTCGGGAAGAATGTGCAAGCTCCACACAGTCACCCGAGGGTGGAATCAAACCCAGGCCCCTGGAGCTGTGAGGCAGCAGTGCTAACCACTGAGCCACCGTGCTGCCCCTGATTGAGACCCACCTTGACTATTATGAGCTCAGATTCAAGTTGATGAGTTGAACATAATGAGCTTTGCTTGCTGTGTCCTTTATTACAATCTCCTCCTCCCACTTGCTCGTCCTATTTATGATGCATTCATTTGCTGAAGGGATGAATTGATCAACCGATTGCCACGCCTCTCACTGTGAGGTAATTTTTAAGTGTGAATTGGAAATAAAAGAAATAACACAAAGTACTATTTTTACACATCTCATTTTGAACGTGGTGCAACATGAAACGTTTTGTGTTTTAAACAAACCAACTGTCAGAATGTAGGATACATCACGTCAGGCAGCATCAGAGGAGTAAGAGTTGAACTTTCGAGCTTAGGCCCTTCCAGATGAAGGGTCTAGGCCCAACATGTTGACTCTCCTGCTCCTCTAATGTTGCCTGACCGGCTGCGTTCCTCCAGCTCGACACTGTATTGACTCTGACTCCAACATTTTCTATTCTTGCTATCTCCATGTAGGATATGTGGTTACCCATTCGCTCTCTGGGATCAGCACACTGCAAAGGTGCAATTTCTATATTAGCCAGTTAATTTTAGATCGGTCACCAGAATTCCTTTCTTTGAAATCTTACCATACAGTCTCTCACAATCCCCTGAAGTGACAAGCGTAACCTTGGTTTAATATCTCACATAATCAACAGAGCAAATAACAAGATTAACTCTTAATTACTGACTACATAAGCAGGAAAACTGGACCATACCAGACTGTACATGTAACAGGGCATTAAAAAAGGAAACCTGATTCTTGCATGCAAGTACATTTGATTGCAATTGCATCTGATTGTAAAATGTATGATGATTTTGTTGACAGATAGTGTGTGGGTGGAAATAATCCTTTTCTCAAAGCAGAAAATGGCGCAGAGAATTACGCTGACCCAGATAGGGTTTACAGGCGTTTTCTAAACTGGCTGTTCAGAAATGTTATGACACACCTCTGGAGTGGTTGGAACTTGAGCTCAGGTCTCCTGGCTTGGAGGTAAGGACACTACCACTATAACTACAAGAGACTTATGAGACAGAGTTGATACCTTAAACCAATTAAATGGTTAATATCAGGGACATGCAATTCTGATCATATGAGGATATATTAATTCATTTGCTCTCTCAATAGTGAATCTTATTTGAAGGTTCTATGCTGATGTGCTGGAGCCTTGTCTCTCTCTCATATTTCCTTCAAACATCTCTTCTTTTTCCATTCATTGAGACATTGAGGTTGCTGGATGTATTTGACTTTTCCTCTGACATTTTGTAAGGATGGAAATGCCCCTTGTACCCAAAGGTGCATGGAGGTTGACAGGAAGTAGCTATTGCTATTTCACCTTTTCTGGATGACTTAGATAGGTCCCAGTATACTATGAGCAGAAACTGGAAATGCAGTGTACAGTAATAAGAGAGTAATGTTCCGATGAATTCATATTGTCCTTTGCAGACATGAGGTGGGAACTAAGAGATAAGGAACAGTCTTATCCACAGACGGAGATAGATATTGTCATGTTCCATAGAACATAGAATCCCTATAATGTGAGAGCAGGCCATTCAGTCCATTGAGTTCACACCGAGCCTCCGAAGAACATCCCACTCCCCCAACCCTATCCCTGTAACCTTGAATTTCCCATGGCTAATCCAACTAACCTGGGCATCTTTGGACTGTGGAAGGAAACCAGAGCACCCAAAGAGGCGTCACGCAGATACAGGAAGGACATGCAAACTCCACACAGATAGCCACCAAGGGCTGGAAATCAAACCTGGGTCCCTGACACTGTGAGGCATCAGTACCAACCACGGTGCTGTCCCAGTAGTAGATAGAAAATAAAAGAGCTGAGTAGAAATCTAATAGAGTCAGGCAGGCACTCTTAGATAAATTTATATCACAAGTTAGCCAAAGAACATTTAAAAGCCATTAAAAGAGAATGGTATATTGGTGATGTCACTTGTTTAGTGATCCTAATTTTCTGGAGACTTAGTTCAAATGTCACCTCAAGCAGCTATTAAAATTGCAATTCAATTCATAAAACGAAAACCTGGAATTGAAAGCCAATCTAACCAATGGGTGAGCATTAAACATTGATTGTTGTAAAATCCATCTGGGTTAATTAATGCCCTCCAGTAAGGGAGAGAAAACCTGCTGCCCTCACTCAGTTCGGCCATCCAGCGAGTCAAGACCCAAAGCAATGTGTTAGCATAGGTCATCTGACAACATTCCAATCAGCTCAAGGGGAAATATGGATGGACAATAATTTGGGTGATGCTATTTTGTATGAAAGAACAGGAAAAAATAATACAACTATGAAGCATAACCATAAATTGAGCAATGGGGAAGATTTGTGGCTTTCCTGAAGTGCTCCGGGGGTTTCAGAGACAAGAACCAAATGCCCATGGTCTTCCAGTCCAGGATATTGCATCAAGATTTTCAAAAACCGTCTCCTCTGCATGCCCATGAAAATGAAATCTCATGCAGGAATGCCCCCTCGTGGCTCCCACTCTCTATTCTTTGTAAACTTTTTGGCCAAAACTCAAATGCTCATACCTTAGCAAACATCGGCAAAACTGAGAAAAGGCAAAATTGTTTCTCCGAGGGTCATTAATTGATGGAATTCTCTTCCACATAAAGAAGTAATGACTGTATCATTGAACATTTTCATGGTTCAGTTGGATTTTTAACTAATAAGGGAATCAGGAGCTGTTGCAGGTAGAGTGGGGACAGTGGAAAGAAAGATGGGCTTATCCAAAAGGCGGTTGGGGAAGTTTGGGAGTCTGAATGCTAGCTCCTTGTTCTTGTTTTATTTGCTTATGAATGAGAAAAAGGTATGGTAAGCACACATAGGCCCCCATTCCTGATTAGCATTAATACGATCTGCTGGAGGCCACTGTCAACACATTTATTTTACAAATATTTAAAACAAGTTACTTGTATGCAGTGGTAGCTTTGTCAAAGTTACAGCACACAATCATCATTGCAAGCATTATCACAAATGAAAAGCAGTGTATTGTTTTGTGGCAAGATGTGATGTCTTTTACTGAAGAGAAGTGTGGTTACCCGCAATAATATCAACAAATATCATCCTTATGTTAAATAGTGTTCAGTGCTCAAAAATCAACTTTTGGATTGGACTGTCTTTTGATATGGTTTCTGAATTGATGGGACAGTTGGCTCCTAAACTAAAGGCCTTTAGTGACCATTCTTTTGCACTATTTGGCATCAATCTTTACTGTTCAACAGCTTCAAACATCTGGTTTAGTGGACAGATTGAGTTGGAATTGGTTGGGAAGGGACAAAATTTTTGAATTTTTTCTATGAAACTGTATCGACTTTTATTGAGCCTTTTATTTTCATTAATTAGCGCATGGTTTCCTCAATGGATTAGGCACGAGTAATCCAGCCCTAAACTACAAACTTTACTTGTGTAATGCTTGTTATTGTTTCATTGTTTATTGCTCAGCCCTAATTGCCTTGAAAAGGTGAGAGTGGCTTTTGAACTGCTGGAGTTCTTGTATACACCCACTGTATCGTTGTGGAGTGAAGCCAGTGTTGTGATGTAGCAGAACTGAAAGGACAGCAAGATCGATTTGAGTCTGGTTTGGAAGGGAACTTAGAGGGGGTGATGTTCTCATGTACCTCCAGCCATTTCCTTCTTGATGGTAGGGCCTGTGTGTTCAAGAGGTGTTATTTAGTAGCCTTGTGAAGTTCTACAGTACATCATGTGATGGTCTACAATAGTGTCATGCTGTGCCAGTTGTGGAGGTGTTGAAAATTTACGGTGATGGTACGAGGTGATTGTATTGTCATGGATGTTGTCAAGCATTTTGAGTGTTGTTAGAGCTGCACTCCTCCAAGCAAGGGGAGACTTTTCCATCACACTACTGATTTTCTCCCTTGTACATGGAAGGCAGGCTTTGGGAAGGTAGGGAATTGGTTTCTCACAGAAAGTTTTCCAGCCTCAGACATCCTGTTGGAACGACTGTAGATATACGTCAGGTCAGAAATAAACCCCAGGTTTATTTTGGCATTGTGAATGTATTGTCACTGAACATCAAGTGAGGTACTTCCACTTGTTGAGATAGGTGTATCTTGGCACTTCTGTGAATGCTACTTACCACAGATCAGCCCAAGCCTAAATGTTGCTCAGGTATTCCAGCACATGGGCAGCAACGATTACAATGCTTGAGGATTTTCAAATAGTACTGAGCACTAATTTTCAGGTATCAACATCTTTTGCCTCTAACAAGCACAAGCCATCTTTCTTTGTAATGGGGGATTGTAAAAACTGCCGATGCCGGAATCAGAGATAACACACTGTAGGGCTGGATGAACACAATAGGCTGGCAGCATTGGTGGAGTAGGAAAGCTGACGTTTCGGGTTCAAAGGGTCCCGTCCCGAAATGTCAGCTTTCTTGCTCCACTGATGCTTCCTGGCCTGCTGTGTTTCAATGCAATGGGTAAGGTTCCAAACCAGTAAATAGTTTTTCTGCTGATTCATATTGCCCTTATTGAAGCAAGGCATTCTTGATGGTCATATTCATCCAAATGCTGCCTTGATGATAAGGTCAGTTACTCTCACTTCATACTTTGGGGTTCGCCTTTTCCTTCGTGTTTCGACCAGTCTATTGAGGAAATTGAAAGGTTTAGAGCAAATAACCTCTGAACTGAATCCACTTATGTTGTGTTCTCATCGTGTGTCCTTATTTTATTTGTGTCCAATCGAAATGTACTGAAGCCTCGGTGCAGGTCCTGAGTCATTAAATTGTGGAAAGGAGAGGCAAAAATAAAGTTTTAATTTTAAAATGTGATTCCCTGAAAGTCATTCCTTTCTAATCCACTCTGAAAATGCATTTAAACAATACTCTGAACATGCACTGTCTGAAAAGATAATGGAACAAATTCAATAGGGACTTTCAAAAGGTTGTTGGGTAAAATTTTAGTGAAGAAAATTGCAGAACTACAGGGATAAATAAGGGTGCAGTAGCCTTCTGAGCTTTGATTCTTTGATGTAAATCTTCATTTTTATTTGTCCAGAGTTCATTTCACGCTAAAATATACTGCTGTGAGCACCATGAATCAATAGGCAGTGGGAAATAATATAACATATTTTCACGTCTTAACCTACTTTTGATAAAAAATGTTGCAAAAGAATTGTATTGTGTAATTTTGTCATGTGTCCTACGTAATCACCGTAAATGTTTTTAAACATTTTGTGGTAGAATCCTGGGAAATGTTACCGAACAAAGAGACCTAGGGGTGAAGGGGTACTGTTCATTGGAAGTTGAGTCACAGGTTGGCAGGGTGGTGAAGAAGGCATTTAGCATGCTTGGCGTCATTAGTCAGAACCCACTGAGTATAGGAGTTGGGATGCCATGCTGCAGTTGTACAGTTCATTGGTAAGGCCATTTTTAGAAAACTGCGTAAAATTCTGGTCTCACTTCTATAGGAGGGATGTTGAGAGGGTGCAGAAAAGATTTACAAGAATGTGGCTGAGGCTGGAGAGTTTGAGTTATAAGGAGATGCTGAATAGGCTGGAGATTTTTTGGAGTGTTGAAGGCTAAGGCATGGTTTTATAAAGGTTTATAAAATCATAAGGAGGCATGCATAGGGTAAATAGACAAGATCTTTTATTCCTAGGATGGGGGAGTCTAAAATTAGAGAGCGTAGATTTAAGGTGAGAGGGGAAAGATATAAATGGACCTGAGGGGTAAAGTTTTCACACAGAGGTACATGTATGCAATGAACTGCCAGAGGTTGTGATGGAAACGGGCACAATAACAACATTTAAAAGGCATCTGATGGGGATATGAATAGGAAGGGTTTAGAGGGATATGGGCCAAATGCTGCCCAATGGAGCTTGGTCAGATTGGGAAGTCTGGTCAGCACAGATGATTTGGACCAAAGAGTCTGTTTCTGTGCTGAGTGACTCTATGACACCTTACAGGTGATGCAGCACTTTACCTGCAGTTCACTCAATTTAGTCGATTGCATTCGCTGCTCATAATGTGGACTCCTCTACATCGGGGGAACAAAGCATAGACTGGGTGAATACTTCACAGCGCAACTGCATTCTATCCGCAAAATTGACCCTGGGCTTCCAGTTGGCTGCCACTTTTACACATCAGCTTATTCCATGGCCAACATCTCTGTCGCAGGCTTGCTGCAGTGCTCCAGGGATGCTCAGCACAAGCTGGAAGATCAGCTCCTAATTTTCTTCATGGGAAGGCTACAGCCTTCTGAACTCAATACCAAATTCAACAATGTTAGGGCTTCAGACATTTTTTCCCATGTCCTTACTCTAGCCCCCAGACATCAAGCCTTGTTATCATATAGTCTGCTATGTCCCCATTAACAGCTATACATTCTCCTAGGCTGACTGTTATCCACTCCTTTGTCTGTCCAGCTGCTCTTCTCTCTATTTGGGTTCTATCTCCACAAAGCATTAGCTGCTTAAACCCTCATATCACCCTATAAAAACAACTATTCCTGGCTACTATCAGTTCTGACATGGGGTCACCAGATCCAAAATATTAACTCTGATTTCCCTCCACAGATGCTGCCAGGCCTGCTGACATTTTCTGGCAATTTCTGTATTTGAACAAAAACAAAGTTCCTGGGAAAGCTCAGCAGGTCTGGCTGCATCTGTGGATGAGAAAACAGAGTTAATGTTTACGAAACGTTGATTCTGTTTTCTCCTCCACAGATGCTGCCAGGCCTACTGAGCTTTCCCAGGAACTTTGTTTTTGTTCCCGATTTAAAGCATCCACAGTTCTTTTGGTTTTTATTCTGTATTTGAACCCTCTATTGGATCCTGGTTCATGACCTTGTTTTCAAAACACTCCTCCTCACAAATTGTTCTTCCTGTAACATACTAAAGCCCTTTGATATCATTCCCCACTTCAAGTTCCATATGTCAATGGCTGTATTTTCAGCTACTTGGCTCTCAATGGCGAAATTCCCTTTCTTTCATCCTTTTTAATTTCTGCCTCAGATTTTGGTCACCCATCTTAATGACTCCTGAATGTTGCTTGTCATCAAGATTATGAGTTCTACCAAACAACAATTGAAGTGTGCTCTGTTGTAGGTATTAGATGAATGTGAGTGGTTATTCTGTTTAAAATTAATGGGGAAGTAATGGAAAGTGGGTAGGAAGGATGTTTACAGAAAGAAAGCCATCCACGTAGAAATGCTCTTCTCATGGTCAACACCATTTCAAAGCACTTTACAGCAAATGAAGTGCATTATTAAGTTATGCCATGCAGATGTAAGAAATCCAGACGTCAAAATACATGTACCAAAACCTCCCACAAAGGCAGTGACTAAATAATGTGCATTGTGATGTTAACTGAGTGATAACTATTCTAAGGTGTTACATTGGTACTTCCTGTAGAACCAGGAATTAGAAGCAAGAGAGAAAACGGTACTTTTGAACAGGAACGCTTTATTGACGATGCTCATGCTTCCATTGCTGGTTTAGGCTGGGTCCAAGCTCCATACCTCTGGCTCAGCTAACCGTCTCTCTTAAAGGAGCAACAAAACACACACAACACCAGCCCATCTTTGGAATAGTAATCCTTTATTTTTGCACAAGCAAACTGAACATAATATCTTGTACTTCCAGCTCCCCAGTACGGCGCTGAAATATTAAATTTGCTTTTATGGGCTTACACCCTGGACTGGGTGTCTCTCTCTGTCAGAGAATAAATAATTGGTCATGTATAGTTTGAGGGAAAACACAATACAAGATAAGGAAACATGTTGCCATGAGCTGCACAGCCAGTGTGGGAATTGAACCATCACTGTTCTATGTCCTATTCTAGTCATCCAACCACCTGAACTAACCACACAACTAACCAAAGCATCTCAGGCTTTTATTCGTGGGATGTGGGCATAATTTGTTAAGCCATTTATTGCCTGTTCTAATTGCCCACAGAGCACTTTGGAGTCAACTTCATTGTCATAGGTCTAGAGTCGTATGTAAGCCAGACTAGGTAAAGATCACAGATTTTCTTCCCTAAAGGACAAGGCCTTCTGCCATAGTAGATTCAAACCCACGCTCCCAGAACTTTTGAGATAACAAAGTGTGGAGCTGGAAGAGCACAGCAGGCCAAGAAGCATCAGAGGAGCAGGAAAGCTGACGTTTCAAGCCTAAGCCCTTGTTCATCCAGCTCTGCACCTTGTTATCTCAGATTCTTCAACATCTGCAGTTCCTCCCCAAAACATAAGCCTGTATTTCCACTACACACTGATTTCCCGCCACACTACGATGGAAAAGCAAGACACCAAGAATATACTAAACAAGTTATTGTCACCTTACAGTTTCATTTCTGTGACTTATTTTACCACTGTGAATCAAATAGACACGTCATAAATGATGGATCCTGACACAGGGACTGCCCTGGGAACTCTTGGCAGAGTGTGGGCTAACACTCACCTCAGGCAAAGCAGCGTCAATGAAGATATAGTTGTGCTTATGCTTTTTAAGTGTGATAGAAGAGTAACATTTAGACTCTGAAACCATTCGTATAAAGCTCTTAACTTTATTTTCAATGAGAAAATCAACAGGTAGGAAATTTTCAGCTCTTCACGCTTCAAGCAAATTATTAGGGAAGAAAGAAGAGTAGAGTTTGAGAAAGAAATCCGAAAGAAAAAAATGAAGCTATTCATCATATAGGGAGCCAGCACGTTGCAAAGCTTTAACCTTCTTCAAGGGCAGATGGGAGAATGAGTTTTCGAGGAGTTCATTAACACCAGCTGCTGTGTGTCATAAACAAAAAAAAATTGCCTTCAAACGTAAAGCCACTTCACTGAAATAGGATTCTTTTGTTCACAAAACTTTTATTTTGGTTCTTCACTGGATCCATGGAGAAGACTACCCTAATTAGGAAGGGTTCAAGTGTTATATTGATGAATGGAAATGGATGAGATTAAAGTTGTGTGGAACATTTTGATTCCTAGATTGTTGGTGCCATGAAACAATCATTATGAAAAGATCATGGTTAGATATATGTAGCTAAGGAAGTTTAGAACAGGAAAAGGCCAATTTTCTCTTTAACTCACTCTGCCCTGAATCTATGCATGATTATTCTCCCATTAATCCTCCAACCATCTGATGATTTTCTACTTTAAGGATGTCAACAAATTGGTGGTTGCTATTGGCCAGTAACTGAATTGGGCTATATATCCGAGTAAGTCACTTTATCATTTTACAAACCCAGTGTTGATCACTCTCCACCTTGCATATTCAAGGCACGACAAAGAAGTACAAAGAAAGTCAACTACTCCAATCTTCTTTTCTTAATAGTTATCAATCTGTCCTCCTTTGCGCAGCAACATTTGAGTACGGGTACTTCCATTTTTGATGTTTCGTTCCATATGCCCAGTTTACAATCCAATCCCAAATAGGGCCTTTCTTTCAATCCCTTTATGAACGTCAATCAATCAAGGTCAGATACAAAATTAACAATTGGCCAACAACCACTACTATTTGCAGAAGAAAGTTCAAACTTGAAATGCTTCTTTAGTTCCCCCTGAAAGGCCTGGAGCTAATTTAAGAGGCTGTGTTCTGTAGGGCTACATTCTCCAGTCAACAAAATTACTTTACTTCTGCCTATCAATAGTGTGCAATTGTTCTGCATTTGATTATGTGCACCCATTTCTTATGGTTGCTTGGTTCATTTAGCCAGGGTGTGGATTCAATGGAAAAATCAATAAAATTGTAGAGAGAACTGGAAGCTAGAAATTGAATCATCTATACAAAATTAACGTGATAGCTAGTGAGATAACAAGGTGTGGAGCTGGATGAGCGCAGCAGGCCAAACAGCATCAGAGGAGTGGGAGAGTTGACATTTCAGGCCTAGATCCTTTTTTATTTCTGAAGAAGGGTCTAGGCCTGAAATGTCAGCTTTCCTGCTCCTCTGATGCTGCTTGGCCTGCTGTGCTCATCCAGCTCTACACCTTGTTATCTCGGGTTCTCCAGCATCGACAGTTCCTACTATCTCTATACTATAGCTAGTGTTACTCAAGTCCGAGAAACAGAATATACACTTCTATTCTATGTTTTCCACTTAATGGCTTGAAACTTTCGATCAAATCACTCTGTAATCCCTTGATTCCTGAGGAATAAATCTATAGTTGTGTAACTTCTCTTTATAATTGAACACCTAGAGACTGGGTGTCATGTTAATATATCTATGATATTTATCCTCTAAAATCAAAACATCTGAGTTGTGGTCCCCAGAACGGAACGTTCCAGGTGCAATCTAATCAGGATTTTATATCGATTTGTCATGATATCTACCTCTTTGTATTCTAATCCTCTCAATATCAGACCAGCTTCCTGTTACAATTTTTTAATTGTACCTGTTCATGACATTGTAATAGTCCATGGGCCACACGTCTCTTTGGATTTCCGTTACTTTCAAAACTTCCTTCTTCCCTCTAATCGACTGCCTTTTAGGATCAAAATGGGTAACCTCACTATTTCCTGTAGCTGTTAAGAATATATCAGTTGCAGTGCTGTTACTGAGTTTTAGTATGGTACATCCATGACATTTTAAAATGTCATTATATGTAAAGATATGAAAAGGGGTGGGAAAAGGTGAAATTGGAATCAAAACAAAACTGACTGGTGAATATGGGGCCTAAAAGATTAGGGTTTAATGACTTTACCAAATTTTCTAGTTAACCAACATATAGATCAATAGCGTGCATGATTGACAGTTTTTATCATGTTTCCAATCATAATTTAATGTGATTCAATTATTAACTTATCAATGTGAAGATAAAATTAGGCTTTACGCATTCAAATGGAAATTTGAGAGAATAAGCTCATTTTAACTCTTTTAGGGTTTTAAGAGAAATGCATTAAAACCACAAGTATTATAAAGACAAAAAGTGATGATAATAAAACCAATGAAAGCAATTTATTTTAAAATTATAAAAAGACAAACTATTAAATCTTGCATGATTGTCAATGTGATAGGAGCCCATAAAAATCTGTATGAATTCCAGTGTTCACAGTAAAGTGCCGTAGCCTGATTTTTAAAGCCTTTAAAAGGTTCACGTTTGCAGATGTACATAACTATTTTAACAAAGTCTGTAGCTGGATGAACACAGCAGGCCAAGCAGCATCATAGGAGCAGGAAAGCTGATGTTTCAGGCCTAGGCCTTTTGTGGAAGCTGGTGTTTGGTACGCACTGCCCACCATCAGAGGATCTAAATTAGGCTCAACATAACAATCCAATTATGTAAACCAACATCCACTTGACCTTCCCAAGAACATTATTGCATCTTAGTACTGACTTTCTTGACGGGCATGCAATTTGCTTTAGGGCGACATCTTGTTTTTAAAACTAGCCTCCCTCTCAATTTGTTTGATTATACCAAAAGTGATGTAAACCGAATGGCATTGAAATTAGAAACAAAACAAAAATGCTGGAGAAAAAGAAGAGATAACATTTTGGGCCCAGTGACCCTTCTTCAGAACACCTTCTTCAGTGACGTGTCACTGGATCTGAAACATTAACTCTGTTTTTACTCCACAGATGCTGTCAGACCTGCTGAGATTTTCCAGCAATTTTTGTTTTGATTTCCAGCATCCTCAATTCTTTTTGTTTTAACATTGAAATGAGCTCTTCATAAAAAGCATGAATGAAATTGAATTGTTACAATTTACTTGCAAGACTGAACTAATTCATTGAAATGTTATTGTTGTGATAATAAATGAACATGGCATCCTGGAACTGAAGATTCATCCATTCCTCAAATTTCAAACTCCTTCTATCAGAATATCCATTGCTAGTGATCCTTTTCTCCTGAGTTTTCTCATTAGGTTGTATAATTTGGCACAAAATGCCTGTGAAATGCTCTTGGCTTCAATTCCTCTGAAATTATTTGTAGTGAATGCAAGGCTTTGATAGTCTTTAATAGATCTTCATTTGAGCTTCACAACTTTTTCAATTTACATGGATTTCCATTGTTACTTATTCCACAGTATTCTAAAGAAAATTGTGTTCATTTCCACATCCTTGACCTTAATGTTAAACAGTATTTGAATGCACAGGCTCAACTTTTGTAGGCACTGGCCCCGATGTCTGTTTTTGCTGTAGGGCATTCCATGTGGGATTACATGAAGCACATGGAACATAGTTTCAATATTCCATCCAACGTAACAAGTGTATTCTATAATAAAAAATGGAAAGTGCAGGAGAAACTCACCAAACATTTGTGGAGAAAGAGAAGCAGAGTTAATGAGATAAGTTCAATATGTCGTGTATTTTGGACTCTTGCTGTGTGATAAATTCTGAGTATCATATAACTTCTCAAAATTTCAGTACTCCTTTGAGACTGTAGGTTTCTCTTTGGCCAATTATCTCCACCATTATTGATTCTTGGATTAATTTGAGAGCCAATTTATCCATTGTTTAACAATCTAATTCTAGCTGATTGAGAGTCCATGCTTTCCTCTTGTTTGTGCGCAAAAAAAAAATTGTTCTGCACAATCTGGAGCTTTGGAGTCTTTTCAACATTGATTTTACTTTTATTTTACAAAAGCAGTACAGAATCACTTAATTCTTTATGGTGTTTATTTGACATTGGAAGTCATTTGAAAGCCCAGTGTCAAATGTCAGTGATGTTTGAACAGAAGAGTCCGTAAATAAAGGGCGCCGATTTAAAATGGTAAGGGAAGGCTAAGACAGGAAATGAGGAAAAGAATTTTCACCCAGATGCTGGTAGGAGTCTGGTACTCATTATCTGAAAGGGCGGTAACGGGAATCCTCAGTTCATTTTTAGAACATCTGAGTTAGTAATTAAAATGTTATCAAGGATATGGACCAAGTGCTTGAAAGTAGTTGAGGCTCACTTTGTCGGTCGTTGCAGATCCAATACTCAGAGTTAACACCCCCTGTGTAATAATTTTTTTCTGAATATTCTAATTAAAATGAGTTTCCTCCAGCAGGGAATTTTACCCAAAACAGCAATGCTTACATCATTTATTGTTTGTTGCAACATTAATAACTGGTTGGGGAATATTGTGGTATTGAAGAATCAAACAGTAATTTATCACAACTGGCTAATATTCACAAGCATTACAGTCATAGTCATATTGGTGGATTTAGATTAAACTGTTCAGTTGAAATAGAGCAGCATGCTTTCAATAACATGTCATGCTTCAAAGTATCCCTGATATGTTGGAATATGAGATGTTTTGACCCTCAACTTGCATGTTTTATTACAGTGATGAGACTGTGAGCATTTGTCTTAAAAGGTAAACTAATACATACTGATGGTGAGTCATGACACAGCACTAAATATTTGAAGCTGAAAAATTTTAAGAGGGGTGGAATGCAGGGAAGTGGCAGTACATTAATTCCTCTGAAGAGGGCCAGCATAGAAATGGAGAGTTGAATGGCCTTCTTCAGTGTTGCAACAAATCGATGATTCAATATTAAAAAGAAGTGGTACCTTTTTAAGAATAATTGGTACAACTTTGTCACATCTCTTTCAAAAGTTATTGATGTTCCAGAATTCATTTTGTCAATCAGTTATTCCTCTCATTTCTAACTAAGCCCTTGAAAGTCAGATGATGGCCAATGACCCATTCAAAGGCCTTGGCAAGATCTAAACACAGTCAAATTCAATTTTGCATTTAAAACAATTTTAAATTAAACTGAATTAAATTCAATTCAATTCTGTTCTCATCACAACTTGATGTTGCCCCAATAAAATATTTTTGCCTGGGATTCAAACAAATTGATTTGCTTAAACTAATGGCAATCATCTTATGAAAGCGACAATGGAAAGTCAGGGCAATGATAATTGGTCTCTGATGAGCTACGTTACTATGTTCTATGGCGCACATTTTGGGGATCCGTGCTGTGCAACTGTTCTTCAATGTTTCTGAAATGAACTGAGCTTTCATCCAAAGAGACAAGAGTCTTGACAATTGGCTCCACTTATATTTTACACTTCAATAGATACAATGTCAAGGCTAGGGGCAGTAATAAATTTTTCATTTCTTTTAATGCTAAGTTAATTTCAGTTTCACTTACTGGAAGCACAAGATCTGGATTGTCAGGGAATTTTGTGAATAGCCTGTGAATTTATTAATGTGTGTGTTGAGGATTGAATAATTTATATTTTCTGCCATGACTGTAGTCCTCCATTAATGAACATTTGACTTTTTTAGGGTCGTCTATTGTTTGTCTGGCCAGTCTCCACCTCTCAGCGTTAAAAAGGATGAGTGGCTTTATACAATCAGCACTTCTTTCCTTTGTGTATCTTTTCCATGCATCAGACCTGTTAAAAAATTTAGTAGATGAATAATTCTCTCTGTTAATAATGAATTTAGTTTTATTACTTCGAGTTAATACTTCAGAGATGTTCTTGATAAGATCAATTGCAATGTATTCTACTATTTTGGTTCATTTGACATTGTAATGAGTTCAACTTCTCCAATTAATGGTTTAAGATCCCTTTTATCTTTTTGTCTTTTTGATGAAACTGTTTTTTTAGCTTCTACCTTTTCATGAATTTAAAGCATTTTGATATTATTTGTCAAATTTAGGTGACTATTATTTTGCGATTGGCCTAACTCGTGCCATGTCACAATTGCATCTTTATGTCCTGATAAACCAGCAAGCAACCTTTTGATTTGAAAATTATTTTTTTTGGTTTCAAATCCCTCTTTGACTTGTGCTCATTATTTCGGTAACTTTCTGGTACCTACAATCCTCTGAGATAGCTGCACTCCTCCAATTCTGGCTTCTTGAGCACCTTCAATTTAAATTGCCTCATTAATGTTGACTTTGCCATTGATTGTCTGGCTCCTTAGCTTTGGAAATTCCCTTCGTAAGGGAATTGTCTCTGTCTCCTTACCATGCTTTCCTCCTTGTAAGACCCTCTTCAAACGGACCTCTTTGACCAAGCTTTATTTTGTTTTGTCATGGTCCAATGATCAGGAAGTCCAGCAACAAGATGCTAAAGCCATGGCTGAGATGAGAGGACATGCCAAAACCCACCCTATGATCTTTTGAGGTTATGCCCTGGTACTGGGCATCCAAGATGGGAACTGATCCTTAAATTAAAAATCAGCATATTGTTACAAATCACTCTTCCAAATACAATGAAAAGAAAATTATACCTTTCTGTTGCAATCTTGTCTAGATTTCCTAAACTGTATGTAAATTAAAATCCCCCATTAAAACCAGCCTGCCTTGAATAAATTCTTGATTAATCTCTATATTAATACATACTATCTCCTCACAGCTGCTACAAGTAAGCCAATATGAAACAGCTTTGAATTTATGGCCTAGAATCTTTTTCTCTTCCCTAATTCAATCCTAAAATCTCCACTGCTCCCATCATATCATGTCTTAACACAGTGGTAATTTTATCTTTAATCACTCATGCTGGACTTCCCTTTCACTATATTCCCGTTCAATGCTAATAACAATATAAACTGGTCTATTCAGCTCCCAGTTCTGAGCAGCTCACAGCAATCTTTAAAATGTGGAACCCTCTAATTGAACTTATGGGGCAATTTGTTCTTTTTGTTTCCTGCCTTCTGCACACTGTGTGAAGAACACTCAGAGTTATACACTCCAACCTGTTCTTTGTCTTAGAGGTGTTAGTTAACTCAGAGTTTACCTATTTTTTTTGTTCTGATTCTGGAAAAATCTCAATGACCTGAAAAGTAGTCCTTATGCACAGACTTCAAAGGGAAGCAGACAAAACAATGAAAGACTATAGGCAAGTTAGTTGCGCATCTGTTATTGTGAGAAAGTTAAAATCTTTATAATGGGTGTAATAGCAAAGCATATAGAAGCACATACTATTTATAATTAATACATAATGAGCAGAATCAGCATGGCTAAGTGAAAGGGAAATTATGCTTTTTTTTTCAAACTCATTGAGGAAATAACAAGCAGGATAGATGAGGGAAGGGCACTGAATACAATATATTTAGATTTTTAGAAGGCACATTTGATAAAGTATCACACATCAGGCTACTTAATAACATTAGAGCCCATGTTATTGGATATAATTTATTAGCATGGACAGGGGATTTGCTATTTCATAGAAGAAAGAGAGTTGAGATGAGGAGGATTTTTCAAGACAGCAATTTGTAATTACTGGAATGCTACAATGAACAGTGCTTGGGCCAGTACTATTTACAATATATATTAATCGCTTGGATGCAGCAAGTGAATGTACTGTTGCCAAGTTTGTGACTGGCACAGAAATAGGTGGGAAGGCAAGTGTTGAGGATGACACAAAGAGTCTGCAGAGGAACATACGTAAGTTTTCATCGTTTTACTGGACCACAGGGCTCTCACTGGAAAGAGACATTTGATGATGGCTTAACCTGACAGACACCATTCACTTAGCGGAGTAGAAGCACTCAGAGAAACAATCCTTCATGGTAATCTCAGCCAGTGTGAGAATTGAACCCACATGACTGGCATCACTCTGCGTTAGCAAACCAGTGGTCAAATCAACTGAACTCACCAAATCTAGGGAGAGGCATCAATGGGTTAAGTGAGTGGGTGAAAACTTGGTAAATAGATGGTAAATAGATGGTGATATGGGCTGAAGGGCCTGTTCCTGTGCCGTAGGTTTCTTTGTTTCTTTGATATGGGAAAATGTGATGATATGCATTTTGGGTGGAAGAACAGATGCATTGAGTCAAATTCAGATGAAGAAAGACTAGAAAGCTATAGAACAAAGGGAATTGGGGCTTCTTGTGCATGAATCAAAAAAGCTGGCATACAATTTCAGTGGATAATGGGGAAGGCAAATGGAATATTAGCCAATATTATAAAGAGAATTGAGCATAAACGTAGGGAGCCTTTGCTGAAATTATACAAGGCCCTATTCAGACCGTAGCTGGAAAACAGTGAACTATTTTGGGCCCCTTATCGAAGGTATGATACATTGGCATTGGGGGAAGGCCGGAGAAGGTTCACTAGATTAATACCAGATATGGAGGGATTGTCTCAAGCAGAGAGATTGAGTACATTTGCCCTGTATTCGTTGGAATTTAGGAAAATGAGAGGAGAATTTATTGAAGCATGAAAGCTTTTTAGTGGACTTGACAAGGCAGATACAAAAAAAATGTTGTTTCCCCTTCTGAGAATCAGAGGGTATAAAGCTCAGGATAAGGGGACACAAATGTAAGATGGAGATGAGGAGGAATTTCTTCTGCAGAAGTTATTGAATCAATGGAATTCTTTTCCAAAAAAAAGGTCTGTTGAGACTGGATCACTAAGTACAGTATATTCAAGGCTGAGACAGTAAGGAAATCAAGGGTTATGGGGAAAAGGCAGGAAAATAGATCTAAAGATTTTTAGACCTGATTTAATGGGTTCCATGACCCACTTCTACTCCTACATTTTATATCTCAGAGAGTAATTTCCAGGAAAAAGTGTGCAGCTTACCAAAACCTCTACAATAACCTTGTGAGGCAGACAAACAAAGCCACCATAGACCACCTGACGAAGGAGCAGCACTCCGAAAGCTTGTCGTTTCAAATAAACCTGTTGAATTATAACCTTGTGTCGTGTGACTTCTGGCTTTGTCCAGCCCCGTCCAACACTAGCATCTCCACATCAATCTGAATCTAACAATCAGAGATAATGGGAACTGCAGATGCTGGAGAATCTGAGATAGCAAAGTGTGGAGCTGGATGAACACAGCAGGCCAAGCAGCATCTTAGGAGTTAGAGAAGCTTTTGATCATCTGCCCTATTATCTTCTTATGTAGTTCCATGTCAAATTTTGTTAGATAATAATCAATCCCGTGAAGCTCTTCAGGACAATTAGCTACACTGAAGGCTGTCGATACTCAACATACTCTTCATAGAGACTGACATTGAAAATCTAAATAAACTATTTACAGGCTAGTTTGTAAGGGGTTAAACAGAAGAAAAGAAACCTAATGCGATTCTTTTGAAAATGCTGTCACAGAGCTTGAGATAAAACAAGAGCTTTTCACAGGGAGAGATAAAAGTCTGATTTCCTGGCAAACCAACAGAGTCGAATCTTTACAGGATTTAAGTGAACATATACCTCAGGAGATGTCAGTATATCCCACAGTCAGACTAAACCAAACAGCGAGAACTTCAAATACATAGGAGATTTAAATAAAAGGCCCTTTGAAAACAGTCTCTGCTTTAAAAGGGAGATATGGGCAAAAGGTCATCTGCTTGAATTATACTCCCACCTACAAAAGTACAACAATGCTAGTGCTTTTGCATATATCCCATTGGTAACTGGCTCAGTGAACAAACTCTTCAGCTTGGAATAAATAGTTGTTGTAAATCTGTTCTTAGTCCCATTGCAATTAAAATATTTGCATTTTAAGTTTATAATCTCTGCAAAGCTTGTTAGTATAACCCCCACTTTTCTGCACGAGGTATGCCTTTGGGGCACAATTGATCTGTTGGGGCTATGCCCAGGGTAATATGGTTGTAAATATTAGAAGTGTGAATTGGAAGTATACAATGCTACCAGATGTGGTGCCAATCAGTTTGTAATGCTGAAATAAACACAGTGAATGTTGGAGGAAACCAACTGGTCTGGCAGCAGCTATGTCAAGTCAAAACAAAATTAACGTGTGGAGTTTGTTCTTTGCAGGCCTGCTGAGCTTCTCCATCCTTCTTTGTGTTTGTTTTAGATTTCCAGCATCCACAGTATTTTGCCGTTTTGAGTTTGTAAAGCTGGTTTGACTCCAGCTGTTCCATTCTTGACCTCATACTTCTTCTAATGTCCTTGTATCATACAAATGGGTGCATGATCATCAGCAATTATGTCCCCTCAGCTTGCTTGTAAATTGATATTTGCAACGGCTGCCCAATAGCAGGATTTCAAGGCTTTAATTGGAATGGATTATATTTTTCGGCACTTGTAGTATTCAGAATTCAAGAGTTCTGCTTAGACCATCAGCTCCCATTTGTAAGGCACAAAAAGAATGAGACCAGGAGTAGGCCATTGAGGCCCCTTGAGCCTGCTTTGCCATTAAATCCTGGTAGACCCAATATTCCTCATGTCCACTTTCTTGGACTATCCCCATTATCCTTGATTCCTACACTGATTCAGCATCTATCTCAGCCGTAAACATACACATCGACTCTGCCCCCACAGTTCTCTGTTGCAAAGAGCTCTAAAGACTCACAAGACTCTTAGAGAAGAAATTTCTCCCCATCACAGCCTTGAAGTGGTGCTCCTTAATGGATACTATAGTAAATACTCCCCCTTGGTATGTAGGATTGTAGGCAGCAGAAGTGTTTCGGAAGATGATAAGATGTTCAAGTAGACATGAAGAACAGCAGGAAGGTTCTTGGCCAGAGATCTTCAAAATCAACTCTTCCCACATCAATCTCAGCATGGAGTGCTCACTGAAATCTGTCATTTGTCAGAGGCAGACCTGCATCATAGTGTGCCAGTTCTGTCTGTGCTATAAGCGGGGTTTACTTTTTATTACTACAGACTCCATCAAAGCTAGAGCAGGCAAGATTTCTAACAAATGCATTGTTGAGTTCCGTATAAAGGAGGCTAAAGGTGGAAAGAGAGGTAGATATTGTGTAGATATTGATATTCCAAGATAACAAAATGTGAGGCTGGATGAACACAGCAGGCCAAGCAGCATCTCAGGAGCACAAAAGCTGACGTTTCGGGCCTAGACCCTTCATCAGAGAGGGGGATGGGGGAGGGAACTGGAATAAATAGGGAGAGAGGGGGAGGCCGACCGAAGATGGAGAGTAAAGAAGATAGGTGGAGAGGGTGTAGGTGGGGAGGTAGGGAGGGGATAGGTCAGTCCAGGGAAGACGGACAGGTCAAGGAGGTGGGATGAGGTTAGTAGGTAGCTGGGGGTGCGGCTTGGGGTGGGAGGAAGGGATGGGTGAGAGGAAGAACCGGTTAGGGAGGCAGAGACAGGTTGGACTGGTTTTGGGATGCAGTGGGTGGGGGGGAAGAGCTGGGCTGGTTGTGTGGTGCAGTGGGGGGAGGGGATGAACTGGGCTGGTTTAGGGATGCAGTAGGGGAAGGGGAGATTTTGAAACTGGTGAAGTCCACATTGGTACCATATGGCTGCAGGGTTCCCAGGCGGAATATGAGTTGCTGTTCCTGCAACCTTCGGGTGGCATCATTGTGGCAGTGCAGGAGGCCCATGATGGACATGTCATCAAGAGAATGGGAGGGGGAGTGGAAATGGTTTGCGACTGGGAGGTGCAGTTGTTTGTTGCGAACTGAGCGGAGGTGTTCTGCAAAGCGGTCCCCAAGCCTCCGCTTGGTTTCCCCAATGTAGAGGAAGCCGCACCGGGTACAGTGGATGCAGTATACCACATTGGCAGATGTGCAGGTGAACCTCTGCTTAATGTGGAATGTCATCTTGGGGCCTGGGATGGGGGTGAGGGAGGAGGTGTGGAGACAAGTGTAGCATTTCCTGCGGTTGCAGGGGAAGGTGCCGGGTGTGGTGGGGTTGGAGGGCAGTGTGGAGCGAACAAGGGAGTCATGGAGAGAGTGGTCTCTCCGGAAAGCAGACAGGGGAGGGGATGGAAAACTGTCTTGGGTGGTGGGGTCGGATTGTAAATGGCGGACGTGTCGGAGGATAATGCGTTGTATCTGGAGGTTGGTAGGGTGGTGTGTGAGAACGAGGGGGATCCTCTTGGGGCGGTTGTGGCGGGGGCGGGGTGTGAGGGATGTGTCGCGGGAAATGCGGGAGACGCGGTCAAGGGCGTTCTCAATCACCGTGGGGGGAAAGTTGCGGTCCTTAAAGAACTTGGACATCTGGGATGTGCGGGAGTGGAATGTCTTATCGTGGGAGCAGATGCGGCGGAGGCGGAGGAATTGGGAATAGGGGATGGAATTTTTGCAGGAGGGTGGGTGGGAGGTGGTGTATTCTAGGTAGCTGTGGGAGTCGGTGGGCTTGAAATGGACATCAGTTACAAGCTGGTTGCCTGAGATGGAGACTGAGAGGTCCAGGAAGGTGAGGGATGTGCTGGAGATGGCCCCGGTGAACTGAAGGTTGGGGTGGAAGGTGTTGGTGAAGTGGATGAACTGTTCGAGCTCCTCTGGGGAGCAAGAGGCGGCGCCGATACAGTCATCAATGTACCGGAGGAAGAGGTGGGGTTTGGGGCCTGTGTAGGTGCGGAAGAGGGACTGTTCCACGTAACCTACAAAGAGGCAGGCATAGCTGGGGCCCATGCGGGTGCCCATGGCCACCCCCTTAGTCTGTAGGAAGTGGGAGGAGTCAAAAGAGAAGTACCCGGTGCGGCTTCCTCTTCATTGGGGAAACCAAGCGGAGGCTTGGGGACCGCTTTGCAGAACACCTCCGCTCAGTTCGCAACAAACAACTGCACCTCCCAGTCGCAAACCATTTCCACTCCCCCTCCCATTCTCTTGATGACATGTCCATCATGGGCCTCCTGCAGTGCCACAATGATGCCACCCGAAGGTTGCAGGAACAGCAACTCATATTCCGCCTGGGAACCCTGCAGCCATATGGTATCAATGTGGACTTCACCAGTTTCAAAATCTCCCCTTCCCCTACTGCATCCCTAAACCAGCCCAGTTCATCCCCTCCCCCCACTGCACCACACAACCAGCCCAGCTCTTCCCCCCCACCCACTGCATCCCAAAACCAGTCCAACCTGTCTCTGCCTCCCTAACCGGTTCTTCCTCTCACCCATCCCTTCCTCCCACCCCAAGCCGCACCCCCAGCTACCTACTAACTTCATCCCACCTCCTTGACCTGTCCGTCTTCCCTGGACTGACCTATCCCCTCCCTACCTCCCCACCTACACCCTCTCCACCTATCTTCTTTACTCTCCATCTTCGGTCCGCCTCCCCCTCTCTCCCTATTTATTCCAGTTCCCTCCCCCCATCCCCCTCTCTGATGAAGGGTCTAGGCCCGAAACGTCAGCTTTTGTGCTCCTGAGATGCTGCTTGGCCTGCTGTGTTCATCCAGCCTCACATTTTGTTATCTTGGAATCTCCAGCATCTGCAGTTCCCATTATCTTAGATATTGTGTCATGTAGTTTTGGGAAATTAAATGATAAAAGTGTAGGGCTTTGTCAAGATGAGGGGCTTGCATGATGATCAGAACAACATTTTGTAAATTTTAAGTTCTGACCCCAGTTAATCTGACTGTGAAATCATATCTAGTGTTGGACACTGCTTTGTGGATTTTTCAAGTGTGGGCTGGTTTGGTATGTTCAGTAACTCAGTGGTTTTAAACAATTGCATAATATTTGCAGAATTATTGTGAGCTTGCAAAAAAATTACGCTGACAATGAAATTAAAATGGTCACTGGTTCATTTCTCAGGTCAAAGCCTTGATTAAATACAATTAAAAATTAAACAAAGCTCGACAGTAAACCACCAAATATCATTAACTCTATTATCACCATCCATAGCTCCATTTTGCCTTATTAGCTTCTTGTGAAGTGTTGTCAGATAGTTTACTATGTTAAGATTGCTTTTTATATGGAAGTGTTTCATTAAACTGAAGAACGTTCAGGCATATTTGAGGTTGTAGACTTGCTTGCTGAGCGGGTGTGTTTGGTTGCAGATGTTTTGTCACCCTGCTAGGTAACATCGTCACTGCGTCTCCAGTGAAGCATTGGTGTTCTGCCCCGTTTGATATTTATATGTCTCGGTTTGCTGGGGTGGATGGCATCACTTCAGTTTTGTTTTTCAGTGGTTTATATATTGGCTCCAGTTCAATGTATTTGTTGATGGAGTTCCAGTTGAAATGCCAGGTCTCCAGGATTTCGATGACATGCCTCAGTTTGGCTTGTGCTAGTACGGATGTGTTGTTGTACATTTGCCAAACTGGAATAACCCGACAATAATGACACATGAACACCAGTTAGCCACGACCAATTCTCACTGATCTCAATATACACAGGCAAAGAAGGAAACAAATTTGAGTGGCACAACACAACCATAATAGCATGATCTAAACAGAGACATGTCAGGGAGTTCCTGGAGAACTGGCATTCCAAATGGAGCTCCATCAAATGGAGCTGGAGCCGTTATACAAACCACAGTAAAACAGAACCAGAAGTGATGCCAACCATCCCAGCAAACTGAGGCACATAAATAACTAGCTGGACAGAACATCAATGCTTCCCTGGAGACGCACTGATGATGTTACCTGGCAAGGTGACAAAATGTCTCCAACCGAACACACTGGCTCAGCGAGCAAGTCTCCAACCTCATCCACAACCCGAGCTATAAATCTTCTCAAAAACCTGAAGGCGTATTTATTTGTATTCATGCTAGACATGTGGGTGTCACTGACTAGGTCGGCATCTTTCCCCCACCGCTAATTACCAGCATTTAAATGGGGACAGGTATGGTCTATTCAGCCCCACAAGCCTGCTCTGCCATTTGATAAGATCATGACTAATCTAATTGTGATCTCAAATTCACGTTCTCGCCTCCCCGATTACTTTTCACCCGACTTCCTGAACAAGAATCTCTTTACATCTATCTTAAAATTATTCAAAGACTCTGCTCCCGCTGTTTTTTTTCAGGGAGAGCATTCCAAAGACTCCTGATCCTCAGAGAAAAAAGATTGGCTCATCTTTGTTTTAAATGGGCGACATCTCATTGTTAAACAGTGACTCCTGTCAAGATCCCTCAGTATCTTTTACGTTTCATAGAAGTGATCTCTTAGTCTTCCAAACTCCAGTGGATGCAATACTACCTTGACCAATGTTTCCTCATAAGGCAGCCCACCAATTCCATCTATTAATTTGGTAAACCTTCTCTGAGCTGCTTTCAAATCATTGCCCTTGAGAAAGAGATTGGGGAGCCACTTTCTGCAACAGTGCTGTTCAGAAGAAAATGCTAGGATTTTCACCAAGGGATTGTGAAAGACTCACAGTATAGAATCAGGATGATGCCTTTTGCCTTAGAAGGGAGTTGTGTGAACACAAGAACACTCTGTGTTAACAGAGTGAGAGCAAAGGTAGACGAGAGAGTTGTGTTAAAGTGGATCTAAGTGATCCACAGATTGAGGGACGAATGAAAATGAGGTGAAAGTAAAAGAGTTTGACCATGTAAAATTCTATAGAATTGCAGGGGAATATCTGATAGTCCAGTAATGATGTAGAAAAGAAAAAGGAATCAAAAAGCGCAGGAGGGGAAAGTTCAGAGATCCGTTCATTCTAAATATACCAATAGAATCTATGAGGGCTGCAACAGTATTTGGAAGGTGAGAATGACTGGAGGGCATCAATCACTTTCTTCTTGCATTTAAAAGGCAAATAAGTATCGGGAACATCTTCAAAAGTTATGAGGACAGAATTTAAGTCTGAAATGAACATGGGACCTAAAGAGTTAAGCAATTGTAATTTCTTCACTGCCATTTTCTACTGACCAATATCCCATTAAAATCTATTATTAGACCATTGTGTGTGAAAGTCTAAAGGATTATTTTTCATCGAGATATTGCATTGATATTATCTTTAAACCATGATTGTGGGCCTGTAGGCCTAGTTCAGTTTAGCTCAACTTTATAGATTTTTCGGCACTATATTAATCTTGTACATGGATTCCTGACAGAAAAAACTGATTCAATTGAACTGATAGATGATCAGGGTGTGACTATATACCACTTAAGCCCATTGAACAGGAGTGCTACCTATGAATGCTGCCATGATGATCACAATTTCACAAGTGCCAGGATCTTAAAGATCGTCCTTCCGCCTTTGGTTCAAACATAGTTCTAGCAGCAAACCAGAGTTTAAGGTTAGCTGAATGACTATTTTTGTTTTGGCATATCTGATGTCTCAGTTAGTGAATCCAGTACCCTCTTTGTAGAACTGAGGTACGCAGACTAGCAAGTCCCTGCACTGGGAGGGATGGGAATTTTTAACTGGATGAGATTTTTACGAATATCAGAATTGGTCCTCATGGTGAAAATCAGGCCAGGCAACATCATTCAATGATATCAGGCATGTTACAACTCGGGTGCCCAACTCCCTGCTCAAACTGGTTCAAAGAAGATAATTGGCTGGGTCAAAGAAAAGTCAGATCTGCAATTTGATTAAAAGAAGAGAAATGCACCAGTTAACAAAGTGTGGAGCTGGATGAACACAGCAGGCCAAGCAGCATCTCAGGAGCACAAAAACTGACATTTCAGGCCTAGACTGCTAGGCTGCTGTGTTCATCCAGCTCCACACTTTGTTATCTTGGATTCTCCAGCATTTGCAGTTCCCATTATCACAAATGCACCAGTTGGGCTGGCAATGGTAGAGAACTTGAAGGGAAAATCAAGAAAGGTTCATAAGCAGCAATCAATTGAATATTCCCATTCGATATTATCAGCAAATTACAAGATGTACGAAGTCAACTTTTTTCCAACTATCTCCTAACCACTCACTCTGAGCAACTAAAATATGGGGGACACACATAGCTATCTTTCATTCTTCATTTTCCCCAGAAAACTCAGAATTTGTTTTTGGCATCATCTTCTCTCTTATCCTGCCACCACTTTATACTTTCAACAAGGGTTCTCAATGATTAAAGTCATTCATGCTATTAAATGTGGATTGTAGTATTAAGATTTTTGCACAAAAGATCCAACATTCTACCGTCTCCAGGTCGCCCATTAAAATACATTCTGACATGTGCAAGATCTCTGTACCTTACATCTTTGCACTGATTTCGATCAATACAGCAATAATCTCAATTTGAATCTTGGTGCCTTTCATTATCCCAGAGATTCAGGCTGACAAACTGGAAATCTACAGCTTACATAACGGTTTCATCCCCATGTCTTTAATATATGGATACATGGATCTGTGAAAGCTCCCCGATGAGTACAAAGATCCATTTCATCATCATCACCACCAGTGGAGAATCTCAGGGGCCTTTCTTTTCAGCGAAATGACTCACTGGATATGATTGGGATGTTGGTGTCAGTGGTTAACCTTTGTTCTGCAGTGTGTCCTCTATTCAATGCTAATGCCTCATGAATGCCCATACAATTACATTTTCATTTCCCTTTGGATTCCCTCAGATGGATGTGTTTGTGTTTCGCAGGAACATGTGCTAGCAGATCTTGCGCCAATTTCAGACATATGGCAGTTGTGAACTTTACATTTAATTTGCTCACACTTTGCCCATTCCAGCTACATTACACTTTTACCCCCATCACTAGAGAAGGCCTTCTCCTTTCCTCTCCAGCCCTTCCAGCCTTCTTCAATCTATCTCTTTAACTTTCAGCCTCTTCATGATCTCCTGTGACATTCCTGTTCTCCTGTTAATCTCACTGACATCTAGGTCAGGCCAGAACTTTGCCTTATATTACCTTTGTTGTAATATTGCAAAGATTCCAAGTCAAACACTTCAAGACACTAAGACAACAACACAACATGTAATGTTCAAATACAAAGGTGCTTACTTTGTCTTCAGTCACCCTCTGTAATGAAATTGCTTCAGTCAGTTGTTTGTGTATGTAATGAACACCAGCATCAGTAAACACAGAACTCAGGTCATGTGTGTGGACTTAGTGTGGATTCAGTTGGTCAACTGGCCTGCTTCCACACTGTAGAGATTCTATTTGAGTTAGGGTTAAGGCTAGGCTCCGGGCAATATTGTAGCCATTTACAGAATCAGTGTATCAAATAAAGCTAAAGATACCTGATTCAGGAAGAGCCTGACTAGCTATGCAATATCGACATTACATTGGCTAACATAGTAGAAACCGCAAACCACATCACGGTCACAGTACTTGGCACTAAAATCTTGTTAATGAATGTACTAAAGCACAGTGAGAGCTACACTCTCTGTCTCTGTCACTCACACACACACACAAACTTTCTCTCTCTCTCTCTCACACACACACACACACACACACATGCACTCACACATATACGTAATCTCTCTCTCTCTCACACACACACACACACACACACACACACACACACACACACACTCTCTCTCTCACACACACACACTCTCTCTCTCTCACACACACACACATACACACACACACACACACACACACACACACACACACACACACACACACACACTCTCTCTCTCACACACACACACACTCTCTCACACACACACATACACACACACATACGCACAAAAATAAATGCAGCTTACAAGAGACCAGGGCAGCTCTGATTCTTTTTAAAAAGGTCATTTGAAAAGATACTACAAGTCTTCTTTCTGAGAAAAGAAAGTGTTCATGGAACAAAACGGCAAGAGAAAAAAATACTGGAAAAGCAAATTTCTAGATTGAAAAAGCTTTCTTGTACACAGTCTAAGTATATTCCATAATCTTAACCCTAAAAAATCTTAGACAGAAACACAAGGAGAAAAGGTGAATTGAACCTCACAACTTATTATTTTTAGGAAAACATATAACGTATAAATGTACAAATGTGCAACTTTCAAAGAGGGTTGCAAAGTACAGTGATACAAAAAAGTGAAGGTTAGCTAAAAAAATGTCAGAAACCACATCAAATATAAATCTTTGCCTGCAATTTTTTTTAATGACTATAAAGCCACATTAAAAAAAATAGAAAGCATACATCTATGCATGGATTGGCACAGCATTGATATTCTGTCAGTGCTTCAGTTATTTGAAGAAAGAATAAATGTTTACTTTATAAGTCAGCAGAAAACTGACAAATAATGATAGACTCTCATTGTTCTTCTCAATTTGGAGACTGCAGGGCTAAGAAGAATAAAATCAATTGGTATTTCAAAGGATGGCTAAAGATCATGATAAAATAGTTCAATATTCTAAAAGACCAACAACGTTTCAGTCAATTTCATGATATAAAGGCTTAATTTCATATCATTACAACAACAGACAAGTGAAACAACTGACAAATTTGTAGGCAGATGTTCACATAAAAGTACAGAATGAAATTTGACAAAAGCTAGTTGAGTTGAAAAACTTATGGAACTGGTCATAGCCTCAACACCCATTAATCCTTCAGAAAAAGAAACACGTCTGAATAAACCAAAGGAAAACACAATTGACACTCAGTAAAAGAGGAACACAACTTCTGATCATTTGCAGCAGGTCAGCAAAATCCACAAGTGGTCAGCTGTGGACCAATTATTATAAACCATCAATATGTTGGCTGGAATATCCAAATTTAGCATGAGGTGTGGCTTGTTTCATCCAGCAAGACAATGTCCAACATTTTATAACAGATGCAAATTATGATCGACATGAGGGCATTACACTGAAATGTTTAGTAAGCCCAACTATCCAAAGAAACCCTAAGTACCCCAAGATGTTCCACAACAGCATGTCAAGATGAACCAATAAAGGATCAACGCTGAAGAAGATTTCAAACCTTCTGTTCCTTACACACAAAATCCAAGAGGTAACCAAAATAGCACAGCTTGCAAAATTCAGTCCCACAGCACAACTGTTAAAATTGATACAGCACTTAGGCAGTGATGTATCTGATAATGAATGGGCAAGATGCATATATGTCAAAGTTGACACTGATGCCAGCCCAGGTATCATCCCTTTATACATTTTGCATGAGATGTGCTCAGGAAGTTGCTGCAAACTGATATGGTTCAACAAGATTAGCTAACTGTTTACAAAGAGTCCAACATCCCTGCATGGGGTGGGTCTGGGTGGGATGCCGTTCAGACAGACTATATGAACTTGATGGACCAAATGGCCTGCTTCCAAACAGTAGGGATTTCATGATTCCACGTAATGGTTGTTCGCACATTCACTGCCTTATTCAGCATATTTTGTGAACTCCAACAAGCTGTGTCAAACAATAGTCCCCAGTTCATTATGCACCCTTCTGAGTCATTTACAGGAAATGTGGACTCTTACTGTTCTCCTCACTAGGCTCAGCTGAATGGTTTCATAGAATACCGCAAACTTGTGGTAAATTATAACTAAATGTCAAGGAAATTCGCAACACTTCAACGAATCCCTACAGTGTGGAAACAGGCCCTTTAGCCCAACAAGTCCACACTGGCCCTTGGAGTATCCCACCCAGACCCACATCCTTATAATCCATCTAAAACACACATTCCTGAACACTAAGTGCAATTTAGCATGGCCAATCACCTAACCTACACATCTTTGGGCTGCGGGAGGAAACTGGAGTATCCTGAGGAAACCTAGACAGGCACGGAGGAACGTGCAAATTCCATACAGACAGTCGCCCGAGGGTGGAATTAAACCCGGGTCTCTGGTGCTGTGAGGCAGCAGCGCTAACCATTGAGCAACTGTGCCACTCCTTCTGGGCACCTCTGGTAAATCTACATGCTATTTATTTTGGAAACATTTTACCCTCTCCAGCAGCTTCCATGTTTAGGAGACTGACCCATCATTCTTCCCTCCTTCCTCCCTGCTGTCTCCATCCAGGGCAAATGCAGCTTAGATGTACTTGTAAAATTGTAAAAAATGGGCAATAAAACTCAGGTTCATGATGAGGAGAGAAGACTTTACATTGGGGTGGTGAACCTTTGAAGTTCTCAACCACTGAGGACTAGGGAAGCTCAGTCTCTGAGTATGTTTAAGTAGAGATTGTTCGATTTCTGACTATCAAAGGCAGATAGAGTAACGGGAATGGTGTGGTCAAACGGCATTGAAATGTTCATTCAACGATGATCAGATTGAATGGTAGGTCAAGCTTGATGGGCTGAGTGGCCTACTCCTGTTCCTATATTTGAGAAATCCACATGAACATGCATTTGTGGAAAGATCCTACATTGCTATCAATCCTCAGACATCATGAATGAATACAACATATATCAGATGAACAAGTGCATAAAAATCAGGGATGCTGACTTGTCTTAAGCAGTTCTGAGAACTTAATCCCTAAACCCTAAAGTCATTGATTGAGAATTTAAATTTTTTTGCCTCTTGCTCTGTTGGGTGCCTGCACACCATTGTAAAAGACCCTGAATGACAGGGAAGACCCCTCCTCCTGGCTCAAATATCAAATATGATGAAACACATTGATGAGGAAGGGTAGCACCATTGGAATAGAATAATTCAAAGCGAAGAGTCAAACATGCAGAAAGTGCGAGTGAAGTGATGAGAAAGCTGACAGAACAGACTTATTTTTCAAAATTGTATTTTACCTTTTCTATCTTCAATACGGTAATGTGCTGAACAGTGGAAATGATTTATTTTCCATATCTTTCTCCCAAACAGCTATTCAAAACTTTGATCAACTGTTTTTCTTTCTTGTTGGCCTCTACCCCCACCTATCGGTGACTCCTCACCCTCTCCCCCCATCTTATTTTCTGCAGAAAAGCATTTTCCTAGCTACCATCAGTTCTGAGGAAAGGCCACTCAATCAAAAGATGAACTCTGCTTTGTCTTCGCGGATGCTTCCAGGCCTGCTATGTGTTTCCAGCAATTGCTGTTTTGTTTTGTTTCTGACTTTCAGCATCGATAGGTCTTTTGTTTTTTTGTTTAATGATGGCAAATTTCCCTCCCTAAAAGAAGCCAGTGAACCAGATGGATTTTTACATCAATCATTGCATAGTACTATTAGGCTCGCTTAAATTCCAGTTTGGCAATGAATACAAACTTCATCATCTGCCCGTGGTGGGATTCAACCCCATGCCCATAAATAGGGTCATCCAGTCGTAGAGCTGTACAGCATAGAAACAGACCCTTCAATCCAACTCATCCGTGCTGACCAGTTATGCTAAATCAATTTGTCCTATTTGCCAGCATTTGGCCCATATCCATCTAAACACTTCCTACTCATGTACACTTCCAGATGATTTTCAAATGTTATAATTGTACCAGCCTCCTCCACTTCCTCTGGCAGTTCATTCCATATGTGCACCACCCTCTGCATGAAAAGGTTGCCTCTTAGGTACCTTTCCAATCTTTCCCCTCTCATCATGAATCTATGCTCTCCAGTTTCGGATTCCACTACCCTGGGGAAAAGACCTTGACTATTTACCCTACTTATGCACTTCATGATTTTATAAACTTATTTAAGGTCATGCCTCAGCCTCTAATACTCCAGGGAAAATAGCCCCGGCCTATTCAGCCTCTCCTATAGCTCAAAGTCTGCAGCCCTGGTAACATCTCCATAGATCTTTTCTGAAGCCTTCCAAGTTTCACAACAGCCGCCCTACAGCAGGGAGACCAGAATTAAATGCAGTATTCCTAAAATAGTCTAACCAATGTCCTGAACAGCCACAACACGATTGCTCAACTCCGATACTCAGTGCAGTGACCAATAAAGGCGAGCATACCAAACACTATCCTGTTGACCTGTGACTCTACTCTCAAAGGTCTATGAACGAGCATTCCAGTTCTCTTTATTCAGCAACACTACCCAGGACCTTACCATTAAGCGTATAAATCATGCCATGATTTGCCTTTCCAAAATGCAGCACCTTACACTTTTCTAAATTAAACTCCATTTACCTGTCCTTGGTTCATTGGTCCATCAGATCAAGGTCCCATTGTACTCAAAGGTAACCTTCTTGACTGTTGACTACACCATCAATTTTGGCATCATAGACAAACTTACTAACCATACAGATTATATTAGATTAGATTCCCTACAGTGTGGAAACAGGTCCTTCGGCACAACAAGTCTACAGCGCCCCTTGAAGCATCCCGCCCAGACCCATTTCCCTATAACCCACACACCTCTGAACACTACGGGCAATTTAGCATTGCCAATCCATTTAGCACCTGCACATCTTTGGACTGTGGGAGGAAAGCAGAGCACCCGGAGGAAACCCACGCAGACACGGGGAGAATGTGCAAACTCTGCACAGACAGTTACCCGAGGCTGGAATCGAACCGGGTCCCTGGCGCTGTGAGGCTGCAGTGCTAACCACTGAGCCACTGTGCCGCCCCAATACCTCCTATATTCACACTCAAGTCAAAGACAACTGGGAATGGGCGATAAATCCTGGCCAGGGCTATCTTCCCTGGGGACTCAGAGGCTGAGGCATGACCTTACATATCCCAGAAATGAATAGAAAAAAAAGCAGTGGACTCAGCGATGATTCTTTTGGCACACCACTGGTCAGTCTGAAAAGCAACCCTTCATCACCAAACTCTGCCTCCTACATTCAAGCCAGCACTGTATCCAAATAACTACTTCTCCCTGTATTTACTGTGATCTAATCTTGCTAACCAGTCTACCATGTGGAACTTTTTAAAAATGCCTTACTGAAGTCCACATAGAGCACATCCATCCACTCTGCCTTCATCAATCCACTTTGTTACCTCTTCAAAAAACTTAACCAAGCTAGTGAGACATGATTTCCCACACAAAAAGCCATGTGGACTATCCCAAATTGGTCCTTTCCTTTCCAAATCCATGTAAATCCTGTTCCTCAGGATTCACTCCAACAATTGCCCATACCCAATGTCAGGCTAATCGGTTTATGGTTCTCTAGATTTTCCTTACCACCTTTCAAAAATGGTGGCGCTACATCAGCCAACCTCCAGTCATCTAGCACTTCACCTGCGGCTATGAATGATGCAAATATCTCAGCAAGGGGCCCAGCATTCACTTTCCCAATTTCCCATAAAGTTATGGGGTAAACCAAATCAGGTCCCAAGGATTTATCAACCTTTATGCATTTTAAGACATCCAGCACCTCTTCTTCTGTAATTTGGACATTTTTCAGAATTTTGCTGTTTATTTTTCCAACTTTTCTAGCTTCCTAATCCTTATCCACACTAAATACTGATGCAAAATACCCATTTAGCACCTCCGCCACCTCCACCAGTTCCACATCATTAGCTTAGGTCCCTGAATTGTAAATGAATGGACATTACCGTAATGCCACAAATTTATTGCATAAATAGGTTAAATAGTTGAGTTGGAATGAAACCTTGCAGTTATACAGCTTCTTACTCCCCAAAGCCTAACCAGCACCTAGAAGGCACAAGCTAGGAGTGTGATGGAATAGTCCTCATTTGTTTGGATGAGTGCTGTGCCAAAACACTCAAAAATTTTGCACCATCGAGGACAAAACAAATGCTTGATTGGCACCACATCCATAAATGTTCACTCTCTCCTGATTTAATGCATCCAGAATTTTTCAGAGGTTAGGGAGGAAATTATGGGATGCCTTACAGAAATATTTACATCATCTATAACTACAGGTGAGGTGCCTGATGACTGGAAGGTGGTTACTGTTGTAGCTTTGTTTCAGAAAGTTTGTAAGGAGAAATCAGGGAACTATAGACCTGTGAGCCTGACTTTGGTTATGGGTAAATGTATGGAGGTAATTATAACAGATGGGATTTATAGATATTTAGAGAGGCACAAATTGATCAGGGATAGTCAGCATGGTTTTGTGTGAGGAAAGTTCTGTCTCACAAACTTGATTCAGCTTTTTGAGGAAGTTACCAAGCAGGTTGATGATGGCATAGCAGTAGAAGTTTTTTATTTGGATTTTAGTAAAACTTTTGACAAAGTTCCACATGGTAGACAAATTAGGAAAGTTAGGTCACATGGGATTCAAAGTGTGCTTGCCAATTGGATACATAATTAGCTTAATGCAGGAGACAAAGAGTAATGGGGGAGGGCTACTTTTTGGACTGGAGGCCTGTGACCAGTGGAATTCCTCAGGGATTGGTTCTGGGTCCTGTTTTGTTTGTCATTTATATAAATGAATTGGATGAGAATGTAGAAGGCATGGTTAGTAAGTTTGCTGCCAACACCAAAATTGGCGGCATTTTCAACAGTGAAGAAGGTTTTATAAAGATTATAAAAGGATCTTGATCAAATGGTTCAATGGACTGAAAATAGCAGATGGAGTTCAATCTGGACAAATGTGAGGTTTTGCATTTTGGTACAACAAATAAGATTAGGTCTTATACAATTAGTGGTAGAGTTGTAGAACAGAGGGGCTTGGAGGTGCAAGTACATAGCTCTTTAAAGATTGTGTTACACATTGACAGGATGGTTATGCTTCACTGCTCAGTCCTTTAAGTATAGGAGTTGGGCCATCATGTTCAAGTTGTACAGGCCCCTTCTGGAATACTGTGTCCAGTTGTGGTCGCTCAGTTGAGGGAAGGATATTATCAAGCTGGAAAGGATGCAGAAGAGATTTAACAGGATGATTCTGGGAATGGAAGGTTTGAGTTATAAGGAAGACCTGGAATAGGCTGGGACGTTTTTCACTGAAGCATAGGAGGTCGAGAGGTGACCCGATAGAAGTTCATAAAATAATGAGATGTATGTTACAGAGTTGATCGTAGTTATCTTTTCCCTAAGATGGGAAGTTTCAAGGCTAGTGGGGCACATTTTTAAGGTGGGCAGAGAGAGAGTTAAAACAGACATAAGAGGCAAATATTTTGCACAGAGGGTGGTTTGCACGTGGAATGAACTTGCGGAGGAAGTGGTGGATGCACGTACAATTACGATGATTAAAAGACATTTGAATAAGTGCATGAATAGGAAAGGTTTGGAGGAATATGGGCCAGGAACAGGCAGGTGGGGCTAGGTTAATTTGGGATTATGTCCAGCATGGGCTGCTTGGACTGAAGAGTCTGTTCCTGTGCGGTATGATTCTATGACTATGACTCTATAACAACACTCAGTAGCAGTCGTGTGTACCACCTAAAAAGACACTGCAGAAGTTTATTAAGCCAGCACCCTCCTAACCCACAACCACACCAATTGAGGAGGAAAAGGGCAGTCGAAGCATAGGGGAACCACCGCCTGGAAGCTCCCCTCAAAATCCATGACCAATCAGACTTGGAAATGTTTTGCTGTTCCATCAGTGTCTCTGTGTCCAAGTCCTAGTACTCTCACCCCACCCCCCAAGAAAATCTTCCTTCTCAAGGAGTATTAGGGATGGGCAATAAATGCTGGCCAGACTGCCATGCCCATATGAATTTAAAAAAAGACTGAACAGCTACAGGCTTTTTTCCTTAGATGAAGCAAAGTGACCCAATAGAGATTGTCTGAAATTTTGAAGAGGTGTAGGTGCGAGCAATACGAAATAAAATGTCATAAATATGATATACACTGAATAGATTATCGGGAAAAAAGTTAGTAACTTTTTTAGTTGTGCAGCACAGTCAATAAAATGAAACAACCAAAAGTGTGTCACAAGAACATTTTCTTTTCGTTATTCATTCATGGGATGAAGACATCACGAGTTAGGCCAACATTTATTGCCCATCCCTAATTGCCCTGAGGGCAGTTAAGAGTCATCCACATTGCTGTAGGTCTGGAGTCACATGTGTAGGCCAGATCAGATGAAAATGGGAATTTCCTTCCCAAAAGCACATTAAACCACCAAGTGGGTTTTTTCAACAATCAGCAATGGATTCATCATTAGATTCTAATTTCCCGATTATTTTTGTTTTAATTGAATTCAAATTCCACCATCTGCTATAATGGGTTTCAAGCCTGGGTCCCCAGAACATTATCTGGGTTTCTGGTTTACAAGTCCACTGATAATGCCACTAGGCCATCTCCTCCCCATTTTAAGATCAAAAGCTTGTAAAGAGCAGTAGTGGCAGATTCATTGAATATTTTTAAGACGCGGTGCATAGATTCTTGGCAACTGAGTTGAGGGTTGAGCAGGAATGTGGAGATGTGGATACAGTCAGGTTGGCCATGATCTTACTCAATGATGCAGCTGGCTTGAGGGATCAGACGACCTACTCCTGCTCTACGTTTGTACATTTGTATATTTGATTTCTGAAGAGGTTGGTCATTGTAAAAGAGAATAATGGTTTTAGAGGTCGGGAAGGAAAGCGAAGATCGGGTAAGATTTGGACCTTGGATCAGTCACCAGTGTCGGAGCAATACAAGAAAGGAAACTCAAGAAGCCAGAAACTGAGCAGCACAATGATCTCGGAGGGCTGTGTGCATGGAGATTACAGACATACAGATGTGTGAGCGCATGGAGAGATTTGAAAACAAGGATCAAATTTTAAAAATCAATTTATCCAGAAACTGATTAAAAGCATCAAATTTACTTTCTGCATAGTTGTTGAAGGAAGTTGCATGGATGGATTCAAGGGGATAGAAGTTAAGTACAGAACGGATATAAGTGTAGAAGGCCACACTGCAAAGATTTGGCAGTTGGGAGAAGGCCAGTGAGGACAATAAACAATACCATTAACTAAGATGAGCTGAAGTAGCCAGATTTTGCAGGGTATGTTATTTATGAAAGATACAAATGAGAAAGGAGATTTACCACGATGCTAGATAATAAGGTGTAGAGCTGGATGAACACAGCAGGCCAAGCAACATCTTAGGAGCAGGAAAACTGATGTTTCGAGCCTAGACCCTTCATCGGTCTAGGCCCAAAACGTCAGCCTTCCTTCTCCTATGATGCTGCTTGGTCTGCTGTGTTCATCTAGCTCTACACCTTGTTATCTTGGAATCTCCAGCATCTGTGGTTCCTATTATCTCTGATACAATTTTAACCCCTTTAACAGGATGCTGCCTGGACTGGAGAGCTTCAATTATAAAGAGAGATTGGTTAGATGGTGATGGTTTTCTTGGAGAAGATGAGATTGAGAGAGGACATAACTGAAATGAATAAAATTTTGAGGGACATAGAATAGACAAAAAAAACCTTTCCCATTGGTGGAAGGATCAATGATGAAGAGGCATGGATTTAAAGCATGAGCAAGAGGTTTAGAGGGAATGTGAGGAAAAAAAACTTCACACAGTAGGTGTTAAGATTCTGGAACCCTCTGCCTGTAAGGGTATTAGAGGAAGAAATCTTCGTAACATTGAAAATGTATTTAGATGTGCACTTGCATTGCTAAGGCTATCAACAAAGTGCTGGAGAAAGGAATTAAGATAGTTGTGTGGTTGTTTTTGATCAGCGCAGATACAATGGTCTGAAGGATCTTTTTTGTGCTGTAGATCTCTATGACTCTAAAACTTAACTAAAATTTAAAAAAAAGACTGGGCATCACATACGCACACATCACAAATCTATTCAAAGATAAAATAAATATTAGCTCACAAAGCATTCTCACTGTAACTGTAATTTCCCTGTCACATCTTGACAGACTTGTTGCTAATTTCTACATCCTCCTTAAACTGTAAGTAGTGATAAGAATTGCTGCTTGCTTCATTACAGTTTATTTTTCTTTTAAAATTGATTCTTTGTCCAAAGATTTACCATATACCTTATTAAGAAAGGTTCCGCTGAGGCATTCTGGAAACTAAATGGTGATGGACTTTTAATATTTTCGCGAATTTCGTATTTGTTAAGTCTAACAAGGAAATTCTATTGCCCTTTTCTTTGAGTGTCTCTTTTCTTATCTGGATCACTGATTCTAATTACAGTACCATCTTCTATCAGATCTATCTTCGTTTGTTCAGACCACAGGGGATTACATTTGGCTGCATGGTTGCACTAAATTAGAGACTATTTTAGACGCTGCCAATCACTAGGTATGAAACAGAGCTTTGATTGTGCTTCGTGCTATTTACATTCCAAACAGCATCATCCAAGAAGCTTCACGGGGATCTAGCTGTGATGCTCTCCGTTGGGTCTGACTGTCAAGCAATGCTGAGCATTGAGAGTAAAACTAAAGGAAGAATTACTTCAGGTCTAACTTCAGAGCCTGTGAAATTAAAAGTTGTTAATGTATGTGTTGCAGTGGGTAGTGCCGGTGTCTCTGAGGCAGAAAGTTAGGACCTCAAGAGAGGAGACAGTTAAGCACAAAATCTCAAGTGAAGATCCTGTGAGGAAGTACCTCACCCTCAAACATGCAGTCTTTTTGGATGAAATATTCAAATAACAACATCTCTGCATTTTGAGCTGAAAGTAAAATGTCCTGTGGCACTCTTTCAAAGAAGTACAAGGCATTTATTCTTCAACTAAAAACTTATCATGTGACCTCTGTCTGGTAGGATGGAATTTTATTGGGATCTGAGCAATGTGGGCTATGATGAAATTTGTGGCAGAATCTGAAGAGAAGTCCAGCGAGGCTGATCTTGATGTCAGGAGAGCATTATGCTATCTTTTATGCTTTCTTGTTTAGAAAATGTGATTTTCCTGTTAAGGGGGGATTATTGTTTGTTAAATTCCTTGCTGTTGGCATATCCGACTCCCTGTTTTCCCAAACTTGTCAAACCAAACTTGACATTCAGGAAAGCTGGCACGGCAGGTACTTGGTGATTTTGGCTTGCGGTTTTCTCCAAATAACTTGTGTTGCAAAGTTGGTTAGAATACTTGTGGATCAGAAGGCAAGACTTTAGAATTTGTTTTAAAAATGATTGGGGGGAAGAGTGTTTGGCCCCTTTAAAATATGATGTTTTTTCTGGGCTGGGAGATGAAAACAAAGTCTGCAGGTAACAGCAGATGCACAGAGAGCTCTTGAATTTGAAGAATTGTATCAAAAGACAATGCTGTCAGCAGGAAAAGTAGCAGCTTTACAAAGAAAATAGGTTTATGAATTTAGCTAATTAAATTAAACCATGCGCGAGACACCAAAGCCCAATCAAATTTAAATCTGATAGTTTTGACAACCTTGGACTAATCCTAGTTAATGAGTTGTAGAGCTGGATGAACACAGCAGGCCAAGCAGCATCAGAGGAGCAGGAAAGCTAACATTTCAGGTCTAGACACTTTTTCAGAAATGGGGGAGGAGAAGAGTGTTCTGAAATAAATAGGGAGTGAGAGGGAGGCACATGGAAGATGGATAGAGGAGAATATAGGTATAGAGGAGACAGACAGGTCAAAGAGGCAGGGATGGAAGGTATATGTAAGTGAAGAGTTAGGGAGGGGATAGATCAGTACAGGAAGGATGGGCAGATCAAGAGGGCGAGATGAGGCTAGTAGGTAGGAGAAGGGACTGGGCTTTGAGGTGGGAGGAGAGGATAGGTGGGAGGAAGGACAAGTTAGGGGACATGCTGGGCTGGTTTTGGGATGTGATGGAGGGGGTAGATTTTGAAGCTTGTCAAGTCCACATTGATACCATTGGGCTGCAGAGTTCCAGAGCGGAATATGAGGTGCGGTCCTGCAATCTTTGGGTGGCATTGTTGTGGGACTGCAGGAGGCCCAGGGTGGCCATGTCATCTGAGCAATGGGAGGGGGTGTTAAAATGGTTCACACCTGGGAGGTGCAGTTGTTTAGTGCGAACCAAGCGTAGGTGTTCCACAAAGCGGTCCCCAAGCCTCTGCTTGGTTTCCCCAATGTACAGGAGGTCACAATGGGAACAGCAGACACAGAAGTGGCTAGGCCCGAAACGCCAGCTTTCCTGCTCCTCTGATGCTGCTTGGCCTTCTGTGTTCATTCAGCGCTAACCCTTGTTATCTCAGATTCTCCAGCATCTGCAGTTCCTACTATCTCTTGGGCTAATCCTATTTTAAGAAATTAATAGGTCATCAAGTGTACAAAATGAAAGGGCATTTGAAAATTGGGGTGAGAACAAACTGCCATGTATTAAGAGAACAGCTCTCAATAGCCATCAACCCCAAAGAAAGAGAAAATCACTGGCTCTCACAGAAATCTTTAAGATCTCAGAATAAGCTCCATCTAAATAAAGAAACTTTAGCTTTCTTAGTTAATGTTCCTCAGACAAATTTTCAACCAAAGAAGGTGTGCCCGACTGAAGTTCAGCAGAGATGGCAAAGAACATTTCAGAAGACCTATTCTGGCTGTCATTTTCAGAGAATAAGCTTTTTTTTAAGCTTTGGTTCATAAAAGTGGGTTTTGTGTCTATTGGAACAGCATACCATTAGAATTTTGTTTTATTTGGGAACAGTTAATAGTTAAGGAGGAATTGTTCAGTTTGTCAGTAATTCTGTTAATTTGTTAACAGTTAGAGTTAGATAAGTAAATAGTTACTTATCTTGATTATAGCATGACTGTCAGGAGTTAATTTCATTTAACCTCTGTTCCATAACAGTTTTGGTGCTCAAGTCTAGGATCTGTCTTGTTCGTCTATCAGATCTGAACAGATCTAAATGGATTTGGATAGATTTGAACAGATTTGGAGTACAACCAAACTTGGGGATTAGTGTCCTAAATCTTAGGTAATAGCTGGAAAATCTGTTTAAATTCAGTTGGCTTCTTTTGGGTGAAATCAAAAGTTGGAGAAATGGTTCTTAACATTACTGAAGAGATTCTGGGGTTTGAGGGTGCTTCCCAAATTTGCCAAGTCAGTTTAGAAAAAGGGAAGAAGGATATACTATTAGACTTAACAAGCAGGCCATATTTGGATTTAACTATTGACAAGAGGAAATTGAACTTGCAAAGGTGTCAGTCAAGCATTTAGGTATACCTGAAAAATAGGAAAGTGCAATGGAGTTGGAAAAAAAACTCAATTGAAAATTAAACATTGGGAGTTAGAAGAGAAAGAAAACTAATATTCAAGTTGGAAAAGATGTTGTGAAGAAGAAAAAGAGAGTTTGAGTTAAAGTTAAAAGCAGAAGAAAAAGAAAAGCAAAGCATGTTCAAGTTGTAAAAGATGAAGTTGGAACTTGAAGCAAAAAGACTCAAAAAGGCAGAAGTAAAAGTACAACAGAAATTAGAATGTGCAAACTCATCGTAGCTAACAGCCTAGTGGGGATATGCACAAATATGCCCAAACATTAGCAAACTTCAATGAAAAGGATGTAGAAGCCCTTTTCATTTCCTTTGAGAAATTGACTAACCAGATGAACCGGACAGAGACTGCATGAGTAATGTTAATTCTGAATAGTTGGTAATGAGGTGTTTGCAGCGCTGACAGATGAGTTGTCAAAAGAATATTAAGAAGTAAAACGGGCTATTCTGCGTGCCTTTGGATCAGTATCAGAAGCATATAGACAGTGGTTCAGAAATATAAGGAAGGAACCATAGAACATAGAACATAGAACATTACAGCACCAGTACAGACCCTTCAGCCCTCGATGTTGTGCCAACCTGTATTACCGATCTGAAGCCCATCTAACCGACACTATTCCATGAACCAGGTCAGACTTAAGTCAAATTTGAAAGAATTAAACATAACAATTTTGATAGATGGGTGAGAACGTTAAAGATATAGAAAGCTTATGAGGATCTTGCAGAGATTATTCTCCTAGAGGATTTAAAAACTCACTCCAGAATTGATGAGATCTCATGTTGAGGAACAGAAAGTTAAAACATCAGTAAGAGCTGCAGCGATGGCAGGGGAATACACATTAGTGTGCATAATGCAAAATCTAGATTCCGACAGCTATTTCACTCCATGAGGGATAAAAATTGGGAAAATGGGAAGACCCTTCAATTGAAAAAAACAAAAATCAGATCACGCTAGAAACAGTTTAGCCCAGGTGAAAAAAGACTCAAGAGTGTGAAAAAGTGGTAGAATGCCTCAGGCGTTTGCACTGCAATAGAAGGGGACACAAAAAGCCCCACTGCCTGTGGGCTAAGTGAGGCACTGGGAAAAAGGATGTGGTAACAGAAGCTAAACCAGTGGGATTAAATGAAATAGAGGAGGAAAACCAAGCCGAGGAGCTGCAGGAGAATGCACAGCCTAGTCACAAGCTAGATAGCAAGATTGTGCCCAATCTCTTCAAAGCTTTTAACTATGTGGGGAACATATATTCAGGAAGAACAGGGAAAGAAGGTAAGCAAGTTAAAATACTGCGAGATATGGGAGCTGGTCAGTCTCTAATAGTAAGAGATGAAAATATATGCACTCCTTCTGAAATGTTACCCAAGAGAGTGACAATCTGTGGAATAAATGGAGAGAGGTTTAGCATTCCCCTTTGTAAGATAAGGCTGGGGAAGTGAAGGTGGAAATTACTGAAAGAGTGTCTATTTTAGGAATGCAGTTTGTTCTTGGATACACTCTGGCTAGATCAAAGGTGGTGGCAATACCCCTTGTAGTGGAGAAGCTGAAAGAAAACCTGGGAACTGAAGAACTAAAAGAAAAATACCCAGGGATTTTTCCAGGCTGCCTGGTGACAAAATCCTATAGTCATGAGTTAAAGTAAGAAATGAAAGCCAAAGAGAAAGGCAAAGGAATTGAGGTCCAGTTAGCTGACACCCATTTTGAGGAAATGATGAAGGAAAACGCCAAAGCAGCTAGATGGCCAGGCAGAGGTGTTTAGTTCTGAAAGACTAATGGGGCTACAACAAAAAGATTAGACAATAGAAAATTTATATCATTTCGCTGACTCAGAAAAGGCATCAGAATGTATTCCAGGATGTGATTGTATTGAAGATTGAATCCTCAGGCAGAAATAGAGACTTTGGCAGGTTAGTGCAGAGGAGAAATTGGCAGCGATTCACCAAATTGTGTTATCGCTAGAATACAGACAGGAGGCGTTGTGAGTAGTACAAAAATTACCTCTAGGAGGTCTTCTCGGGGTGAGGAACACTCATGTTAAGATCCAGATCATTTCTGTTGGCTTGGATTACATAAAGATGTGGATGAATTTTGCCATACCTGTCATTCATGTCAATTGGTAGGAATGCCACAGGCAATAATGAAACCAGCACTTTTAATGGCAATTCCCATATTTGAAGAACCTTTTACACGGGCTGTGATTGGTTGTGTTGGTCCTCTGCCTAAAACTAAAAGTCAGAAGCAATATTTGCTAACCATGAATGGATGTGTCGGCCTGATTTCTGGAAGCTTTGCTTTCTTTACCCATTACAGACTACCCCAGGAGATTCAGTCAGACCAAGATTCCGAGTTTACTCTCAAATTGGAGGTCATGGATAGTTTAGGCAACCAATACGTTAAATCAAATTTATACTATCCTGACTCTCAGGGAGCATTAGAAAGGTGGCATCAGACTCTAAAGGCCATGCTGAGCAGTTATTGCCAGGATTACCTAAATGATTAGGATATATTACATTATATATTACATTTTTTGCTATTTGAGATGTTCCAAATAAATCAACCCAGTTTATACCTTTTGAATTGCTACTCTGACACAAAATAAGAGAACCTTTAAAATTATTTAAGAAAATGTTGATAGGTCCGAAGTCAGAGATTTCATAGTTGGATTATGCATATGAGGTGACAGAAAGTTCAAACAGAGTAGGTGAATTAGCTAGGCAATATTTGAAGGTGGTCCAGCTTCTATTGAAGCAAGAAGCTGATAAGAAATCAAAAATTCATATGTTTCCCTGTGGGGATGAAATATTGGCACTGTGACCAGTTGTAGAATATCTCTTCAAAGGAAGGCTTAGTGGTCCCTTTCAAACTGTGAAGGAGTTAAGTCAGATGAATTATCTGGTAAAGATGCCAGATAAGGAAAAAAAAATGTGATGGGTGTGTCACGTGAATATGCTGAAACCTTACTGTGACAGGGAACCAGAGAAACAGGTATTAGTTACTGCCACTCAGAGTGAGGGATCAATTCCAGATGATTTGGATTTTGATGTTCCTCAGAATAAATTAAGTATTGACCAAGTCCATAAAGAATGGGATGGGATAGTAAGCTATCTGTCTCAGGAACAGAGAACTGAATTGAAAGGCTTATTGCAGCTCTGTGAGGACATATGTAGAAATAGAAGAGGGAGGACTGATACTACAGTACATGAGATAGGCATAGGGAATATTATTCTGATAAAGCAGCATCCCTATAGGTTTCCTCCTCTCAAAGCAGCACAGGTACAGAAGGAAGTGGAAGCTGTTCACCGAGAAGGCATCATTAAATCAAGTCAAAGCGAGTGGAGTTCACCGATCATGTTGGTTCCCAAACCTGATGGTACACAATGGCGCTGCGTAGATTATCGAAAATTCAACACCATGGCTAAATCAGACTCATACCCAATTCCAAGGCTGGAGAATTATGTGGGAAAAGTTGGAAAAGCCACTTAGATCACAAAGTTGGATTTACCATAGTCATGGAAAGGGAAAGGAGCAGTGACCAGGGGAAGATATTTAACTGGGGTAAAGGAAACTATGATGCTATCAGACAGGAGTTGGGAAGTACAGATTGGGAGCAATTGTTCCACAGAAAGGGCACAGCAGATATGTGGAGGCTGTTAAAGCACCAGTTGTTGCGTGTGATGTATAAATTTGTTTCTCTGAGACAGGTAAGAAGGGATAAGATTAAGGAGCCTTGGATGACGGGTACAGAGGTGCTTCATGTCAAAAAGAAAAAGGCAGCATACGTAAGGTGGAGGAAGCAAGGGTCTAGCACAGCTTTAGAGGATTACAGGCTTGCTCGGAAGGAGCTCAAAAGTGGACTGAGGAGGGCCAGGAGGGGGCACGAAAAAGGCTTGGCAGGAAGGATTAGGGAGAACCCGAAGGCATTTTACTCATATGTGAGGAATAAGAGAATGATCAGGGAGAAGGTAGGGCCAATCAGTGATAGCGTAGGGAACTTGTGTGTGGAATCTGAACAGATAGGGGAAGCCCTAAATGAGTTTTTTGCTTCGGCTTTCACTAAGGCAAGGGACCTTATGGTGAATGAGAACTTTGAGGAGCAGGAAAACAGGCTTGAACAGATCGAGATTGAGGAAGTTGATGTGCTGGAAATTTTGGCAAACATTAAGATTGATAAGTCCCCAGGGCCGGACCAGATTTATCCTAGGTTGCTCCAGGAAGCGAGAAAGGAGGTTGCTAAGCCACTGGCGAAGATCTTTGCTTCCTCACTCTCCACGGGAGTCGTACCGGAAGATTGGAGGCAGGCAAATGTTGTTCCTTTTTTCAAGAAAGGGAATAGGGAAATCCCTGGAAATTACAAACCAGTCAGTCTTACGTCTGTGGTCAGCAAGGTTTTGGAAAGAATTCTGAGGGATAGGATTTATGACTATTTGGAAAAGCATAGTGTGATTAAAGGGAGTCAGCATGGCTTTGTGAGGGGCAGGTCATGTCTCACAAATCTTATTGGGTTCTTTGAGGAGGTCACGAGACAGGTTGACAAGGGTCGAGCAGGGGATGTGGTGTACATGAACTTCAGCAAGGCATTTGATAAGGTTCCCCATGGCAGGCTCATTCATAAAGTCAGGAGGTATGGGATACAGCATGATTTGGCTGCCTGGATTCAGACTTGGTTGGCTGACAGGAGGCAGAGAGTGGTTGTAGATGGTAAGTATTCTGCCTGGAGGTCAGTGCTGAGTGGTGTCCTGCAGGGGTCTGTTCTTGGGCCTCTGTTCTTTGTAGTTTTTATAAATGACTTGGATGAGGAGGTTGAGGGGTGGGTTAGTATGTTTGCTGATGACACAAAGGTTGGAGGTGCCATTGATAGTATCGAGGGCTATTGCAGGCTTCAGCGAGACATTGACAGAATGCAGAGCTGGGCTGAGAAATGGCAGATGGAGTTCAACCTGGATAAATGCAAAGTGATGCATTTTGGAACGTCAAAGTTAAATGCTGAATATAGGATTAAAGGCAGAATTCTCGGCAGTGCGGAGGAACAGCGGGATCTTGGTGTTGAAGTGCATAGCTCCCTCAAAGTTGCCACCCAGGTGGATAAGGTTGTTAAGAAAGCATATGGTGTTTTGGCTTTCATTAACAGGGGAATCGAGTTTAAGAGCCGTGAGGTTATGCTGCAGCTCTACAAAACCTTGGTGAGACCACACTTGGAATATTGTGCCCAGTTCTGGTCGCCCTATTATAGGAGAGATATAGAGGCTTTGGAGAGGGTGCAAAGGAGATTTACCAGGATGCTGCCTGGACTGGAGGGCTTGTCTTACGAGGAGAGGTTGACTGAGCTCGGACTTTTCTCTCTGGAGAGAAGGAGGAAGAGAGGTGACCTGATCGAGGTGTACAAGGTAATGAGAGGCATGGATAGAGTCGATAGCCAGAGACTTTTCCCCAGGGCAGGATTGACTGCCACGAGGGGTCATAGTTTTACGGTGTTAGGAGGAAGGTATAGAGGAAACGTCAGAGGGAGGTGCTTCACTCAGAGAGTTGTGAGCGCGTGGAATAGTTTACCAGTGATAGTCGTGGAAGCAGAGTCATTAGTGACATTTAAGCGACTGCTGGACATGCACATGGACAGCAGTGAATTGAGGGGAATGTAGGTTAGGTTGTTTTATTTTTGGATTAGGAATATTCCATGGAACAACATCATGGGCCAAAGGGCCTGTACTGTGCTGTACTTTTCTATGTTCTATGTTCTACTTCATGGTTACTGGCAAATTCCTTTATCTGAGAGAGCAAAAGTGTCTCTGTGTTTGTAACCCTAAATGGGCTGGATCAATTTCAAGTCATGCCCTTTGGAATGAAAAATGTACCAGCCATTTTTCAAAGACTTATGAACAGAGTTGTGCAGGATTGACTAATTGTGCCGTCTATATCAATGACTTAGTGATAGCCATTTGTAGAACAATCACATGGTGTATTTAGCAGAGATCTTTGAGAGGCTATGGAAGGGCAGAATTGATCATAAACTGTGTAAAGACAGAACTTGCAAAGGCAGAAGCGACATTTTTGGCACTCAACATCGGACATGGAAGAATGACATCGTGGAATGTGAAGACAAAGGCCATTGAGAAATTTCCAAGAAACACTCGAAGAAAGAAGCGCTATGATTTTTCAGACTGAGCAGAATCTACATGAGGTTTGTAACCACCTTTAGTAAAGTGGTGGCATTATGGACAGGCCAATGCCAGGAGGCATTTGAGAATTTAAAGCAGTGTTAACCATTTCACTGGTTTTAGTCACATCAAATTTCTTGAAACTCTTTAAATCTGCTATCGACACCAGTGATGTAAATGTTGGAGATGTATTGTTACAGGAGAATGATCACAGAATCTAAAGGCCAACTGGTTATTTTTCAAAGAAACTCAATATCCATCAGAGAAAATATTCAACTGTTGAGTTTGGGTACTGGCCTTACAATATTTTAATGTTTATATTGTAAACAATATCTCAGAGACAGTTGATCACACTGATCACAACTCGTTGACATTTTTGGAAAAAAATAAAGATAAGGACACCAGACGATTTTGCTAGAGTCTATGTTATAAGCATTTAATTTACAGAGTGCATGTTGTGGCCCTTGAAAAAGTTATTGCAGATTTAAAAGGAAAATGTGTATATAAGAAAGAAATGGTAGTGCTCAATGTTATATAAATATGCATATAGAATTAGTATGAAATGTGTAACTGAAGCTTAATGAGTTATGTTCTAATAATAATGGCATTAAGATTTGTGAAAAAAGTGATCTTTTCATCATGATGCATCTTTTTTTAAGGGGGGAGATGTTGTGAAGTTGGGTAGAAATACTTGTGGTTTAGAAGGCAGGATGTTAGAATTTTTTTTGTAAATTGATAGGGGAGAAGAGTGTGTGGTCCCCTTAAAAGGTGATGTGTTTTTTCCAGGCTTGGAGATTTGAAAAAATGTCTGTAGGCAGCAGCAGATGCACATAGATTTCTTGAAATTGAAACATTGTATCAAAACCTATACACTAGGCAGGCAAAGCAGCATTTTAAACAAGACAACAGGTTAAATTGTTAAATTTAATAATGTGGTTTTCACAATTTCGGACCAATCATATTGTAAGAAATTAATAGGCCATCCAGGGTATTAGAAAAGAGGGTATTTAAAAACCGGGGTGAGAGAAAACTGCTATCTGATAAGAGAACAGCTTTCAACTGCCATCAGCTCTGAAGACAGAGAAAACCACTGGCTCTCACTGAAATCTCTAAAATCTCCAAGTAAGCACCATCCAAGTGAAGATAATATGGTATTCTTAGCTAATATTCCTGACACAAGAAGTCGATAGAGGAAGGTGTTCCTGACTGGAGGATAGCGGAGAAGGCAAAGAACATTCCAGAAGACTTATCTTGGTTGTAATTTTGAGAGATTAAGCACTTTTTAAATCAGTTTGGTTTATATAAGTGGGATTTGTATCTATTGGGACAGAACACTGTCAGAATTTTGTTCTACTTGAGAAGAGTTAGTAATTAAGGGGAAATTGTTCAGTTTGTCAGTAATTCCACTAAAATGTTAACTGTTAGAGTTAGATAAATAAATTGTTACTTGTCGATTGTAGAGCGACTGTCAGGAGTTCATTTTATTTAATTTCTGCTTTGTAACCCTTGCATGTTGAGTCTGACAAAATTGCATCTCACGGCAGCATCACGGCAGGTGCCTGCTACATTCACTTCTCATCACTCCTGACTAACCATAAGGACATCCCTCTGATATACATACAGCTTCTTAAAAAGCATAAACCTGTCTTATAGAAATCGCTAGCGACTAGAATTGGGAAGCCAGGGCACGCATGGTTAGATACCGAGCTCATAGCTTGGATCAGGCTACATCTGAAGGCTGCTCGCTAATACAGTGAGCACCAGCACACTAGTAACACCGATGCCTTGTCATGTTGCCTCATTGCCGTGCTACATCATGATTGCCAGCCCTGTTGGCATTTCAGCGTGAGCTAATGGCAGCTGTTACTACTGCTGTATTGAGGTGCCCTTTACAATAGAGATGGGCTGCTTGTCATGCTTATCCGTAGGGATCTGTCTGGGGTATCTTGCTGTATGGCACATGGCCACATCAATCATTGTGCTTCTAAGATGCTGCTTGGCCTGCTGTGTTCAACTAGGCTCCACACTTCATTATCTCAGATTCTCCAGTATTTGCAGTTCCCATTATCTATCACCCACAACATGTGCCACCTGCCCTCAAACCAAATGCACTGCACGAGTATTCATGTCGGAAGGAAAGTGGGGACTAGTTCTTAGTCAGATCTGGTGTCGTTGGTTAGGGAGAAGGTAGTCTGCTGCTATCAGTCATGTGTTCAGTCTGCACAGAGCTCAGGGGCTTCACCATGGTCAGGCTTCCACAGGGCACACTCACGGACAAGAGAACTGCTGGAAAGGTGTTCAGCAGTCAGTCCTGTAGAGACTGTAGCAGGCAAAGAATTTGCGTATTGTCAGTTGGGGACTGCAAACCCAGCAGTCAGGCATTTTCCTGGTCATATCTAGGGGCTGCTCATTGAAGTCAGTCAGAGGTTGGGGTGAATAGAGTTCTGAGAGATGAGTTTGATCTTTCAGAAGTCTTCAAATGGATGTGTATAGAGACAGTGGGGAATTCAAGGATGGAGTCGAGGTGTATAAGGCAGCGTATTTGCAGAGGTGAGGTGATGCATTTTGGAAGAAGGAACAACACAAGGGAGTACTCAATGAATGGAAAGACACAAGAAATGCTGGTTGTTTTTGGTGCTTGCATGCAGATCCCTGAAGTGTCCTGAAAGGTTTGCTTTGTGCCTTGAATGGAGGTGAGGGGCGATATGTAGGGACAGGTTAAGCAAACCTTTCATATCAGACAGGGGTTCACCTGTACACCTGCCAGCTTGGTCTACTGTATCCATCGATGTGGCCTCTTCTACATTGGTGAAACCAAGCGTAGACTTGTCTCGTAGAGCGTTTGCACTCTGTACGTGACAAACGGCCTGACACAACCTGTCCAACTTGCCTCCCACCTTTCAACCCCACCCATCCCACTGACTGATACCTGCCACTCCCTACCTGTACCCATCTATCACCATCCTGCTTAACTTCCCCAGCCCTACCCCTCATTTTGTTACTTATTTCCCAGCTCCCTTTCCTCACCCCATTCCTGAAGAAGGGTCTTGATCTAAAACATCAACTTTCCTGTTCCTCTGCTGCTGCCTGGCCTGCTGTGTTCCCCCAGCTCCACACTGTGTTGGCCTTGGGTATCAAATTTGCTTTACCTTGCCTTGGGTTTCTTCTCCATCTTGAAAAATGTTTTAGGAATTTGGAAAATTTGATTGGATATAAAGAAGTCAACAGTTACATGTGGTGGTTGCAGAGTAAGGAAATATCAGAACAATGGCTCATTTTGCATGAAGATGCAAGGGTCACAGGCTTCTGCAGAAAGCTCTGGAAGGAGCTCCACCAGAGTTCTCAGTTGGGTTTGCAGTTCGAGTGTCAGGGTGCCTGGTCTGCCATGACCCAGGGCAAAGTTACTTGCATGATCTCTTCCTGGAGAAAACACCTCTTCACACAAAGTGGAAGTGCAAGTCTGCTAAAACGATGATGAGGTTGGTGAGAGAGGGATATCGAAACAAAGAAGGGAAAGAGTGATGAGGCATAATTCAGTTTTAATTTAGTTAGATTGGGGAATAGATTCACGGAACTGAAATGTCCTCTTCCAGTTCGTTGGATTGTTTAGCTGAGTTACCAAGTATGATTTTCCAACTTTATCAGGAGTTCCCCTTGTCTTAAAGCACCATAATAATCATCAAGAACACTAACATAGACACGAGAGATCAACCTTTAGATCGTCAGTGGGGAGGTTTGAATAAAACTATAAAGCATTATATTTTTCTGAATACTTCATGCAGAATAACACTCAGCGGAATTTATTACTGATTGAAGTACATTGCTGAACGTGTTATTCTATACACCATATGCGCAAGTGCTGCATATATTATTCAAGCTAGGAGAGATTCTGAGCACCAGTCTACCAAGCACATTTATGCCTACACCTCAACGATTCCAAAGGCACACGAAAGCAGGTCTCCACCACGATCTCCTGGGCAATTAGGGATGGACCAGAAATACTGGACTAGCTGATGGTGCCCACATCTCATGAGTGAATAAAAAGAAACTTGCTTATATCATGCTTTGAGATGCAGCATGTAGCTTAATATTTACTGCTATGGACAGAGCATTGTGAATTTGCTACATTACAGTAGTGACAGCAATTCAGATAGATTTAATTGACTGAAAAGCACTTTGGGACATTCTGAATTTGGGAAAGGTATTATGTCATCTGATTTAGGTTTTGGACATAAGGAAATCCGAACATGTGGGGATCGGGTAGAAAAGTAGAACTGAGGTTAAAACTACAACCTTGGTCTCCTTAAAAGGTGGAGCAGGCTCAGAGGACAGATGGCTGGTTTTGCTGGTATTTCTCACGCTCTAATATAAACGCGCATATTTCTTCCTTCTATGATATAAACTTTGGCAATGTTATTCCAGCTAAATTTCATTTACATTGGCAGCTTGACAAATACTTCAGGCCACAGTAAATACTGTGACCAAAATGTCAACTGTGACTGAATGGGAGCTCATTCACCTCTTTTAAAGCTATAAATGTCAACGATTCTACAAGTCAGGGCCATGTACACAGGCCCTACTGAGCACACAATCTAGGCTGGCATTCAGTACAGTACTATGGATGTGCTGCACTGTCAGAGGTGCTGTGTTTTAGATGAGATGTTAAACAATGCTCCCTGGATAGATTTCTGAGGTACAAGGATCACTGCACTACAATATTCATAAAGAAAGAAGCATGCTCCCAATATTTTACTACCTTGATCTCTCAACTCAGACCACAATAAACAAACAGGATGTCTTGTAAATTTGCACAATGCTCCTCATAGGCTCCTGCCGTAAGTGAGCAGGTTGCTGTGTTATGCACCTTTATCCCACTGGGACTTTTCCAGTTCCTTGGCATTTTTCAAACCTAATTTCTGCCATTGCACTCAGTGACCTCTAACTCCTCCACCAAACTGATGTCAAAAAACCCAGAATTAGCATTTATGGTGCGCTTTTTTTTGTTTGCTTTTATTCACTTATCGATTTCTGACAGCATTAAAATTACCGCTGCTACATTTTGGAAAGCTAGCCTTGTTTTAAATCAGTAATTTTTTTTGCAAGTATCTCCACCATCATTTCATATATTTTCTGCATAATTAAAATCACTGGTAATTCACGCCCTCCTTTTCTACAGGGACTTCTCGGTTGCTTGATTAATCTTGTATGGATTGATTGAAACATTTCACAACCTACTGATTTCCTAGATAGATACTGAAGCACTTTGAGCCATGCCAAAATGTACTGTGCAATTACAGAGATTATACTTTAGTTTCTCTGGCTTTTCAAATCTGTGGTTAAACTATCTTTCCACGTACTGAGGTAAAAGCAAAATATTGTGGATGCTGGAAATTTGGATTCCTTCTCCAAAAAAATAAAAGGTTTAATTTCAAGGTTACAGACATAAGAGAATGCAACAATAACACTGCTTCTCTCTTTGTCTTAAAGAAGCTCCTTAAAGTAGAACATAGAACAGTGCAGCATAGTACAGGCCCTTTAGCCCACGATGTTATACCAAACTTTTACCCTAATCCTAACGTCTATCTAACTTTCACCCCTACCTTATACTATCATCCATATGCCTATGCCCCTAAAGAAGCTGACTCCACTCCATCTCTGGCAATGCATTCCATGCCCCTACCGCTCTCTGAGTAAAGAACCTACCTCTGGTCTCTCCTCTATATCTACCTCCACTCACTTTAAAAGTAGGCCCATCGTTATAGCTACCTCCACCCTAGGAAAAAGCCTCTGGCTGTACACTCAATCTGTACCTCTGATAATTTTGTACACCTCTCCCAAGTCACTTCTCATCCTTCATCGTTCCAAAGAGAAAAGCCCCAGCTCTCTCAAACGTTCCTCGTAAGACTGCCCTAAATTCCAGGCAACATCCTGGTAAATCTCCTCTGCACCTTTTCCAATGCTTCCACACCTTTCCTGTAATGAGGCGACCAGAACTGGACACAATACTCCAGATTTTGCTGAACCAGCTGGAGCATAACTTCACGGCTCTTGAACTAAATCCTTCTATTAATGAAAGCTAACACACCATATGCCTTCTTAACAACTCTATCCACCTGGGTGGCAGCTTTCAGGGAACCGTGAACATGAACTCCAAGATCCCTCTGCTCTTCCACACTGCCAAGAATCTTTTCGTTAACCCTGTATTCTGCTTTCAAGTTTGTCCTTCCAAAATGAATCACTTCACACTTTTCAGGGCTAAACTCCATCTGCTACTTCTCAGCCCAGCTCTGCATCCTGTCAATGTCCCTTTGTAATCTAGAACTGCCCTTTGCACTCTCCACAACTTGACCCACCTTTGTATCATCTGCGAACTTACTAATCCACCCTTCCACTCTTACATCCAAATCATTTACAAAAATCACAAATAGAAGAGGACCCAGGATAGATCCTTGTCATACACCACATATAACTGAGCACCATGTTGAATATTTTCCATCCACTACCACCCTTTGCCTTCTAAGGGTCAGCCAATTCTGAATCCAATGCACCACATTTCCCTTTATCCCATGCCTCCTAACCTTCTGCATGAGCCTACCATGGGGAGCCTTATCGAACACCTTACTTATAGCCATGTATACCACATCCACTGCTCTACTCTCATCCGTGTGTTTAGTCACCTCTTCAAAGAATTCAGTAAGGTTTGTGAATCATGTTCTACCCCTTACAAATCCATGCTGACTATCTCGAAACAAACTGTGCCTTTCTAAGTGATCATAAATCCTATCTCTCAGAGCCCTTTCCAATAATTTGCCCACCACTAACGTAAGGCTAACTGGCCTGTAATTTCAGGGACTATCCTTATTCCATTTTTTGAGCAAAGGAATGATGTTTGCCTCTCTCCAATCTTCTGGCACTACACCTGTGGACAGTGAGGACAAAAAGATCATCGCCAAAGGCCCTGCGTCTTTTCCCTCATTTCCCATAGAATCCTTGGATAAATCCCATCAGGCCTGGGGGTTTTATCTATTTTCAACTTCCTCAAAATTCCTGGTACAACTTCTTTTCTAACATCAACCTCCTCCAGCCTACCAGCCTGTTTCACACTGTCCTCCTCTACAACTAAGTCCCTCTCCATTATGAATACTGGAGAAAAGTATTCATTAAGTACCTCTTTGATCTTTTTAGGCTCCGTGCACAAATTCCCTTTACAATCCTTGATTGGCTGTAACTTTTCTCTGGCCATTCCCTTATTCCTCACGTATGTATAAAAAGCCTTGGAGTTTTCCTTGACCCTATCTGTCAAGGTTTTCTCATGCCCCCTTACTGCACTTCTAAGCTGTCTCTTCAGGTCCTTCCTGGATAACTTGTATCCCTCTAGAGCTTTTTCCAATCCTTGTTTCCTAAACCTTTCAAAAGCATCCTTCATCCTCTTAACGAGTCTTTCGATCTTTCTTGAGAACCAAGGCTCCCTCACTCAACCATATCTTCCCTGCCTGCTAGGGACAGACATATTGAGCACACGCAGTATGCATTCTTTAAACAATCTCCACATTCCAATTGTGCTGTTCCCTGACAGCATCTGTTCCCATTTTATGTCACCCAGTTCTTGTCGAACAGAATTGTAATTACCCGTCCCCCAATTATAAACCTTACCTTGCCATATGTACTCATCCTTTTCCATGACTATTGTAAAAGTAACAGTGTTATGATTGCTGCCGCCAAAACGCTCTCCTACCAACAGGTCTAGCACTTGGCCTGGTTTATTGCCAAGCACAAAATCAAAAAGTGGCCTCTCCTCATGTTGGCCTATCTACATACTGTTTCAGGAATCCTTCCTGAATGCACTGGAAAAAACCCTCTCCATCTAAACTATTACAACTAAAATGTTTCCAATCAATATCGAGGAAGTTGAAGCTACCCATGACTACAACCCTGTGAATTCCGCACCTTTACAGTATCTGCCTCCCAATCCGCTCCTCCACTTCTCTGCAAATATTAGGGGGTCTGTAAAATAACCCCCAACAAAGTGACTGTTCCTTTCTTGTTCCTGACCTCAACCCAAACTGACTCTGTAGACATATCATTCTCAAAGTTAGGATCTAGGCTACCTTATAAATACATTTTGACAAGGTTTAGTCTGGCCCATGTCAAGGCACCCAAGACTGGAATTGAACTTGGGTCCCTGGTGCTGTGAGGCATCAGTGCTCACCACTGTGCCATCTCTTCAACCAATGTCTTGGAAAAAGTTTTCCTTGCGGCATTACCCAATGTCAAATTTAATTTGATAATCGACCCCATTATGTGGATTGGAATAATTTCTTACACTAAGGGAATGTTTTGAAAGTAAAAGTGACTTCATTTCCAGAGGACCTTGGGCTGCTCATTCATTAAGAAGAAAGGAACAATTAATGCTCAATCACAGTTCAGTTGAGAAGTGAAGCTTCAGAAGGCAAGGCCATCATGGTGACTTCAGATGGTATAGGAATAGAAACTTTGTTTGTGGTATTACTCTGTAGTGAGGACCAGCTAATTAAACGAACTGACCGTGATCAGGCATATAAAAGCAAGTTGTACCATCTACTCAAATCTATGTCATTCCTTATTTCCATATGTCTTCCTTCTTATGTACATTCTCATGGGCTTTACAATATAAACATTTTGTACTTACTGGCCAACGCTTGACAGCCCTCAAAAGACAATGGGCCAGGGGTCAATCCAGGATGAAGCAGCCTCTTCATTGGCACTACATCCACAAACATCCACTCTGTCCACCAACATCACTCAGTAACACCATTATTTACAAGATGAATTGCAGGAGTTCATCAAAATTCATGAGACAGCACTTTCTAAACCCACAACCACTTCTATCTATGAAGGACAAGGGCAGCAGATGCAAGGGAACAGCATTACCTGCAAGTTCCTCTCTAAGCCGCTCATTGTAACTTGAAATTATATTGTTCAATTTTTTTAAAGTCAGAATCTTGGAATTTCCTCTGTAACAGTATTGTAGGTCTACCTACAGCATATGGACTATAACACAGTTCATGAAGGCAGTTCACTCCTATCCTTTCAAGGACAACTAAGGAAAAGAAATAAATGCTGGGCCAGCCAGTGATGCCCATGTTCAGTGAGAGAATAAAATAAATCTTAGCTAATGATGGAAGTACAAGAGCCAGATCAATCCAAAGGTTTTGGCTTAAAGTATCTGCTCTGAAAGCTTACACACAGCTTCATTTTCTCTTAGGACCCTTGAGCTTTTTCCCTGGCACGTCAAAATACAAATATAAAGTTAAGTATCACTTACAGAGCCAAGTTTATTCAACATGGCTTAGATCTCTGGAAGACATCTGTTTCATCTTTGGAGCCCCTATTTCTTCATTGATCAAACAGCCTAATTTATAATGTTTGTACCCATTACTCTTCTATGATCCACATTAAAAGAAACAAAGTACATGTGATCTGCTGGCGTAAACTGTCTTCTGTTTTTTTTATCTTTTCTCATGATGTTGCTTGCCATCCCTGTTAATGAGGCAGCTAAGTGCTAGAGTGTGGTGTTTTCTCCTCTTCACTTCTCCTCAGTGCATGGATGTAAAAGGACAGGCCTTGAGATAAGGTTCTGAATCATCCATTCCTCACGTGTTAGATTGGAAGGGTCGCCAGTGGAATGGCCTGCCAATTTCCTGCTGTCGACCACCATCTGTTGAATCTTCCTGAAAGGATTCTGCATTCGACTGTGACAAGGGCTAGGAATAATGTTGGTTTGAGATACATCTAGACATTAACTATAACCTGACAATGTTTTCTGTTTGTCTTCCTGCATTGAAACTGGTCACGCTGGAGCAAACTGTGTTTCAGCATAATGAATACTCATTCCCCTCTCAGACGAGGAAGACTCTTGAAGAAATGGAATTTTAGGTGCCTGTCTTCAGGAAAAGTCTCTAGGAAATTCCTTACACGAGAAAACAGGAGCTAAAACTTCTGGCACTGTGCAGTAATATACTAGCCTGCCACGCGAGACACTAAAAATCAAAAGCTCACTTCAAACCCTAGAAATGTGCAGCACATTTAGCAATTAGTACCCAAAATAAAATGAGATGTAAGAGAAAGTAGAAATTTGTGAGCTGATTCTACCATTTAAGAAGCCGTTGGTTGATTTGTGTCTTAACTCCATTTACTTCTTTTTGATTTGCATCTTGATTTTGAACAAGAAACTGTTGATCTCAGTCCTCACAATTGAGATTGAAATCGGACCCTGTACACCCCTAAACATCCACAGTTTACAGAGGGGAAACATTCTACATTTCCAATGTTCTCTGTTTTACAAAATGTTGAATCTTCCAGATTGCTTGCAAAAACCTAAATTATTTAGAAATAACATTCAGGAAAAAGCTCACCTCCTCCCCATCAACTTCTGGGCTCCATTTCAGATCAGTTCCACCTGAAATGATTGACTCATGACTTTGTGGCACCAGTATCTTGGGCTAGCATTGTATTCTGTTGAAAATGTTTTAATGGAATGATGTTCAATAATAACAAGATAATTTGTGTTTTTGTGTTGTTGACTGTTGGATATACATTGGCTAGAAGACTGTGGGTACCACTTGTTCAAAATAACATCATTCACATTCACCAAGTTGGACCATGATTTGATATTTCCTCTGATAACATCCTCAACAGTTCAATAGTAGTGCATTGAAGTGCTCGCCTTGATTTCTGAATTCAAGTCTCCGAGTAGGACTTGAACTCAGATCTGGTAGTTTAAAGATAACTGTGCCACCAGCTGACCTACTGGAGGCACCTTCTAGAACATCCTAAAGGATTTCTCAGTTGTAAAATCATTTGTTATCGATAAAATCTCCTTTCGTGGTGGGAATACCATCACCTTCTGGTCCCTTCAGACTTATATTATGAAAAGAGATTGGATAAACTCAGTTTGTTTTCAATAGAAACACGGAGTTTGAGGGGTGACCTAATCAAAGTCTACAAAATTACAAGAGGCATAGATCGTGTGGGTAGTCAGAGGCTTTTCCTAAGGGTGGAAAGGACAACTACAAAGGGCACAGATTCAGGGTGAGAGGGACAAAGTTCAAGGGAGAGGCGCGGAGAAAATTGTTCACTCAAAGGTTGGTGGGAGCCTTGAATGCACTACCATTGGAGGTGGTGGAAGCAGGAACGTCAGCAATGTTTAAGGCTTTTCTTGATTGACACATGAATGGAAGGCAAACAGAGAGATAGAAATGGCACATGGGCAATAAACACCAGGTCTAAATAATGAAAAGGAATTGATGCAGGCAGATTCAGTGGGCCAAAGAGCCTGCTCCTGTTCTGTATTGAATTGACTTGAAGTAAATTGAATTGACCACTGCAGCTTAAGAAAAAAAATGCCCATCACAATCTTTCAGAGTAAATCTCAGGGGGTCATACTAGTGCTTAGCTAAAACCATTGGCCTAATAATCCACAAGTCTAAATTAATGGCCTGGAGACTTGGGCTTGAAATCTACCATGGCAGCCAATGAAATTTAAATTGATTTATCAAACCTGGAATTGAAAGCTGGTTTCAATCATGAAACTGCCATAAAAACCCATCTGTTTCACTGATGCCTTTTATGGAAGGAACAACAATTGCATTGACTCCCTCAGATCTGATTCAGAAAGAAACAATGAAAAAGTAAAACAGTTTTTTTTTAAAGATTGTGATTACACTGACACTGATATTAATCGCAGAGCTGTAGAAAGAATGGAATAAATGTTAAAGACTGGCACAAGTGGGATTTGAAGTGTCTGGTGCTGTATTTCTGAAGCTGCACCGTTATAAGTAATATAATTATTATTCTGTCAAGGAACTTCATCAAGTTTTCAAAAGGAATATCCTGTGCTCATTACATTTCATTTCACAGCAGATGAGCCATTAATTTGCAGTTGTTGTAACTGAAAATACTTCAATAATACATTAATATACTAAGCAGCAATTTATTACTGTTTCTTCAGAGCTGACATTTAACAGGACTAAGGCTATCAACGCACTTGACAATAAATTGTGCACATCCACATTTAAGATTATAGTTGCTGTTGGTTTCTGGAAAAGGCGTGGAACAGCAAGTTCTGTGACTGCACCAGCACTGGGAATAACAAGAACAGAGGGCTATAAATCTTGTGAAAGTTGAATGTGAAGGATAGCAAACCTTGAGATTACTAAGTACTGGGACTGATAAGGATTAGAAATATTAAGTTGTAAAATGGGAAATAGCAATTCCTGTGAATTGATAAACATTGGAAATGATGTTAATTAAAATGGTGAATGTTTGAATGGAAATTATTAGCAATGATATATGCTCAGTTTCAAAAGATAAACTGTCATATTTGCAGAGGCAAGATCCTGGTAGCAATTAATGCTGGGGATTGAAAGCTTTGGGTTTGGTAAAAATGGTAGTTGCTGTTATATTTAAGTGCCATGAACGGAACATAGAACATAGAACAGTACAGCACAGTACAGGCCCTTCAGCTCACAATGTTGTGCCAACCTATTTTTCTACTAAGATCAATCTACCCTGTATACCCTGCTTTATACTATCATCCGTGTGCGTATCCAAGAGTTGCTTAAAAACATCTAAAGCATTGGACCTCACTACCACTGCCAGCAGTGCATTCTACATGCCCAATATTCTGGAAAGTCCACCTCTCCTGTTGAATAAAAATCAAAGGTTATTTAGCAAATATATTGAGTATTTGGACAACTTGGCTCTCCTCCTGATCCTCTGAAGCTCTCTTCTTTTGACTGTGGAGGAGTAGGTGGTGGTTGGCAATGTTAAACAATACAATACAACAATACATTAGTGGACAGGGTTAAATAAGAGTGTAAGGGTCTGAAAGGGTTAATTTTCAAACATGCCTTAAGCAGCCTTCGTTACGACAATGCCAAATAGACTTGGAGAGTGAATAACTTGGGAACTCAGAGGAACAAGAGGTACCATCTGTATTTTCCTTATAGTCTCTCTAATGATGCCAGTTCTATTAATCTAATTTTTGCACAGTTGCTATTCTGAAATTTACTAAATCATGTTTATAACAAGAACCTCTTCTCATACGAATATCATATGGTTTTCTCTGCCACACTTAACTAAGCAGGCTCTGTAAGTCCCTACTGGAAAAGAGGATTCGACCAAATGTATCACATAATGTGATGAATACTGGTCGATCGCTATAAAAACTATCTGGTTTACAAATGTAGTTTAGAGGAAATAGAGTGCTGTTCTTCATCTGACTTCAGAAAGGCAAGTAGCTGAATCAACTGCTAAAACAAACCTTCAAATAAAGGAATCCAACAGGCCAGGCCACCTTACTTTGAATGTCAATTCCAGCTTTGTTGACCCGAAAATTCCTCCTTGCCAATATTTGGGGGTTGGTGACAACATTGGGAATTTTGTGTCACAGACTAATCAAGCAACTAGTCATGTCATGGAGTCATACTTTACTCGGCAACGCTATCACCATCCTCCGGTATGTCCCGTATGACCGATAGAGAGAAGTCAGTCGAAATGGCAGCCCAGTGGTACACCATTAGAAAGGAGCTTCCTTGTGAGTCATCTACGTTGACTCTAGGCCCCATGAAGTCTCATGGCATTAAGTCAAACATGGGCAATAAAATCTTCTGTTGATTCTCACATACCATTCACATCACAACACCCTTCCCTCAGCTAAGATAATAAAGTGTGAAGCTGGATGAACACAGCAGGCCAAGCAGCATCTCAGGAGCACAAAAGCTAACGTTTCGGGCCTAGACCCTTCATCAGAGTGGGTTTCCTCTCAGCTTTCCCTCAGCTGATCCTTAAACTCCTTCCTTAACGACATCAAGGGCCTGCCTACACCAAATAGATGGCATTGGTTCAAGAAGGCAGCTCTTCACCACATTCTCAAGGGCAACAATAGATGAGAATAAATGTTGGCCAGTCAGTGATACCCACAGCCCGTGAATGAATAAAAAAAAGGAGTGCGTTGCGATGTCTCGTGTCTTGAGATCAGAAAATTTGAATATAAATGCAAATCTCTTTCTTCATGTGAAGATATTTCTCTGTTTTATGAAATTTTTGAATCTGCCAAGAATGATCTGGTTAGATTCCCATAAATTTATAGCAGCACAGCCTGAATTCTCTCTCTTCCTTTCATGCAATCTTTCTGGACTAGGTGCTGGTATTTATCCTTATTCCAGCCACATGTTAATACACCCAGAGCTTCTTAACAACAATGAACCTCTAAAGAAATGCTCTCATTATGACCAGCAAGCAAACTTGTCGGCAATTTTAATAACCAACTCTCCACTGAGCTATTTCAGTAGTATCAAGACATGAGATTTACGAGAACAATAATGCTAAGGAACCCTAAGCAGATGCCAGTTTTTTTCAATGCACCACTTGTAACTATATTGCATTTTTGAAGTATCTCGGTAACCTGAGATTTAAATCTGCACGTGTTATTAAATGCGATGTCTGCAGTAGATGATGAATTATAAATTCATTCAACTGTTATTACATTTTTATATTAAATATTAAAATCCCGCTCGCTCATTCTTTTCTAAATTCTGCTCACACAGAGCTTTCCTTGCACTCATTAATGTTTTACAGTGTCACTCGGCAAAGTGGTTTCATTATTTCTTGAGCTAATTGAAGTCAATTCAGGGAAATATGAAAGGAGAAAAGAAAAGCAAGCAAGCTGAAAGCTATCTCCTGAAGGTAATACTCACAAAGTGGCAATACCTCAAAAACCAAATACTGATCAGGACTTATGGCTTGGAAATGGCAACAAGTGGCATATTTAGGCTTTGCTTAGTCACATCTGGAAAAGATTCATGTTATTACGAGAGGAAATCAAGGTGGCACATTTCGAGAGGAAGAACTGTGTTAGCTGCAGTAATCTTGGAATATGGGAATCACTGACCAGGCTGGCATTTATTTCCATTCCAAATGACCCACAGGAAGATGGTGCCCAGCCATAATGTTAGACCACTGTAGGCCATGCTGTGAATGTGCTCCCAGTTTGCTGTGTATTAGGGAGCTTCTGGACTACGATCCTGTTTCCCTTGACTTGTTAACATTGAATGCCTGATTAGAGCAGAATTAGATGACAGAGCTCATGCTTAATGTGGTAATTGGCCTCCAATCAAAGTGGAAACTATATTTTTTTGCTGATGAACTGAGTGAATGTTGTAATGAGGCAAATGTCGGATGGGTGTTCCTGTGTGTTAACTGCGGCAAAATGGCAATGTAGAAATCTTACAAAGTGGTTGGTCTTTTGCAACAGAGGTTTAGAAGTTGACATGGATGATGAGTCACAATCATATTGAATGACAGTGTAGCTTCAAAGGGCCAAATGATCTGATCCTGCTCCTAGTTTCTGTGAATAGAAACATGGGTAGACTGAGAGGAGAAAAGCCCAAAAAATCAGGAATAGAAACGAAATACACAGCAACTACAAGTCTGTTGTACCTGTCTTCTCTCGTATCCTTCTTGATGATGCGCCGGAGAATTTCCCATCACCATAGGATCCAATGACAAAAGGTGAAACATACAATGTATTGAGTTTGCCAGCTATTTTGGCGACTCAACAAGCTTGTTAAAGTGTGATTACCTTAATTAGTTAATTCTCTCCACTGTTTGAAAAGCTCTGCTGATTTCAGGCAAATTTAAATGTTAATTAAATTTCTTTCAGCTTCTACTATTAGCTGCTTACCTGATATGTAAGAATTAAGTGGCTCAATGCAGTCAGACATTGGCACTGTCGGCGTGTCTTATGACACTGGCTAAATAATCATTGAGTAACGGGATCTGCTCATCGCAGAAGCTTTTGTTGAATTGTCAGTAAGACCTTAAGACCATAAGGTGTAGCAGCAGAAATTAGCCCACTGTCCCTCTATTTGATCTCAGTTAGCATGTTTCTCAGTCCTAATCTCCTGCTTCTCCACTTAACTTTTGATCCCCTTACTAATCAAGAGCCTATCTATCCCTGTCTCAAATACATGAGCTCCACAGCCTTCTGCAGTGGCAAGTTCCATAGATTCACTACCTTCTGACTGAAGAAATGCCTCCCCATCTCAGTTCTAAAGGCTGTTCTTTCATTCTGAGCCTGTGCTCCCGGGTCCTGGTCTCTTCAACTAGTAGAAACATTTCCTCCACAGTCATTCTATCTAGGCCTCTCAGTTACTCTTTAAGTTTCAGTCAGATCCATGTTACCTCGTCCTTCAAAATTCCAATGATATAGACCCAGAATCCTGAACTGCTCCTCATACAACAGGGCCTTCATGCCGAGGATCATTCCTGTGAGCCTCCTCTAGACTCCTTCTAGCACCAACATATCCTTCTTTAGATACCTGGTTTGACTCTATTTTTAGGATCTCGCTGGGGGATGGTAATTCAAGTCACAATCCAGGGGATGTAAGCAGCTTGGGAGAGCTGTTTTCATTTGAGGGGAGCTGCAGAAAGCTGGGTGTTCCATCTGGCCCATCAAGGGTACACTAACCCTCTAAAGAGCACCCCACCCACTCCTTGCAGCCCTACTTTAGCTGTTAACACACCAAACCTACACACCAGTAGACACTGCGGGTTATTTAGTACGGGCAATCACCTAACCTGCACATCCTTGGACTGTGGGAGGAAAGCTGAGCACCTGACAGAAACCCACATAAACATGAGGAGAACATGAAAACTTTACACAGGCCAGTCACCCAAGGCTGGAATTGAACCTGAGTCCCAGGCACTGTGAGGCAGCATTGCTAACCACTGAGCCACCGTACCGTCCTAAATTAGACTAGGTTTTTAATCACCTAACTTCTCCTGAGCAATTATTGACATAACTACAAGGGAATCCTTCAAATCAAATGGACACTTGTGGGGAATTTCAGGGGCAGGAGAACAGCCCATAGGAATTTTCAATTTCTTGGGCAATTCCCTCAGCATTTGTTTTGCCTATGATTCTCCAGATTCCCGATGTCCGACTCCCATCCAAACTACAGAAATACCACAGCCCTATCCGACCGTAGGGCTACTCTCTCACAGGAGTGAAGCAACTGATGGTGCTTTAACCTGAGGCTCAGCGCACCTGGGGCAAGGGGAGACGTTGAGAAGGACTGCTCCATGGTAATCTCAACTCAGGTGGGAATTGAACCCAAGGTCTTGGCATCATTCCACACTGCAAACCAGCCATCTAGTCAACCAAACCCCTGCAGTAATAACTATCTGGTCTTTGGAAAATTCAACCTTCTGTGTTTTTATTTCAGGTTTCCAAAATGCCCCATGTCTTTCCAAAGTCTCTGGCTGACACTGATTATTTTTCTTTGAAAGAAACATTATTTAAATGCTGCCCTTAAGCTTGTGTTGGCTCATGATCTGTAATGTAGTCAATTTGCTCAATCAATGACATGCTCAGTGGGCTGCTTTGCTGCCTTGAACAATTTCAGTCAAAGATTCATCAATGAGCTCAAGCGGCCATTCCTGTTCTCTGTATCAGTTTTCTCTGGAAAATTTTGCCGATACTTGTTTTCTGAATTTTCTTCAGAACAGAAATAATTTTGCCAGTTGTGTAAAATCTGTGGCTTCTTTTCTGTTTGACAGTATGAAATGATTCTTTTATTCCAGCATATGTAATCTCATTAGAATCTTTCTTTTGTTTAGATTCTGTCATGAGACTAAGGAGCCCACTGAAGTTTTAGATTTCTTACCTGTTGACCAACAGTAGTTTGTTTCTGCACCAGTTGCTGTTTTGGAAATATTTAAATGCCTTCTGGTCTGTTAAGGATGTTGAGGTGAAGACATGCAGATGGGCTCATAAGCAAGAAGTGCGAATTGTGAATCATGTACACACTTTCAAATCTCTAGTGTTGTTTGTGATCTAGGGTTGCAGAATAAGTTCAGTCTGAACTGTTAGTCCTACTAAACCATGTAATGTCATCTTGATTGGCTGTAACCTCTGCCTCTTCAGCTGTGGTATTGCATTTAGTCAGAGAGTTACACCTGCACTTGTATCCAATTTAAAAGTAAAGGGATATCCTTTGACAAATTGAAGTTCTTTCAAATTCAAATAATTAGATTATCTATTTCTATAGGAGAGCCTTACTTTTTTTTTGCTAATGCTGGCACATTGTTTAATGTAGGTATCAATTATAACTGGGAGATTTGCCACATTAAATTCTTTTTATGGCTAGGTGCTTGTATTTTTGCGAGTGTGTCATCATGTCCTTCCTCAGTACATTTTCTGGAAGTAGCCTATATTTTTTTAGGTATACTTTGTCATTGTTGGACACTATATTCTCCCGTGAACCTTCTTTGTTGCACAGTTAGGTTGATTGGCCACGCTAAATTCTCTGCAGTGTCCAGGGGTGTGCAGGTTCGATGGATTAGACATGGGAAATGAAGGGTTACAGGGAAAAGGCAATGGGGTGAGATGCTCTTCAGGAGGTGTGGACTTGATGGACTGAATGGCTTTTTTCTGCACTGTAGGGATTCAATGTATCTATGGATTTAATATAGCTCTGTCACTGACTCTTACTAACTACAGTTTGGCCTTTTCTTTGTGCTAGCTTGTTACATATACTTTCAGAATGTTCATCTCTTCTGAAGTGGATAGTTTCTAGGGGTATCTTGTGATGAGATTGTCCATCTCCTCTCAGGATTTGTCTGTGAGTCTACCAGACTTCTGATTCCAGCACAATTTGACCAATGTTCTCTGAACACAAGCCTTCTTCAGACTGTAATAATTCTGACGGAGCCATTAATAATTCCAACAACATTCTGTCTCTTATGAATTCAGGTATCAAAGCTCTATAGTCACATTTCTATCAATCTGTTGAGAGCTCGAATGATATTAATTACATATTCCATTGGATGCCAAACTCTTCTGTTACATCTTGTTCATTTGAGAATTGCATTTGTTCCCAGTTAAAGTAATTATTAAAAGCTGTTAGAATTTCTTCAAAAGTATTTGGGTGTTCATTTACATTTTGGTAATTTATAATGTCATTAACTGTAGGTCCTATTTACCATTAAGATTTAATCCTTTTGCAGTAATTCAATGCTAATGGCTTTAATGATTGCAAATTTGCACTAAATCAATGGTGTTTTGTATTTATTTTCTTGTCTCGAAGTCCCTATGAATTTTAAGACTTTATATGAGAGCAGCATTGTAGTTTTTTTATTTATAGGTATTTAAATGATACAGTAATGCTGTAAGAGTTTCTTTTAATAAAGCCCAATTATCCATATCATCCATATGCTGTAGTGTTTTACTACTTTTAAATTTCAAACCTTCATTATTACCAAAGCTGTATCTCTGTAATGCTTACTGGGTTATTTTTTCCAGCTTTTCTTCCAATTGAAATAGTGATGGTCTCAAGATTTTCCCACTTTAATTAATCTTCTAAGTTGTAATTTTAATGATTTTGAAAACAGAGTTGAATCGAAGAGGGAATACATTTTTTAAAGTTTGCAATAAGATAAACTTGATCTTTTAAATTGTTCTTTTGTCAGACTTCATGAAACACCAGTGGACTCAAAGTGTTAACTCTGTTTTCCTCTCTTCTGTTGCGGAGTTTCTGCAGCACTTTCTGTTTTGTTTCCGATTTTCAGCTTTCGCTGTTCATTATTTCTATTTTAGAAACAAATGAAAAGCTGGTGAACATGGTGTGGAGAGGTAAAACGGAGGTCATGGCTCACTAATAAAACACCTCTGCTTCTGGTCCCTGTCCCATGGTCAACAAAGCAGATACGAGGCATGATAATAAAATGTGAGGCTGGATGAACACAGCAGGCCAAGCAGCATCTCACGAGCACAAAAGCTGACGTTTCGGGCCTAGACCCTTCATCAGAGAGGGGGATGGGGAGAGGGACTGGAATAAATAGGGAGAGAGGGGGAGGTGGACCGAAGATGGAGAGAAAAGAAGATAGGTGGAGAGAGTATAGGTGGGGAGGTAGGGAGGGGATAGGTCAGTCCAGGGAAGATGGACAAGTCAAGGAGGTGGGATGAGGTTAGTAGGTAGATGGGGGTGCGGCTTGGTGTGGGAGGAAGGGACGGGTGAGAGGAAGAACCGGTTAGGGAGGCAGAGACAGGTTGGACTGGTTTTGGGATGCAGTGGGTGGGGGGGAAGAGCTGGGCTGGTTGTGTGGTGCAGTGGGAGGAGGGGACGAACTGGGCTGGTTTAGGGATGCAGTGGGGGAAGGGGAGATTTTGAAACTGGTGAAGTCCACGTTTGTCAGTATAGGAAAAGAGACCAAAAACAAAGCAAGGAAAAAAAAAGCAGCCTGTTTATCCAGCCCTATGGAGTTTTTATTCCTTAACTTTATTTTTATACTCATTTGTGGGATGTGGGCATCATTGGCTGACCAACATTTATTACCTGTCCCTAGCTGTCCTTGAGAAGGTGGTAATGGGCTTATTTCTTGAAAACACAGTATCATTAGGGAGTGAATTCCAGGAGTTTGACCCAGCAACAGCGAAGGCACAGTGATATATTTCTAAGTCAGGGTGGTGATAAGTTTGGAGGTGAAGGTGGTGGTGTTCCCATGTATCTGCTATATCTCACCAAGAGTCTCCTTTCTCTCTTGGCTCTGAAGAGGATGGAACAGCATCTAGAATCTAAGGAAAATTTGGAGAAAAAGAAACCCTGAAAATTCCTGTCTGAATTCTTTGAGAAGATTAAAATGAGACCAGTAGAATCCATTTACTACATTTTGACACTAACGATTTTGCAGGTCATTACCTCCGCTTCAGCTTCTGACCTGCATGCACATTGTCAATCACTCAGAAGAATAAATATGAAATACAGTAGGTGCTGATGACCTGAAACAAACACAAAAACTCCAGGAGAAACCCAGCAGGTCTAACAGCATCTGTGGCGACAGAAACAGAGTTCAGTTTTCAGGTCCAGATGACTCAGTTTTGGAGCTTAGGCAGAGTTTGAGAAGTTTATTTTTACACAGCAACTGGTTACAATCTGATCTGCACACCCTGAGAGTGGGGGGAGTCATATTCAATTGCCAGGAATTCAAAAGAGCTGTTAGCTAAAAAGTCTGAATTTGCAGATTTGTGGGTAGAAGGCAGGGAAATAGCAGCAGGTTTATTTCACATTTAGAGAGTTAGTGCAGACATAATGGGTTGACAGGCCTCAATTTGACTGGTAGCTATTCTGTGACGACTATTTTCATGAAGAGGAGCATGTTGCCACATGTTTGCATGATCAATTCTGCCCTTGCAAGTTGCTGGCCCTGTCTCCAAGCATTCATTCCGAATGGTGCAGAAATTACACTGTTAGCAATGATTGTTTCGAACCATTCTCTCCAAATATGGTTGTAGCATCCTACACCTTGCAATAATCCTTCATCCCTAGTTTCTGATTGGTCCATCGGCATTTGAAAATTCTGTTTATCAAGCATTTTCAGAGTGGTGAGTAAGTTTTCTTTCATTGAAACAGCTTTCGCAATTAGCATATTCAAAAAATACAGATGGTGCACACCACAGTTCACTAGCCTTTATGTACTGCTTACAGTTCTACAGTTTGAACGTGGGAGTTCGATGATCAAGACAAATCTTTTAACATTATGCATGTATAGTGTATAGTGATGGCCTCTCCCTGTGAGCATTTTTAGGAAGTTATTTCATTGTATTAGTGTTTTTATAAGTTCTGTTCTCAAACTTTGTGGAAAACTGAGGGGTGAAACTTGGCCAACTGCTGAAAATTATTCTTGAAGAATGGTGTTTTATTGCATCTCTTGAACATTTATATTTTGGCTTTCTTGAAGTTTAATATGCCCTTAATCCTGCAGGATGGCCTACAACCTACAGTAGTTGCAGGTTATGTCCTTTGCGTGTTCAAAATTAGTCCACTTAATATTTTCCCCAGATTAAGAGAAGCACAGATCTATATTCAGGTAAGTTAATGACCATATGATTAAATCTATTTTACTTTAAAGCTGCTTTATGTGTTGCAGAACACATTGTAAAGCTGCAAACCTTGAAACATTGAATGGTTTCCTCAGTACAAAATGAAAAGTTTGTATGACTTGTCTGTTATGTCTCTGATTTCAAAAAATAATAAACACTTTTTACAAAGAGCTTTATAAAAACACAGATTTTCATTATAATGGGATTATTATATGTTGATGTTTAAATCACAAACTTAATTAGGTAATACTAAATGTTACACTGCAGCTTATTGATATTTCTTTGCTGGAGTCACATTAATTTTCAAATGATAAATTAGGGTAACAACAGAAAATAATTATGAAACCACGGTGTAATTATCTCACCTATTCATTCCAGATTCCAATTCATATGTATTGTCCTTGTCTTCCCGGACCAGTCTAATTGAAATAATTTGCCTGTGTGCATCACTGACACATTGCAGACCCATCCTCATCTTGTCTATGCTTTATCAGAACCGCTGCAAGTGGGTGTTGCAAAATGCACAATGTTGTCCACCATCCATGCTGAGCAGCCTTAAGACCACGAGAAATATGAATGGAAGTGGGTCACACTCCCTGTTGAGTCTGCTCCAAAATTCAGTAAGAGTATGGCTGACCTGATCTCCATTTCAACAAAGCCAAGAGGGAAACAAAAGGATATTAACCAGGCACTATCAGCTACGAGCATTCTCTAACTGACAGCAGCCAGGTATATCGCCAGTCACTCAGAATGCCTGGTGCTCAAGATTATGAAACTGTACATTTCAAAGGCCAAGTTAGGGTCTCGCCTGAATAAATCAGTAATACATGACTAATTAATTGATAAATATTACAAAACCTTTCTTACATTGACAAGAAATTAATAGTGCTTTGAGATTTATATTTTCCTTGATAATTTCTATTGAAATAAATATATGCAGTAATTATAATATTTCTGCTGAAACTTGAACATTTTTTCTGACAGAGGAATTTCTGTTGGTCGCTCACTGTTTCAAATATACTGCAGGAACCTGATCACTAATTTGATGCAAGATCCTGCTTCTTCCATTCGCTGCAGTTCAGAACTTCACCTGCTCCAGTAGTGAATTATTTTTCATTTCCACTCCACAAATAGATCATAATCTTCCTGTCAACAATCCATTGGGCCTTTCCCGTAGAAGCCTTCCTGACTCCTTTTCTCCCTTCACAAGTCTTCTTCATGTCTTTTGATTTAACAGTAATTTCAGTCACACTTCTTGATTTTTTTTCCCCAGCCTCCTATCTGTCATTCTTTAATCCTGCTTACAAAGTTCTCTGAGGACTCACCTCCATATGAAGGGTTTCACTTTTGGTGCCATCCACAAAGACGTTGATACTATAACAACTGAAGCAAAAGTAGCCAGAAAATGTTTAAACATCTGTGTCTATCTTGCAGTAATTCCAAGGACTATATTGTAGCATGCACCAAATCCATTCACACATTATTCTAGCACTTCCCAAATAAAACACTGTCCATCAATGTCATCCTTGGAATCAAGTCCCTTCTTGGTATCAAAGGCCTTTCCGTCTCAATAATTTCCCTCTGCGTAAATTCCTTTAAGAATGCCAGGTTTCTTTCACACAAGATTGCGTACATTGATTATCAACAGCCACACATCTTGTCGATTTAAAGTAAGAATTCCATTATTTTGCATCTCCAAGTCTACTCTACCCAGGCCTCTCAGTATTCTGTAGCTTTTAATCAGAATCCCCTCATCCTTCAAAATTTTATCCAAACTTCAACTATTCCTCAAATTACAATAACTTCATCTCCAGGATCAGTCTTCTAAACATCTTCTGGACCCTTCCAAGGCCAGCACATCCTTCCTTAGATACAGGACGCAAAACTGCTTGCAATATTCTCAACACAATCTGACAAAGAGTGTTATGAGGCTTCAACATTACCTCCCTGCTCCTGTATTCTAGCCCTCTCAAAATAAATGCAAATGTAGCATTTGCCTTCCAAACTACATGAGAAGCTGTATGTTAACCTTAAGAGAATCCTGACCTAGGAGTCTCAACTCCCTTCGTGCTTCAGATTTCTGAGGCCTTTCCCATTTAGAAAACATTTGACACCTTTGTTCTTCCTACCAAAGTGCATAACCTCACACTTTCCTCCATTGTATTCCAGTTGCCACTTCTTTGCCCCTCTCCTAACCTGTCCAAGTCCATCTGCAGCCTCCTGTCTCCCCAGTGGCACCTGCCCTTCAAACTATCTTTTTGTCATCTGTAAACTTAGCAAGAATGCCCTCAGTTCCTTCATACCAATACTTACTGTATCATGTGAATAATTGTGGTCCCCATACTGAACCTTGCAAGAACTCCTCTAGTCATTAGCTGCCATTCTGAAAAAGGCCCTTTTATCTCCACTTTCTGCCTTCCACCAGTCAGCCAATCCACTATTCATGTTCTTGTTCCTAACACTGTATGCTCTTATTTTGTTTACTGGCCTCTTATATGTCACCTTATCAAAGGCCTTTTGGAAATCTAAATGGATAATGTCCAATGGCTCTCCTTGGTCTAAATTGGTCATTACCTCCTCAAAGAATTCTAACAGATTTGTCAGACATGGACTGCCCTTGAGAAATCTATGTTGATTCATTTCTACTTTACCATGCACTTCCAAGTACTCTGCAATCGCATCCTTACACTTTAATATTAAAATCTCAGCAGAAACCTCTAAAAAGAATTTGGAATTCATATTAAACTGAAAAAAGTCATGAGATTTTAAGTTTGAAATAAAAACCTTTATTGTACAAGAGCTTAGCAAAACTAATGCTATCATCTTAACACTATGTAAACATTTATACGGCAAATAGGAAAATATTAATGCACCACTTTCTATTTTACTTTTGTTTCACCCAAGTGTTCCCCATATTCTTCATACGTTCTTGAACATTTCTTCATTTCTCCTGGAACTGATCCAAGGCATGCCGCAGCTCTCGGGAATTTATTTTGACCTTTGTCAGTGCTCCCAATGTCTTCTGAGATATGAGCTTTCTTGGGGTCCCTCCACAAGTATCAGGCAAGGTGAACTTTCCAACTCTCCTTGAGTGCCTCACAATATGTGAACTGTCTGTCTAAATAATGGACTGTGCTGAATTTTTGCTCATCAAAGAAAAAAAATACCCTTCGTTTCTGATAGCACTCCACTAGTGGTTCCAGTGGATTTGCAGTCTCTGGTAATTTTCTTTCTGCTTGTTTCCGAGCTTACTGCCCATTGACAAAGTGATTTTGTGACAAATCACACAAAAAATACATTACCAAGTGAAAGATTAAACAAAAATCTCACTGCAATCTACCCCTATGGTGCTCGAGTATTATGGATAAGCCTCATAGAATCTTAAACCAATTGAATGAATGAATGAATTAATGACCTTTTTTATTGTTATGCATATAAAATTTCAAGCCGATGTTGAGAGATACCAGGAACTGCAGATGCTGGAGAATCTGAGATAACAAGGTGTAGAGCTGGATGAACACAGCAGGCCAAGCAGCATCAGAGGAGCAGGAAGGCTGATGTTTCAGGCCTAGACCCTCCTTCAGAAAAATGGATTTTTCTCAAGAAGTGTTTCGACCCGAAACATCAGCCTTCCTGCTCCTCTGATGCTGCTTGGCCTGCTGTGTTCATCCAGCTCTACACCTTGTTATCTAAGTCGAGTGTTGATCTTGCTTTTTGTGCATCTTCTTTGCAGCCATAACTTTGTGGCCCTTGCTCTGTTCTAACATCCCCTGACCTGTGTATGTTATTACGTAGCTAAATGTGATAACAATTAATCAAATCAAAAAGAGAAAAATGAAAAGATATAGCTTAAAGAGAAGTTCATCTGCAATGGAGTTCTGAGCCATTCAGAACCACCGCCACTTTGTTGCCATCTACGCCAGACCCAACTAATGCTGAAGTCAGTGATCTTCAGGCACCATCTTTCACTTATCTGCCAACTCATTTCCACCATTGCCTATGCTGGCTGAATTTGCCCATTCATCTGACAGGTATATAGATTCTTTAATTAATTCCCTTCCTTACTTCCTGAATTTCCAATGATTCTCTAGCATCAAAAACACACAAATTAGAAGGAAGAGGTGATGGCCCAGTGGTGTTATTGTGGACTGTTAATCCAGAGATACTAGTTAATGTTCTGGGGACCTGGGTTTGAACCTCACCATGGCAAATGGTAGAATTTGAATTCAATAACATATCTGTAATTAAGACCCTAACGATGACCATGAATCCATTTTGGATTGTTGGAAAACCACATCTGGTTCACCAATGTCCTTGAGGGAATAAAACTGCTATCCTTTCCTGGTCTGGCTTACATGTGGTTCCAGACCCACATCAATGTGGTCAACTCTTAACTGGCTTCTGGGTAATTAAAGATGGACAATTAATGCTGTCGAGCTAGCAATGCCCTCGATGAATACATTTGAAAAAAATTGGATATTCTCCCCATTCTTGACTGCATGCAGCATTCAAGTGTATTGGCATTACTCATAACAAACCACTTTAAAATACTTTACTGGCACTCCATCTTAAACATTTACTGCCACCATCAAATGCTTCTGTGTTCCCTATCCCTATGATGCATTGCAGCAACTCACCATAGCTCTCTGAACTGCAACTCCCAATCTATGACTTCCATTGCTCGACAAACAGGAGCAGAAAATATATGGGAATACCACCATCTCTGACTCCGAATCCAAGCTGCAACATCATCTTCATGTTTGACATTCATTGCTGTTTCTTCAGCATCAGGCTCCTAATGTTCCATAACTTAGCAGCAGTACAGGAACACTCTCACCAGGTGATTCAAGAGGTTAGCTGACCACATTCCTCTCAATATCCAAATACTGACTTTAAGAATGGTGGCAAACTCCAAAATGAACAAAGAAAAATCAAAATCTTCAATTACGCAATCCTTTTTATCTGGCACACGTCAAAGCAATATGAGATTAATGCCTATCCCAACAGATGACCTTACCCATAACACATGTGGAGTTTGATTAAAACTCATCTCTCAGCTCTCCGATATTATTATTAAAGTTAGCCATCTCCACAAAGACTTGGTGCTTTGGTGGATTCAGCCAGAATACCTAATAAAGTAACTATGTAAATTCCGTGTGATTAATTATTTTATTGCACTCCACTGCATCTCTGCAACACGCTGTGCAAACACAGCAGTGTATGATTAGATTTATTTCAAGGCCAAGATTAATATACCTGGAACATTATCATCCTTCAGAGAAAAGGGCTCCACTAATTATGCAAATAAAATTAATGTTGGGAATTATTATCAGTTAAAAATTAAAGTTAGTCAATTCCTAATTCCCACCCCCTTCCATGTCTTCAAGAAAAGATGGAAAATGAGTGAGATGGAGTTGAATGCCAAATGCCCACAATTTGATTGAATTAACATCACTTCCCCTTGCGTTTGACAATTTTCTTCTTTGCCTATCTCAGTCCAAGTTGGACAATCATGTTGGGCACTACTGGATAAGCTGCCTTGAATCCTGAGTCAAATTGTCGCAGGCCGCCTTCCTTCACAATGTAGTTGTTCAGCTTGGTCCAGTGACCACAGTTACATGTTGACAGTCCGTGAACTTCCATGTGGTGAGGGAGAGGGGAACAAAGGCCATGAGGCCCAAGAGCAGATGTAGGTCATTTGAGATATCACTCATCCCGACCCCACAACTAGAGAACCGAATAACAGCCCTATTCAAAAAACTTCAAAAATCTGGAGAATTAAACAAGAGAGACTTCAAAAAAATGAAACCAGATGGATCCAACACACCACGCTTCTATGGACTACCAAAAATTCAGAAACCAGGAGCCCGCCTCAGACCCATAGTGTCGCTACTGGAACACCAACCTACAGATTAGCCAAGGAACTACACCAAAGACTAAAACACCTAGTAGAAGACTTCCACCACTCCATTCGCTCCACCCAAGAATTCCTGAACACCATCAAAGACACCAAGATAGGAGAGGATGAAATAATGGTCTTCTTTGACGTAACAGCCCTGTTCACATCCATCAACATCAACCTGGCCAAAGAAACACTGACTACACTATTAGAAGAACAGAAGACACACACACCAGACACCACCAACCTCATCAGCAAGGACAACATCATCAAGCTAGTGGACCTATGCCTCACCACCCACTTCACTTTCAATAACAAAACCTACAGACAAACCAACGGAGCATCCATGGGATCTCTGATATCAGGGTTCTTAGCAGAGGCAGTAATGCAGAGACTCAAACAAACAGCTCTGCCAATCATCCAACCCAAACTTTGGGTCCGCTATGTGGATGACACCTTTGTCATCACTGAACAAAACAAATTAGAGGAAACCTTCAAGACCATCAATAATACCTTTACTGGCATAACATTCACAAAAGAGGAGGAAAACAGCAACAAACTGCCATTCCTAGATGTCACAGTAGAGCGAACAGCCAATGGGGAACTTCAAACCAGCGTCTACAGGAAAACAACACATGCGGACCAAATACTGAACTACAGGAGCAACCATCCCAACACCCACAAACGAAGCTGCATTAGAACATTATTCCAACGAGCCACCACACACTGCAGCACAGAGGAACTACGCAGAGCAGAGGAAAATCACCTATACAGCGTATTCAAAAAGAATGGGTACCCTATGAACACAGTCTGCCGATTCCTCAGCAATAAACCCAAACAGACAAAGCGGGCCCAGAAACCATAACCACTCTCCCCTACATCAAAGACATTTCCGAAATGATTGCCAGACTACCCGGACCGCTTGGCATCAGGGTAGCCCACAAACCCACCAACACACTAAAACAGCAGCTAATGAACTTAAAAGACCCTATACAGACAACAAACAAAACAAACGTCATCTACAAAATACCTTGCAAGAACTGTGACAAACACTACATTGGACAAACTGGCAGAAAGCTAGCCACCAGAATACATGAACATCAACTAGCCACAAAACGACATGACCCACTATCACTCGTATCCTTACATACTGATGAGGAAGGACAGCACCTTGATTGGGACAACACATCCATCCTAGGACAAGCCAAACAGAGACACGCACGAGAATTCCTAGAAGCATGGCATTCCAACGGGAACTCCATCAACAAACACATTGATTTGGAGCCAATCTACCATCCCCTGAGAAAAAGAACAGGAAATGACATCACCAACTCAAGGAAACCTAACCAGATAAATAGAAAGCGGGACATAACACCAGCGCTTCGTCGGAGGCTCACTGATGATGTTACCTAGAATGGTGACGAAACGTCTGGGAACAAACCTTCCAGCTCAGCGAGCAAACTCACATCCAGAACCTCAACCTGAGCTACAAATCTTCTCAAAACTCGCTAACAGGATATGTCATTCAAGGTTAAGATAAGGAGAGATTTCTTCAGTGAGAGAGTGGTGAACCTGTAGAATTTCTACCACAGAAAGCGGTTGATGGTTTTCAAGATGACATTAAACATGGTTCTTAAGGTTAAAGGAAGCAAAGGGTATGGGGAGAAAACAGGAACAGGAACTGAGTTGGTTGTCCAGCCGCGATTAGATTGAATGGCGAAGCAGGCTCGAAGGGCTAAATGGCCTATTGCTCCTTCTAATTTTGTTGTGTCTATGGGCACATTCAATGCCAACTTCTAGCACAGGGAACATTCAGTCCTCACACTCCAAACATCAACTAGTTTTGTCCGCATTGGAAAAGAAGTACCTGTGACTGCATCAGAAATTCCACTGTACATGATTCAAACAGCAATTTGAAGAGGATAGGCCCCGCCTTGAAGATTAAGACGGTAGCACAGTGACAATGTCTCTGGATTATCAGTGCAGTAACTCAGCCTCTCGTGACATGGATTGAAATCCCACCAATGACAACTGGGGAAATTAAAATGAATTAATAAAGCCAGAGCATAAATCTGTTTTCAGTAAAGGCTAACATGAAACTATCATCAATTGTTATAAATCCTACCTGATTTGCTGGTGCCCTCAAGCAAAGGAACTCTGTTGCCATTACTGTGTATGATTCCAGATGCCCTCTGATGCCTTCTAAGATGGCCTGAGCCAGCCCTTCCATTAGATGGCAATTAGGGATGTGCAGAAAATGCTTACCTTGCCAAAGACACTCATGTCCCATGAATGAGGCAATGTTATGGCAGACTGCCATCTCTCTTTCTCCAAATATCCACCAAATTGTATTGGGTGCTTAACAGGAAACTGGAAACGAGCTGTGAATAGGTCTTTTTCAGGTTGGCAAGATATAGAAAGTGATGTGCCAAGTGCTGGGGCTCCAACAGTTTGTAATTTATCTGCAAGCAACTTAGATAAAGAGACAAATGATATGGTTGCCAGCGGTGCTGACAACTCACAAATGAGTCGGAAAGTAAGCTATGAAGAAGAAGCCAAGAGGTTACATAAATATATTGATAGGTTAAATGTGTGTGTAAACGTGTGGTAAATGGAGTAGAACATGGAAAAATGTGAAATTGCCCAATTTACCAGGAAGCATTAAAAAATGTTGAAATGGTGAGAAATTGCAGTGCTCTGAGATGCAGAGGGATCTGGGTGATCTCAGGCATAAGTCATAAAAAGGTTAGAATGCATGTACATTCAGTAATTAGGAAAGCTAATAGGATGATATCATTTGGCACAGGGGAACCGAATATAAATATAAGCAGATTATACTAGAGGTACACAGGGTACTGGTGATACCAAATCTGGAGTACCGCACACAGTAGTGGTCACCTTACTTAAGGAAGAATGTAAATGAATGGGAAGTAGTTCAGAGAAGGCTTGCTAGGATAATATTGTAAATGGGCAGGCTGTGGATGTAAGTTTGCTTGCTGAGCTGGAAGGTTCGTTTTCAGACATTTCGTTACCATTCTAGGCAATATCATCAGTGAGCCTCCGGTGGAGCACTGGTGTTATGTCCGGCTTTCTATTTATCTGTTTAGGTTTCCTTGGGTTGGTGATGTCATTTCCTGCATTGGTGGGCGATGTCATTTCCTGCTCTTTTTCTCAGAGGGTGGTAGATGGGCTCCAAATCAATGTGTTTGTTGAGGGAGTTCCCGCAAACACATTGATTTGGAGCCCATCCACTACACTCTGAGAAAAAGAACAGGAAATGACATCAGCAATGCAGAAGATGACATCACCAACCCAAGGAACCCTAAACAGATAAATAGAAAGCGGGACATAACACCAGCGCTTCACCGGAGGCTCACTGATGATGTTACCTAGAATGGTGACGAAACGTCTGAAAACTAACTTTCCAGCTCGGTGAGCAAACTTACATCCACAACCTCAACCTGAGCTACAAATCTTCTCAAAACTCACTAGCACCTATGGGCAGGCTGACTTATGAGGGAGGTTAAACAGGCTAGCCTCATATCGCTGGAACTTAGAAAAGTACGAAGTAACTGGTTTAAGAGATGTCAAATCCTGAATGGACTTGAGGAGAGGATTATTGTATCAAAGATAATGGGAACTGCAGATGCTGGAGAATCCGAGATAACAAAGTGTGGAGCTGGATGAACACAGCAGGCCAAGCAGCATATTAGGAGCACAAAATCTGACATTTCTGGCCTGGACTCTTCAGGGTCTAGGCCCACAATGTTAGCTTTTGTGCTCCTAATATGCTGCTTGGCCTGCTGTTTTCATCCAGCTCCACACTTTGGTATATTGAGGAGAGGATCTTTCTTCTCTGTGAGAATCTAGAGGTAGGGATCACTGTTTAACAATCCGAAGTCAGCCATTTTAAACAGGAATTAGGTCCTTTGTTTTCTCTCGGAACTCTTCCTGAAAAGGTGGTGGAAGCTGTGCCCTTAGGTATTTTTAAGGCAGACATAAATGGAACCTTGTTAAACAAAGAGTTGAAAGATTATTAGGGGTAAGCAAGAAAGTGGATCAGAGGTTGTAATCAGATCAGCCCTGATCTTATTGAATAGAAAACCAGGCTCAAAGGGCTGAATGGCCGATTGCTCATATGTTCCTGTGTATGGAAAATAATTTGGGAGAATGGATTGGCTGCCTCTTTATAGACACTGCTTAATTTTAAATTTAAGCAAATCAGCACCCTGAAATTGAACAGTCGTACAATCACTTGTTAGCTGATGATTTGCTGCCCACACATTCACATACATGCGGAGTTGGCCCGAGACCACATTTCCTTTTTCTCATTGACTCGTCTGGTCTGATCATATAATCCTTCATGGTAGCTGTGTTTTTTGTTATGCCCCCATAAGCTGTGGATAACAAGGATTTGGTGTAGCGTAAGTGAATGATCCACTCTGTTAGGTTACTGTCCCTTGGCACAGGTAATGATGCAGTGAGTGACTGGAATGACCTAAAGCAAAGGCCTCTATGTTCACAAAGCAGCAGTCAGACTTGCATTATGTCTTAATTTAAATGTCTCCAGTGCATATTTGTGCCTCATTACTCTGGCAGACCAGAAAGGACATTTGCGTGTGATTTCATTTCTGTCCAAACAATTTTAGTTGAATGTTCCTTCCCAGGATAAGGCTACTTGGCCTCAGTTACAGTCACTTGTCACTTTACAGCTTAGGCAAAGATCTTCAACTTGCAAAATGAATCAGAAATTTATCTTCATGGCTCTGCATTATAGTTGACTCACATTTTTTTCTGGGACTGGTTCGCTCAGTTGACTGGACAGCCGGTTTGTAAGGCAGAGTAATGCCAACAGCTTGTGTTCAATTTCCATACCAGCTAAAGTTACCTTGAGGGCCCCATCTTCTTAATTACACCCCTTGCTTGAGGCATAGTGACCCTTAAGTTAAGCCATCACCAGTCATCTCTTGAGATAACAAGGTGCACTGCTGGATGAACACAGCAGGGCAAGCAACATCAGAGGAGCAGGAAGTCTGACGTTTCGAGCCGAGGCCCTTCTTCAAAAATTTCTGAAGAAGGGTCCAGGCCCAAAACATCAGTCTTCCTGCTCCTCTGATTCTGCTTGACCTGTTGTGTTCATTTAGCTCTACACTTTGTTATCTCAGATTCTCCAGCATCTGTAGTTCCTACTATCTCTGAACCAGCCATCTCTTTCTCTAATTACAGAGTAGTCATATGGTCTTCTGGGGCTAAGCCAAATATACTCATTCATTCAGATTAAGAAAGGAGTTAATCCACTCAGAAGTGTTAACATATGCCTCTGGAGCAGGTGGACATTTGAACCCAGATTACCTGGTTCAGAGATAGGGACACTGCGACTGAGCCACATATACTTAGGTGCAAATGTAACGGATCATTGGTTTGCTTCTCTTGAATGCCCACAGGTTATCCTGCCCAGTTTATAGCTGGGAGGGCAGTTTGTCTAACACGAGAATCTAATAATTAGCAGGAATTGACCACAAGAACTCTTGAGTTGCTTTACCATCAGGGCATAAACTTCAATTTCTAGACTGATCTCAGATCCGAAAAGCAAAGTACAGCTGATGCTGGACATCTGAGAGAAAATCAGAGGGTGCTGCGAATGCATTGGAGGGCAGGCAGTATCTGTGGAGAGAGAAATACAATATTCGTATTTCAGGTGAGTTGCCTTTCAACTGAACCAGAAACAGATAGAACAGGAGGAGGTTTTGAGCAAGTGAAACTGGGGAGGGTGGGATGGAGAATCACAAAGAAGGTCTATTATCGGGCAAAGGACAAGGAAGATTAAATGACAGAAGGTCTTGAGGCACAAGACCAAAAGAGAGTGGGAATACAAACCTGTAAGGAAATAAAAAGGCATGTCTTTAGAAGGTGTGAATGCCAGGATAGCAGCCATCTGAATGCCAAGTAAAGAACATCAGACAGAAATGCGGGGAAAACTTAATGGACAAAGAAACAGAAAACAAAATGGAACACAGCTTATGATTGAAGTGTTGACCTCAATGTTGAGCCTAGAAGACTGTGACATGCAGAAATCGAAAATGGGGTGAGACATACCCATTGCATGCATCCTTCTCTTTTGGTTCACTTAGTGTCATAGGAAAAACCATTTACATCCCATCTTGAATGAAGTTGCGGCTGATGGCCAACAGTTCTCTTTTAATCAAGAATTCAAACTCTCCTGAATCCATACTTCTTGCAGTTACACACATTCCTTCCCTGGGGGACTGGCCGCCTCACTCCTTGTAGCTTTCTTTGCCATTCAGGTGCTCCAAATCTGTCGGCCCACAGGAAGCTGGAGTATAATGTGAGCGCATGTAACGGAGGGCACTCTGGCAGCTGGTAGCATTGGCAGTGGAGGGGCTGGGTGATCAAACCTTTTTGTGCCTGGGTTCAAACAGATTTCGGAAACTTAACAACAGGCTTATAAAAGGTGGGGCCAATGGCGCAGGTGGAAGATGTGTTTCGGGCTTGTAGATAGAGAAAGGGCCAGCTCAAAACTGTTTGAATCAAGGGCTGAGTTCTCAGCTCTCAATGCACTTTTTTTTCTCTTTTTCCTTGCTGCTTTAAACTAATTTGCTTTAATTTTATATGTTTATTGGTTTGAAATTGTGTTCAGTATGATTTTTCCTGTGTAATGTCTAGATTTAATGAACGCAGTTTTAAAGGTCAGCACATTACATTTGTGATGTTCTTACATGACCCTTGGGTTGCATTTAGAAAAGATCTGAATTAAACAATTAGTGAAATGATTCTGCTTTTTCCAAAATTAACTATTTGCTTTAGAAATGGTCCTGAGAACGTGTTATTGTAAACATAACACTAAACAGCTTTCCGAAGTTTTCTTTTACAATTTACTGAATATTGAATTCTCCTAGGTGTGTGTTCCTGAAATAAAGACAATATTTTGGAGAATTAGGAGCTTGCTTAATGAAATGCATTGTGCCAGAAACAGCCAGTGTTATCTTTGTAACAAAATTATTGACAATCTCCAATAGAAACTGTACCACTGTTGTCAGTGACTAGCAATCAGGATTTGGGAGATTATTCTGCCCTGGTTTAGTTAATGGGGCAATTTTAAACTGGACTGTAATGATCTGTGATCTCGTTCCCTGCTGAATGCAGTTCCCTTCAATGGAAACACCTCACTGCCCCTTGTCCAGTGAACTCTGCCACGAGCAAAAAGCCCCAAAATATACAATTCCCTGTAAAAACTGAAAAAGCTGCAGATGCTGTAAATCAAAAACAAAAACAGAAGTTGCTGGAAAAGCTCAGCAGGTCTGGCAGCATCTGTAAAGACAAAAATGAGAGTTAATATTTTGGGTCCAGTGGCCCTTCCTCAGAACGGGTCACCGGACGCGAAACGTGAACGTTGATTTTTTTTTTGTTACGGATGCTGCCAGGCCTGCTGAGCTTTTCCAGCAACTTTTGTTTTTGTGTCGACAATTCTCCAAATAGTTCTGCCTAGTAGCCCAGAAGAAATCACACAAATGAGTCAAAAGTAATGAAAAAAAAAGGCAAGTTCTATTCACTGAGCTGAGATCTCTTTTTAAATTTTGGGAGGCCAAAGTTTTCTCAAATTTACCCTCATTTGTTGAGTTGAATGACCTTGTGCTGAATGCTTCATTACGTTCAAAGCACATAGTGGTGAATACTTTCTGATTGCCCTCAACTCCTGAAGCGTTAAAGCAGGTAGAATCCATGTCAAACCAATTAAGGCTGATTGCTGACAATGATAGGGCTAAATGGATCCACCAGTTAGTTCGAAGATATTTCATTCACAATTTATCTAATCAACTGAGATTGCCATGAAATATATGCAGAAACCTGCATGAATTTTAGTTAGTTTTGGGGATTGTCCTCTGGGAGATGTGAGAATTGACAGGAGTTGGATCTGATAACCTCAAAGTCAGTGAAAAATACTTTTATCCAAAGTAAAAATGAATAATTTATCTGGCTTCAATGTTGTTTTACTTGAGGCGCTACCTGTGTCTTCTATAGGAAAAATTAGAGCTAAAATACTAACCTAGTGCATTTTTCTTGGAATAAAGATATCCAAACAACAATAACCCTGACTGATTCAAGTGTGTATGAACATGGAGAAAGGCCCAAAGGACAGAAGAGAGATAACACGGTGTGGAGCTGAATGAACACAGCAGGCCAAGCAGCATCAAAGGAGCAGGAAGGCTTGACATTTCAAGTCGGGACCCTTCTCCAGAAACCTTCTGAAGAAGGGTGCCGACCCGAAACGTCAAGCATTCCTGCTCCTCTGGTGCTGCGTGGCCTGCTGTGTTCATCCTGCTTCACACCGTGTTATCTCCAATTCTCCAACATCGGCAGTTCCTACTCCCTCTGTACCAAAGGACAGAAGCTCAGCTTTTCCCACTATATTTTTTGGTTTTCTTTGAATTGCCAATGGTCCCTTCATTAAGAGTGATGTCAATGTCTTAACACAAAAATTAAAAACTTGGACAATGTTCTGTCCTAGTGTGGCCAACCTGCTTGATGTTATTGAGATCTCACTGCTGAGAAATCTCACATGATCTTGAACAGAAAAGCAAGAAAGCCAAGATATAGTCATATAAAGTATGATTAGATCACATTCAGAGCATTGCGACAGCTCAGGCACAATGCTACAACACACTACGCCTCAGGGATAGGTGTAATGCAGATTCATCAGAATAATGCTGAGATGAGCTCCAATCTGTAACTAGAACTGTCTGTTTCAGCATCTGTAACGTTACCCAATACTTCTATTTATTTGCTGCTCAGGCCCTAATCTGTGCCTTTATTGTCCCTGGACAGCTTCTCATTTTCGATTCAATATAAACTTGAATTTATCCAAAATACTGCTTGCAATGTCCTCATACAATATCCCACTCAATCATCATCCCTAATTTGCTGGAAAAACTCAGCATGTCTGACAGGGTCTGTGAAGCTAAAAACAGAGTTAACATTTCAGGTCCAGTGACCCTGAGAAAGGGCCACCAGACCCAAAACTCTGTTTTTTCCTTCACTGATGCTGCCAGACCTGCTGAGCTTTTCCAGCAACGTTGTTTTTGCTCCTGATTTACAGCATCTGCAGTTTTTTCGGTTATTTTCATCCCTAATCTTGCTGATCCATGTTAGCCTCTGGTCTACTGCGCTTCCAGTTTTCAACTTCTCATCCTTGCCTTCAAATATTCCAAGCCCTCACCCAACCTTCTCTTTGTAACATATTCTAACATTCAGCTGAGATCTCTGAGCCCTTTCAATTTTAGCTTTCTATGCTCTCGAAATTTTAACCACTCCATCATTGTTGGTCAGGTCTTCAGATGTTTAGATCTTTAGGCTTCGGATTCCCTCTGTGAACTCTTTCTCTCAATCTCACTCTCTCTTCTTTTCTGATGTTTCATTCAAAATTTCTTCGTTGACAAAACGGATGTCCTCTTAGCTCCCTGTATCACCTAGTGCTAATTTTAAAAATTATAAACAAAAATAATTTTAAAATAATTAAAAATGATATCACTCCACCATGTGGGGTTTTAGTACATCAAGTGTGCTAAATAAATGCATTAAAAAGAAAGAGAATTCTATTTTACAACTGGCGAAGTGCATTGATATAGAAGACAATTTGATGTGGGGACAGAAGGAAAGGAAATGTGAGCTAAGATGAGGGTTAGTATTAAGCTTAACATTCAAGTCAAGTGTTCGGAGATTCAGATATTTGTGTGAATATCACATCAAAGAAGTTAAGAGCTATTGATTTAAGTTCATTATTTTGCTAGGCTAAATGAAATAATGGACTAATTAATTAGAAAAGGAGTTACAGAGCTCAGACTATGGCTGCTGAAACCATGGCTATGGATGTGAGTTTGCTCGCTGAGCTGGAAGGTTAGTTTTCAGACGTTTTGTCAGCTTTTTTTAATTTGAAAAAATATACTTTATTCATAAGATGTACAAAAAAAACATTATTACACCTACCCAGTCATGCAAGCCGCTCCGGGTTACCCAGGGGGTACGTACACCAACAACAGGAAAAAAAACAAACAAAGAAGAAAAAGAAACAAAACAAAAAGAATACCCCAGCAGTCGTCTCCCCGCACAGTCCCAGTTGGCCCCCTGACCAGTTGGTGAAGGCGCCAGCTGGGCCCAGTTACCAGATAGGGCCCTTTTTCTATTCTGGACGAGGGGTTTCATACCGTGGTCTTTCCCCACCGCGCCCTGGCGGCGGCTGCCCCAAGCTTTAGCGCGTCCCTCAGCACGTAGTCCTGGACCTTGGAGTGCGCCAGTCTGCAACATTCGGTCAGGGTCAGTTCTTCCAGCTGGCAGACCAGCAAGTTGTGGGCAGACCAAAGATCCCCCTCTCTGTATTGACCGCTGTCCTGCTGTTCCTGATGCTGATGCAGAGGAGCCGTATGGTGACTGTACATATGTACAACCCGCATGTGCCAGCAGTTGATGTCCTGACCTTCCTTGGAAGGTACGTGAAGGTGGAAGGGGACCTAACTGACATCATGGGCCCCTTTGGCATCTGGACCAGTAAGAGGCAGGTCAAGGTGACGCTGAGGATGGGCGCGGACGGGAACGTTGTACACCCACCGTCCAGCTTCGCGATCGGCGAGAGCAAGGGCTACCTGACTTACGCAGGGCAACCTAAAGTCTGCCATGCCTGTGGTCGGTCAGGTCATGTGGCGGACGTCTGCAAAGCCACCATCTGCAGGAACTGCAGGGAGGAGGGACACCTTTCAAAGGATTGCCCACACGAAAAAAGCTGCAACCTTTGCGGGGAAGCGGGCCACCTCTATAGGGCATGCCCGCGGCGGGGGACCACCTATGCCCAAGTCGCCGGCAGGGGCAATGCGGGGCCAGCCCCCCCCCCCACCCCGGGAGGAGAAGAAGGCACTAGGGCCCTGCAAGGACCCCACTAATGTGCAGGAGGGCCAGGTCGTGCAGGAGGGCCCAGCCCCGCAGGATGGGCCCAAGGCCAGTAAAGCGTCCCTGCAGGCTCCGCTCCCCCATGACAACCCGGAGTCAATGGGGGCGGCGACAGGCAACCCAGGGGAGGTGACGACGGTCCGGAAAGCGAGGAGGAAGGTGCGTCGGCAGGCCCAGGAACCGCAACCATCAGGTGGGAAGAGGCAGCTACAGACGGTCTATAAGAGCTCCTCTGACGAGCCAGATTCGGAGAGGGCCCGCCCAAAGCAGAAGCTAAAGATCTCAAGGGAGAAGGAAAGCAGCACCTCGCTTCCAGGTAACGGGAGGCGTCCTGAGGCTCCCTCTGACACCCAGTCATGTGCCTTTGGGGCACTGGAGGGCACCCCGGAACTTCCAGGTGGGAAGGAGGAAACAGTGCGTCCCCAGCCTGACCCAGAGCCGGACTCTCCTGCCTCCATACCCCCGACGGGGTATGCCACCCGGAAGGCAGCACGGACGGTTTCCTGAACCCGGAGAGCATCCAGCAGTTTGTCTGGGCAATGGGCATAAAGGGACAGATGGAGGCGCTGGGCCTTGGACTTGGGGACGGTACGGCGGTCACTGCCCACAATGGGGGTACAAGCTGCGAGCATTAATGTGCGCAGCATCAAGTCCACCGCAAGATGTGTGTCCACGCTGGCCTACCTGACCACCGTCAAGGCGGACCTCCTGTTTCTGCAGGAGTGCGGGATACTGCACCTCAGCAGGTACGGGAAATGGTCCGGCACCTGGACCTGTGGGCCTTCGATCTGGTCGGGGGGTAACGACTGTCGCTCCTCGGGCCTGGCTATTCTGCTGTGGGGGCGCAACTTCACCATCTCTCAAGTTCAGGAGGTGGTGTGTGGGTGCCTCCTAGTGGCTGACGTCACCTACAGGAATGCTCCCCTGAGGCTGATCAACGTGTACGCCCCAGCGGTACGGAGTCAGCGGCTGGCCGTCCTGCAGCGGCTTCCACCCCTGCTGGCTACGTCCAGGCCGGTCATCCTAGGCGGAGACTTCAACTGCATCATCGATGCAGATGGGAGATACGGCGTGGGGACAGCGAGTGGGGGGAATCAACTGGACGTCACGTCCAGGTTCCTGATGGGCACGGTGAAGGACGCTAAGCTACTCAACGTCTTCAGCAACCCTGCAGACGGAGCACAGCGGACGTACACCTGGTCGCGGCCAGACGTATCTATTCGCTCAAGGATAGACTTCCTGTTTGTGTCACGTGCGTTCTCGCTCAGGTCCACTGGCGTCGAGCCGGTGTTCTTCTCTGACCACTGCCTCCTGCTGGCCGACTGTCACTTCCAGGACGACCAGCCGGCCGGCAAGTGGACGTGGAAGCTCAACACGACTCTGTTGACCCCAGAGAACGTCGAGGAGATTAAGAGGGTGTACACCGGTTGGAGAACCGTGAAACCCCTCTTTGAGTCTCCGGGCAACAGGTGGGAGACGGTGAAGGAGAACATCAAGAGGTTCTTTGTCCTCAAGGGTGTTCTGAAGGCGAGAGAGAGGCGGGGAAAGCTGTCGCGACTCCAGAAAAGGGTGCAGAACCTGGCCCTTCTGCAGTTGATGGGGGTCAGTGTCACTGAGGACCTCCGCGAGGTGAGGGTCCAGCAAGCCTTGCTCTTCGCCGCGGAGGCCTCCAGGATAATCTTCCGGTCCAAGGTCCGCTCTGTGGAGCAGGACAAAACGTGCTCGCGTATCTTCTTTCAGAAGGTGCACAAAGAGAGCTCTGTGCCTAGCCGGCTAAAGGAGGACGACGGCTCGGTGGCGTCGTCTCGGCCCGACATTTTGAGGATCAGCAGATCCTTCTATGCCGACTGTACGACACGAAGCCCACGGACAGCACGGCCTCCGAGTCTTTCCGTCGTCTATCACGGAGGTCTCAGACAATGGCACGAGGGAGTGGCTGGGCCGGCCGATATCCCTGGACGAACTGACCAGACCCCTCAAGTCCTTGGAGAGGAATAAGACTCCCGGGAGCGGCGGCTTACCGGTCGAGCTGTATTCCGCTCTGTGGGACCTGGTCGACCAGGACCTGCTGGAGGTGTATGATAGTGCGCTTCGGGCAGGGGAAATGTGCAAGTCCATGAGGAAGGGCATCATCACCCTCATTTACAAGAGGAAGGGGGAGAGGGAAGAAATTAAGAATTGGCGTCCCATTTCACTATTGAACGTGGACTGCAAATCCTGGCCAAGGTCATAGCCAACCGGGTCAGGTCTGTCCTGGAGTCGGTGATTCACCCTGACCAAACCTGTGCTGTGCCAGGCAGGAAGATCGCTGAGAGCCTCGCGCTCATCATGGATACAATCGCCTACGTGCAGTACATGTGGGTGGACACCTGCCTCATCAGCCTGCACCAGGAGAAGGCATTCGAAAGGGTCTCTCATGCTTACATGAGGGACGTCCTCTCCAAATTGGGGTTCGGGGAGGGCATCCGCAACTGGATCCGGCTGCTCTACACCAACATCATTAGCGCGGTCTCGATCAACAGTTGGGAATCGAACAGTTTTCCTGTCAGATCTGGCGTCAGGCAGGGCTGCCTGCTCTCTCCTGCCTTTATCGTGTGCTTTTTGGAGCCCTTCGTCGCATCCATCAGGAAGGACGTGAGCCTGAAGGGCGTGACTATCCCAGGCAGCGGAGGCTTTCAGGTCAAGGCCTCCGTATACATGGACGACGTCGCCGTCTTCTGCACCGATCGTCGGTCGGTGAGTAGGCTGTTGGACACCTGCGGCCAGTTTGAACTGGCCTCGGGTGCCAAAGTCAATAGAGGTAAGAGCGAGGTCATGTTCTTCAGGAACTGGAACGACTGCTCCTTCATCCCCTTCACCGTCAGGACAGACTACCTGAAGGTGCTAAGTGTTTGGTTCGGTGTAGCTGGGGCGTGTACTAAGACTTGGGAGGAGCGTATCACCAAACTGAAGCAGAAGCTGGGCAGGTGGACACTCCGGTCCCTCTCCATCGCGGGTAAGAACCTGGTTGTCAGGTGCGAGGGGCTTTCGGTACTGTTGTATGTGGCGCAGCCTGGCCTATTCCCTGGACCTGCGCCGCTGCGGTCACCCGGGCCATCTTCCACTTCATTTGGGGGTCGAGGATGGACCGGGTCCGCAGGGACACCATGTACAAAGGCCTGGAAAATGGGGGAAAGGGCGTACCGAATGCCACCCTCACCCTGATGGCTACCTTTGTGTGCGGCTGCATCAAGCTGTGCGTAGATCCTCAGTACGCAAATACCAAGTGTCACTACTTACTGAGGCTCCACCTGTCCCCGGTGTTGTGAAGGATGGGCCTGGCCTCGTTGCCGCGGAACGCTCCGCGTAGTTGGACCGTCCCGTACCACCTGTCCTTCGTGGAGAAATTTTTAAAGGGAAACACCTTTGACCACAAGGCCGTCAGGCAGTGGTCAGCACGTAGTATCCTCGAGACCCTTCGGGAAAAGGAGAGGGTGGATCCCATCGTGTGGTTCCCCACGCAGACTGCCAAAGTCATTTGGCAGAATGCCTCATGGCCAGAACTTTCAAACAAGCACAAGGACATTGCTTGGCTAGCGGTGAGAGGGGCTCTGCCAGGGAGATCCTTTTTGCATGCCCGGAATCTCTGCGCCACCGCACGCTGCCCTCGAGGCGGCTGCGGGGGGGACAAGACTGTCGATCACCTCCTTCTGGAGTGTGCCTATGCGCAGGAGGTCTGGAGGGGGATGCAGTGGTATTTGTCGAGATTCATCCCAAGCAGGTCCGTGACGCGGGATTCCGTGCTGTACGGGCTGTTTCCCAGGACGCACACCGAGACCAACATCAACGGCGCCTGGAGGGCCATCAATGCGGTGAAAGACGCTCTTTGGTCTGCCCGCAACTTGCTGGTCTGCCAGCTGAAAGAATTGACCCCTACCGAATGTTGCAGGCTGGCGCACTCCAAGATCCAGGACTCCGTGCTGAGGGGCGCGCTAAAGCTTGGGGCAGCTGCCGCCAAGGCGCGGTGGGGAAAGACCACCGTATGAAACCCCTTGTCCAGAATAGAAAAAGGGCCCTATCTGGTAACTGGGCCCAGCTGGCGCCTTCCCCAACTGGTCAGGAGGTCAACGGGGACTGTGCGGGGAGACGACTGCCGGGGTATTTTCTTTGCTTTTTTTTTCTTCTTTGTTTGTTTTTATCCTTTAGTTGGTGTACGTACCCCCTGTGTAACCCGGAGCGGCTTGCATGACTGGGTAGGTGTATAAATTTGTTTTATTTTTTGTACATCTTACGAATAAAGTATATTTTTTTCAAATAAAAAAAAGGTGACAAAACGTCTGAAAACTAACCTTCTAGCTCAGCGAGCAAACTCACATCCAGAACCTCAACCTGAGCTACTAATCTTCTCAAAACTCGCAAGCACCATGGCTATCTATGTTCAAAATATTAAAGCTGAGGCTGTGCAAGAAGCCAAGATTTGAAGAACACAGGCATCTTGATGGGACGTGGGACTCTCGGAGATTACAGGAGAGCGCACAGCCAAGAAATTTAAAATCAAGACTTTGTACTTGCCACTGTTCAAGACAACAAAATGTAAAAGGCACAAACGCTCATCTAATGTCCTTGTCCGAAACATCTGTAAATAATGTCTTTCTATTTAGTTTGTGCCTTAAAGCTAAGAGGGCAAATATATGTGAAGTATTTACACTTCCTTGTTCTTTGGTTCCCATATTTTGCCAGCTTTTCATCAATCATTAGTTACTAACATCCAGAAACATACATGTCACCCTTCACATTTGGTCATTAACCAATAAAAAGAGACTTTTAAAAATGGGCTGAGCTCTAAAATTGGAATAAAAAGCTTTTATTCATCAATTGGATATGATAATGGTTACATATAAAGAAAAGTTAATGATAAACAGGAAAAGTCTAGCTGGCCTTTCAAGCCAACCCCACTCTCACAACATTTGGAATACAATGACTGGGTACTTAATGTTATCTTTCCAACTGCATCAGCGGCTGAGGGAGGCAAATTTAAGGGACAAAAGAATGAGACCCAAAAAGCATGAAAACCATTTCTGCAATATACTTTTGGAATTTCTTGAAACAATCACACCAGCTCTAAGAAATCATATGGATTAGGTTTCTTAGTACTTGACAAAAACATATCTGCTTGTTCCATCTCTATCACTGATATGAGCTTAAACACTCTTATGGAAACACTGTGATATCTATCTTTTTTAGCTTTATTTCTTATTTCCTAACACATATGTATACCAAATGTATGCATAACATGGTGTAGCTTTTTCATTACTTGCTTTATTTTTTGTACCTCAGATTTGTATCTAAGCACTTTGGACCCAAGATGGCGCTGTGTGTTGGTGACATTGTCCATTTCTCCTGTTCTTTTGCAATTTGAGTACATGTGACAATAAATCTTCTTCTATTCTATTTTATTCCAAAAACCTCCCATTTAAACTTCCTATTCCCTTACAGGATAAATTTTGCATTCAACAATTACATAGCCTGTACTACATGAGGGCATCAACCATTTCCACCTCGGATGTAAAAGCCCAGCCACAAGAACATCAGAAGGTCTTTCATGGCAAACGGCAGGAAAAGCCAATAGGGTCCAAGATCAAGTGACATGTCAGATCCCAAGTTGGCTGAGAGGAAAGGAAGAAGACTGAAGGCATGAGAATTGACAAGATGTGGGTTTGATAGCCTCAAGATCAATACTTTAATCCAATTGATTGATTTTGTGACTGAAACATTGCTTTACGTGAGGTGTAGCAAGATGCTAGAAGTCTGTTTCCAGTGAGATTACATATGGCTCAATTTGAGGTGCCTTGGTTATTTGTGTTGTTCATTGACGATTTGAAACAAAATTTAGGGGATATAATCAAGAAGTTCATGGATGACACAAGAATTTGTAGAGTAATTGAAATAACTACACAGTGGACAGCGCCCTGTCTTCAAGTTACCCTTTATTTACCCTGCAAAGTACATGGGGTCTGATCAGCCTGCTCTAGCATCCCTGATTGGTCCAGGTTAACAGCCCCAATAATAGATCTCATAGTCAATGACATCCATCAGGCCCATATTCCAATCACTGCCGTATTTAAATTGTGAAGATGATGACATAAACTACAGGAAGCTCTCAATGGGGTTTTGAGATGGGAAGAACAGAGGTAAATGGCATTTGACCTAAAAAAGTGTGAGATAATGCACCGAGAAAACAGGGCAAGTGTTGTACCATGAATAGTAAGACCCTGGGAAGAGATGAAGATCAGTGGGATCTTAGTGTGCACATTCACAGCTTGCTGAAGGTAGATAAGGAGATTAAGAAGGCATATGCCATACTTACTTTTATTGACCAAGGCATAGAATATAACAGCAAGAAAATTATATTGGAACTGTTCCATCAAATTGGAGTACTGCATGCAGTTCTGGTCACCACATCATAGGATAAAAGTGATTGCACTAGAGGGTGTACAAAGGAAATTTACCAGGATGTTATAAGAACAGATGCTGGAGAATCTGAGATAACAAGGTGTAAAGCTGGTTGAACACAGCAGGCCAAGCAGCCCCTTCTTCTCCTCTATCCATCTTCGGTCCACCTCCCCCTCTCGCCCTAATTATTTTAGAACCCTCTTCCACACACACCCCCCATTTCTGATGAAGGGCCTAGGCCCAAAATGTCAGCTTTCCTGCTCCTAAGATGCTGCTTGGCCTGCCGTGTTCATCCAGCTCCATACCTTGTTACCTCGGATTCTCTAGTATTTGCAGTTCCTATTATCTCTGATACAATTTTAACCCCACTATGAAGCCTCTTCTAAGGATGCCTACCCCCAAAGAAGTTACCCTCCTCCCTCTGGACAAACCTCAGGGGATCTCTCTCCCACTGCAACTCTATTGTCTCTCCACTTATCTTCTCATCTATCCATCTTCAATCCGCCTCCCCCTCTCTCCCTATATATTTCAGAACCCCCTTCCGCTTCCTCCATTTCTGATGAAGGGTCGAGGCCCGAGACATCAGCTTTCCTGCTCCTCTGATGCTGCTTGGCCTGCTGTGTTCATCCAGCTCTACACCTTGTTATCTCATTTACCAGGATGTTGCCTGGACAGGAGGGTCTAAATTATGAGGAAAGATTGGGTTTGTTTTCCTTGGAGCAGTGAAGGTTGAGAAGGGCTTGATAAAGGGCCATAACATTGGGAGGGGTATAGATAGGATGAATAGAAAGGTAACTTTTCCATCAGTAGGGAGGTCAGTAACCTTGGTGTGTATATTTAAGGTAAGAGATGGAAGGCTGAGAGGAGTGTTAAGGAATTTTAGGGTGGAACTCATAGCCTGTAAAGGGTGGCTGAGATGGAAACTCTGATAACATTTATGCAGTGTTTAGATATTCATTTGTATTGCCATAGTCTTCAAGGCAAGGGGGCAAAAGCTGAAGATGGAATTAATCTTGTCAGATCTTTTCCGACTACTGCAGACATAATGGGCCAAATGGCCCTCTCTCTGTGCTATAAATGTCTATGAAAAAATTGTCCTAAATATTAATTCACTTCATAGAACCCCTGAGAATTTGTGGCTGAAGGAGCGGGAGATAGTGTTGGGTGGGAAATTGAAGCATTTTGTGCATTTCCCTGCAAGTTGTGATTTTGTAGCCAACGAAGATAATAAAAAGAAAGAAAAATAAGAACAACAAGAGTTTATTGTTAATTAGGTCACTAGAGAATGTGGGCCAAAGGCTGCTGCTGTATGGATTGATCATTTCAAAGGAAAATTGATATTCCAAGTTTGATGAATTGCTTGAATGGAACTACACAAGCAGCATGACAATCATTGGTAACCGGGGGTCCATGTGTTGTCATCTTTGAGTTGATCTGAAGTCAGGTTGCTAAAACAGATGCAAATTTGCCAGAAGAAAATTAAGTCAATACAATTCCAATTTGAATGGAAATTATAATTTACACCAGTCACAGAGCAGAGTACTTTGTGAGCAGTTCTAAATATGCCTGTGGTGCACTGCAATCATTTATGGGGATCTTATCTGTAAATTAACTTGTTATAATGTGACAAAACTGCTTCATAGCTCTAACTTGATGTCGATTCTCTATTAAAAGTATTTTATCAAAATAGTAAGTGACTCCTTCACCGTAAAAAGGCAGATCATCGATGCATTAAAAATGACAATGAAGAGACAAGGATGTTATGTTGTAATGAATTGGATAACATGGATGTTAATGTATATCCTGATATAGACAAAGGAAGACACAGTTAGCAGAATTCATTTAAAGGAACCCATTAAGTGATTAACTATTCCTTGTTGCCACCTGACATCCGTGTTGTAAACAAAATTCTTGCTATCTCTGTTGTCTTCATAAATGACAGTCATGCAATTGAATAATGCTGAGCAAAGAATGGCTAATAAATCTTGATTGCTTTTGCTCTTTCGATTGTTCATCTCATGCCCACAAAGCCCTGTTTTCAGACATTCCATTTGTGAAAAACCAAATGCAGTTTCCTGTACAGGAGGGCCTTGATTTTTACACCCCCACTGTGGCTAAAATTGGAGGCAGATATTTTTTAAAACCAGCAGCCCCAGATTTGGAAACTGGTTCATCAATTCTTTCTCACCCCTGTACCATTATTGTCAGTCAGGTCTCTGTGAAGATGACAATTGGCCATTTGATGTTTTTAAAGGCATCTGATAGTCATTTAGATGTGACTGACTGAGACTTCCTGCTGGCTACAAAAGGCCATTCTTTTCAATTTAAATTTCAAGAAGTTGGAGAGCAGACATTTCCATTTTGAAGCTCCCTCTTCCCTTCACGACCTTGCTGTGTAGCCTGCTGCTCATGTCAAACAAGAGAGTTTCTGATAGGACCCCCTCAGCTTCCAGTGTCTGCTCACCATCTCATTAGTGTCTAGTCATGGATTGGCTGCTCTGGGGAAAGTGGCAAGGATTATCAGAGAAAATCCTGCCCAGCTTTCTCTCTGTCACGATCACTACATAAATCTAGCAGAGGTGAGTTTAGCAGCATTGGTGCAGATACCATGGACAATGCAGGCCTTACAAAAGTGAGACTGTTTCGACTAATAGGAGGATCAGCAACTATATGGTCAACAACTGAGCAGAATCGGAATGAGGGAAGTTGTTTTTTGAAGCAGTGAGGTTCAAAGACGTGGAATGTGCACCCTGAGGGGAAGTGAAACAAGGTTCAATTATCAAAATAACTTTGGGTAAATAGTTACAAAACAGGATTTTAGTCTACCATTGGCTAACTACAAGGATCTGGAAATGTTGTTTTTACTTATGGGTCAATTCAGAAATAGGCAACATTGTTTTCAATTTTAGGGTCACTCTTTTAAAATAGAAACGTAGTTAATAGGTGCAAGTGTAGGCCATTCAGCCACCTGAGACTACACCATTATTCAATATGACTATGCAATCTCAGTATTCTGTTCCTGCCCCTTCCCCAAACGTCTTGATCAGTTTAGCCACAAGGGCCACATCCAGCTCCCACTTGATTATATCTTAAAGAACTAGCCCCCAATAGTTTCCTGTGGGAGAGAATTGCACAGGTTCACAACCATCTGAGTGAAGGAATTCTTCGCTAAATCAGCCATGAATGGCGTACCCATTATTCTTAGACTATGACTCCTTATTCTGGACTTCTCCAACATTGGGAACATTCTTCCTGCATCTAGCCTGTCTAGTCCAGTTGAAATTTTATGTGTTTCTTTGAGAGTCCCCTCTTCATTCTTTTAAACTCCAGCAAATACAAGCCCAGTCAATCCAATCTTTCCTCATAAGTCAGTCCTGCCATCAGAGATAATAGGAACTGCAGATGCTAGAGAACCCAAGATAACAAAGTGTGTAGCCAGATGAACACAGCAGGCCCAGTAGCATCTCAGGAGCACAAAAGCTGACATTTCAGGCCTAGACCCTTCATCTGATGGAGTCCTGCCATCAGGCTGGTTTAGGGTAGAAATGAGAAGGGCTTGCTTTGAATCATAGAATCCCTACAGCGTGGAAGCAAGCCATTTGGCCCATCGGTTCCGCATCAACACTCCGAACAGAATTCCAGGTAGAGCCACCCCCAACCCAAATTTCCCACCCTAGGTACTATGGGCAATTTAACATAACCAATCTTGCACATCTTTGAACTGTGAGTGGAAACCAGAGCTCTCAGGGGAAACCCATGCAAACACGGGGATAATGTGCAAACTCAATACAGATAGTTGCCTGAGGCTGAAATCAAACCCGGCCCCTGGCACCATGAGGCAGTCGTGCTAACGACTGAGCCACACTGCTGCTCCAGAAGCTTAAGAACTTCCAGCCTTAAAAGGCAATGGAGATGTTGTCATTGAATAATTTTTGGCGAATGTAAATAGATTCCAGTTAGGGGAATCAATGGTCTTCAGAGTGTTTGTGAATATGGAATCTGAAACAAAAAGAGAAGATCCATGAGCTTATTGAGTGGCAGAGCAGGCATAAGGACTGAATGTTTGATAACAAATTGTGGATCTGGATGAACACAGCAGGCCAAGCAACATCTCAGGAGCACAAAAGCTGACGTTTCGAGCCTAGACCCTTCATCAGTGACTAGGCCCGAAACGCCAGCTTTTGTGCTCCTGAGATGCTGCTTGGCCTGCTGTGTTCATCCAGCTCCACACTTTGTTAGCTTGGATTCTCCAGCATCTGCAGTTCCCATTATCTCTGATACAATTAGGACTGAATGTTTGCCTGCTTATTTTAGTGGCCCTGATTGGATAGGCTTTCTTAGAGTTTGCACTGGGAAGATGGACAGATTGGTTCCCATCTCCACTGCCTGATTCCTGATTCTATATTTCACTCAAACGAAAGTGATGTTAAAACATCATCTACGAGTGTTTGATTCAAACAGACAGCACTCGAGTGGGATGTGAAAACACAAAGATGTGTTTGAGCATATTAATTTCTAAATACGGAGAAGCACCAGAAATAGGCCGTGACATATTAGAACAGTACAATAGGCAATCATCAATGTTCACAAGGGGCTAATTACCCTTTGAGCTTTCTGAAGAAGTGAAAGTAAATGGCAAGTTTTGCTACACAAAATCCCAAGGTAAGACATTACAAACTTCTCTGCTCCTGTACAATGTTTGTGATGACCATATCCTCACCAAAACATAGGGAAGAAACTACCCCCACCCAGGAGCAATGATCCAGTACTTCTTGATGCAATACATATTTTTGTCCCTGAGGTGAGTCTTTCAATTAAGCTTTGCTGTATTATCAACATTCAAATTCACGGCTGATTGTGCAGCACAGTGATCAGTCTTAAACATCCCTGGGATTACATCTGCAGAATAATTAACACCACTGATGTTAACACTCATCAAGCAAAATATCAGCCTGCTATTTTTATCCACACAAACATCGACAATGGCTTTGCTTAAAATCACAAGCAGGTCTACAAGGCTACTCTACCCAGATGGACCATTCTAGCATTTACACTCCTCCACAAGCCTTCTCTCATCCATCTACCTCCACAAGAATATACTTTCATTCCTCAACTAGTTATCACTTCAATCCAGGTGTGTGTATCTTCATCTGAATACTCCAGTGAGTCCCATGTTCTCTCCAATCTCAAAGTAAGCATGGTTCTACTGAATTCCTTTTAGATTTACTAATGACTGCCATACAATTTTGACATCTTCCATAAGTGAAATTACTTTCTCCTATGCCCACCTGATCATTACATTCATTATTTGGGAAAAAATGCTTATTTTGATCTCTCTCCCACCAAGATCATTATTCTGAGTTCTCTCCCACTAAAATGCTCATTCTAAACTTTCTATCTGTGAAGATTGGAGTGACTGGGCTTGTATACTCTTGAGTTTAGAAGGATAAGAGGGGATCTGATTGAGACGTATAAGATTATTAAGGGATTGGACATTGTGGAGGCAGGAAGCATGTTTCCACTGATGGGTGAGTCCAGGACCAGAGGACACAGTTTAAAAATAAGGGGTAGGCCATTTAGAACAGAGTTGAGGAAAAACTTCTTCACCCAAAAGTGGTGGATATATGGAATGCTCTGCCCCAGAAGGCAGTGGAGGCCAACTCTCTGGATGCTTTCAAGAAAGAGATGGATAGAGCTCTTAAAGATAGTGGAACCAAGGGTTATGGGGATAAGGCAGGAACAGGCTACTGATTGTGGATGATCAGCCATGATCATAATGAATGGTGGTGCTGGCTCGAAGGGCCAAATGGCCTACTCCAGCTCCTATTGTCTATTGTCTTTACCCCAACTCTTCAACAAGGCTGGGTTCCATGAGGTAAAGCAGGAATATGGAATGGGGCTTAACAAGCTCTGTATACTTCCTAATTTGACTACAACTTTAAATATCAAGCCGTAAGAACACTTTCCTTGATTCAGCAGGACCATCTTTAAGTGTGAGTGGGAGCAGTAATGTGTCAATAATGTCACTGAGCTAGCAATCCTGAACACAAGTCTATTGTTCTGAGGCTTTGGGTTTTGATCTCACCACTGACAAGTGGGGTAAATTGACTTCACTAAACCAATCTGAAATGAAAACATGTTGAATGGTGGCTGCGTAAGGAAGAAGGAGGGCAGATTTCCTTTCTTTAAAAAAATGTTGGGGAACCCAGTTTGTTTTTTTGCAATATTTTTGACAATGTACGGGAAATAAATCTTGTTCACGAACATGGTTTTGGGAAGGAAATCTGCCCCCTGTACCTGGTCTGGCCTACATGAGACTCCAGAAGAGCAGCAATTACAATTGATTCTTAATTGCTTTCTGGGCAAGAAATACTGCCCTAATTGATAGTGCACACAACTCGTAAAGTTTCTTTTTTATCAAATTGGATTCTGACAAAGTCACAGGGATGAATCTACTGTGTCAACTGAAGATCTGTTGACAGAGATAGTGACGGTATTGCTCCTCACCAAGCTTGCCTTTAACTTGATCATTGGTCAGTTGAGAACCCTTATAGGTGAGCTTTACTTTTATCAAATGATTCAGATATTCTTGAGAACTGAAAGAAATGAGAGTATTTCTTCAGGTTGCATGAGAATGGACCCCGTATAATCCCTCCCAAATCCCTCTATCAAGATTGAGCCCACTCCCTCCAGCCCTCCTTAGCCAGAGATTAAACATCAACATGTGTTTTAACTATAAGAACATCATTTAATAGAATGCTGGCACATATGAGTGCATCAGGATTCTGCCATCATTCCACAAATAAAAATTGTCAATGTTTTCTTTATCATGAACATTTTGAGCCAAAGTGTCAATGACAAACAAAGCTTGGCAGCACCTTGGGTATTCATTTTCATATAAAAATGAGAACATGTGCAGAGGAAGCGGAGGCCATGGTCTTGCTGGAGTACTAATCCAGACAGCCAAATAGTGTTCTGAGGACCTGGATCCAAATCCCACCTTTCCAGGTCGTGAAAGTTTATTTCAATAGAAACCTACAATTAAGATTCTATTGACGATAATATAACCGTGCCAATTGTTGGAAAGATCTATCCAGCACTATCGAGGGAAATCTGCCACCTCTACCTTGTCTGGCCATTATATAACACCAGACCCACTGTAATGTGGTTAACTTGTACCTGCCCTCTGGACAATTAGGGATGGGCAATAAATGCTGCCTAACCAGTGATGCCAACATCTAATCAATTAAAAAAAAGTTTTCAGTTTTACATGTGTGCATGGCCTTTGCTACCACCAAGCCATATCCAAAATCAAATTATTAGCCAAGTCAATATTTCATTCTCATTTCAGGAACTACTATGTATTAGCTGAATCAATGTGCATAATGCACGACAGAAGAGAATGAACAGTTGACCATTCCTAGAACTACACACATTTCTAAAAGGACAGGTGATATCTTCTAGTCTTCTTAATGTTAATGTCCAAACTGCTACAATCACAGAAATGTGAGACAATCTGTAGATTTTTGGTCATCCTAAAAGGGTAACGTGCCACACCACAAAGGATAACACTTATGACAGTGGTCACAATAGTTTCTGATCTGTGGGGAAAGATAAAAAATCTCATCCAAAAGTTTCAAGCATGGAAGCATGAGAAAGATGGACACAGATTTGAGAAGCAACAATGCAATTCAAAGACTTTTAAGTGTAAAAGGCTGCTAGAGATGGGGTGTTGTTAGCAAGAACTGAAGAGTTCAGGTTTATTTTAAGAATGAAAATGTGACACCGTCAGTTTTAAAATTGAAATAAATAATACTGTGGTCAGGGAATCATTAGATATGAGAATGGAACACTGTTTCAAAATATGCTCAACAGGCATACATTATTCACAAAGGTCAAACTGGTTTCCACCTGTTCTTTACATTTGTTATTCTGCATGAACTGCTGCACTAAGGGCTGGAGAAAAAAAATGTTTCTACGTATTAATAGATAGAAATACAATGGTGAGCTTACAAAATAAACATGCCCTCTTTCTCATTGTCATTTGTTTCTTTAATAGATAGAAGGAAGAATTCATTTTAAAGGCATGGTTTGAATGATTTGCCCTGGAGAATTTCGATCAGCTTGATTTGACAATTCACTCGTTTTTTTTTTCACATTCCATCTTAGTAAACTCCATCAACCATTATTGTTATGACTGCTTCAAATTTAATACATATTTTTGGACTTTGGGCTTGAAGGACTGTGGATACCTTGGATACCTGTGGATTTTCTTAAAGAGACAAATGAAATCTTAAATTTGAAAATCTGAAGCACAAAGGGAGTCCAAGTTCGGTATGCTTTTCGAATTAACAAGAGGGTTCAGTTGACAGTAGGAAGGCAAATGCAATGTTAGCATTCTTTTTAAGAGGGCTGGAATAGAAGAACAGGGATGTACTGCTGAGGCTGAACAATGTCCTGGGCAGAATGCATTTTGAATATTGAGAGGAGATTTGAGCTCCCTATCGAAGAAAGCAGATGCTAGTCTTGAAGGGGTTGAGGTAAAGCTCTCAAGAATCATAAACAAAAAAAAATCAAAGAACTGTGGATGCTGGAAATTGTAAATAAAATCAGAAGTTGCTGGAAAATCTCAACAGACATGCAGTATCTGTGGAGAGAAAGCAGAGTTAACATTTCGAGTCTAGTGACCCTTCTTCAGAACAGATATATATAATATGTCCACATGTGGAATATTGTGAACAGTTTTGGGCCTCTCGCCGTAGGGAGGATGTGCTGGCATTGGAGGTGGTCCAGAGGAGGTTTATAAGAATGATCTCCTGATGAAGTGCTTGATATAAGAGGAACAGTTGAGGACACTGTGTCAGTAGTCAATGGAGTTGAGAAGGATAAAGGGGGGTGAGTACTGGGAGGCCTGGATAGAGTAGATATAAGGAAGATGTTTCCACTAGTCGGAGAGGCTAGGATTAAACACAGCCTCAGAGTGAGGGAACGCTCCTTTAGAAATGAGATAAAGAAGAATTTCTTAAGCAAAGTGTGGTGAATCTGTGGAACTCTTGCAAAGTTTGTTTAGTACTTGTGGATTTTCAAGGCAGGATGTTAGAATTTGTTTGTAAAATGACAGGAGGAAGAGTGCACGGTCCCTTTAAAATATGTGTTTTTTTTTCAGTTTGAAGATTTTAGAAAACCCTGCATGCAGCAGCAGATGTAGGGACAGTTTTTGAAATTGAAACAGTGTATTGAAGGACTCAGCAGGTAAAGCAGCATTTTTAATGAAAACAACAGGTTTTTGGACTTAGCCAATTAATTTCAACCATAACCTAGATACCAAAGCCAAATTAAGTTTAAATATGATGATTTTGACAACTTCACACCAATCTATTGTCAGAAATGAATAGGTCCTCAAAGGTAAAAAAGAAGACTGCATTTGAAAATCAGTGTGAGAGCAAACTGTCACCTGTCACCACTTCTATCCCCTCATGATTTTATAAATCTTTATTAAGTCACTTGAATTCCTCCAATGCTCCAGGGACAATAGCCTCAGCATATTCAGCCTCCCCCTTTTTATTTAACAGGATGCCCGGATGATGGGTCAAAATGGCTCCTTGTGTGTTGCACTGATCAATGATCTTCCTTTAACTTGCAAAGGCTTCCTGAGTCAACGTTAGCAATCTTCACTTCACTCAAGATTTATAACTTCAACTAGGGTGAGAGTTGAGTAATGGTCATTCATTATTTTACAGTCAGAAGGAAGATATCTAGTTGACGATCATGGGGATCAGTATTGAGACACTTGCTTTTCCAGGTATATATTAATGAGCTGGATCATGGTATGCAGGTGACAATTTAAAATTTTGTGAAGGACATAAAACGTGGAAGAAGCGTGGGGAGAATAGTGTGGATCTCCAGAAAAACATTGACAAAAGATTGATGTGACCAGATAGGTGCAGATAAGGTTTAACGCAGAAAAGTGTGATGGAATGTGCTTCAGGCGGAAGAATAATGAAATGCAATGTAAAATCGGAGTTGTAATTCTAAAGTGGGTGCAGATTCAATGAGATCTGGGTGCACAGATCACTAATGGTGGTCAGACACTTGGGGGGGGGGGTAGTTAATAAAACATGCAACGTTTCAGCTTTATTAATAGAGACATACAGTATGAGATTAAGGATATAATGTTACACTGTGGAAGGTGCTTGTTATACTTCCAATGGAGTGTTGTGGACAGCCCTGAGCACCATAACTGGTCTCTTAAGGAGGGAAACTGCCATCCTTACCTGGTCTGGCCTACATGTGACTCCAGGCCCACAGCAATTGGGTGGACTCTGAACTATCCTCTGAGCAATTAGGGATGGGCAATAAATGCTGCCTAACCAGAGATGTCCTCATCCCATGAATGAGCTAAACAAAAAAATAGGATGAGGATAGATTAAAGAAGCTGAGACTGTATTCCTTGGAGAGAAGAAGATTGAAAGGACATTTAAAAGAGGTTTTCAACATAATGAGTGAAAAAGAAATAAGATGGCACAAATTTACAGTGATGTGTAAATGAAGCAAGGGCAACATGAGAGGAAAATCTTGCTCATACAGCGAGTGATTAGGGTGTGGAATACACTGCCGGAAAATGTGGTAGAGACAGGTTCAACAGAGGCTTTCAAGGGGGTGTTGAATGATGATTTGGGCAGAAATGGTGGGCGGGTATTGGGAAAAAGAGATTGTCAATAGGCAGTGGAGCTGGTGCAAGCATGCTGGACCAAATGGCCCCCTTTTGCAAAGGAATGATTGTGTGATTCTGGCACAGGAAAGGTGTTGTGTGTAGGGTCCAGGGGTCAGTTGCAGTGACGTTAGGATATGGAAGGGGAGTAGGGATGGGCAGTAACTGCAACTAAGCTCAAAGTAATCACACTGAGCATTCTGGAGATTCTGAAGACTCATATTTTCATTTCTAAAGCAACCCCATCTCATGGTGATTAAGCATTTTACATTAAATTAAACGTTTTAATTTGCATTTGCATCAGTCTTTAGCATGGAGTTATTGAAAAAAGCTACAAGGTCCATTAATTTTAATGAAGGAATATGAAAAGCGTATTTCAGTAAATATAATGATTGCAAATTTGTAAAAATTATGACGAAGAATTTTAACCGTCTCTTACTTAACTTGATATTTTAAGCATAATTAAATTAGCTGATCTCCTGTGGTGTTGCTCACACTGAATCAGAAGGTTGTGCAGATGTTCAATTGGCAGAGGGCGATTAAAGCGCATTGAAAGGATTTGGGAAGACATTTGTGTTAAAAGCCTGTGAAGTAGATAATTCTTTGAATGGTTGCTGGAAAATAAACAGTGTTTCAAAGGAAATTTGACATTTTGAAAAGACAGGAAGCCAGGAAAAGCAACACTAGATATCACTGTTGGTGTCTGTTGCAATCACCACAAGAGATAGTGAGTGCGCTGAATGTGGGATGGAACCATAAGTGCACTAAATGCCACAAAATACTAATTCTGGCTCTAGAAATCTGACCTCCTGGTGCCTCAAATGGCATGTAAATATAGCCTGGTTCAAGTAAGAGATGTCTTTGGTTTATTTGGCTATGGTCAAACCCCAAAGTTTACTGAAAACTAAAAATGCTGGAAATCACAGTTCATCAGGCAGCACCCATGGATAGAGAGCAAGCTGATGTTTTGAGTCCAGATGCCTTTTTTACAGAGCTGATATCAAGTCTGGTGGAGGCAGCATTTAAACAATGGTGGATTGGTAGAGTGTTGAGGGTGAAAGGGTGTTGATAGTGCAGGTTAAGTGAGAACTTGTGAGAGGCAGACAATGGTGTGTCTGACTGTCAGACTGGAAAGAACAGAAAGTTCCACTGGAGTGGGAGAAGAGGAGAGAGAGAGGACATGGTGACAGATAAAGTGACAAGTACGCTAAAGGAAAGGGAAGAAATGAGAATGGGTTCATAATCTTAAGGTGTTGAACTCAAATCCAGAAAGTTGTAAAGTGCCTAGCCCGAAGATGAGATGTTGTTCCTCCAGCTTGCACTGTGATGCGATGGAGCATTGTGGCATGCCAAGGACAGAGAAACAGGCATGTGAGCAGGAAGCTGCATTAAATGACTGGCGATGGGAAGGTCAGGGTCCTACTTGTGCTTGGACTGGAGGTGTTCTGCAAAGTGGCCACCCTGTTTGCATTAGGGATGCACTAAAGTTTGGGCAGCTGTCACCACGGCGCAGTGGGGAAAGATCACATTCTGAGGTCTTCCTGTTGAAGTTAAATGGGAGCCTGTTCAGTTATTGGATCTTCCTAGTGTCTCAAATGAGGGTCCAGGCCCGAAACGTCAGCTTTCCTGCTCCTTTGATATTGTTTGGCCTGCTGTGTTCATCCACTATATACCTTGTTATCTCAGATTCTCCAGCATCAGCAGTTCCTACTATCTCTAAATATAGCTTTGTATGTTTAAGAGATGCCTTTGGTTTGTTTGGATGGTCAAGCTCCAATAATTGTTTACTTCCTTGATATGCTACTGTACAGAATGTAACTGTGTTTGTGTCAATGTCTACATACAAACATACTTATTATGAATAAAGTATATCTTAAAATTATAAATAAAATGCATCAAAGCCATCTTCCACATCATCTGAGATAATAAAATGTGAGGCTGGATGTACACAGCAGGCCCAGCAGCATCTCAGGAGCACAAAAGCTGACGTTTCAGGCCTAGACCCTTCATCATCTGAGATGCTGCTGGGCCTGCTGTGTTCACCCAGCCTCACATTTTATTATCTTGGATTCTCCAGCATCTGCAGCTCCCATTATCACTTCCACATCATCTGAATGTTTAAGATGGGGAGTGTCCTCAGGAACATCATGTACAAAGCTCCAGATTGGGGTGGGGGGAAAGAATGTGTCTAAAGCTGCGTCTGCATAAAGTTGTGCATAGAACTTGGCTCCATAAACACCAAGTGGTATTACGCTCTAAGGGCCTATCTATCCCTGGTGTTGCCAAGCATAGAATGCTTCAAGTTGTTGTACCATTCTGCATCACCTGACATTCCTGAAGAAACTTGCAAAGAAGAACACATTTGACAAGACCATCGGGGAGTGCGTAGTACCTGGTTTTTGCAATTTCCTGTGGGAAAAGGAGAGGGTGGATCCTGTCAGGTTATTCCCTGAGTAGACGATCAAAGTCAGTTGGCAGAATGACCCATCACCAGAACTTTCCAACAAGCTCCAAGATGTCTCTTGGCTGGTGATAAGAAGGAGCACTACCTATGAGATCCTTCGTGTGCAGCTGGTTGGTCTGCACCACCATATGCTGCCCTTGAAGTCGCTGTGAGGCTTATAAAGACTGTCACACATCTCCTGGTGGAAAGTGTCCTTGCATAGCAATTCTGGAGAAAGACACAATGGATTTTGCTGTGGTTCATCCCAAGCAATTCCATGACACAGGACTCTGACATCTCCAACCTATTCCCAGGGACGCATACTGAGATAAAACATCAAATACGCCTGATGACGGTGAGGCAGTGTAAACGTACTTTTTCCAGAACAAGTAGTTGACTCAGACTGAGTGTTGCACAAGGCACATTTCAAGGTCCAGGGCTACATGCTGAGGGATGCACTAAAGCTCAGGGCAGCTTCTGCCAAGGAGCAATGGGGAAAGACCATTATCTAAGTTCTTGCGGTCAAAGGACTGGTCATCACTGGCTGGGCAGCATTTATTGCCCATTCCTAAATGTCCAGAGGGCAGTTAAGAGTCAACCACATTTCTGTGAGTCTGGGGTCACATGTAGACCAGACCAGGTAAGGATGACAGTTTCCTTCCCTAAAGGACATTAGTGAACCAGATGGATTTTCTCAACAATCAGCAGTGGATTCACTGTCATCATTAGATTCTTAATTCATAATATTCATTGAATTGAAATACCACCATTCGCTGTGGCCAGATTTGAACCCGGGTCCCCAGAGGATTATCTGGATTTCCTGGATTAACAGTCCAACGATAATACCGTTAGGCCATCATCTCCCCATGAGTGTTATCCAATTTTCGGATCCTCCTGGCATCTCCAATACATGAAATTAGTATTTTACATAATGAAGAAATGGCCTTGGGGTTGTTTTTTTATCGAAAATCAAACTCCAACCTTTGTTTGTTTGTTTGTTGTCCATGTGCAAAGACTGCGCAAATTTGAGCTGTTCCAGTGACTATGTATGCATACAGAGGTTTCTTTATGAACGAAGAACATTTTGAAATAAAAAGAAAACAGTTTTGAGTTTTATCTCTGGTCTTCAGTTGTTATCTAAAAACCACAGCTGAGTTAATCGTCGAATCTTGCTGCACAGAAGGAGGTCACCGTTCAGACTGTCTTGGCTATATGTTAGAATGCTTGAAAGTACAAGATTCTGTTTGGCCCAGCAAGCTCACTCTCCTGATGGTCTATAATTTCTCTATCCTTTTAACTTCTGAATGAATCAAACTGATCCATTAACCTATCTACAATTCTCAATTCATTTCTGGCAAACAGCTCAATGAATATCAGAGGAGCAGAAGAAGAAGGTTCAGAAGAAGGGTCAGATGCAAAACGTCAGCTTTCCTGCTCCTCTGATGCTGCCTGGCCTGCTGTGTTCATTCAGCTCTACGCCTTGTTACCTCTGCGTCACCTACTTTCTCAGAAAGTGCGCTGATACTTAATTTTCACTAATCCTGGTATCATCACAAGCATTAAAGATTTAATCAAATCATCACAAGTCCCCAATTTATCTACTTGATGGACTTAGATTAGCAGAAAACACTGGCCTGGTTTCTGTACTTAATTAACAAGAATTAGTATTTTATTTTAAATAAGGCAATTGTAAACGTAGGCAAACAAACAAAAAAAAGTCGAAAGATATAATTCCACCAACTGACCTTCTACCCAAATGCCAATGAGATTGGAGATAATGGGAACTGCAGATGCTGGAGATTCCAAGATAATAAAATGTGAGGCTGGATGAACACAGCAGGCCAAGCAGCATCTCAGGAGCACAAAAGCTGACGTTTCGGGCCTAGACCCTTCATCAGAGAGGGGGATGGGGGGAGGGAACTGGAATAAATAGGGAGAGAGGGGGAGGCGGACCGAAGTTGGAGAGTAAAGAAGGTAGGTGGAGAGAGTGTAGGTGGGGAGGTAGGGAGGGGATAGGTCAGTCCAGGGAAGACGGACAGGTCAAGGAGGTGGGATGAGGTTAGTAGGTAGCTGGGGGTACGGCTTGGGGTGGGAGGAAGGGATGGGTGAGAGGAAGAACCGGTTAGGGAGGCAGAGACAGGTTGGACTGGTTTTGGGATGCAGTGGGTGGGGGGGAAGAGCTGGGCTGGTTGTGTGGTGCAGTGGGGGGAGGGGACGAACTGGGCTGGTTGAGGGATGCAGTAGGGGAAGGGGAGATTTTGAAACTGGTGAAGTCCACATTGATACCATATGGCTGCAGGGTTCCCAGGCGGAATATGAGTTGCTGTTCCTGCAACCTTCGGGTGGCATCATTGTGGCAGTGCAGGAGGCCCATGATGGACATGTCATCAAGAGAATGGGAGGGGGAGTGGAAATGGTTTGCGACTGGGAGGTGCAGTTGTTTTTTGCGAACTGAGCGGAGGTGCTCTGCAAAGCGGTCCCCAAGTCTCCGCTTGGTTTCCCCAATGTAGAGGAAGCCGCACCGGGTACAGTGGATGCAGTATACCACATTGGCAGATGTGCAGGTGAACCTCTGCTTGATGTGGAATGTCATCTTGGGGCCTGGGATGGAGGTGAGGGAGGAGGTGTGGGGACAAGTGTAGCATTTCCTGCGGTTGCAGGGGAAGGTGCCGGGTGTGGTGGGGTTGGAGGGCAGTGTGGAGCGAACAAGGGAGTCATGGAGAGAGTGGTCTCTCCGGAAAGCAGACAGGGGAGGGGATGGAAAAATGTCTTGGGTGGTGGGGTCGGATTGTAAATGGCGGAAGTGTCGGAGGATAATGCGTTGTATCCGGAGGTTGGTAGGGTGGTGTGTGAGAACGAGGGGGATCCTCTTGGGGCGGTTGTGGCGGGGGCGGGGTGTGAGGGATGTGTCCGTCTTCCCTGGACTGACCTATCCCCTCCCTACCTCCCCACCTACACTCTCTCCACCTATCTTCTTTACTCTCCAACTTCGGTCCGCCTCCCCCTCTCTCCCTATTTATTCCAGTTCCCTCTCCCCATCCCCCTCTCTGATGAAGGGTCTAGGCCCGAAACGTCAGCTTTTGTGCTCCTGAGATGCTGCTTGGCCTGCTGTGTTCATCCAGCCTCACATTTTATTATCTGCCAATGAGATTGGTTGTCTTGTTGGTGACACCTGGTTGCCATATCTAGTCCCAGTCAAAAAACTAAACAGTATCCGTATCTGGGGATAACAAGGTGTAGAGCTGGATGAACACAGCATGCCAAGCAGCATCATAGGAGCAGGAAATCTGACATTTTGGGCCTAGATCCTTCTTCAGAAACTTATTTAGCATCTGTATATGGATAAAGTTTGCCCAGAAGACATGCCAACAGAGCCCCAAACATCTTGTTCCAAGACATGAATGAACCAACGGTGCTCAAAACTCAAAATGAGTTCCAGTAACCAGTTTTTATAAGTGCAGCAACTCCTTTCACAGTCTCTGGTTTACAATAGTTTTCTTCTCCCATTTTGCTCCATAACCTGAATGAGATAAAATAAAATATAAAAGATTTGGTCTTTACACCTGCATCTAAGCCAGGTACTCTGGGTTCAAATTCCACTAAATCAGATACAAAACAGAAATTGCTGGTCAAATTCAGAACTGAGTTCTGAAGAAAGGCCAGTGGACCCAAGCCTTTGAATTCTGTCTACAGATGCTACCAGATCAGTTAAGCTTTCCAGCAATTCCTGTGCTTTTCTATGTCTGATTTCCAACACATGCAATTCTTTCACTTTATTCCCGTTAAAAAGTTGATAGCCAAGGAAAATGCCTTCATAACGTAGCCAAACAGATTGATTATCAACTTGTGAGTCCTTTCAATAAATACTAATGATAGGCATCAAGAGTAGAAGAGTTTTCTGGTTGGCCATGTGATAAAAAGATGGCGAATCTCTGACAATCTTCTCCACAGTTCCAGGTAACAACATGCATATAAAAATACAATCAGAAAGCACTGGAGAAAATTAACAGGTCTGGCAGCAACTGTGGAGAGAGAAACAGAGTTAATGTTTTGAGTCCTGTATGATTTTTCTTCAGTAGAATCTGAACTGTTCCAAAAGAAGAGTCATACTGGATTCAAAATGGTAGCTTTTCCAAACTTCCCTCATAAGTGAAGACCAAACATCTGGAATACCTTCTGTAATCACTCTAGTATACTCATATTCTCCTTAAAGCCTGGTACCCAGAATTATACATAACAGTCCAGCTGAGATCTAACTAGTTCAGTATTGTTCAAAAACATGTTATGATGATGTTGACGAGTGTAAGATCATAAGATCTTCTGGAGAGTACCTTCATTTATCTTTAACGAGGATGCAAGGGCACTTTGAAAGAAGCAAACATAGCAGGCCAGAGATTGGATAGTTTGGGAGTCTGAAACAGGACAGAATGTTGAATTAACATACAGATTAATCTCCCTTAACTGTTATCTAAGTATTATTATTTTTATTATTTTGTTATTAAGTATGTTTCACTTAGAACCCACGCTGTTCTGATTACTTTGGCCTAAGCTCAAATAGCTCCAGCATTTTCATTTTGATTGCATTTTCTAAAAAAATTTGCTAATCATAAGTGATGGCAACTGGAAACCGGACATGAAATGTTAACTCTGATTTATTTACATAAATGCTACCAGACCTGTTGAGCTCTTCCAACAAAATCTCTTTCTGATCCTTCACAGAGAACGGTGACTGTGCCAAAAAACTAGAATCAGATCAAATCAAAGTGACTTTCATTTCTTCGAAAAACATGCTTTCATGTGATTTGGGTGTTGTCTTCAAGTGCAGTAATTGTTGCCTGTCTTTAACTGGACTACAGTTGAATACCTTGCTCAGGCCATTTGAGGGCAGTTGAGAGTCAATCAAATTGCTGAGGGTCTGAAGTCACATGTAGCCAACTCCAGGTAAGGATGGCAGATTTCCTTCACTCCAGGACATTAGCCAACCAAATGTAGAGTTTTTTTGGCTATCAGTAATAGTTTTGGGGTCACCATTACTGAGACCAGCTTTCGACATTATATTAGTTGAATTGAAGCCTGTGCTTTCAGAGCATTAGCTTGTGTCGCTAGATTACAAATCTGATGTTGCTATGATCGTGCCACAATCTCTCCTTTGGATAATAGATAATGAGTGCAATAGGTTTAAATCTCTCTGGGCTAGCAGAAGGAATATTAACCAAATTTGGGCACCATTAAACAAATAAAAATTGAAAATGTTCAAAGCTGTATTTAGATATCATTCTGACATTTCTGCGGATGAAAGGTCTTCTGAAACTTATATTAGTTTTCTTCATTTATGAGGCACAGGTGCTGCCAACTGAGCCAGGATTTCCAACCCATCCCAAGTTTGTCTTGAAAATTAGTGAACTGCCTTCTTGAACTGTTGTACTCCATGTGATACTTAAGATGCGAATTCCAAGATTTTCAAACAAAGAAGAGATGGCAATATGATATACTTTTAAGTCAAGATGGTGAGTAGCTTGACAGGGAGTTTGTAGGTGGTTGTGTTCCTATGTATCAGCTGCCCTTGACCTTCAAGATGGAAGTGGTCATCGATAGGAAGGTGCTTCAACTTGGTGAATTTCTGCAGTGCACTTTCTACAGACTACACACTGCTACTACTGGGAACTGAAGTTAACGCATGCATAATGCCAGTCAAGTAGGCTGTTTTATCCTGGATAGTATCAAATAATAGGGACTACTGACAAAGACATTTTGTGGTCCTTTTAGCCCTTTTAATTTCTTGCTTACATTAATTTCTGGGGGTTTTTTTATCCAACTCAAGAGCCTTGTTTGATTTCAATTTCCTAAACCTTACAAAATGCTTCCCTTTATTCCTTTTGACTAACTTTGCAATTCTCTTATCCTCCAAGATTTCTGAATCTTGACATCCCTGTCTTTCATCCAAAAAGCAACCTGCTGGTCCTGAACTTTAATTCCAGTCTTGGAAGTCAATTGAAGCTGGCAGTAGAGAGCAGTTATCTAAATGGCCAGTTTTGCTGCTATAAATTTTTAGTAATTCTACGTAGCCAATCAACAAGCACCACCATTGTCCCAAGAAAATAGAACAAACCCACCCTTTGTGGAATGGAAACCATAGAATGATTTCCACATGGCAATAACAGTGTCATGGCCTTGACACCCAGCCACCATTTTTCAATCCATGACAACTATTTACATGGGCTTCTTAAGAGAATGCAGTTCACTACCAGCTTCTTAAGAGCAGTTAAGGAGGAGCAATAAATGGAGGCTAAAGCAGTTGAGCCAAAATCCTTACAATTACCAAAAAAAAACCTCATAACAGGAACTACATTTATGAGCCATAGGATCTTGCATTGAGACTATATCACCTTCCATGCCTTAGAAGCTAGTGTCTGGGGAATACGTTGTAAATCTTATTCTTTTTCGATTTCATAGGCTTTCTCCAAAAGGAAGTGGCTTTATCTGCACAGAAATCCTACACTTGCCATGACCATCCCTTCTTCTGGCTGAGTGCAGATCCTAAAATTCCAGAAATAGTAGCTTGTGATTTTAGGGAAGGAGTATTTCGTAAATGTGTCATTGACAAAGGAGGAGATATGAGACTCCTTTGCAGACTGCAAAGGACATTTGCCAGCAGCAATAGTTGATTATCTATTGTACCTGTCTCTCAGAAAGGTATGAATGATGAAGTCAATGATTACGGAGCACCCTTTGCATCACTAACATGCGGCCTGAAACCACTTTGTGAGATTATGCTGTAGTACCTGTGAGAGGAATTTGCTCAATGCTAAGCATCAGGTAATAAGTAGCACCTTAAGATGCCTGACCAACTGTAGTTGTACTCAATGCTATCATCCAATAAACCTTCCTGTTATCTGAGAAAATCAGGGTCTCTTCTATAGATACTCAACAATGATACATCACCTAACCCTAATCAATGGATAGACCCAAAACAGAGTTCAGGAAAAAGAAGACTAGTAGCAGGCAATTACTGCTACTGATCCTTACCCAGTGCCACATATTGGTAGAGGTGACAGATACCAAGATACCTGTAATGGTCACCTGGAGAAATAGGACACTTCATCAGGGCAACAATTTCACCATGGCTACCTGAAATGGATGTAACCCAGTGGAGGAGCAAAGGAAGCTGTATTATTATTCTTTCACAGAGGCATTGCTGGCAGTAGTTGCCTATTAGAAATTGCCCTTGAACTGATTGCATCTCCAGGCTATTTCAGAAGACAGTTAAAAGTCAACGATATCACTCTGTGTCTGGAGTCGCCAAATAAAGAGAGCAGATTTCCTTCCAGATCAGGTTATTATGCCAACTGACTCTTTTTTTTCATTTATTGATAGGATGAGGGCATCACAGGCTGGCCCAGCATTAATTGCCTAGAGGGCAGGTAAGAGTCCACCCATGTTGCTGTGGATTTGGAGACACATGTAGATAGCAGTTAACTTTGTGAAAAGACATTAGTGAACCAGACGGGTGTATTTTTTCCCCATCATGGTCATGATTAGACTCTTTATTTTAGATTTTTATTGAATTCCACTTCCATTATCTGTTCTGGTAGGATTTGAACCCATGTCCCCAGAACATTACCTGGGTGTCTTGATTAATAGGCTGACTGATAACACGACTAGGCCATCACCTCCCGTGGTTACAGTTAGAGTAGCTGTTAATCACAGGTTCTGTAGAAGAGAAAAAAAAAACACCATCAGCTACTGTGGGTTTTGAACATAAGCCTCCAGATCATTTGTATTGAAGATAACAAACTGTGGAGCTGAATGAACACAGCAGGCCAAGCAGCATCTTAGGAGCACAAAAGCTGACGTTTCGGGCCTAGACCCTTCATCAGAAAAGGGCCTAGGCCCAAAATGTCAGCTTTTGTGTCCCTAAAATGCTGCTTGGCCTGCTGTGTTCATTCAGCTTCACACTTTGTTATCTCAGATTCTCCAGCATCTACAGTTCCCATTAACTCTCATTCGTATTGGACTCTGGATTACTGGCCCAGTGATATTACCACTGCCTCCATTTAATGGACTCAGTCAAATTAATCATTTAGAGAATACTGGTGCTGAAAGTACTTGTCCACATCTTACTAATTTATTTAATTTAACCTGCTTGTGATTATCAGTGTGCTAAATAACTCTAAACTCAAATAGATTTAATACAGGTCTTCTTTCCTTGATGAAATCACTGGTCTTTCTGAAATTATTGCAACAAGGTCAGTATCCTGTTACTTAGTCACTCTTATATATGAGCAGCCCTTGACCTTTTGATCTCATGCAAAGGCAGGCACCAGAATGTCAGGATAATAAAATGTGAGGCTGGATGAACACAGCAGGCCAAGCAGCATCTCAGGAGCTCCTGAGATGCTGCTTGGCCTGCTGTGTTCATCCAGCCTCACATTTTATTATCTTGGAATCTCCAGCATCTGCAGTTCCCATTATCTCTGATACCAGAATGTCAGTATCTCTCACACTCACCCTCTTTAGATGTTGGCCAGGGCTCCCTGATTGGACCAGATTAACAAGCCAGTCAGACAACCCATGTTCTGTGAGGCTCAGCTGGCTGACTTCTTTACAATTATTACAAAAAGATCAACGGTTTCTTCAAGAAAATAGGAGTGTGTTAAATCTAATTTAGTTCAGAGTTAGCTATCTTACTTTCATTCATTTTAATAATATGCAGCTTGATCATTGCCGTGTTTAACAAATGTAGCAAAACCTCATTCAGAGAACTACTGAGTGTTGCACCTGTCTGTCAACTGTATGTGTCATTTAATATTCAGGGGTGAACCCACGGAGAAAATTAGTGAGTGTTTCCAATGCAGGATAGGTTCTCTCTTTTGGCAGGATGGTTATTTCAAATGCAGATTAATACCAACAGTATGAGTTCACATTCCTGCACGACCTGAGGCCATTATAAAGAATTTTCATTCTTCAGCGGCCTGCCTGAGGATTAACCCCAGTTAAACAGCCAACAGTTGTCTCTGGAGCCTGGGTGACTGCAACACTTTTACTGGAGATACAGCTCTGTCAGAACCTGTTGATGCTTCCTACGCTCACTGTTTTATGTCTAGTTCTCAACCTGAATTAGAAGCAGCACATTGCTGGCTCTGACCCATTAAGTGCACCTCACAATAATTCCACCGTTAAATATGTCGTAAATGTCAAGACAAAGAATATGCAGTGACTGTTCCACATGGACTGAAATAGTTCGCTCTTTTAAGGCTGTGAGTAAATACACTAGCTGAGAGCAGTCATGTTGACAACCACTTAAAATCTTGACTTCTTGCACTCCCTACTTTTATCATTGCCAGCACTAATTCAGCCTGATTATGCTTCATTTTATAAAATGTGAAAGTTTGGACCTTGTATGTTAGAAGATGGTTCAAGCATTTACAGTAAAACCCATCCTTCTGCTCACCTGCCATCACACATGAACTTCCACAGAACAGGATGAAACTTAGCATTGAGGCTTCCTGTTAATATTTCATTTACCCCACTACCTGATCTGGGATATTGAAGCTCATTTTATCTCCTTTAATCATTGTTCTTGAAATGTGGAAAATGTAGAGTGCAGAGTGCTTTTCATTCTTATTCTGTCGACTAAGAACAACAGGTTTATGCAACATGTTTTTTTGCATTATTAATATACACAGTTATGTACTTCTTTTATTATGTTATATCTTATTTGTATTGTGTGTATGGATTAATTATTCACAATGCAATATGCCTGCATGTTGTCAATGCAGATGGGCAGATGCACCCAATGTCACCCACCTGATTGTGACAGGACCCTCAGAAGTTTGCACCAGAATTTGCATCTATGATGTCTATTCCATGCGCAGTAACACTGTCAGTGCTTCCTCTGCTGCAAGGGGTGCTGGATGTGAGCAGGAAGCTTGCACCCAAGCAGCATTGGGAGCATGGGTAATGGGAGTGCGGGGAAGGTTGAGAACATTGGTAGATGGGTGACCTGTTTCCAAAGCAGGGACAGAGTGAGGTGTGCCCCAGACAGCAACAGACTGCAAAACAAAATAAACTTTTCTTTTGTCTTGCAGGAGACTTTTCTTGACATCCTGGAAACTGCTGCGTGTCACTTGGGAACAATATCAGTCTCTGCTCTGCTCTTAAAAACCGAAAGAACTGCAGATGCTATAAATCAAGAACAAAAATAAAGTTGCTGGAAAAGCTCAGCGGGTCTGGCAGCATCTGTGAAGAGAAAAATCAAAGTTAACATTTCAGGTCTGGTGACCCTTCCTCAGAACTGAGAAAGGGTTACCAGACCCGAAGCGTTAACTCTGATTTTGCCTTGATAGATTCTGCCAGTCCTGCTGAGCTTTCCCAGAAATTCAGTTTTTGTTTGCTCTGCTCTTACTGCCCTGATGTTCTGCCTCATTTATAGTTATGCATTAAATTGTGAGTGGTTTGTATTGGTGTCATCAACATAATTGGACACCTGCACCATGGTGATTTTTCAATAAATTAGTTATCTATCTGTCTGAAAGTCATTTGTTATAAAAGGTGAACAATCAGCTATCACACAGCCATATGAAACCCAGGTGTGTCTATGGGCCAGAACAGCTTTGAGAAAAGAAAGATGAAAGAGAAACATCATCAATATGTCCGCCTTTGGGAAAGTGGAGTTGTGTTTGAGGATTAAGCAAGTATTATTGAACATCGGATCAGGATCGAGAAGCTCCAGTTTTTGTGCTGAGTGTCCTTACATTCTCAATGATTTGCTGGAGAAATCATTCTGGGCTACATGGCTTAACCACCTCTTTTAAGGGCATTTTGTCTTTTGTTTCTCCTGGCCATTATTTATCCCTTAACAAACATCAATTTCCTTGAGTGAAGAAAATCTCCCATCCTTATTTGCCTTATCTGTGGTTCTCGGTCCAACAACAATGTGATTGACTCCTAACTGCCCTCAGGGCTGTCAGAGATGGGGAATAAATGCTAGGTTAGCTATTGACTCTCACCTCCCATGAACAAATTTTTAAAAGGTGATTACCTGATTATTATCACATTAGTGGTTGTGGGATCTTGCTGCGTGTGAATTTGATTCCTAACATTCGGATAGTGCATTTCAGAATGCGCTTCAAATGCAATGCCCTGAGGCACTGTTGAAATGTGAGTTCATTATTTCCTTTCCTTTCTTAACCAGCCCATCCAATATTATATTTTATGTTAACATTTAAATCACTGTATTGGCATTAATAAATAACCAGGCAGATGTAATTCCATATCTTATCCTATTGTGCAAATTTGCCAGATGAGCTTGGTGCACTAGATATCTTGTGCTATTTATTACGATTGAACCTATTTAATGCTGAGTAATCCCCTGAAATCTATTGTTATTACAGTTGATGATATCCTTTAGAATATCAGGTCTCATAACAGTATAATGTTCGGAACTAGGCAAACCAGAACAGACTTTTGTTGTGTTATGTGGATGCGGTATTTATCACTAATGAAAATCCAGAGGGCTGATGCTCTGAATAAATTTGCATGTCTTTTTTCCTTTGTTATACTCAAACCAAGAAGCTGTGTGATTCATTTTTGACAAAGAACTATTTTGCCATTTAAGAGTCGTTTAGACATTGAAGAGCTTTTCACATTGGTCAGAGTTTGAATTTTGAAGAGGTTTGAAATCCCAGAACAGTGCAAGCCCATCAGGGAGGTGGATCGAACTGCCAATTTTTGCATTGAACTGCAACATGTTAGACTGCAGACAGTAAGAGGCAGAAAGAGAGAGAGAGAGTGTGAGACAAGTTATGACTTTCAATTTTTATTAGGGAGATGGTAGCATACAAGCAATGTTACTGGGTTAAAAAAGTCCACAAACACGAAAGTAATGTTCTGAGGAAACAAAGTGTGGAGCTGGATGAATACAGCAGGCCAAGTAGCATCTTAGGAGCACACATGCTGCTTGGCCTGCTGTGTTCATCCAGTTCCACACTTTGTTATCTCAGATTCTCCAGCATCTGCAGTTCCCATTATCTCTAATGTTCTGAGGATGTGATTTCATTGCAGCAGATGATGAAAATTGACTTCCAGTAAAAATCTGAATGAAAAAGCTATCCTAATGATGACCATGCAATCACTATCAATTGTTGGAAAAGCACATTGGTTCACAAACATATTTTTAGGAACAAAATCTGACACCTTACTTAGTCTGGCCTAATGGCACTCCAGACAACTTTGTTGATTCTCAACTGCCCTCTTGAGAATGAAGAATGGGCAAAAATTACTGATCTAGTTAGCAGCTATCCCCACTTTGAGAATGAATTGAAACAAATTGCTCATTTGTGATACTAACAATAACTTTGGAAAGAAGATTTTGATCCATAAGGTTTCCATGGAAGCCAACCAGGCAGCATTCCACACTAGAGAGACGTTCACCTGCACATCTGTCAACTTGGCCTATTGCATCCGCTGCTTCAGATGTGGCCTCCTCTACATCCGTGAGACCAAGTGGAGGCAAACCATAATTTCTACTGTTTAAGAGAAAGAAACAGAAAGGAGCCCATTGAGCAAAACGTAATAAGCTGAGGTAGGAATATAATTTCTTTGGATTTCAGTCTCTGTAATACAATGCATTGGGAAACATATTGAAACTTGTTTTGCTGCTTGTGCTAAAACATTGCTAACCTATCTCATGTATCTAACTCACTTGAAATGTTGTGTTTTTTCTTCCTTTATGTCATAAACATGCCTCTCTCCCTAAAAAACATCCTCAGCCTCACATGAACCTGTTTCAGTGAATAAACACTAAGTCAAACAAACTGCAAAATTTAAGCATGTTTAAGATATTAAGCTATGGAGGTGACTTTGGCAACAATGTTTGAGCTTGCAGCAAGAATAAGGCCTCTTTGGATAATTCTGAGGAGGGTATAGAAGGTAAGTTTTCACAATGTATCACCTGTGGCCTAAATTGCTTCCTTGGCTGTTCTCATTATTCTTAGGTTTATTTAGATTTTACCAAAGCTTCCATTGAAAAATGACATGTAAAAAGGAATCACCCGCAAAATGCCACTCACACAAGAGTGTTATATCATATTATGGTTCTGAAGGAGTTAATGACAGTTTCACATTAATCAGCAATTAAAAAAAACTATTTGCAAACTGACTGGAGGAAGAGTTGAAAGGGATAAAATTCCAATCTATTGCTATTAATATGCCGTCCAACGTATTTCAAAGTTTCTTATCATCTCTCATTTAGGTTCGTTGTTGTCGATAGATCTGGTGAAAAAAGCATAAAATAACCTTTGCTGTTAATTTCAACAAGGTCTCTGGAAAAGCTATAATTCTGGCTTTCCTACTTTAACTAACCACTCCCATCAACTCAATGCAAATATCATGGCAAGTGGTTCTACGAATTCCTTTCTTATTTCTGAAAATGAGTTGGTAATGTATCTACAAATGCTGTTTCAATTTACCTTAAAAGTCCTCTTCCATTTTGCCTGAGAATTCTTTTCCAAAGCATTTGAGAATTCGTCATCAAAATGGCTGAAGATCAATTTCAATTATATTGACAAGTCCTTTCTCAATGTGGCTGTGAATTCAGTCGTAAATTGAAATTGCATCAGCTGTGCTGGTTGAAAGCTCATCGACACTCAGTTTTGAAGAGATCCACTTTCTGAATCTCCTCAAGGGGTGGGCTGGAGAATCTTAATTACTTTTGTGCAGCTTTTCTGAAGCTGTGCTTCAGACCTGACCTGTGCATAGCAGCAACACACAAGATTTGACACGATACTGTATAAAACTAAGACTCTCTTACTTCGAGCGTTTTGCACAAAATGGCTCGATCCCTGTTTTAATACACATCCTGTACTCAGTACTCCTCATTTTTCTCAGAGTGGTTCAGCATATGTTTGTTAGCTCAGTCATGGAGTAAAATCATTCAAAGCTGTGAAATCACAGGATCACAGCACAATGCAACACTGGGCAGAGCGGTTTTGCTCATTAGCTGTGTACCATCTCTTTGGAAAGGGTATCTGGTTCGCCCCATTTCTGTAAACCCCAGTGATTTACTCTCATTCAAGAATTTCTCTAGTTGCTGAAAATTATCATTGAATCTATAATCATCATACAACCAGGCAATGTGTTTTTTTCAATTTGCTTGTAAAGTAAGAGCTGTGTTTGTTTTAACGTCTTCATTGGTTCATTGCTATTCTCTTAAATTATGCTCTTTATTCATCTCGTTTTCAGTCCTTGGAAACAGTATCCCCTTTGTTCACAGTGCGTGAATCCTTCTTGATTTTAAAATCTCAACTACAATCATCTCTTAGTCCTCCCAGCTTTAAGAATAACCATCCCAGCTACTCTAGCCTATCCAGTAATCCCTCATCACCTGACCCATCCCAGAAAATCTCTGCTGTACTTTCCTCAAAACCTTCACGTCCATCTTGAAATGCAATGCCCAGAACTGTGTGCAATACTCCAACTGGGACTGAACTCATGTTATATGTAGCTTGACTGTAAATTTCTGACCTTTGTGTTGTTGCTTTTCGTCCTACAATACGTGATTCTATTCGGTTTAGGCACACTTTTGTTAACCTGCTCTGTCACATTCCAAGTCTTGTACAGGAGTGAGGAGTTGAGATTAAAAACTGAAAGTGGTCTGCTTTCCCCCTTCCTTTCCAAGGGAACATTCAAATTCTATGCGAATATGCACTTTCTCTTAAAAGAAAGAAAATGAAAATATTTGCATTACAATTGATGTAATCTTCCCAGTCTAGCTGGGTTAGTTTGGTGTGTGAGTCAAGCACTTGCCCGTAGGTTGCTCGGTAACCAGATTCCATGGAGAGGAATATGGTCCTGGTATAACAGACAGATGAAAAGAATGGATTAAATGGGTTTGTGGCTCAATCTTTGAACAATGAATCCAACGTATCAAGGTATCCCCCAGCTGCAGAAGCAACTTCCACCTTTTATATGCAGATTCAAATAGGAGCTTCAGTGCATGGTTAATCGGAGAGTGAGTAAGATTGAAGATTAGTCAGTAACTTACGCAGAAAATAGGCTCAAGTAAGTGAGAAACTCTCCAAGTGGCATTACGCACTAAAAATTATTTTGAACAAAGAACTGATAGAATAAATGTATGTAGCAGAGCAATGAGAAAGGAAGTTATCAGTCATTTTCCTACAAAGAATTAAATGTAATTTGTTCAATGATTCGTATCATTTGGAGAATTTCTTTATGAAATGGTTACATATTAATGGGTCTTTGTTTTATTAAAGTGTTGGCCGATATATTTTGTGATCCAAACCCTTTGATGTTTCACAAAATACATTTTTCAGTAATTTTGCTTCTAACACACAAAGCCATTTTGGAACAATGGAGAGCATTCTCCAAACTTTTCTCTTGTGTACAGTTAAAGTGTAACATTTCCACCAGCTCCTTGTCTCAAACTAGAAGGGTCTAGACCCGAAACATCAGCTTTCCTGCTCCTGTGATGCTGCCTGGCCTGCTAAGTTCATTCAGCCTTACACCTTGTTACCTCAGATTCTCCAGCACCTTCAGTTCCTATTATCTCTGAATAAATTTTAACCTCCAGTTCTGTCCCTGGTCTTTTCTTGTTTATCTGCAAGTGACACCTTTAAAATCTTCATGTATCTCAAATTAGATTTAAGATCACCAGTCAGGTTCACAGTGTCGTTGATGCATTTGCCCCTGCTAGAAGCTCTACATATAAATACACAGGAACTGCTTTATGTATCAAAAGGAATTTTTACACTTATTGTACTTTTCATTAAATGATCATGGAGACAACTAATCGCTGACGCATCCCAACAAGTAAATGTAAAATTTAAAGTCACCTTATCTAACGAAAACATAACTCATTAGAACAGAGAGATGACTGGTGGTTTAACTAAAGGGTCATCATGCCTCAGACAAGGGGAGAGGTTGAGAAGGAGAGCCCTTCATGGTAACCTCAGTGCGTGCAGAAATTTAACCCATGTTGCCTCACTCTGCATTGAAAACCAGAGTCCAGCCAACAGAGCTAACAGGGCCCCTGACTGTATCCTCATGGTAACCAATGAATCTATCTGGCTGGTCTGGGAATTATGATTGAAAGTTAATTGTTCTTGTTGCAGGTTCATTCCAATTATAACTCAACCAGTTAGTACCATCTTCTAATGCTGTTTAAAATGATATTTATTTCCTGCATAAACAAAAGCAAAGTTGCTGGAAAAGCTCTGCACGTCTGGCAGCATCTGTGAAGGAGAAAACAGAGTTAACGTTTCAGGTCTGGTGACCCTTCCTCAAAACTGTGGTGCTGCCAGACCTGCTGAGCTTTTCCAGAAACTTTGTTTTTGTTTTTGATTTAGAGCTTCGAAAGTTCTTTTGGTTTCTATTTCTTGCATACTGATTCCGACAACTGCAAAATGAAAAGCTTTGTCTCTTGTCTGGATCACTTCAAACCTTTGTTAAGTTATCTTTTGCATTTGGAGTGTATGGTGTTGTAGTGGGTAATTTCACTGGGTGATAATCCAGGGGCCAAGGATAAAGCTCTGTTGACATGAGTATTGATAACACAATGACAGATGACAGAATTCAAATCCCATCAATATCTCTTGAAGGTAAAGCTCAGTAATGGTGGATGTGGCAACTATCACTGAATTTTGCTAAAAGTCATCCGGGACACTAATGCGCAGTACAGAAGGAATCTGTCATTTACAATCAGTCTGCTAACATGTGACCTCAGACCAACACTAATGTTGCTGACTTTTAGCTGCCCTCTAAAGTGGCCAAAGAATCTACTCAGTTCGAGGACAATTAGAACGCGTAACAAATGCCAGCTTTACTGACAATGCTGGTTTCCAGTGAATGAATGAAGAAAATATATAAATATACTGGATTTGATTCCAGCCACCACACTTTAGGAAGGTTGTGAGGGCCCTTGAGATATACAGGTGAGATTTAACAGAGTGGATTTAATACCTGGAATATTGTGTGTATGTTTGGTCTCCTTTTCTGAGGGAGGATGCTCTCGAGGGAATTCAGCAGAGGTTCACCAGGCTCATTTCAGGGATGGTGGGATTGACGTATGAAGAGAGGTTGAATAGGTTGAGACTATTTTCACTGGAGTTCAGATGAATGAGAAGGGGATTTCATAGAGACTTATAAAATTCTAACAGGACTGGACAGGGTAGATGCAGGGAGGATGTTTCCGATGGTGGGTGTGTCCAGACACAGCGGTCACAGTATGAGAATTCCAGGTAGACCATTTAGGATGGGAATGAGGAGACATTTCTTCACCCAAAGAGTGGTGAGCCTGTGGAACTCATTACCACAGGAGGTAGTTGATGCCAAAACATTGAATACATTCAAAAGGCGACTAGATATAGCACTCGGGGTGAATGGGATCGAAGGTTATGGGGAGAAAGCAAGGTCAGGCTATTGAGTCAGATGATCAGCCATGATCATGGTGAATGGTGGAGCAGGACCAAAGGGCCGAATGGCCTCCTCCTGCTCATATCTTCTATGTTTCTATGTGACAGTTGCACACTTGGAAAAGCTCAAGGTAATTGTGAGCTGTCTGCATGGTCTCATTCAAGGGAAATCATGATTAGTCAACTTATTGGAGTGCTTTGAAGGAGTGACATGTGTTGTGGGCAAAGGAGATCCTATGGAAATACTATGCTTGGATTTCCAGGAGATATTTATACCACGTCAAAGGTTATTATGGAAAATAAATGGTGTTGGGCATAACATTTTGAATGAATAGAAGATAGGCTGGCTGGCAGTATAAAGGAATTACTCATGAAAAGGACTTTGTCGAATTGGCAGGATATGATAAGTGGAGTCCTGAGGAGTGGTGGTAATGAGACGTCAACTCCCAACAATAACAAACAAACTGCTCAAAGGCATGTTCGCTAAATTCACAGATAACATCAAGAAAGGGAGGGAACTACATCGTTAAGAAGATACAAGGACCTGCAGACTGATAGAAATAAGTTGAGTATGATAAATCAGGCACTTGGAGGATAATGTGAGAAATTGTGAATTTGTGCACTTTGACAGAAAAAATGAAAAAGTAGAGTTTTAGATAAATGGTGAAAAATACAGAGGGATCTAGATTTTCTAGTGTAATAGTCACAAAATATTAATGCACAATTTCAACACATCAACAAGTAAGGTAAATGAGTGCTATCCTTTGTTCCAAGAAAAATTGGATATAAAAGTAAAGATTTAATGTTTTAATCAGACAGGGCATTGTTGAGATCACATCTTGAATGCTGCAGTTTAAATATCCCTGTTTAAAAAAGGATGTAAATTTTTTGGAAGCGGTTCAGAGGAGATTTACTGGATTGATGGCTGGAAAAGTCTTATGAGAATTGGTTGAACAGACTAGGCTTAGAATTATAGATTGCACAGCATGGAAACAGGCCATTTGGCCGAAATCCTTTGCAATGACCAAATTAAATCCTAAATTAACCTAGCCCCATTTGCCAGCATTTGGCTCTTATGCCACCAAACCCTTCCTTTTCATATTCTCATCGAAATGACTTGTAAATGTTGTAATTGTACTAGCCTCCACCACTTCCTATGGAAACTCATCCAAAACACACACCATCCCTCTGTGTGAAAACAAATGTCCCGTAGGTCCCTTTTAAACCTTTCCCCTTTCACCTTAAACCTATGCCGTCTAGTTTTGGAGTCCCTCTCCCGGAAAAAAAAGACCTTCACTACATCCATCCTCTTCATGAAATTTCTATGAAGTCACCCCACAGCCTCCTCTACCACAGAGAAAATAGCCCCGGCTTATTCAGCCTCCCCCTGTAACACAAACCCTTCAATCTTGGCTTGTTACCACTGAAATTTAGAGGAGTGAGAAATCACTGATTGAAGTGTATAAGATCCTAAATGATTTTGAAAAGGTAATTGTAGAAAGGATGTTTCCTCCTGTGTGTCAGTCCAGCACTAGGGGGTCACTATTTCAAAACTAATAATAAACCTTTCAGATACAGACAGAAGAAATCATCTTCCATTAGAGGGTTGTGTGACCTTGAACTCTGCCTCAGAAAGTCAGGCAGGAAGGGCCTTTGGATATTTTTAAGTTGGAACTAGATAGATTCATGTTATGCAGGAGAATCAATGCTCATCAAGTATACAATAAGGAACTCAAAACAGATCTGCCATGACCTTAACCAATGAAGAAACAGGCTCAAGAGCTGAAAAGTTTCCTTCTATTTTGTCCTTTCATTTTAGCTGACGCTTCAAATACAAGAAGAAACCTATTGAAGTTGTGGGGAAAAGAAACAGGTGTGATGGGACGTGGATTTTCTTTCTTTACTCACCGCCTACGGAGAAATTCAATGAAATGAAAAGGAAGGTGGAGGCACACCCAGGGAAAGTGAACTCGCCAACCTAGTGATACAGCAAAGCAATGAATTGTTCTATGGAGAGCCAGCATGAATTTAATGGGACAAATGCCCGCTTTCTGTGCTTTAATGATACCACCTGACTCCATCTGTCATTTTGGATTATTTTTATTATTTTACAGCTTTCCATCTGATCACATCTCGGTCTTCTCTTACATAGAGTCCAAGCCCCAGCCTGTTCCATCTTTTCTGATATAACCTCTCAGTTCCAGAATCCTTGAAAATCTATTTGTGTGCAATTTCTAAAGCTTCCATTTTCAATTGTGTAAAATAATGCCAACTTACTTCTCAGTAACAGTGGGCATTAATTGAAACGCGACCTAATTATTACATGTGCTCCTTATCCTACTCACCTCCCAATCTAGGGGACGAGGCTTCTGGATCCTTGGTCAAATTAGCACACGATTGTTCCTCAGTATGCGAGTCATAGCAGAAAAGCACTGTGTCTCAGGCTCTGAGTTACACCCCTGTCAAATCGACCTGTATTTAAACTCTGTATTTTGACAACCGCACTCTACTGAGCAGCTGGTAATAACTTGGACCAGGATTAGATGGTTCATTGTTCCACTTAAATTCTTAGCAGTTCCTTACTCACCAAGATTTGCTGCTTTCCTGAGGCTTACAGGTTTGCAACAATGTTCCACTGCATGAAGCTTCACATTTCTACTGGTACAGGAGGACCCTGAGTAAAACAGGCATCAAACACTGAACATAAAAGATGCAGCACAGTACACCTCAGAACAGAGGGAACAACTTCTTTCACTAAATGCTACATAAATTTAGATGTTGAAGAATGAGCTGAAGTCATCTGATATTGAAGATTGAGGGAAAATAGAACAAGGTCATGGTGTAAATGAAGACTGTAAGACTCCACTTTCCTGCCTTTTCCATATGACCATTGATTTCCTTACTGATAAGTATCTATCTCAACCTTGTTTGTATTTATGACTCAGGCTCAACAGCTCTCTGTGGCAAAAAATTACACAGACTTACTGCCATCTGAGAGGAGAAATTCCACATCCTTGCCTTTAATGTGTGATCTGTTACTGTGAGATTATTCCCCTGGTCCCAGACTCTCTCACTAGAGGAAACAGATTTTCTCCATCTTACCTGCCAAATCCCCCAAGAACCTCTGAATAGAATAGAATAGTTTTCTTTTCTTTATTCATTCACAGGATGAGCGTGTTCCAGGCTAGGTAACATTTATTACCCATCCCTAATTGCCCAGAGGGCAGTTCAGAATCAACCACATTGTTGTGGGTCTGCAATAATGACACATAGGCCAGACCAGGTAAGGATGGCAGTTTCCTTCCCTAAAGGACATTAATGAATCAGATGGGTTTTCCCCAATAATCGACAATGGTTTCACGATCATTATCAGATTCTTAATTCCAGATATTTATTGAATTAAAATTCCGCCATCTGCCATGGCGGGATTTGAACCTGGGCCCCCAAAACATTATTTGGGTCTCTGGATTAACATTCCAGCGATAATACCACAGGCCATTGCACCCCACCCCACTCCACCTCATTTATTGTCACTTGTACTTTAAGGAAGTGAGTAAGTGACAAAGTTGATAGATGAGGGAAGAACTGTGGATGTCATATACATGGACTTCAGTAAGGCATTTGATAAGCCTACCTCTATGGTAGGCTGATGGAGAAAGTGAAGTCCCATGGGGTCCTGGGTGTACTAGCTAGATGGATAGAGAACAGGCTGGGCAATAGAAGATAGAGAATTGGAGTGGAAGGGAGTTTCTCAAAATGAAGAATTGTGGCCAGTGGTGTTCCACATGGATCCGTGTTGGGAACACCATTGTTTGTGATACACATAAACGATATGGAGAAAGGTTGAGATGGTCTGATTTGCAATTTTAGAGATGACATTAAGAATAGTGGAGTAGCAGATAGTGGAGGGGACTGTCAGAGCGCGCAACAGAATATAGATTAATTGGAGAGTTGGGAGGACAAATAGCAGATGGAGTTCAATCCAGGCAAATGCAAGGTGTTGCATTTTAGAAGATCCAATTCAAGAGCGAACTATATGGTGAATGGAAAAGCCCTGGGGAGAATGGATGCACAGAAAGATCTGAGTGTTCACTTCCATTGTACCCTGAAGGTGGCAAAGCAGGCTGATAAAGTGGTCAAGAAGGCATATGACATGCTTTCATTCATCATATGGGGTATTTAGTACAACAGTTGGCAGGTCATATTACAATTGCATAGGACTTTGGTTCGGCCACATTTTGAGTATTGTGTACAGTTCTGGTCACCACATTACCAAAAGGATGTAGCTGCTTTGGAGAGGGTGCAGAAGAGGTTCACTGGGATGTTGTCTGGTATGGAGGGTGCTAGCTATGAAGAGTGGTTGAGTAGATTAGAATTATTTACATTGGAAAGACAAAGGTTGAGGGAGGACCTGATCGAGGTCTACAAAATCATGACAGGTACAGACTGGGTGGATAGCAAGAAGCTTTTTCCTAGAGTGTGGGACTGGGTAACTAGGGATCACAAATTCAAAGTGAGAGGGGAAAAATTTAAGGGAGATATGCGTGGAAAGTTCTTTACTCAGATGGTGGTGGGTGCCTGGAACATGTTGCCAGTGGATGTGGTCGAGGCGGGCACGATAGCATCATTTAAGGTGTATCTAGACAGATACATAAATAGGCAGGGGCCAAAGGAATACAGATCCTTGGAAAATAGGCGACAGGTTTAGATAGAACATCTGGATCAGCACAGGTTTGGAGGGCCAAAGGGCTTGTGCCTGTGCTGAATTTTCTTTGTTCTTTGTTCTTCTTTGTTTTACATAAAAAAACAGTGAAAGGTGTTAAGTTGGTATAATATGGTACCTAGCTTAATAATCATAGGCATACATAAGAAGTTTTTATTTTTAAAAATTGAAGGGAAAGCCTATTTTCTTAAGTTACTGACTCCTGGATTGAGGAAAAGACAGTACCATGGAAGACAGCAACGCTGGGATGCTGGTATATTGGGCCACAAGATACCGGAGAAGCCACCCCAAGGAACCATCTCATCTCTGGTCACTGGTCCTGGGAATGAACACACTGCAATGGCTGCCCAAAGAAATCTCATGCCATCAAATGCCAGGTTGAAACCACCTCATCACCCAAGCTGCTGCTGAACCACGCAATGGAATCCCAGGCCATGCTGCCAAGGAAGACGAAGCAGACTACTATCAGACATGGTCGCAATGGTCACAAGTGGCCGCAGTAGCGGCCTGAAACATCCCACCTCCACCTTCCCAACGTCGCCTCTGCTGATAGCAGGGGTCCTCATGCTTACCCTTCCACAAGCTGCCTCCTTGTCGCTTCTGCCAAGGCCATGCTCCAGGCTCTCCAGTTGCCGCCACACTGTGGAGCCTGACAAAACTGCCCTCCTCCTGACTTTTGGTTACAAAAAAGAGAAAAGAGGGGAAAAAAGTGAAAAAGAAACAAGAGAAAATAAATAAAGTTTCAAAAATGCCACCTTAGAATCTTCTAAATACCAATGATTACAGGATCAATCTACTCAACCTCTGCTCGGAAGAGAGTCACTCCACACCTGGTATCAGTCTGGTGAATCTTCTTTGCACTGCCTCCAGTGTCACTCATTCATCATAATCAAATTGGATACATGTTGGTTACAGCCAGAACGAGGCATTCTCATTGGCTAAGATTTTATGGGACATTATGTTTCCCACCTGCCCAACGAAAAGAATGAATCAAGAACACACCCATAAGACCTTAAGATATGGGAGAAAAATTAAGCCATTAGGCCCATGAGACTGCACTGCCATTCAATCACAATTGATGCATTTCTCAACCCTAGTTTCCTGTCTTCTCCCTGTAGGCTAATCGATTTTCATTCATATTTCTTCAAAATTCTCAGCTCAGATAATTTTACTCAAGTTTCCAGCCCCAGCAGATTTTTGCAGCTGTGCTTTTCAGAATTACACAGCTCTTTGTGTGAAAGTGTGCCTCAGGATATTACCCTGAATAGTGCTGACTCTAAGTCAACAAGGTGCCGTAGCCCCAATGTCTACTTGACTCTTGTTTGCCCTCTGAAGTGGCTTCACAAGCCCTCAACTGGAAGCAGTCAGCAAAAATGGGCCTTGTCAACCACGCTACATCTCAACAATGAATCAGTAATAACAAGACACGAGGTAGGTTAAGACCTGCAGATTTTTTTTTTAATTCAGAAAACCTTTCATTACTTTTGCTGGTTTTCTTCAGGGCCAGAAAGCAGGTTATCATTTTGCCCTTTAATAATTAGTTTAATTAACGATTATTTGTTTGGGCACTAATGCATTGTACCTGTGATTAACTGTACAAAAAGCAAGTTTGCAGTTAATTAAACCCAGGGTAGGCTGAGAGCCAAAACAGTCATTTCTTTTTAAGTGCTAAGTGGGTACCAGGTTGACACAGAACAAAATTTGTTTTGATTAGCTTAAGTATGCTGGTTGCTCAGGAAGATGTAAAACACCCAAAGGGAGGGCTGATACAAGGTCTGCCCAAATATAGTCAGGCCAAAACTGAGAGGAGGGAAGGCAAGGGGTATCCTCTAACCATAACAGATGGCATGAGTGCTGTTGTATGTTGAAGAAAAAGAAGTCCCAGGGCTGTACTGGATAAAGGTAATTAATCACAGAGAGAAATTTGTTACCTCCCTGAACACATCCACTTGCTCCTGCATTGCAAATTGTTTTTCAGCTACCGCCCTATGTATAGTGATTAGAACCAAGTGGGCCCACGAATAGTGAGGTTCTTGATGGGAGTAGTTAACCTGGGCCAATCAGGCAAGCCTCGGCTGACCAATATACAAAAGAGACTTGAATCTCCTTAGTTGAGGATTGAGTCCGAGCTGGCTGGCAACAGTCCAATGTATTGTGCACTGTTGACATGATATCTGGACACTGACCTCTGTGCAGTTACTTCACTCTGGCTTCTTCCGTGTCTCTATTCTGTGTCTCGGTTTACTTTCTGTGTTTTAAGATAGCGCTGGAGAATGGCAACACTAACCAACACTTTTTGCTGTATTTGTAATAAGTGCATGTGGCTAAATGGCATTATCGCTGGACTGTTAATCTAGAAACTCAGGTAACGTTCTGGGAACCAAGGTTCAAAAGCCGCCACGGCAGATGGTGGCATTTGAATTCAATAAACGTCTGGAATTAAGAATCTAATGAGGGGTGTGAATCCATTGTTAATGACCAGACAAACCCATCTGGTTCACTAATGTCCTTTAGGGAAAGAAACTGCCAGCCCGACCTGGTCTGGCCCACATGTGAGTCCAGACCCACAGCAATGTGGTTGACTCTTTATTTCCTGCTGGGCAACTAGGGGTGGGCAATAAATGCTGCCTAGCCAGAAACATCCTCATTCAATGAATGAATTTAAAAAAATCAAATCAATCTTTGCTGTCAGAATGGTCTGATGCCAATGTAACGTATTGTATGTTCTAACTAGTCTCTTCTTATAATTTGATGTGAGGTGTTAGCTATTGACTGCAAGGAGAACATTGATGTGTTCAGTGATGCTCAGGTCAATTCCCTAGGAACTTGTTCAGGGTCTTTATTTTCCCCCAGAACAGGAGGTCCCATATCAGGTTTTTGCGAACCAAGCTGCTCAGGTTACAACTTACCAACACAAATTTATTGCATGGCTAAAGAGGCCATAGTAACTTCTGACCATACTCCAGAGGCTCATTTGTAATTTCATTAAAGACCTATCTTAAGAGTAGATTGGAATAGAATTTCATTAAAGACCTATCTCACAGTAGAGATAGTAGTAACTGCTGCTGCTGGAGAATCTGGATGAACACAGCAGGCCAAGCAGCATCAGAGGAGCAGGAAAACTGACGTTTCAGGTCAAGACCCTTCTTGTACACCGTGTTTTCCCATCTCACAGTACATTGGAATACAGCACAGAAACAGAAACGTTCTTCTCAACTGGTTTATGTTTGTATTGCTGCTTCTCACAATGCTCTCATCACGTGTTATCATCTCTTCATCTCATGCTCAATAATGTATGAGCTTTTCTCACGTATGTCAATGCGCTTTGCATCAATCATTCTGTGTAGTAGTATGTACTGCATTCTCATTATCCTTTGAGGGAATTCCCAATTGAATTTCTTACTGACTATCTCAAATGAAGAAGGGCCTTGATACCATTGGTGAAGCAGCTCAATTGATTAACACCCTACTTCTACCTTTAAAAGTGAAGATGGTGGTATAATGGTAACATCAATGGAATAATAACCTCGAAACCCAGGCTAATGCTAATTACATGGATCCAAATCTCATTGTGGCAGGTGGTGAAAATTGAATTCAATAAAAGCCTGGAATAAAAAACTGGCCTACTGGTGACCATGAAACCACTGTCAGTTATCTTTAAAAAAATTCAATCTGGTTCATTAAAGTACTTTGGTGGGAGGGGGTGCATGGTGGCTCAGTAGTTACCATTGCTCTTTCACAGTGCCAGGGAAAAGCACAGTTACAGGGATGGGGTATGGGGTTTGAAGAGGGGTGGGATACTGTTCGGAGGGTCAGTGTGGGCACAGTGGGCTGAATGGTCTGCTCCCACATTGTAGGAATTCTGTTATTCAAAGATCTGTCATTCTTACCTGGTCTGGCCTACATATGACTCCAGGATCACAGCAATATGGTTGACCCTCAACTACCTTCTTAGCGTTTAGGCAAGGATAATAAATGCTAGACCAACAACTGACAGCTAACTCCCATGAAAGAATAAAAAACAAATCATTCTCTCTACCACTAACATGCGGCAATGAGCACCATGTATAATGGGCTCCCTAAGGTTTCTTTTATAACAACTTCCAAACGAACAACCACTTCCATCTGGAAAGACAAGGACAGCAGATACATGGGAACACCACCGTCTGCAAGTTCTCCTCCAAGCTGCACATCATCCTGACTTGGAAATATCTCACTATTCCTTCAACATCCCAACATCACTGTGGGTATTCTTGCATCCCCAAGAAAAGCAGAGGTTCACCTCCTACAAGGCAATTAGGGTTGAATAATAAATACTAGCCTGGGCATTGGTTATCATCTCCTGTGAATGAATATTTTATTTTTATGAACATAGGAATGGAGAAGGTCCTTTGATGTTTATAGCTTGTTCCATTCAATTTAGTTCAGGGATTTACTTCAGCTTGATTGAATACCTTCACTCGATATTCCTCAAAAACCGTGTGTAAAAAGAACTGATTATTTCAAATTTTCCAATTGGTTGTCAAAATCTGCAAGATTTTTCAACACAGAGCTTGGATTGCTGTTCCAAGGAAACAGTCCAGGAGCTTTTGAATGCAGCAAAGCTTCAGTGTTCAAATTCCACTTGAGATAACCCAACATGCAAGACCTCAGGTGACCTTTCCCAAATGCCTCTCATTTCCACTGACTTTTCCAGAAATTTAAGGGGGTAAAAGAGAGGCATAGATTGGTCTACATGCACTGACCCCGCATTAGACCCTTAAGTGGCCAAGTCATAACCATTCCTCGGTGGTTTCTTAATTTTCTGGTTGGCACAAGTAGATTAGAGGTAAAGGCTAAGCCTGGAAAGTGACTGCACTTGGGCCTCAGGTGGGAAGGGGTGTGGTGTTTCCGTCAATGACTTCCCTTCAACGTTGTGTGCACACCTCGCTCCCCTCTACTGGTTCTGGCCCCTGCAGCTACTTCTTTCTTCTCCAGTTCCTTCCTCAACACTTCTAGACCTCTCCGTCTCTGCTCAGCCCCCAAAGCCCTCAACTCACATCCTGCCCTGATGAGCCCATACTCATCTGGTGTGGCACTTGGGGGATCTAGACTCTGTCCTGTCTGCTGAATTTTTGATACTGCAGGGATTAGATCTGTTGGTTCATCAGTTAGGTAGGTAATTCTCTGACATGGGACTTGCTCCTGAGTGAGGAATCAAAGTCCTAACTCCAAGCAAATTGTGAGCCTTGGAGCATTAAAAGGCTGTGGGTCAGCCAGTATTGGCAATGATGTATCGAACACTGACACTACAGTTGACAGGAGGGAAAACGTCTACTCTCTCATGTTTAGAACTCCTAGTTTCAGTTTCATTTCTTTTCTGTAAGTGGCAACATCCAGGCTTAAGCACTGGGGTCTGACAACAGTCAGCAGGCAAATGATAAAACCAGGAGCTATTGATGTTGGTGATCTGAATCAAACACAGTCAGAAATTGCTGGAGGAACTCTGGTCTGGCTTCATCTGTGGAGAGAGAAACAAAGTTAATATTTCAACTCCAGTGGCCCTTCTTCAGAATGAAACAAGAGCCACTTGTTATGGACCAAAGCAGACCTCCTTGAAATATATTAAGAAGGTAACCTTGACCCTAACTTTTTCTTATTTTAAAGGTAAATGTGAGGTGCTATGGTCCAGACGCAATTCAATTGGTCAAACTACTTGACTTTAAGTAAAACACAATTTATTCAAACGCTATAGTTAAAATACAACAAATAAAAGAGGAACTTGGAATAACTTAACTCTATTGGAAAACTTAGCAGAATAATAGATGCAGTAATTATTATGAATGAACTGTTCCAATCCAGTAACATCCCATAAACACACCCCGTTGCAGGTTGTCTCATACGCAAAACTATCAGCACAAAAGAGATATGTGCAGCAGTTCCCCAGAGAGACAGAGATAGAGAATGCAGCAACAGGGAGAGTTTCATTGCCCCCCCCAAAAAAAACCCTGCCGAGACTCCAGCAACAACAGCTGAAAGCTAACCTAAAGATCCTGGATGTGTGAGAGCTTGACCACACCCACTCAGGCTGCTTCTATTGTTCCAACTTAAAAAAACCCAGAGACCTCACAAGTTCTTTATTTTCTCATAGTCTGCATGGTACCTGTCTCCCAATCTCTGAATAAAAGAAACAATTAAAAAAAACCTCTGACAGTCACAGCGTCATCACACCCTGGACTTGAAAGAAAAGTTCAGTTTCTTTCTCCACAGTAGACAAATGATCTCAGGCTCTGAACAATTAAACATTAGAGTGAGCAGCATTCATGATTTCAAGGGAAAATGGATCACAACATGAAAGAAAAAGAAGTAAAAGGGAAAGTGGATATTTAAATAGAGAAGAGTAGAAGGAATCGCTTGAGCAAATAATCACCAACATGTTTGACTGAATGATCCGGATTGAAACATCTTATACATTTTTAAATTTAGTAAACTTTATGCCTCAAAAGGGATTAGAAATGGGGTCATTGAATACTTTTAAGGCAGACTGAGCTAGACTATTGTTAGGCAAATGAATCAAAGTTTCTCAGGAATAAATGGGCATGTAGAATTCAAACTATAAAGACATTGGCCATGTACTTATAGAATCAGAGAGCAGGCATATGGGGATGAATGATGGACCTTTTCTCCAATACTCAATGTTGGTACTTTCATAATCTTGTATTGTTAGCCACATGCTGTATTCAGATTTCAATTTTAAGCAAGATACATGGAATAAAATTATTAAGAATTCATTGCCAAATGGAAATGAATGAGCAACATTATAAACAAAGGACAAAGCAAGTGTAAATGTTAGAGATTGTTCATATTTTTTTTCCAAAGTAAATACTTAGCTCATAAAAGTTGTAAAACTATTTAGCAAAAAACTTGAGAATTACATCAAGTGCAATTAAATTTGTCACAATCTAACATGTCTCATTCTTGAGGCCTCAACATATTCATTAGGGGTGTGAAGAGCAAATGTCATTTTCCTTGTGCAGGAGAGACCAAAACTAGAGGCATATATTTAAACTGAAAGATGTAAAAGGGACCTGAGGGGTAACTTTTTCATGCAGAGGCTGGCACATGTATGGAAAGAGCTGCCGGAGGAAGTGATGGAGGCTAGTATATTTGCAACACTGAAAAGGCAAATAGGTGGGTATAGGAATAGAAAGGGTTTAGAGGGAAAATGGCCAAATGCTGGCATGGATAAGTTGGATTGAAGGGCCTGTTTCCATGTTATGTAGCTCCGCGACTCTAATTGTGACACTCTAAACATTTACAATGTGTCCCATGTCAGCATACAGTGGATGAAAACAGTAGATGTTGGAAATCTATCACAGATATGTCAGCATTTGTAAAGACAAAATATGGGTGATAACATTCTTCTTCGGAACTCACTGTAATGATTTTACAAAATACTCAAAGCCTTTCAAATGTCCCTTTCTCTCTTTACATTTCTGAAGCATGGAGGATACTTGGAGGAAGCATTGCTCACCATTCTGCAATAGATTTTAAAGTATGTCATTGCGAATGAAGGAAGGAAAAGGATATATTGTCACTGTCCTGTCACTGTAGAACATAATGCTGATACTAGATGCAACAGAAAAATGAATTCCTCAATAATAACATCCTTTAGCAGGGATGAGTGCAGAAATTTACAATAGAATAAATACTGATTGCGATAAAATGCTGAATTAATACAATCTGTCCGTTGGAAGTAATTTTAAAGTTTGTACTACTGTGATATCCTTGTTCAGTCACAAAGAGTGAGGCACATTGCAGAACGGCAGAACTTGATCAGAAATATTGCTGAGCAGAATTTCATTGTACACAGTTCCCAGCAAACACAGACACAGTGATTATTGTTATTACCTCACACCCTCAGTTCTGAAGAGCTTGCATTTTTAAAATTAAATTCTATGAAGGTTGGACATTTCGACAACAGCATTTGTGGACCATCCCTAATTGCACTGGAACTGATTGGATTACAAGGCCATTAAGTGTTAACTACATTGTTGTGTACCAAGGAATCGCATATAGGGAATTCCAGGTAAAGATGGCAGATCCTTTAGGGACATATTGAACCAGGTGGATTTTTACAATCACAATGATTTGTTTCAAGGTCACCATTTCTGAGATGTGCTTTCATTTCCAGATTGGTGACATATAAACCTAGAATATTAGTCTGGATGCTTCAATTACTATACCATTGGCATAAACACAATGCTACTATTTCTCCCTAGTGTATAGTATGTTTTACAGTCCTGGAACATTCCAAACCACTTCACAGCCAATGAACTATTTAATTGTATTTGATTTATTATTGCCACATGTGCCGAGGTACAGTGAAAAGTTTTGCTTTGCATGCAGTACAGGCAGACCATACCATACAAAGTGCATAGGAGTGATGCAACAGAAGGAAGACTGTCGTGTTATGGTTGCAAAGAAGGTGCACAAAGTGTGAGGTCAACATTAAGTTTGAGATTTGAGCGGTTCATTCAGAACTCCAATAAAAGAGGGGAAGAAGCCGTTCTTGAATCTGTTGTTCTGCGTGTTTTAGCTTTAAATTATCAATGTAAAGGAGGAAGTAACAATATGCATTTAGTGAAACAAGGAGATAATAACATATCACCAAAATTTTAGGGATGTCTTCTGAGGGATAAGAATTGGTCAGGATGCTGAAAATAATTACTTCAGAATCTCAACATCCAGCTGACAGAGCTGGCACAATCTGAATTTAACTTCTCACCTGAAAGATCCATCAATCCCTTAGCACTGCTTCGATAAGTAAGGTGTTATGTTCAGAACTCTTTAACACATGACTTCTAACATGAAGGTGAGGCAAGGAATCCCGTGAGCTCTGTTATTTTTATTGGGTACTTTCATTTCTTTATTTGTTTCTGTGAGTCAAGAAGCTGGAGGCTTGTTGCTGAGACTGGAGATTGGATTTGACTCTGCAGATTTTAACTTGGTAAGTGGCGAATTAAAGGCTACCCATGTTAAACAGAAAATCTCCAGTTGCTTCTTTCCACCCATGTCCAGAACTTCCACCTCTCTCCAAAGTGTAAAAATGGCCTGCTCTCCAGCACAGGCTCACAAAAGGAAGTGCTGTTAAGGGAAGCAAAGTAGCTCATTTAGGAAGACAGTTGGGATCATGACCTTAACAAATGGTGGGGAAGACTTAAGTTGCCAAATAACTGCTGCTCCTAATCTTGATACGATCATGTCTTTTTGATCTGCACTTCCCCATATAGTGATGTCTCGCACAAGGGGACATAGCTTTAAATTGTGGGGTGATAGATATAGGACAGATGTCAGAGGTAGGTTCTTTACTCAGAGAGTAGTAAGGGAATGGAATGTCCTGCCTGCAACAGTAGGAGACTCGCCAACTTTAAGGGCATTTAAATGGTCATTGGACAAACATATGGATGATAATGGAATAGGAGAGGTTAGATGGGCTTCAGATTGGTTTCACAGGTCGGCCCAACATTGAGGGCTGAAGGGCCCTTACTGCACTGTGATGTTCTATGTTCTCTCTTTCTCTCTCTCTCTGTCTTATCAAATCTCTCTATGGCCTCTCTGTAACTTATATTCATCCCTATAATCTCCATGAAATCTATGTTCTTCCAATGCTGATCACTTGCACATTCTTAATTATAATAGTTTCACCATTGATTTTAGTAGCTTCAATTGCCAATGTTTAAGCTCGAAACGTCAGCTTTTGTGCTCCTAAGATGCTACTTGGCCTGCTGTGTTCATCCAGCTCCACACTTTGTTATCTCAAAATCCCTTTACTTCTCTTTCCTCTATAACAATATTCCAGAGAACCTACCTCTCTGTCGTAGCTCCTTGTGTGGTTTGGTTTCACGTGATATTTAGTCATGTTCCTTTGACAATTCGCAACATAAGGTAGACTGAGCTTTCTCGACTTTTCACCCCAAACTCACCTCATACCCAGGCACTCTGCTCCTCCAATGCATTACTTGTCAGTTTCACCTGCTCCCTGTAGGCAGAGCTATTTACAAATGTCAGAATGCCCCAGCGTTCCTCCATACAGCGGTAGCAAGGGACACCTCAGCTTCCAATCCTGCCAGCTTAGTCCAAGGTTGTCACAAAGGTCAGGAGCAAATATGACCAAATATCAGTCCTGCTCCATCCATGTCAACGTTAGAGTCAAGAAAGCACATCACTGCCCCTACTTCCTTCAGATGCTAAGGAAACTCAACATATCACAATAACTCTTATCAACTTTTCCAGATGCACTGTAGAAAGCACCCTATCTGGAAGCATCACTTCTTGGCATGGCAATTGCTCTACCCAAGACTGCAAGAAATTACAGAGTTGTGAAGACAGTCCAGTTCATCATGAAATCCAGCCATCCATCCACTGACTCTGTCTACAATTCCGCTTGCTTGGGGAAAGTAGCCAATATAATCAAAGACCCCTCCCACCCTGGCTATATTCTCTTCCACAATTTTCCGTCGTGCAAAAGAAACAAAAGTTTGAAAACTATTACCAACAGATTCAAGATCAGCTTCTTCCCTCTTTTATCAGACTTATAAATGGACATTTCGTATATCAGAGTTGATCTTCCTCTGCATCTTCTCTGTAGCCATAACATTATATTGTGTACACTGTTCTATTACCCTGATATACTTATGTAAGGTTAGATTTGACTGGATAACATGCTAAACAATATTTTCCACTCTATCTCAGTGCATGTGACAATGACAAATCAAATCAAATCAATGCATCCTTCATGATCCGAAAAAACACCGAGCATTGTAAGAAACAGATCACTAACCTTTTCCGCTATGCTGGTTAAGTGCCACGATCTTCTCTCTGATACCTCACACTCACTCAGTCTGTGTGACAAGACTTGCCTCCTACCTAGCCTCATTCCCTGCCCCATCATTGTGGCTAGCAACATCTTCCTACACTCTCTTTTAACCAGCCCACTTCTCGGTACCACTGACTCTGCATTGCCTACTCACTTACTCAGGACACCAGCACGACTAACAGTGCCAACTACCTCCATCACACACAATCCCTGTCTTTGTCTCATTTTAGGAGGAGAACAGGCCCATTGAGAGAGCCAAGGATGTGTGCATGGCATTCAGCTGGACACACCCTGTGAAGAGCGAATCCAGGCGCAGTCAGGCGAGGACGAGCATCAACCTTGTGGAGATGAGAAACTTTCATGCCCTGGCAAACCAAATAAAGATAATTTTCCAAGCTGCTGTACTCTGTCATTCATGCCACTAGCTCTGCGCTGGCTGTTCAAATGAACTCCATTATCAAGTGCCGATGACCTGCTTTATCCCCAGATCCTTGTATTGTGTTTTATCCGAGAGTCTCCAGCATGCCTCACTCAAACCTGTCTCCACTACACTTCCAGGCCACGCTGTACATCCATACGATGTGTTTGGACGAGCGGTGCATCACACACTCTGGACTGCTGTGAGTCAGCTTGTAGTCAGGGCCTGTTGTCTTTGTTAGAATTTGTGCCGCATGATTGACAAAGCAATGCAATCTAATAAACAATCGGCAAATGAGAAGATATTGCATTTGACTTGCATTACCACATGCAGATTGCATTAACTGATTTAAAGGTGAATATTATTATAGCATTATAAAAGAAATAGTGGAATTATAACCACACTGATTGTTGAAGGGAGGGATAAATATTCTTATTCGCTAACCTTGTTTGGAATGGAAATTTTTGTGACGCCAAATTTATAAATAAGTGGAGATGAACTGTATGCAAATCTTACGTATATAAAATCTATTTAAATGCAAATTTAGCATGCTTAAATTCTGCTTCTTATTTCCATATTTATGCATCATAGAAAATCTCCTAAATGACTGTTAATCTCTATTTGTCACTTCTGTTTATGAGCAGATTTATTAGAGATTTTGCTCTTCTTTGTGAAGGTGTCAACTTCTGTTTGGCTCTTTTTGGGATTGCTCCCACTTTCTATGCCAGTTAAACCTGGGAGCATCAGACTGGGAGAGAAAGGGAGATTGTCCAAATCAACACTATTGGAAAGAGAGATAGTAGGAACTGCAGATGCTGGAGAATCTGAGATAACAAGGTGTGAAGCTGGATGAACACAGCAGGCCAAGCAGCATCAGATGAGCGGGAAGGCTGACGTTTCGCGTCGAGACTCTTCTTTTCTGAGAAGAAGGGTCTCGACCCGAATTGTCAAGCTTTCCCGTTTCTCTGATGCTGCTTGGCCTGCTGTGTTCAACCAACTTCACACCATTGGAAAGAGGCTGGATGAAGGTCATGTTAAGTGATGGGTTTTTTGACTGGAAATCCTTAGTGGATACTTCACTCAATCTAGGACAGTGAATCTACTCAAAGCAAGGCTCAGACCTTTCCAACAGATGTCTTAGATTATAAAGGTTATAACAGAGGGCTGAATCTTACTCTTTTTTGCTCAGTCCAAGTTACATTGAATAAAAACTGAAAGAATTGTGGATGCTGTAAATGAGAAGCAAGAACAGAAATTGCTGGGAAAGCTCAGCACGTCTGCCAACATCTATGGAAAAAAAATCGGAATTAGCATTTCTGCAGTTCTGAGGAAGGGTCACTTGAACCAAAATATTAACATTGACCTGCCAGACCTGCTGAGCTTTGCCAACAATTTCTGTTTTCCTGTCCAAGTTACATTGAGATTTTTGGTGTTTTTTTTGCTGCAAGCCCGAGCATGCTCTCTTGCCATATCTTATCAAACCTGTTGCATTAACTGCATACCCAGCTCCTATTGTGCCCTTCACATATGGTTTTGTTTTATGTTCGTTCATGGGATAAGGGTGTCGCTGGCCAGGCAGTAATTATTGTCCGTCCCTAATTGCCCAGAGGGCAGTTCAGAGTCAACCACATTGCTGTGGGAATGGAGTCACATGTAGGCCAGACCGGGTAAGGATGGCAGTTTCCTTCCCTAAATGACATTAGTGAACCAGTTGGGTTTTTCCCCTATAATCGATAATGGATTCACAGTCATCATTAGACCCTTAATTTCAGATATTTTGCTGAATTCAAATTCCACCATTCTCTGTGGTGGGATTTAAACACGCTCCCCAGAACATTAGAGATACTGGGAACTGCAGATGCTGGAGAATCCAAGATAACAAAGTGTGGGGCTGGATGTACACAGCAGGCCAAGCAGCATCTTAGGACCACAAGAGCTGACGTTTCAGGACTAGACCCTTCATCAGGAAAGGTTTTCTGATGAAGGGTCTAGGCCCGAAACTTCAGCTTTTGTGCTCCTAAGATGCTGCTTGGCCTGCTGTGTTCATCCAGCCCTACACTTTGTTATCCCCAGAACACTACCTGGGTCTCTGCGTTAACATTCCAGTGATAACACAACTATACCATCGCATCCCCTAATTCTGGCCCCATCTCGCCACATGTGGTTCTTGGAACAAAACACCATTCTCTGGATACACCTGCATCATCTTTACATGTTCACCGTGCCCCCAGGTGAGCACTGACATTCTGAGTTGGCCCTGCTCATTGACAAACAGAGTCTGAAGAGGAAGATGGCTCAGTGATTCTCAGATAGTGCTGACGTGGTGGTTCCAAGGAGAGGAGAGGATCAGTAGAGAAGGCCATCCCACCAGACCCTGGCAGCATGACTCTGGGCTACCCACTGGATTAGGGCCAGCACCATGGTATAGAGAAACGGCCAGCACTGATGGAAGAAAGTCATTGCCCTTCTCTTCTGTGCATGGATAAGTGCCATTCTCACTTCTGAGACCTTGCATTCACTCCATCTTTGCTAGTGCACCCAGGTGCCACAAAGACTAATAACACCATAAGGTGTAGGTGCAGAAAGCAGCCATTCATCCATTGAATCAGTTTCACCATTCAATGAGATCACACTTGATCTACCAATCTTCAAACCTAATTTCCTATATTTACCCTGGAACCCCAGATTCCCTCATGGATTAAAAATCCATCTCTGTCAGCTTTGCATATATTTAATAACATGATTTTCACAGCCCTCTGTGGTAAAGTATTTTGCTGTTCATTAATAGTCTCCCATTCTTACTGTTCTCTGCAACATTGCCTCCTACCCTAGCTCCACCAAATCTTCCCAGATAATTTACCCTGATTGCCCTCTGCAACACCTAAAATAGCGTTTGATAGACTTTCCGCAAAATCTCTCTCTTTTTATATTCAACAGACTGTACTTTGAACCCATGATAGGAGGAAATGGTGGATGCAGATACCTGTTTGGCCAGGCCCAGTCCTTCTCCCAGATGTAGAGGGAGGTGCAAAGCCTATTCACCCACAAACGCAGCATGCAGCCAATTAAAAAGGGATAAATAGCCACTTGAGGCCATTTATACTAGACCAACCGGAATTTAACAGTTGGCCTCTGGGCACTTCTGAGGGACTGGGGAACAGAACTCCAGGCAGGCTTTCAGACCTTCGCCATCAGCCTAGCATCAATAGCAGCTCCAGGTTTCTTAGCAAAAGTGTTAAAACATTAGATTTGATTTGATTTAATACTGTCACATGTACAGCGATACAATGAAAAGTATTGTTTTGCATGCCATACTGGGTAATCATAGGTGCAGCAGGGTAATAGAAAAGAATGCAAAATAGAGTGTTACATTCACAGAGAAGATGCAGAGAAAGATCTACTTCTAATATATGAGAGAGATCCAAGGTGCTCCTCTACCTTGCAGTGATTCCATTCTCTCACATAAGATATGTCTACTCTTTCTTCCAATATGGACAGACTCCTATAAGTCATCTTTTGAAAGCTAGCTTGTCCTTAACCGTATGGTGAATCTTCCTTTGTGTCACTAATTGGTCAGTTCTATGTGATTAGAAGTTCTGCAACCTTGACATAAGAGCATTAGAACATAAGAACGAGGAGCAGGAGTAGGCCAACTGGCCCCTCGAGCCTGCCCTACCATTTAATAAGATCATAGCTGATCTTCTTGACAGTCAGTTTCACTTACCCACCCACTCACTATAACCCTTAACTCCTTTACTGTTCAAAAATTTATCTAGCCTTGCCATAAACACATTCAGTGAGGTAGCTTCAACCGCTTCACTGGGCAGGGAATTCCACAGATTCACAACTCTTTGAGTGAAGAAGTTCCTCCTGACCTCGGTCCTATATCTGCTTCCCTTTATTTTGAGGATGTGTCCTCTCATCCTAGTTTCACCTGCTAGTGGAAACAACCTTCCTGCCTCCACCTTATCTATTCCCTTCATAACCTTATATGTTTCTATAAGATATCCCCTCATTCTTCCAAATTCCAATGAGTATAATCCAGGTCTACTCAGCCTCCATTCATAATCCAACACTCTCAGCTCTGGAATCAACTGAGTGAATCTCCTCTGTACCCCCTCCAGTGCTAGTATATCTCTTCTCAAGTAAGGAGGCCAAAACCGCGCACACTACTCCAGGTGTGACCTCACCAGGACCCTATACAGCTGCAGCATAGCCTCCCTGTTTTTAAACTCCATCCCTCCAGCAATGACAGACAAAATTCCATTTGCCTTTTTAATTACCTGCTGCACCTGTAATCCCACCTTCAGCGATTCATGCACAAGGACACCCAAGTCCCTTTGCACAGCAGCGTGCTGCAAATTTTTTACCATTTAAAACATAGTCCATAAAGCTGTTATTCCTACCAAAATGGGCGACCTCACACTTATCACCATTGCACTCTATCTGCCAGACCTTTGCCCACCTCACTTAGATTATCTATATCCCTCTGCAGACTTTCGGTATCTTCTGCACTGTTTGCTCTACCACTCACCTAAGTGTCATCTGTAAATTTTGACAGACCACACATAGTGCCCAACTCCAAATCATGTATGTAAATTGTAAACAATGCAGTCCCAATGCGGACCCCTGAGGCAGACCACTAGCCGTTGACTGCCAACCAGAAAAACACCCATTTACCCCTACTCTTTGATTTCTACTGGTCAACCAATCCTCTATCCATGCCAATACATTACCTGTAATACAATGCAACTTTATCTTATGTAGCAGCCTTTGGTGTGACACCTTGTCAAATGCCTTCTGGAAATCCAGATACACCACATCCACAGGTTCCCCATTGTCCACCATGCAAGTAATGTCCTCAAAGAACTCCACCAAATTAGTTAAGCATGGCCTACCCTTCATGAACCCATGCTGGGTGTTCCCAATGGGACAATTTATATCCAGATGTCTGACTATTTCTTCCTTCATGATAGATTCAAGCATTTTCTCCGTACCGAAGTTAAGCTGACTGGCCTATAGTTACCTGTTTTTTGTCTGCTTCATTTTTTAAACAGTGGGTGTCACATTGGCTGTTTTCCAATCTGTGGGAACCACCCCAGAGCCCAGTGAATTTTGAAAAATAATTGCTAGTACATTTGCTATTTCCCCAATCACCTCTTTTAGAACCTTGAGATGCATTTCATCAGGGCCAGGAGACTTGTCTACTTTTAGCCCCATTAGCTTGCCCAGCATTGCCTCCTGAGTGTTAATGATAGTTTCTAGGTCCGCATCTGCTGTAACTTTCTTGACATTAGTTTTCAGCATGTTTTTGTTTCTTTTACTGTGAAGACCGACGCAAAATATTTCCTCGGCTATTTCCTCATTCCCAGTTATTAAATTGGCCTTCTCATCCTCTAAAGGACCAATGTTTGCCTTTGTCACGCTTTTACATTTACATATTTATAGAAACTTTTGCTGCCTGTTTTTATATTCTGAGCTAGTTTACTCTCATAATCTATCTTGTTTTTCTTCATAACTTTTTGTTGTGATTTTCTGTTGGCCTTTAAAGATTTCCCAGTCTACCAGTTTCTCACTACTCTTTCCCACTACTCGACAGGTCCTCATTTTTTATCAAACCTGTTTATAAAATGAGTTTCTGTTTTCAGAAAAGTGACACAGATGAAATGACTTTTCCTCGTGATGGAGCTTTGTGACCCCCATTTCAACCTCAAAATAGCATCTTAATTCAAAAACTAGAACATTGCCCATTATGATTCCTAGGATTCAATGTGCTTTTGAATAGCCTTCTTCACTTAACCTTCCCTCTTTAAAGGTTATTGGATATTTTTACCCAAGTCTGTCCCTTCCTGAATGGGAGGTGATGGTATAAGTACAAATATGGTTAGAAAACTAATCCATAGGTACATGAAATGTTCCTGGCATCAGGGTTAAGATCCCACTATGGCAGATGTTGGGATCTGAATTTGATTTTTTTACAAACATTAAATCAAGAATCTCAACACAGCTGGAAGAAAACTGCCTGGTTGGGCCTGCATGTGACTCCAGACCCAAAGCAAGATGGTTGACTCTTCACGGCCATCTGGATAATAGGGATTTTGTAAGAAATACTGGCCCAGCTAATGACACCCACATACTGAGAGTGCATTAAAGAACGACCTCCTTCAAAATGTATCCATTTCAAAAGGTCAAAGGCCTTTATCATCCAGGAGACAGAGTAGTGAGCTCCCACACAGTAAACATTAGGACTCTGCTTCAGGTTAAGTAATGTCAGCAGAACAAAAACTTACAGATTCACTCAAATGAAACCCAAACTTAGGAACAAAAACAAAGTTGCTGGAAAAGCCCAAGCAGGTCTGGCATCAACTGTGAAGGAGAAAACAGAGTTAATGTTTCCGGTCGGGTGACCCTTCCTCAGAACCAGACCCGAAACTTTAACTCTGTTTATTCCTCCACAGACACTGCCAGCTTTTCCAGCAACTTTGTTTTTGTTCTTGATTTACAGCAACAGCACTTCTTTTATATCCCAAATTTCGGAAACCTTCCTTTACAAACAATGATGAAAGCACAAATAATCTATCAGGAATGAGTGCAGCAAATATTTATTAAGCAGTTGGATGTGACTGCTAACTCTCTCCAGATGCTCTTTTCTCATTCTCCTCAAGGGATGTGTTTATTGTTGGTATGGCATTTGCCACTGTTGCCCTGGGCTTGGGGCACTCGTGCTAGTTCACTACTGCATATCCTCATTGTCCAATACTGTGTTTAGGGCTTTGTTTTAGTATGCAGCGGAAGAAGATGGGCCACTGGTGAGCCCAAAATGAAGAGGTATTGGCTTAATTGGCAAGACGATTTATTGCATTATATCAGTAAACATTGTTTACATTCTCACTCAGGCATAATTACCGAGGAAGACAAACAAGAGGCTAGAAGAATACAGCAAGCCAGGCAGCATCTGGAGGAAAGGAGAAGTCAATGTTTTGGCTATTACCTTCATCAGTGCTGGATGTGTATGTCTGAGGATCTGCAGATAGAGAGTTGGAGAGGGAGGTGGGTAGTGGAATGATGGTGATGGGAGGGCAACAGTAGTAGGTACAGCCTGTTTGGTCGATGGAAGGGGTGAATCTGGTTGGTAGCTGGAAGGGAGAGTCAGTAGGTGGAATGGAAGGGAGGATGCAGGACTGGAAAGGGAGCCAGGGATGGGTGCGAAGGTTATTTGGAAGGCACCATTACTGAGACCATCTTAAAAGCCCAAGTTTTTATTCATTTCCTTCAAACTTCATCAGCTGACACGGTGTGATGAGAACCCAAGTGCCCAAAGTACTAATTTGGAACTTTGAGACTGCTAATCCAGGGCCATATTTACATTACTATTGTCTCCCTTTCACATTTACAACTTCAAGTCATAGACCCATCAAACTTTTACAGCGTATAAAGAGGACCTTCAGTCTATTGTTTTTGCACTTGCTATCAAATATCCATTTATTCTCATCACATGTTCCGGCACTTGACCCATAGCCACATTGGTGTCCTGTAAAATGTTGATCTGATAGTTCAAGAAAAAGCAACTTTCTTTGCAGCTTTTAGGACTAATTTCTGTGATCCAATCACGAGAACATTTTTTTTTGCAAAAAAGCCAACATATGTTTAAACAGCACATTTGAAGAACTTCCCCAATGCCATTTAGGTTTGAAAACTGTGTATGAGAGTAACGTTACAGGATATGATTCCAGGGATGACCAAAAGCTCAAGACTTAGGAGTTTTTTCAAAGGGTAAGAGGTAGGACGAGAAGGGATTTAAAAGGTGAATTGCAGATTGTTCCTTGTCATAGATTTTCAAACTTAAGGATAAGGTTATGAACAGTACGCTGGATTAATTTTCATTTCTTTTGGAGAAAGCCAGGAAATTCAAAAGGAAACCATTGGAACCAGATCCACACGATTATTTTTCTTCATTCCTGATTGCAGTGTGTACCTTTTTTCAATGGATGGCGCTGCTTTGCTTTTTCCCTATGTAGTAACCATGACAACTGCTTTTCAGTGCAGTTGGAATCTAGTAATATCTTACATGTAATTTTGTTTGCAGAGCATTGTAATAAAAAAAACAAACAAAAATTGAAAGCATATTTCGTGATGTAAATTGAACATTATTCCAACATGATAGCTCAATCCCTTGCTCAGGAAACCATGGCAATTTACAGCCCCGAAGGACAACTCACAATAGGGACTTGGGGTAAAACACATAATAGGATTCATTAATTCAATGAGAGGAATCCACAGGACCAGTAATTTGGAGAAACAAATGATAAATCACAGCTGTACAGTAAAAAGGATTAAAAATTAAAAAAAGATTATTTTCAATTGAGCTGCTTTTCGTCTGAGCACTCGCCAATTGAAGAAGATCCTAAATACTACGCTTAGTTAAGGCACCGTGCCATTACCTCTGAGTTCATCTACTAGTGAAATCCTCAATCCTGGTGCCTCTGAGATTGACTATTTCAATGCTTTCCAGGCCAGCATCCCTGGCTCCACTCTACTGAAACCGGTGCTTATCCTGCTGTGCGGAACAGGCATATTGGACTCAAAATGTTAACTCTATTTCTCTCTCCAGAGATGCAGCTGAGTCTCTCCAGCACATTCCCTCTTTATGTCAGTTCTCCAGTTTCTGCAGTCTTTCTTTTTATTGCAGCACTTATCCAAACCTTTGCTGCCCATATCTGAAATTGCACCAGGTGTCATTTACCTATCGAACATATGGACACTTTGAAACATGGAAGAAGAAACTGAACACAGATACTTTGGGGGGCAGGTGCATAGTTTCTTGAAAGAGTTACAGGTAGACAGGGTAGTGAGGAAGGATTTTCGTATGCTTGCCTTTATCGGACAGTGCATTGAGTATAGGAGTTGGGATGTCATGTTGCAACTCTACAGGGCATTGGTTTGGCCACTTTTGGAATATTGCTTTCACTTCTGGTGTATCTGCTGTAGGAAAGATGCTGTTAAACTTGAAAGAGTTCACAAAAGATTTACAAAGATTTGGAGAGTTCAAGCCAAAGGGAGAGGCTGAATAGGCTGGGATTATTTTCCCTGGAGTTTCAGAGACATTATAGAGGTTTATAAAATCATGAAGGGCATGGATAGGGTGAATAGCCAAAGTCTTTTACCAAAGGGTAGGGGTGTCCAAAACTCGAGGGTATAGGTTTAAGGTGAGGGGGGAAAGATTTAAAAAGGACCTAAGGGACAAAGTTTTCACACAGGGTGGTGTGTGTATGGAATGAGCTGCCAGAGGAAGTGGTGGAGGCTGGTACAATTACAACATTTAAAAGGCATCTGGATTGCATAGCAATAGTAAGGATTCAGAGGGAAATGGGCCAAATTCTGGCAAATAGGACTGATTAATTTAGGATATTTGTTCAGCATGGATGAGTTGGACCAAAGGGTCTGTTTCTGTGTTGCATAGCTCTATGACTCAAGGAGTAACCCACTTATTCTTTTTAGAATGCTCCACCATTCAATAAGATTATGGCTGATCTGATTATAATCCGAATTCTACATTCCTGCACAGTCCTGATAATCATTGTATCATACAATATAGAAGAGGCCCTTCAGCCCATTGAGTTTGTGCTGGCAAAAATCGAAGACTACCTATACGAGTCTTGCTTTCCTGTACTAGGCCCATGGCCTTGGATGTCATGATACTTCAAGTGCTCATCCAAATACATTTTGAAGGTTATAGGGTTTTCCACTTCAACAACTGCCTCAGACAGTGCATTCCAGAACCCCACCACCCGCTGGATGAAGCTAGTCTTCCTCCAATCTTCTCTAAACCTCCTGCCTTTTACTTTAAAATGCTTTTGTTTTGCTTTAGACCCTTTGACTAAAAGGAGCAGCTACTTTCTATCCACTCTGTCTATGCCTTTAATAATCTTCACCAGGTACACCTGTACTCCAACAACCAGATCCTATCCAGCCTTTCTTCATAGCTAAAATGCCCCATCTCTGGCAACATCTTAATGGGTCTTCTTTACATCCCCTCCAGTGCAATCATATAATTTCTAAAGTGGGGTGACCAGAACTGCACATAGTACTCCAACCCTGGCTTGACCAAAGTTCCATACCATTCCAATATGATCTCTCAACTCTTATAATCTATGCTAGGACTGATAAAGGGAAGAATCCCATACACTTTTGTAGCCTATTAAGCTGTCATGCCTCCTTCAGGGATCTGTAGACAAACACAAGATCCCTCTGTTCCTCTGAGCTTCCTAGTGTCTTGTCGTTTATTGAATACTCCCTTGTCTTGATCCTGCTTCTAAATTGCATCACCTCACATTTACAATAATCTTTTATCCCATCAGTAGCGAAGAATCTACCTATGCCCAAAAGAAATACTTATAGGTTCTGCATTTACTTTTGAAGAAGTAAGCTCCAAAAGATCACAATGCTGAGAAGGAAAATAATTCTCACCTCTGTCTTAAAATAAAGGGGTGATCCCTTTGATTCTTTGAGCCCCAGAAGTAATTGTGATCTCTAGGATGCTCAAATTCTGGTATTATTCATACTCCTACTTTTAGCCAGTTTTAAATGACAGAGGTTGAATGAGAAGATTCTGGGTTCCTTGCTGAGGGAACACTGTGCTATTGGAGATATCTCTTTTTGGAGCTTATGTTAAACTGAGGCCCCATTTGCCTGTTTGAGCGGACTCCAACAAACCCGGGACACTACTTCAAAGAAGAGCAGGAGAGTTAATCTCAGGCAAGCTGTAAAAATACTTACCCTGTGTTAACATCAGTAAGCGAGATTACCAGCTCATTATCACACTGCTGTTTGTGGGCTGTCACTGTGCTCAAATTGGCTATTGCATTCCCTATGTTACTAACTGCACTTGAAAAGAAACTTCATTACCGTAAAGTGGTTTGAGATGTTTTGTAGTCACAGAAAGCAGAAATGGAAGTCTTTGCTTTAATTTTAAACGTGCTTTCAGCTGCCATTCATCGAATCAAAGAATTAATACAGTGCAGAAAAAGACCATTTAGCTCATTGTGATGGTTCTATTATTGAGTACCAACCTCCTGCCCATACCCTTAAATGCCATGTAATCAAAGAAAATCCAATGTCCCCTTGAATGCCTCAATTGAAAGCACTTTTCCACGATGCATCCCATATCCTAACTACCCACTGTATGAAAAAGTTTTTTCTTATTTCTGTCTTGTTTCGTTTGCACATCACCTTAAATCGGTAAAAAAAATCCCCAAAATTGTAGGTACCATAATAGTAGAAAACTGCCAATGTCACACACCTATTCAAAAAGAGAAGGAAACAGAAAGCAGATAACTATAGGCCGATTGGTATTTGTATATACTGATTGATTGTTAGAAAAATATTGGAATCCATTATTAACAAAGTAACAGTGGCAACTTTGAACAATCATAATCCAGACAAGCCGAGTCAGCATGATTTCATGACAGGGAAGCCATGTCTGACCAAATTTTTCAAGTTTTTCGATGAAGTCTGAGCTAGAGAGGACAGAAGGATAAAAACCAAAAAAAGTTGCGGATGCTGTAAATCAGAAACAAAAACAGAAGTCGCTGGAAATGCTCAGCAGGTCTGGCAGCATCCGTGAACATAAATCAGAGTTAACGTTGGGGTTGAGTGACCCTTTCTCAGAGCTCAGGATAGAAAGTTAGATGCATTGTATTCAGACTTTTAGGAGGCATTCATCGACGTGCCTCACAAAAGATTAAGTCATAAGATAGGAGCTCATGGTGTCTGAGTTAGCATATTGACATGGAGAGAGAACTGGCTGATGGACAGAGAAAAAATAAACAAGTGGGAATAAGGGTTCTTTTTCAAGTTAGCAACTTGTAATTATTGGGGATTCTCAGGAATCAGTGCTGGGCCCACAATTGTTTACAATATATGTCAATGATTTGGAGGATGCAAGTGAATGTACTGTGGCCAGGTGACTCAAACATGGATGGAAAGGGAAGTTACAAACAGTTTACCAAGAGATATTCTTGTGTTAATGAAATGGGCAAAAGGTTGACAAATGGAGTATAACGTGGGAAGATGCAAAGTTGTTCATTTTTGAAAGGGCAAAAAAAGAACAGAGTATTATTTAAATTGAGAAAAACTGCAGAAAGCTGTAAAACAAAGAAACTTGGGGCCGCTTGTGCACAAACGTCCACACACAGGTGTAGCAAGTAATCAGGAAGGCTCAAAGAATGTTGGCCCTTACCTCAAGGGGCTTGGAGTATAAGTGTGTGGATGTCTGGCTGCAACTGTATAAGAGGCTGTTGAGACCACATCTGGAGCACTGTAAGCAGTTTGGTCCTCTTATTTAAGGAAACATGTGATTTCATTGAAGGCAGTTGAGAAAATGTTCACTCGTATGATTGCCAGTGTGGAGGAATTGTCATATGAACAAAGACTAAACAGTTTGGAACTCTCTTCACTGGTGTTTAGAAAGATGAGAGGTGATCTGATTGAAACATAAAGAGTTCTTAACTGGCTTGACAGGGTAAATGCTAAGAGGATGCTTCCCCTCATGGTAGAGCCTAGGGCCAGAGGGCATAGTCTGAGAATAAAGGGGAACTAATTTAATACTGAGGTGAGGAGGAACTTCTTCTCCATAGGGACAACACAGAATACACATAATAGGCTGGGTCTCTTTTCTCTGAAGTATCGGAGGCTTGGGGGTGACCTTATAGAAGTTTATAAGTTAGTGAGGGGCATGTACAGGGTGAATATCCAAGGTCTTTTACCCAGGGTAGAGGAGTCCAAAACTAGACAGTATAACGTTAAGGTGAGAGGGGAAATATTTAAAAGGGACCTGACGGACTACATTTTCTCACAGAGATTGGTACATGTATGGAATGAGCTGCCAGAGGAGGTGGTGGAGGCTGGTACAATTATGACATTTAAAAGGCCTCTGGATGGATACATGAATAAGGAGGATTTAGAGGGATATGGGCTAAATGCTGACAAATGGGACTAGATTAATTTACGATGTCTGATCGATGCAGATGGGTTGATCTGAAGCGTCTGTTTATATGATTCTATGACCATCAGATGGTTGTGAGTCTTTGGAACTCCTTTCCACAAGAGAGTTGTGGAGGTACAGTTCTTGTGTATACTTATGACTAAGATAGAGAGGCACTCGAATGATAAGAAATTAAAGGTTATAGAGAAAAGACAGGAAAGAGGATATGAGGAATGTTGGATCAACCATAATCATATTGAATGGCCTATTTCTGTTTCTAGTTCTTGTGGTTTTATGGTGAGCATTTCACTAGTAGATAAACTGAAAGATCACAACACAACGCCTTAACTATATTCTCCTGGGTAGGCTTAAATGACCAATCTGTTGGTTAACAGTCAAAGCAGTAACTGGTTGTGCCTCACAGTCTAAGACCAGAGGTTATGAGCTCCAAATAAAGGGGTGTCAATTTAAGGCCAGGACGAAGAGGAATTTCTCTGAGAGTTGTGAGTCCCTGGAACTCTTTGCCGCCGAGAGCTGTGAGGACAGAGTTCTTGTATATGTTTAAGGCTGAGATAGATTCTTCATCAGTTGGGGAATCAAAGGTTCTGGGGAAAGGGCAAGAAAGTGAATGTGAAGTGAGTCAGATTACCCATGTATGGGAAAAGCTGGACTCTTCTACGTATCCTAGGGCTGTGTAACCAGTTAACATGTGCCCTGCACTTTACAAAGTCTGCATTAAGTTTGTGGAATGTAGCCATTCCAAATGTGGATGACAGAAGGAAAGCATGCCCCTTGTCAGCCAAAGCTCAGTGATTAATGCTGTTGACTCTGGAAGCTGTGAGTTCAGGAACAGTGGATTGAAGCAGACACTTGCAGATAATGCTCAGCTACAGCATTGACGGAGGGCTGTACCATCAGAGATGCTGTATGTCAGCTGGAAAATTAAACAGAGGCGTGGACACCAATAAGCAGGGGATTTTTCCCAGGTGTTATAAACAATATTTATCCCTCAGGTACCACTAAACAGATTTTCTGGTGATTATCTCATTGCCATTTGTGTACAAATTGCATATCAAATTTCCTACAATGCAACACTAAGGGGCTTGACAGGGTAAATACTAAGAGGATGAGCGTCTCGGACCAGCGGGCACAGTGCCAGAGTAAAGGGGCATAATTTAAGACTGAGATGAAGAGGAATTCCTTCTCGCAGAGGGTTGAGAGTCTTTGGAACTCTTTCCCACTGAGAGCTGTAGGGGTAGAGTCCTTCTGTATGTTTAAGCCTGAGATCAATAGATTCTTGATAAGTCAGAGAACCAAGAGGTACAGGGAAAGGACAAGAAAGCTGAGGTGAGGAATGTCGGATCACCCATGATCCTATGGAATAGCAGAGCAGGCTCAAGGAGCAAGTGGCCTCCTCTTGTTCCTATTTCTTATTGCCTTGATGAGTACACTTTAAAAGTATTTCATTGGCTGTAAAGTACTTTTAGTTTGTCTGAAGCTCAATGAATGGCAATCATTCTTATGGATCCTGGCTGGATTGAGACTATGAGCTGGATAGATTCTTGCAATTATAGGGGAATTATAGGTTATTTGGAATAGATGGGAATACAGATTTCAGAGTATAAACAGAGCAGCCACATAGGAGCAGGCTCAAGGATCAAATGACATGAGGCTACTCCTAACTTGTATGTTTGTATGTCAGACCGAACAGCTCAGATTGGGATGTCTGAGATATCAATAGTTGAATCGAGCAGTACAGCCTGTTGGGATGTATTAGCAGTGGTGATTACAGCAGAGCTAAGAAATAGGACAGTGATTGTTCAAGAGCTGGTAACTCATTGCCCCTCCACCTCCAATGTTTTTAAAGCAGTATCTACAGGACCAAGAAAATATAGACACTCGTGCATGGAAACATCACACACATTTTCAAATTTAAACTGAACAATTTTCCTACAATAGAAATGAAGCCACTCTTTTTTTCAGTGAATCTTGACTTGACTGCACTACACAGGGTCTTATTGAAAAACCAACAGAATATTTGAAGACTTATTGGCTTTGCTATCAACATGGGTCCCTCAGCGATAACATATCAAATATGCCAACAGAGTAAATAACTATTTTACCATTGTAAGGAAAAAAAACTGCACTTATATAACACTTTTCTTATCCTCAGGGCATCTTAAGTATAACATAGTCCGTCATTTACTTTCTGAATAGCAATCACTGTTAGCTAGCCTTTTGTTTGACTACAGCATTAACAAATAATGCAATGGAAATAAATTGGAGCTTTTACAATCGCATACATAGGTTTGTATCAGGGCTAGGAGTCTGCTAATTGTTCCCTTGAACATGCCTTCTCCATGACTGGCTCTCATCATGCTCTGGGTCTGATTGAAGATGAAGAAATATGGATCCAAAACATGTAAAAGGAATTAAGCTACAAGAACATGTCTGTTACTAACCAATTGAAAGACAGAAAAAGGAAGAAGGGATGAATGGCCTCCCCTTATGTTGGAAGGCTGCCATGCAGACTAACACACAACCAATTTTCACACAGGAAGATCTCACAAACACCAGTGCAATAATTGACCATCTGCAGACTGAGACACAAATTGCCCAGAACATTGCATGAACCAGAGAGCAGTGTTCTAGGAGAGAGATAATGGGAACTGCAGATGCTGGAGATTCCAAGATAATAAAATGTGAGGCTGGATGAACACAGCAGGCCAAGCAGCATCTCAGGAGCACAAAAGCTGACGTTTCGGGCCTAGACTAGGCCCGAAACGTCAGCTTTTGTGCTCCTGAGATGCTGCTTGGCCTGCTGTGTTCATCCAGCCTCACATTTTATTAACAGTGTTCTAGGAGTTAGGTTTTGCAATTATTTACATCTTCTGGGCAGACAGGCCTCAGTTTAACATTGTACCTCCAATAATACAGGACGTCCTCAATGCTGCTGACAAACAGCCCAGATTATATGTTCCAACCTTGAGGAAGAACTTAATTCCCACAAGCTTTTGGTTGAGAATCTAGCACATTACCAACTGACCCAAACTGACACTTCAAGCTCATTATTGTTACAGTTGATGATCTACAAAAAGAAGAAACTGAATTGAGGTGCAAATGATTAATTTTGCAAGTGACAAACACACACGGTAGTAGCTGGATTAATCCTTCTCAGATAACAAGTCAGCTCCTTTTAATGAAAATTCAGCAGGAACTAGTCCCTTAGTTATTTCCAGTTCCGATGTTTTAAATGAAATCCAGGATCACCACAACATGTAGACCAAATCAAAGTTTATTAGAGCTCTAACACATTTTGATGGTCTGAATAACACATTCTGATTGTGTAAATCTACATTACCCAAAGGACTTTAAGGTAGGAACTGATGTTGTCATGAATTCTGCGAGGCAAAAATAGTCAAGAAGTGGAGTTGGAAAGATTATGCCAATTAATTATTTCAAGTTTACCACTCACTGAGTTTCGCTGACAATTTTATTGAATTCTTTCATAGGATGTGGCCATCATTGGCAGGGCTAGCTTTCATTGCCTGCCCCTGGTTGCCCAGGAGAAGGCGTTGGTGAGCTGCCTTCCTCAACAACAGCAGTTCATGTGCTGACCCACAGACACTTGCAGAATCATGTGGGGTCGTTGAAGCGAAGGTTTTAGGGAGAAAAGAGGGTTCGGGTTAAAGTGAACCCTAACCCCATTGCACATCAGGCAGAAAGAAATATAACTCAACTACAGAGTATTGTTTTTGAAATTTGAATTTGTTTTTAATTCACTTGCGGCACGTGGGCATTGCTGGCTGGCCAGCATTTGCCTATCCCTAGTTGTCCTTGAGAAGGTACTGGGGAGTTATCTTCTTGCACTGCTGCAGCCCACGTGCTATAGGCTGACCCATAATACTGTTAGAGAGGGTATTCCAGGGTTTTGGCCCAGCCACAGTAAATGAGAAATAGCATATTTCCAAGTGTCAATGGTGGATGGCTTGGAGGGGACCTCACAGTTGGAGCTGCTCTAATGTATTGGCTGTCCTTGACTTTTGAGATGGAAGTGATCACCTGTTTGGAAAGTACTGTCTAAGGATTTTTGGTGAATTGTGCAGTGCATCTTGCAGATAACACACTCTGCCTGTACTGAGCATCAGTGGCAGAGAGAATGGATACCTGTGGATGTGGTGTGTTTGTTTTATCCTGAGTAGTGTCAAGCTTGTTGAGTGTTGTTGGAGCTGTGCCCATCCAGGCAAGTAGGGAATATTGCCTCACATTCCTGATTTGTACCTTGTAGATGGTAGACTGGCTTCGAGGCTCTGGAGGTAAGTTACTCGGTACAGTGTTCCTAGCCTCTGACTTTTTCTTGTAGCCAGTGCACTTCTGTTATGAATCCAGTTGAGTCCCTGATCAATGGTAACCCCAAGAATGATAATAGAGGTGTTTTCAGTGATGGTAACACAATTGAACGTCAATGGGTGGCAGTTAGTTTGTCATTTACTGCAGATGGTCATTGCCTGGCATTTGTGTGACACAAATCTTGTCACTTGTCATGCCAAGTCTGGATATTGGCCAGATCTTCTGAAGCAGGGTCACTGGGCCCAAAAAGTTAACTCCAGATTCTCTCCACAGATGCTGCTAGACCTGCTGAGTATTCCCTACAATTTCTGTTTATGTTTCTGATTTCCAGCCTCTGCAGTAATTTCATTTTTCTTTTTTTCCAGGTCTTGTTGTATTTGAATGTGTCCTGCTTCAGAGTTTGAGGAGTCGCGAATGATGCTGAACATGGTGCCATCATTGGCAAACAACCCCACATCTGGCCTTATGATGGAGGGAAGGTCGTTGATGAAGCAGCTGAGGATGGTTGGGCCTCGGACACGACCCTGACCATCTCCTGCATGTGTCCCCGAGCAGAGATGACTGACCTCCAGCAACCACAATCATCTTCCTATGTGCCAGGTATGATGATAACCAGCGGAGAGTGTGTCCTTGATACCCATTGATTCTAGTTTTGCTGGGGTTCCTTGATGCCACACTTGGTCAGCTGTGGCCTTGAGGTTAAGGGATGTCACTCTTACCTCAAAGCAAAATGCTGGAAATGAAGGGCAGGTCTGGAAGTATCTGTGAAGAGAGAAATAGCTAAGGTTTCAAGCGTGTGACTTTTCATTGGAAAATTAGCAGAGTGTTCAGATGAATTGTTTTAAAATTAATTAGTGGGATATGAGCTTCACTAGCCAAGCCAGCATTTTTTGCTCATCCCTAATTCCCCAGAGTGCTTGCAGTTACTTACAGGCTAGAACAGGTAAAGATAAGATGCCTTCTCTACTGGATGTGAATGAACCAAATGGGTTTCTAACAATTGGTTCATGGCCATCATAAGAACTGGGAGCAAGAATAGATGAGTCAGTCCTATAGCCTGTTCCACCATTTAATATGATCATGATTAATGTCATCTTGGCCCTAACTCGAGTTAAAACTGGACACTCACTTGTTAGGCTCTTATTTCCAAACTTTTTATTGAGTTCAAATTTCACCTTCTGACATGGCAGGATTCAAACCCTGGTCCCCAGGAAATTACCTGGGTCTCTGGATTACTATACAATACCACAAAGCCATCAGCAAAAGGATTGGGTGAAGTATGGTGGGAGAAATATAAATGATGGAGGCGAACTAGTTGGGAGGAATTACCAGTTTGAGTGCTCTTATTATTTGGTAAGTTTGTGAAATGGAATAGTGCTAGCTGGGTAAAAGGGTTTGTCCTTCTGAGTTAGATGTTAAGATACAGTAAAGATAGTTTTACTCTACCTGAAACCTGTAGTCAACTTGACCTGGAAGCCTTTGTTCTTAAGGGATATTTTCACTGAAGATAATTTCAAGGTTTTGGAGATACATAAAACATGGCGTGACCAATTGAGAATTATCCCTACACCATGCAGCTTCTAGTATTGTAATGCAGTCTGCCATTTGCAAATATTCATGGATTACTTGCCTGGGACTGAGTGATGTGTAACAAGTGGGTGATGGAGCATTGTTATAGACATGCCCAATTGTGAGCCTGGTACAGAGACCAACGGCATCGTAACAGAGTTCTAATGTCGGTTCTTCAAGTTCCCACACAAGCTCAGGCCAGATTTCTAGGTATTGTTAAAAAAGCTTCATTGTTAAAGAGTCCATGATAGTAAAGCCACAGAGCAGCCTGACCTGTGCTGTACAGGTTCCAACCTCCTCAAAAAGTATGAAAAGGGATGGCACTATGGATCAGCAGTGAACATTGCTGCTTCACAGTGCCAGGGACCTGGGTTCAATTCTGGTATTGGGTGATTGTATGGAGTTGCACATTCAGACTCCCGTCAGCGGGGATTTCCTTTGGGTGCTCTGGTTTCCTCCCACATTCCAAGGATATGCAGATTAGGTGGATAGGCCATGCTAAGTTGCCCACAGTATCCAGGGATGTATGGGCTAGGTTGATTAGCCACGGGAAATGCAAGATTACAGGAATACGGTGGGTCTGTATGGGATCCTCTTCGGACCATCAGTGTCGACCCGATGAGCTAAATGGCCTGATTCCACATTGTAGCAATTCTATGGTTCTAGTAGTATATGACTGTTGAGGTCTCAATGATATTATTGCCTACCTGAGAGGCTGACCTCTACATTCACTACACCATTTCACTGCACACAACACACCTACAACAGGGTTGTCTGAAAACGGAAATTTAAGTTGACTGGGATTGGAATTAATGCATGGGAAACCCTCACTGTTGACCAGAGTGCCGATGGACGGGAAAAGTGTGGGAAAAGCAAAGGTCAAAAGAAATAACCAGATGGCAGAAAGGGGGGCCCTCAGAAGAAAAAAAATCTAACAACCTTGGACCAATGATAGTCATCTGTGCCAGCACTGGGAGGGACAGCCACATCCAATGCTGGTACCTGGGTATGTGTGCAGACTGGGACTCGGGCACAACCGACAGCTAATTGGTTTGTGCAATTATGACCAATCAGAGATGCCAAAGGTTCTCAACCTATATAAGACATCATTTCCACACTTATCCTGTTAAGACCTTGCAGCATTTATAGGTTTCAGTCGTCATGTCTTACTTTTCCAAACTTCAGTAGATACAATCCTAGCCTGCCAGGTTTTTCATTATAAAACAGCTCATTCATTCCCAATATTAGACTAGTGGACCTCCTCTGAACTGATTCCAATGCAGCTCCTTAATTAAAGTAGCCAATACCATACACTGTACCCCAGACGAGGTCTTATCAGTGCCCTGTTTATACTCAACTACCCTCACAATAAATGATAACAATCTATTAATTATTTTTGTTACTTGCTGTACATGCATATTGGTCCTTTGTAATTCTTTCCCTTGGACATCCAGATCTCTCTGCATCTCAGAGCTTTTCAATCTCACATAATTTAAATAATATGCCTTTTTAGTACTCCTGCCAAAATGAACAATTTTGTTTTATTTTCCTCCAACATACTCCATCTGCCTCATTTTTGCCCACTCACCAAACCTTTCCATAATTTTTTGAAGCCTCCTTGTGTCCTCTTCATAACTCACTCTCTGATGTAGCTTTGTGACATCAGCGAATGTGGCAACCACATCTTCCATCCCAACAACCAAGTTGGTTCTATAAATTATAAATAGTCATGTTCTTAGCACACAACTTGCTACATGTTGCCAACTTGAAAGTAGGGAGTAATTCATGCCTAATTTCTGCTTCCATTTAACCAGCCAAATTTCTATTCATGACTGTCTGCTACCCATTACACCATAAGCTTTTATTTTCTGCATTAAACTTGGATTTTGCACTTTTTCAAATGCTTTCTAGAAATCTAAGTACAACTTAGTGTGACTCCGATTTTCCAGTGAACAAACGCATCGGTTGTTCTTTCTGTCCAACTGATTAAGCGGACCCTTTGTTAGAGCTACATTTCAAAAGCCCCATAATCCTCTTAACTCTCAACCTTACTGAGAGTCCATCTCTCACACTGATGTAAAACAATGCTCTATACCAGGAACCTTGTTTTTTTAAAGTTCAGTAAGTGCCATGTGCAGTGATGAGTTATAGATTAGTCAATTGCTCAGCTTGTCATTATTCCAATGCTTGTATCTCCATATATGGTCTTTGTTGATCCCAGTGATTGGGATTGATCATCAGACTGTTCTCAACATAAATCAAGATTGATTGTACCTTTACTTTCAGTGTTGCTCAATCCAAATTTCAGACTTGACTTTCTCAGCTCTTCAACCATCATGGATCATTCTTGAATATCTGTGGATGCTGGCCATCTGAAGTTAAAAAAGAGAAATTGCTGGAAAAGCTCAGCAGGACTAATATTTGTCAGAATAAAGCAGAGTTGACATTTTGAATCCAGTGACTCTTTGGATAGATTAGTCTAGCTTGATTTTGTCCACTTGGGTTGTTTCACAACATAGCTGGTGTTCTAGATGTGATGAGCAGCAATACTAGTTCCAAGGTGCACATAACAGACTCAAATTAGTGCAAGCCTTAACTTTTACTTGAATACAGACCCAACAAGGAAAGTCTACGTTTCTCCTTCTACTGTAGCCCAGCTTCACCCAACTTACCCCCAACCTCCTGAAAATGAAACTCACCTAAAGCTAGATAAATTCCCATCATTACAGAGTCAAAAACTTGGACCTTCTTTTCTCCTAGGCTAATAGTCCAGAGCCCAGAACTAATGTTCTGGGGCCATGGGTTCAAATCCCACCATGGCAAATGGTGAAATTGGATTCTTTGGGGTGGCACGGTAGCTCACTGGTTAGCACTGCTGCCTCACAGCGGCAGGGATCTGGGTTCAATTCCGCGCTCAGGTGACTGTCTGTGTGGAGTTTGCACATTCTCCTCTTGTCTGCATAGTTTTTGTCCAGGTGCACCAGTTTCCTCCCACAGTCCAAAGTTATGAAGGCGAGGTGGACTGTCTGTGCTAAATTGCCCGGTAGTGTTCAGAGATGTAGAGATTAGGTGATGGGTCTGGGTGGGATGCTCTAGTGGTTGGCGTGGACATGTTGGGTTGAAGGGCCTGTTTCCACGCTGTAGGGATTCTATGATGATCTGCACTGATGGAGCACATGGATTGCCATAATTTGAGGAAACCCCAGTTAATGTTACCCCTGCTGATATCACCCAGACCCCAGAAACAAAAAGCAGAATAAAATGCACTTCTTGTCTAGGCTTTTACAACTTGGGATAAAGACAGAAGTCTTCCTCCTGTTGTGAGGTTAAAAATAAGTCTCTCTGCCAATTATACAATTGGGTCAAAACTTTTGCTCATGACTGAGGTTTGCTGCTTGTTTGGATAAGGAGGTTTGATCTGGATGTGAATCAACTCCAAAAATGTTACAACGATTCAATTGAGGTTGCATTTGTTATGAATAAGATTAGAGGGACAACTGACTTTCTTCTATTCCCATAGCTCCACTGATCATAAGGAATTTTTAATGTAAGCCTATGGCTGAATGTGTCAGGTTTACCATCAGAAACAAATCAACCAGCTTTCAATTGTCAACAAAGAATAACTTGGCTATTACAAGTGAAATATACACATGCAAGCATCGACTATTATTGAAGAAAAAGGCTTCAACTTAACAACGACACATGAGACTTATCGTCTACCATTCCACAGTTAACATTAAGTATATATGTGTAACCGGATTATGGTGCTCAAATATCCCACAGAACATATCAAATAGCAAATGTGACCAAACTAAATCCCATGGATTCCTTAGCAATGCCTCCCACCCCAGTCCCCCAGATTTAGTGATACTGGGTATTGGCAAAATTCATTAAAACTTCACAAGGGATTACGATTTTTCTCTTTCTGTAACCTCGCTTTGAATCACCCTTGGAAATTAATCTCTCATGGTATTTCCTCAGCAGCTCCTCATTCTGGTTGTCCACCTTCCTTTCCTGATGCTTCACTCCCTGGATTCTTCAAAGCGATACTTCAGTGCTGGTGCAGAGCAGACTGGAGGCTTGGAGTGGAATGGGATGGTTGTTGGACTGTGGCTTGGTGCAGGTGGGCAGACCATGTGCTGAGCTGCTGCTGTTTGAAATTCTTCACTGGACTGTCATGTCGATCCTTTAACTATGCTGTAACTAACCTTATTTCTAACCTTTTTTAGACATTGTAAATAACGCTGCTACTTTTTTCTTTTATTCCTGTTTTGTATCCAAGATTAATACCAAGGTACTTGTACTGGAGATAGCACCATTAGAGGCAGCCATTGTAAAAACATCTCACTGTATTCCTGTACTTATGACAATATGTAATAATGATGGATATTCTATTCTTGTAAGCATCCGATTTGTCCAAGCACAATTGATATACAGGATTAAATGTTAACAATATTGTGGGACAGTTAAATGTAGCATTCTTAGAGCTATCTATACCCTAGAGGGGACAATTTTTGCTGAGCATTGGCTTCTGTAATTGATACAGCAAAAAAAATCACGGATTTGCTTATTCTAATATTATAAAACCGACTGATCCTTACCTCCTCATTGCTCTTATAAATATGCATTTGAGCAAACTATTCTGTCTCAGACAAATTTGACATAAGGAAAAATCATTCCAATTTAATATTGTATGAGCAAAATGCCATGGATGCTGGAGATCTTAAGTGAAAACAAAAATCAAAGAATCTCTACTGTGTGAAAGAAGGCTATTTGGCCAGTTAAGTCCATACTAACCTTCCAATGACCATCCTGCATTTAACCCTGCATTTCCCTAAGCTAACTCAACCAGCCTGCACACTCCTGGATATTATGTACAATTTGGGATGGCCAATCCACCTGGCCTGCACATCTTTGGATTGTGGGAGGAAGCCAGAGCACCCAGTGGAAACCCACGCAGACATGAGGAAAAATGTGCAAGCTCTGCTCAGACAGTCACACCAATGCTGAAATCAAACCTGGGTCCCTGATGCTATGAGGCAGCAGTGCTGACCACTGAGCCACTCAACCGTTCGAAAGTGAAGGAGAAACTCAGCAGGCCTCGCACCACCTGTGGAGAGAGAAATAGAGCTAATGTTTATAGTACAGTATGGTTGCTCTTTGGAGCTCAATAGGCACTGGTTTCTTCCAACACCTCAGAGTAATTTTCAAGGTCATAACTTCCATGGGAATAATCAAAAGATAAGGATTAACTTGAAGTCATTATACCTTTAGCTTTTCTCTATGTTTCTCCAACTTTATAGTTCATTCCCTTTTCCTTCCCTGTTACTGCTGAACTCTTAAGCTAGATTTCTTATATTTAACATTACTCAATATTTTCTTTGTGATGTTGGTGTTATTGCCTGGACAACATTTATTGCCCATTCCTCAATGCCTTTGAGAGTGATGGTGAGTTGGTTTTTGAATCATTTGAGTCCATCTCATGCAGGCTCATCCACTCAATTGTAATGGGAAGAGTGACTAGAATTTGATCCACTAGCAGTAAAGAAATGACAAGGTAATGGATGATGCATGGCTCTGAAAGGGGTCATATACATTGCAGCTTTTCCATGAACTTGCTGCCTTTTATCCATCTAAGGTGCGAAAACTGATGCTGTGGATGGTGCCTTTGAGGAAACCTTGGCAAGTTCATCACTGTAACTTGAGGATGGCACACACTGGTCACAATGCACAGGTTGAGGAGGGAATGAATATTTAAGATGGTGGATGGCGTACCAATCAAGAGGGCTGTCATGTTGGATTATGTCAAACTCCTTGAGTATTGTTGGAGCTATATCTAACTAGGCAAGTCAGTAAGTTAAGACATAAAAACAGAAGCAAGTCCATTCAGCCCATGCTGCTATTCTATGAGCTCAAGACTGATCTGATAATACCCAACTCCACTTTCCTGCCTTTTACCCGCAAGCTGTAATTCCCTTATTGATTAAAAATCTTAAATATACCTGCTATCCCAGTCTCCACAGCCCTCTGCAGTAAAGAATTACACAGGTTCACCACGCTCTGAGAGAAAAAAAAATGCCTTCCCATCTCTGTCTTAAACATGCAACCCCTTAATCTATTCTAGATTCTTTCATTACGTGAAACTGCCTTTCTGCATCTACCTTGTTAAGTCCTGTGTGAATCTTGATGAACACAGCAGGCCAAGCAGCATCTCAGGAGCACAAAAGCTGACGTTTCGGGCCTAGACCCTTCATCAGAGAGCATCTCTGATGAAGGGTCTAGGCCCGAAACGTCAGCTTTTGTGCTCCTGAGATGCTGCTTGGCCTGCTGTGTTCATCCAGCCTCACATTTTATTATCTTGGAATTCTCCAGCATCTGCAGTTCCCATTATCCCTGTGTGAATCTTGTATGTTTTAATAATAAGCGCTTTCATTCTTCCCAACTCTAAAGTATTGACCTTTCCTTATAAGACCAACTCTCCAAACCTGGTATCAGCCTAATGAACCTTCCCTGGACTGACTCTGATGCCAGCACATATGTCCTCAGATAAGGAGTCTGTAACTGTTAACAGTGTTGCATTGTGTTTTGATGATACCTTATGTAGTTTTAGCAAGGCCTCCTTATTTTTATGAAAAGTAGAAATTACTGGAGAAACTCAGCAATTTTGGCAGCATTTGTGTGGAGAAAGTAGAGTCAGTGGCACGGTCCGGTGGCCCTTCTTCAGAACTCTGTTTAAGATCTCCAGCATGCTCAGTTCTTTGGCCTTCTCCCTATATTTCTCCTATTCACTTTGGTTTCCCTGCTGAACTGTTAGGTAGACTTTTTTGTAATTTTTTTTATGTACAAGGACTCCTAAATTCCTCCGTGGGGTGGTTTTCTACAGTCTTTCTCCATTTATATAATATTAAATGATGACTTATTTTGGGGAATCATGGGACTAGTTACTTGTTATGGAATTCCTACTCTGTGACCTCCTCTTTTTGTCACAGAATTTATGTGACTGTTCAGGTTAGGTTTCTATTTCATTCAGGTTGGTATTACAGGGAACTCGATGATGGCAACACTGAAAGCACATTGGAGGTTGTTGCATTCTCTTTCTTGTTGAATTTGTATGTTGCATTGCACTTGTGATAAAAATGTTACATGTCACTTATCACTCTGAACTTGAATGTTGGCTAGGTCTAGCTTCTGCTGCTGGCCTTACAATGTTGTGAATGTGTGGCAAAATTCTCTGGTTACAGTCATCTTTTTCTGTACTGAGCAAGCCAACGTTCTCTGAAATGTAACATTCAGAGGACTGATAGTTCCAAACATTGCCAAATGGTAATTTTCCTCAGCAGTAGGGGCAGACCTTAATAGGTCATATAGAACACTTTGCGAATCATGGAAGAGCAGTTTAGAAGACAGGACTGCAGGGCACTGAGTTGTGTGACAGAGGAAAATACACCCTTCACATGAGAGAAGTGTTCGCACTTTAAACAATCTGCTGCTAAACGCACTAAAAGTTCATCATTAGCCGTGAAGAGAAAAAGTGAGGTTAACTTTTCAGGTATAGATCTGCTTTCGGATCTGAAGCTTCACCTGAAACCTTCCAATCACATCTCATTGAGAGACTTCCTATCCATTCACAGCAACCTACTGGATCTTAGATTGAGCAATTCATTCATGGTAGCTGGTCAATAATCTCATTGAATAACACTGATAATGTGTGTCAACTCACCTACTGATTATGAGCAACCCGAAGTAGGGGTGGCATGGTGGTTCAGTGGTTAGTGCTGCTGCTTCACATCAGAAGAGATCCAAGTTTGAGTCCAGCCTTAGATGACTGTGTGTGTTGTTAAGAAGAAGAATCTCTATAGTGTGGAAACAGGCCCTTCGGCCCAACAAGTCCACACAGATCCTCAGAGTATCCCACCCAGAACTATCCGCTTTTAAACCAACTAATCTACACGTCCCTGAACACTATGGGCAATTAAGCATGGCCAACCCACCCAGTCTGCACATCTTTGGAGGAAACCGGAGCACCCGGAGGAAACCCACGCAGACAGAGGGAGAATGTGCAAACTCCACACAGACAGTTGCCCGAAGCTGTAATTGAACCAGGGTCCCTGGAGCTGTGAGACAGCTGTGCTAACCACTGTGTCACCCTTTGTACGTTCTCCTTGTGTTTATGTGGGGTTTCTCCTACAGTCCAAAGATGCACAGGTTAGGTGGATTGGCCATGACAAATGCATGATTAAGGAGTTGGCTCTGAGTGGGATGCTCTTTGGATGGTTGGTATGGGCTGAATGGCTTTCTCACACCTTCTTTCCAAAATTTGCTTACATGTTTAGTTCATGAAAAATAAAATTCACTTATTTATCTTCTGGCTCACCATGGTTGTGCAGTGACTCGCTGAAGCTCCATCCAAGCACATTAACTAGTGGGGACACTTCACTGCTGTTTTTGATGGAGTGCTACATTATTAAAGGTGCCTTCCCTCTGAACACACCGTAACTCAACACCTTCTCCTGTGGCCATAAATAAAATTATGATGCCATTTGAAGATCAGTAGATTTCATTCTCCCAGCGTCCTAGCTATTATTTGGTCACTTGACTAACAATGGAGAAAACAAAGATCTGCATTAATAAAGTAGGGGAGCTCGAACAGTTCATCCACTTCACCAACACCTTCCACCCCAACCTTCAGTTCACCTGGGCCATCTCCAGCACATCCCTCACCTTCCTGGACCTCTCAGTCTCCATCTCAGGCAACCAGCTTGTAACTGATGTCCATTTCAAGCCCACCGACTCCCACAGCTACCTAGAATACACCTCCTCCCACCCACCCTCCTGCAAAAATTCCATCCCCTATTCACAATTCCTCCGCCTCCGCCGCATCTGCTCCCACGACAAGACATTCCACTCCCGCACATCCCAGATGTCCAAGTTCTTTAAGGACCGCAACTTTCCCCCCACAGTGATCGAGAACGCCCTTGACCGCGTCTCCCGTATTTCCCGCAACACATCCCTCACACCCCGCCCCCGCCACAACCGCCCCAAGAGGATCCCCCTCGTTCTCACACACCACCCTACCAACCTCCGGATACAACGCATTATCCTCCGACACTTCTGCCATTTACAATCCGACCCCACCACCCAAGACATTTTTCCATCCCCTCCCCTGTCTGCTTTCCGGAGAGACCACTCTCTCCGTGACTCCCTTGTTCGCTCCACACTGCCCTCCAACCCCACCACACCCGGCACCTTCCCCTGCAACCGCAGGAAATGCTACACCTGTCCCCACACCTCCTCCCTCACCCCCATCCCAGGCCCCAAGATGACATTCCACATTAAGCAGAGGTTCACCTGCACATCTGCCAATGTGGTATACTGCATCCACTGTACCCGGTGCGGCTTCCTCTACATTGGGGAGACCAAGCGGAGGCTTGGAGACCGCTTTGCAGAACACCTCTGTTCAGTTCGCAACAAACAACTGCACCTCCCAGTCGCAAACCATTTCCACTCCCCCTCCCATTCTCTAGATGACATGTCCATCATGGGCCTCCTGCAGTGCCACAATGATGCCACCCGAAGGTTGCAGGAACAGCAACTCATATTCCGCCTGGGAACCCTGCAGCCATATGGTATCAATGTGGACTTCACCAGTTTCAAAATCTCCCCTTCCCCTACTGCATCCCTAAACCAGCCCAGTTCATCCCCTCCCCCCACTGCACCACACAACCAGCCCAGCTCTTCCCCCCCACCCACTGCATCCCAAAACCAGTCCAACCTGTCTCTGCCTCCCTAACCGGTTCTTCCTCTCACCCATCCCTTCCTCCCACCCCAAGCCGCACCCCCAGCTACCTACTAACCTCATCCCACCTCCTTGACCTGTCCGTCTTCCCTGGACTGACCTATCCCCTCCCTACCTCCCCACCTACACTCTCTCCACCTATCTTCTTTACTCTCCATCTTTGGTCCGCCTCCCCCCTCTCCCTATTTATTCCAGTTCCCTCTCCCTATCCCCCTCTCTGATGAAGGGTCTAGGCCCGAAACGTCAGCTTTTGTGCTCCTGAGATGCTGCTTGGCCTGGTGTGTTCATCCAGCCTCACATTTTATTATCTTGGAATTCTCCAGCATCTGCAGTTCCCATTATCTCTGCATTAATAAAGCAAGCTTCATGTTATGAGGATGTCCTGAAAGTGCTTCATTGGCAACAAAGTACTTTTGAAGAATAGTTAATATTGTAATGAAGGAATGATATAAAAAGATCTATGGAAAGACAAATTGTTTATTTTTATGTAATGCACGTCTTCCATTCAGCATAATCTGATCGGAGTGTGTTTAATGATTCTTGAGACAACCTCCATATCATTTAAAACTGTCAGGTTTAATTTCTATTGTAAACCTGATCAGTTCTATTTGAAAAGCAAAAAAAAACACTCAGATAAACAATTGGCTATCTCAGCTTAGTTCCACACTCTCATTCACATTTGGCAGCTCAGCAAGCAGAGAAAAGTAAAGGTGTGCGTTCAAGTAGCAAATTCACAGCCTCAGAACATTCTAAAGATCTTTCCATGCTCTTGAAATACTTTGAAATACAGCTACAATGGCAATGTAGAAAGCAACATAGTGACCAATTTAAGCTCAGCAATCTTCCAGAAACTGTAATGTTCTAATGACCAGATAATCTGGTTTTGAGATGTTGCTTAGGGAATAAATATTGGCCAGGACACTGTGGGCAAATCACCTGCTCTTCTTCAAAATAACATTATTGAAAAATGTATACATTCACCTGAGGGTAAACAGACCCTCAGGTTTAATGTGCCATCCAGAGACCATTACCTCTGTACTGTAAGGCTATACATTTCTCATCTTGGAATCTGATACATGATTGCACATGTCACGGTCTCATTACTATGCAAAGTGTGACAGGTTTATGGCATTCCCACACCAGTCCGAAGCTGCTTTGATCTGTGCTTGTTGTCATTGGAACACCCTGCGATCGCTGGGGAATGTAAGGGAGAACACACTCTCATTGTGGGTCCCTTTACTCTGGAAAAGGAGCTCCTCACCACTTGTACCTCGCTCTGGAGAATTGAGCAAAATGAACATTCCATAGAGCCAATCTGCCCAAGGTGTGTGGGGCAAAATAGATCGCATTGAGACTCCCCTGATCTTTGAATCAACTAACCTTGAAATGTTTTCCAAGTATTTGATTAGTCTTATTTGCAGCAGATGCACATGAAAAGGATGTTTTCAGTGAGTTGCCAATAATCACACTCAAATCAATTCACTTTTCTACATTTACTAATGGATAGTTATTCTTTGTGTGCACATTGTTTCAATACTGCTGTGTTTTACCTGACAGTCACCACATTAAGTGCAATGTTTTTCAGACCTTTGTACTCTAATGAATGAGTTTCACTTCTGCAAATTTTCATTTGAGTCTACTCCTGACCTGAAGTTCAGCTTGGCATTCAATAATGTGCCTGTTTGTTTTTCCTTTCAGGATTACTTAATATGTCAGCAAGATTTCCCTTCAATATTTGAAAGAGGTAAATTATCCCATCAGATTTCATTTAACTTTCAAAATTTGAAATTCTTATATTCCACAACTGATCAAAAAAGAACTAACATGATACATTAAAAAGATGTAGAACTATTTTAGAACAAGACAGAAGATCAAAATAACTCTCTCTGTCCAACTTGTATGTATGATGCTAATAAACTGCAATGGATTTAGGTCACTGTATTAAACCATAGAAAAGCCAAAATAGGTCATTCAGCTCATCATATTCAGGCAGGTTCGCTGGAAAAGCAATGCAATTTGTCCCACTCCTTGGCATTTTGTCTATAGATTTTTTTTACTGCACTTTCAGATAGTGCATTCCTAATCATAATTACTCACTCTAATCACTCTCTTTCCTCCTTATTTACCTGAAAATAAGATGATTAAACACAAGAACAAAAGTAGGCCATTCAGCCCCTCAAATTCTGCTCTACAATTCAATAGGATCATAGCTGATCTGACATTCTCAACATCCACTTTCCTGTCTTTTATCAGTAACACTTGATTTTCTCACTGATCAAGAATCTATATATCTCAATCTTAAATGTACACAGGAGTTGTTGTTTTCTGGCTCTTCAACCTTTGTATAATGGGAACAGTTTCCATATCCACTCTGTTCAGCCCCAGTGTGATATATTTTATACCTTTATTGAACTTCCTCTCAACATTGACTTCTCTAAGAAGAACAATTTTGTAAATCAATCCCGGTAGCTGAAGTCACAGTCATCTCTGCAACCATTCATATTTCATCTGCACCCTCTCTGAAGCCGTTAAGTCTTTCCTAGAAGGTATCACAACACTCCAGATGGGTTACACCAGCTATATATAAAGCTTCCCTGCTTTTGTTCTCAATCTTCCAACTGATAAAGCTCTTGGACTCAATACACCTCATTCGTTTCTTTCTCAAATTGCCCTGGTACCTTCATTGATTTGTATACATATACATTCATTTCCTTCTAAAGGCAGGCGTGGAGAACATCGTAGACAGCAGTCCTGTGTGATGCACAATCAAGATGATTCATAGATTTCCAAGCTGCATGTATTTTTTTGTGGTCTTGTGAGGCCCAGGTTTTATATAGGGTTCTCCTAGGACCCTGTTTGGCTATTGACGGACTACTTCAGTTTTACATATGTCTGCACTTTAGCCCCACGATCCTAATCTTTGGCGTCCTTACTGGAAGTAAGGGTGTAATTTGAAAGAGGGAATTATTAGACCTGAGGCAAAAATGGACATTGCTGAAAACGGTCAGCAGGTCTGGCAGCATCTGTGGTGAGAAATCAGGTTTGAATGACCGTTTCTTGGAAACATTAACTCTGATTTTTCTCCACAGATGCTGCCAGACCTACTGGTGTTTTCCAGCATTTTCTGTTTTTGTCTCTGATTTACAGCATTCACAGCTTTTTTTTCAGCTTTAATCGTTAGACCTACTACCTACCTTTTGTGATGTCCAAGTATTATTGGAGAGGGTTCCTACTGGCATATTTGAGGACTGCCTTGGCCAGTGGACACATCCATGGCTGGAGGGCATCATCTGTTCCCAAAGACAAAGTTTTAACATAAATGTATTGTTTCCTTTCATGATTTGAATTTAATTACAGTATCCCTTTAAAATCCTGTCATTCAGTTACAATAGTTAGTTTAATTAACTGCGCTGTTACCAGGGGAGATGAAGGTAGAGGGGTAATGTTTCTAGCATAATCCACAGCGTCCAAGCTATATCCCTGGGAATAGGAGTTCAAATCCTGCCAGGGCAGGTGGTTTAAATTTGAATTCATGAAAAGCTAATCCTATGGTTACTTGTTTTTAAAATTAAAAAACATATTTCTTTCATACATATTTCTTTACCCAGTCTGACCCACACATGACTCCAGAATCTGTGAAGTAGCCTGGCAAAGTTCTGAGTTCAAGTGCAGTGAAGGTTGGATAACAAATACCTTGCTAATGATATCCGAGACACGTGCCTCCTGGAATATAATGAAATAAGGGGGATACGCATAAGTACCTCTCTCCTTGCACCTAATAGAATTGCATTCCTTCTTTCATATTGTCTGTCCAAGTTTTTGCTTTGAAAATGTATTACTTCACAATCGTCTTTTAATTTAATCTGCCAATCCCAGCAGCTGATGAGTCCAGAGATGGTGAGGTGGGGCTGAAGCAAAGCCATTAGTCAATGCAGTGCAAGGCTCAATCAAGGCCTCCACTATTCCCTGGGGCTGGAGATTGGTTAAGAGGTTTTCATTCCCTCTGCCAATCTGTGACACTCTTACAGAGATCCGTGTGTCATTGGCTGGATTAGTGTTTATTGCCCATCCCAAGTTTCCCTTGAGAAGGTGCTGGTGAGTATTGTCATGAATCATATTGACTTCAGGCTTGCTAGGCCTCCATACTCAGGCAAATGCAGGTTTGATGCCCAGGGCAGTCACTCTGGCCTCCCAAGTATTTCCCAAGTATTTTCTGTCAAACTGAACAATTTGTTTGGTTAGTATCAGAGATAATGGGAACTGCAGATGCTGGAGATTCCAAGATAATGATGAAGGGTCTAGGCCCGAAACGTCAGCTTTTGTGCTCCTGAGATGCTGCTTGGCCTGCTGTGTTCATCCAGCCTCACATTTTATTAATTTGTTTGGTTTACAGCTTTTAACATCATTGACCAGAAGCCTCACAGATGGTTTGCAAAGCGCTGCTATCATGTTATAACATCAGAATTAATGTTTGGGTGTTCTTGACAGCAGGGAGCCTATAACCATGTTAGTGAAAGCTACCAGCATTTATTAAAGCTAAACACTATATACAAGAGAAGCTTACGGAGAACATCTGTAGAAAGATCCACACTTAAAGTTCCAGGCTCATATGATCTGAATTAGAGCCATAGAGCACAGAAACAGATCTTTCAGTCCAGCTCACCCATGTTGACTAGAAATCCTAAATTAATCTATTTCCGTTTGCCAGCATTTGGTCATATCCCTCTAAACCCTTCTATTCGCTTACCCATCCAGGTGCCTTTTAAATTTTATAATTGTACCAGCCTCCTCCACTTCCTCTGGCAACTCATTTCACACATTACTAATGACACTATGTAGCTATGAATCCCATATATTCCATCTTGCACAACAATCTGAAAGCTTTTGTTTCATTAATAGTCTTTTCATTTTGTTCCATGGTGGAATTGGAACTCATACTCTGTGAAGTGTTATGGTGACATTAACTATTATATGGCAATAGCCGGAAAGCTCTCGTGGGAAATAGCAAGGATGACTTTCAGGAACAACTAGATACGAGTATGAGGAAGATTGGAATCGAGGTGAAGAGATTCATGCTGGTGATGCATAAATATCAAGACAGACCAGTTGGGTCAAACGGTGTGGGTCTGTGTTGTTAATTCTCTGTAACTTCTATGTCAACACTGAATGGTACTAAATCTTACGTGCACCTTAGGGCAGAAAGCAGGATTTTATACAAAACTGGTTCAGCTGTGTGTTCTTAAATAAAAATAAGTCCATCCTTGCGTGGTCTTCTCAAAATGCTTTTACAATCCCTCTATCTTCCTTCAAATCTTTGATCTATATAAAACCTTCTCATATAAAGCTGTCAAAAGAGAACAGATGAGGCAGAGACGCAGGCATTTTTGTATGTGAGCAAGTGAAGGCTAATTCAAACACGAAGAAGTAATCCATTATTTTAACAATGACAAATCCTCCATCTGAACAGTCCCTCTTGCCACTGGGAGAAATATGACAGAATATTATTTTCTTTTGAATGCAAAATGAACAATGTCTTTAAAAATATATTAAACTCACCCGGAAGGCCAGGGCCCAAATTTAACAACTGGTGCACCATTTTGTTCTTTTTACTTCACAACAATTCAAGCAGTTAGAGACTGAATGGTGAAGCATAAATTATTCAAGGAAGATTGTCCATTAATAATAAATGCAGGGAAGCTCAAAAAATGTCAGCAGGCAACACAGTAATGCTAAAAAATACAATTTGCCAACATCTTCAATGCTAAGCTATGATATTGAAAATCCAAAATTGTCTCAATTTTTTAAAGACAAAATAAGATTGATGCCAGTGCAGGCAGTGGCTGTGTTTGTTAACCTCATCCATTCTGTTTATTATTTATTTAGGGATTTGGATGCAAGGCCAGCATTGGTTGCTGTTATTAAATTGCCCTTAAGGTGGCAGTGAAGACACCCCCAGAGTGCTGTTAGAGTCGGAGTTCCAGGATTTTGAACCAGCAAGAATCAAAAAGACAGTATGTTCCCAAGACAGGATGGTGTGTAACAAGGACTTGTTGCAGCGTGTTTCACAGTTATGTGCACATTGCTGCCACTTTGCACATGCAGTAGAGGGAGTCAATGCTCGTGGTGGGAGTGGATAGAGCATCAGCCAAGGAAGTTGCTTGGATGGTGCTGAGTTTCTGAGTGTTATTGTTAGCACTGCACCCAACCAGGGAAGTGCAGAGTATTCCATCCTGACTTGGGTCTTACAGGTGCTGGGCAGTATGGGAATATTTCATGATGTGGGTCGTATTTTCTTCCCAGCAAGACCTCACCAGAACCATAGAATTGTTATGACACAAAAGGAGACCATTCGGCCCATCATGCCTACACGCACTCTTCAAATGAGCATCATTAATGAGTACCGATCCCTTGCATTTCCTCCATAGCCATGTATACTGTGTCTATTCAAATATTCATCCAATGCCCTCTTACATGCCTTCATTAAACAGTACATCCAGCACACTTCCGGATCATGCATTCCATCCTCTAACTATGTGTTGTGTGAATATGTTTTTTCTCAAATCACCCTTGCTTCTTTTGCACATCACTTTAAATCTATGCCCTCTAATTTCTATTCCTTTTACAAGCAGGAACAGTTTCCTCCCATCTCCTCTAGCAGCTGGGGTAACAAAGTGTGAAGCGGGATGTACACAGCAGGCCAAGCAGCATCTCAGGAGCACAAAAGTTGACGTTTCGGGCCTAGACCCTTCTAGATGAAGGGTCTAGGCCCAAAACATCAGCTTTTGTGCTCCTGAGATGCTGCTTGGCCTGCTGTGTTCATCCAGCTCTACACTTTGTTATCTTGTATTCTCCAGCATCTGCAGTTCCCATTATCTCCTCTAGCAGCTGGGCAGCTCATGATTTTAACAAAAACTGTCTCAAGTCTCCTCTTAACTTTCCACTCTCTAAGGAGAATATCACAACTTCTTCAATCTATCCTTATAACTGAAGTTATTTTAATCTTAGGGGCATCCTTATAAATCCCTTCTGCACTCTTTCCAATGTGTTCATATCTTTTCAAGGCTTCTTACAACAATACTCCAGCTGACATTTAAAAAGTATCTTATACACGATCAACATCACCTCTTCATTCTTGCACTGTACAGTCCATGTAACTGCTGTAATTGTCTTCTGAGTGCTTATAATTAGGCCTCCTAAATGCTGCTATGGATTACTGGAAACTTAATCACTTGCACTAAATAAACACCAAGTTCAGATTTCATAGCACAGCTTTCAAATTCAAATAGTATACAGCGATCCTGTCTGCTTATCATTGCTACTGCCTATCATGAACTGCCTAATGAAAGGTGCACCAAGCCCACTATGTAGGGAACAGCCCACCAAAATATCAGTCACTTAGTTGTAGAGAATGGGAGGTTAAATTCAGCTGAATAATAAATGCCTGGCCTGAATGTAGACATTTCATAATGTCAGGCCAATTATTGTTGCTAGAGAAGGTTTTAACTTTTATACAAATATTTTCTATTATGTAACTATACTTAACACTAAGTCCTTTTTGCAAGGGAAATCATTCTGTTTTTACCAGGAGGTAATTTGATCATGAGTTCTGGTTCCTTTTTAAGCAGAATCTGTAAACTGTATAATGCCCTGTAAGAAGAGCAAACAGAGTTTATTTGCTATAAGACAGACTCTCATTCCTTGAGTTCTGTCATATATCCTGCCTTCCCTACTTCCAATTTACCGGCTGATAAAATGAGAGACATTGGTGAAAATGGAAATGCCAGCTAAAGGAATAGACTGATATAACAGTATCAACTTGACAATGGGATATTTTGGGGGTTGATTTGAAATCAAAACCCACTCCAACACATCTCCTGATATGGCTGACAAGGAAAATACTGAACAACAAAGGAAATGATGGAGTGACATGGATCAGATCTTCAGACTGGGGGCACCAGTGTCCATATGCAGAAAGACCTGGACAGTATTAAGGATTGGGCTGGTAAGCAGCAAATCATTTTCATGTTAAGTAAGTGTTAGACAATGACCAAGTGTTAGATCTGGACATGTAATGGCATTACCACCACTAAATCTCCAAATTCAACAACTTGGGTAAATCTAATAGATATCTGGGTGGAGGGGGCTCTTGCAAAAGGAAAGATAAGCTAGTTGTCTTCTTGTTAAAAAAAAATGTCTGCAGAGGTCAGAGAGATTGATTGTGAGCTGGTGAAGAACTGAACACTTCTCTCTCTGCAATTTGTTCCCAGCTCCAAGCTGTTCATTTCCCTCAGAGCAAATTATACAGTTGTTGGGAGGCAAAGTATTTCTGTCAATGATAATTGGTCACTCATCCATTCACCAAAAAATGTCTTGCTGCCAGGGAAAGGCTGAATATGTACATCACCGTGCCTCCAAATTGTCTGCAACATGAACTTCTCTCACTTCTAAAATGAAAATAAAATATAAATAAAAATGAAATAAAATACAGCAAATGCTGTAAATCAGGAACAAAAACAGAATTTGCTGATAAAGCTCAGCAGATCTGGCAGCATCTGTGAACAAAAAGCCAGAGTTAACGTTTTGTGCGTGGTGACCCTCCTTCAGAGCTGATGGTAGTTGGGGAAATCTGAGATAACAAAGTGTGGAGCTGGATGAACACAGCAGGCCGAGCAGAATCCTAGGAGCACAAAAGCTGACGTTTCGGGACTTGACCCTTCATTAGAAAAGATAGTTGGGAAAATGTTGGTTTATATGCAGAAAATAGGGAGGGGAATGGGGTAGAGTGTAAGTGAGAGGATGGAGTCCGAAAAGTGAAAAGAGCAATTGGATAGATGAAAGATTTGTAAATGATCTGGCTAGGAGGGTGAACTGTTCACTTATAAGACAATTAGCAAAGATATCGAATTAGACCCCATATACTAACCCATAAAGAACAAAACTAGAAATGACAGTACTCACCATGACAGTTCGGACAGTATTAATTCCATGTGGAGTAGAACAACATTGCTTCATCGGAGGCTTCATTGATGATGTTACCTAACATGGTGACAAAATGCCTGAACAAAAACAAGACAGCTCAGTGAGCAAGTCAACAGCTTCAATAAACTCTCAAAAATAACTCAACGCAGCATGTTCCTGGTCAAAAACAAATGTTGGATTTGGCCCTGTGGTCTTTCTTACTGATTAGAAACAAATTTACAGCATTGTCACAATGCTGTAGGAAATTATTTGGCCCATCTTTTAAGACCTGGCTCTCCAAATGTGCATCATGACTTAATGTCATACTTTCATCTTTCCTCCATAAATGTGCATGTTACTTCTATCCAAATATCCATCCAGCGCTCTGCTGAATGACCATGGCTCCACCACAAGTCCAGGTAGTGCGCTCTATACCCAAACCAATCACTCTGTAAAATGCTTTTCCTCACTTTAACACTGTGCCCACTCATTCTTGATTCTTTTACTAGCAGAAACAATTTATCCCCACCTGGTCTGCCAGCTTCCTCATGATTTGAAATCTTCAGATTTCCTATTAGCCTTCTTCAGATCAGGGGAATTGAGAGTTTGTTTCAGAAGGGAGAACCTGTTTTTCAAGTTTTCTTGTTCCATTCAGGGAGCCAGTCACTCTACCTGATTTTTTCTAGCTTGTGAAGATTTCAATTAGGAGAGGCTACAAAGAGTATTCAGCTTGTTGGAACTAAAAATGTTCAGACCATCAGAATTGTGATTGATTACAGAGTCATCCAGCATGGAAATAGACCGTTCAGTTCAACCTGCCCATGCTGACCAGATATTCTGAATAAATCTAGTCCCAATCGCTAGCATTTGGCCCATATCCCTCTAAACCTCCCTATCGATATACCCATTCAGAGGTCTTTTAAATGTTGTAATTGTGCCAGCCTCCATTACTTCTTCTGGCAGCTCACTCCATACATGCACCATCCCCTGTGTGCAAAAGTCGCCCCTTAGTCACTTTTAAATCTTTCCCCTCTCACCTTAAACCTGTGGGGTGGCACAGTGGCCTGGTTGTTGGCACTGTTGCCTCACAGTACCAGGAACCTAGATACAATTCCACCCTCAGGTGACTGTTTGTATGGAGCTTGCTCATACTCCCCCTGTCTCTGTGAGTTTGCTCCAGTTTCTTCCCACAGCACAAAGATGTCCAGGCCAGGTGGATTGGCCATGCTAAAATTGTCCGTAGTGTTCAGGGATGTGTAGAGTAAGTGGGTTATAGGGGATGGCACTAAGCGTTGGTATGGACTTGTTGGGCCTGTTTCCACACTGTTGAGATTCTATGATCTATGCCTTCTAGTTTTGGACTCCCCTACCTTGGGAACAAAACCTTAGCTGTTCTCCCTACCCATGCCCCTCATGATTTTATAAACCCATGTAAGGTGACCCCTCAGCCTCTGAAGCTCCACGGAACATAGTCCCATCCTTTTCCACCCTCTCCCTACAGAACAAACCCCCATCCAACCCTGGCAACATCCTTGTAAAACTTTTTGAACTCTTTCTAGTCTAACAATATCTTTCCAATAGCAGGGAGATTTGTGACAGCAAACTAGGAAAGGGATTGTGAAACAAGCTCAACAGTCCAAAGAAAATAAATTGCAAGAGTCAATAATGTACAAATTGAAGAGTTGAGATAGGGATGACATTCAGCTGAAATTGAGTGTCTGTAAAAGGATGGTGTTGTGAAAATCATCACCACTTTAATTTTCTCTTTGAGTGAAGAACTTTCTAATGGTCATCAGTATATAGTTTTTTTTCATTTTGTGTAAGCAACTTATGTCTGTTGTTAAAGCCTCATGAACAATTTCGGTGACCGGCCAGGGCAATGATCTACTGCAAAAATTAATAATAAGATCTATGAAGCCAGGTTTCATTCTGAGACATGACTTGTTTAATAATACATCAGGTGGGATCATGACACAACGTATAAGGCATGAGTGTGATGGAATACTGTCTACTTGTCTTGCTGGGTGTAGCTCCAATGTCACTCAAGAAGCAAAATCCCATTCAGGATAAAGCAGATCACTTGATCACTGCCCTATCTATCACCTTAAACAATCACTCCTACAATCATTGATGCCAGTTAAGACCAGTATGTTTACAAGGACCATTGCAAATTCTTACTGAGGCTCCTTCCAAATCACAGACGTGGGTAGCAGATGCTCATGGGCACCATCTCCTGCAGGTTCTTCTCCAAACCACATACCATCCTGATTTGGAAGAATAGAATGCATCCTTCACTGAATCAAATTGCTGGAGCTCCCTTCCTCAGGGCTTTATGAGTGTAGCCACACCATATGGACTATGGTGGTTCAAAAGGCAGCTCACCTTGACCTGCTCAAGACTAAACAGGGATTGGCAAGAAAGGCTGGCTTAGCTGGTGTCACCCACATCATATCTATGTAGATTATGGACATGAGCGCCCATATAATCATGCCACACAATAAGTAATCAACCTCTGAAGAGGAAGTGAATTAAACCGGTGTTTATTAATTTAACTAAGAAGAAGGAAACTGAAATGAATAGCATTCAGTTCTGCTGTTGCCTGGGAAAACTCCATAGTGATAAAAAATTAAGCCTGTTGAAGTCTTGATTTCTGTTGGATAATAACATCTTCAGAGCAGACAGTATCCCTGAAGCAGTGAGCTCTGTAATAGAGATATTTGAAATATATGTGGCTATTCATCAATATTTTATGTCAAAACAGTCTGGAAAGAGCTGATTCAACATAATGAGTTAAGTTGGGATGAAGGCGATGCTTCAGCTGATTTGATTCCAAAATACTAACTCAATCATCTTGCTATTATATCACCAAGCTGTTTCTCGAATATGTCCAGTGTGTTAACCTTAATCGCATTTGATAAATCTTCTCTTCCCTCCATAGGCTAAAGAAATAATAATATCTAATGTCTAAACTTGCAAACTTGCCCTCACAGCCATGACCAACCTATGGCTTTTATAGTTTGCTGTTGAACAATAGTCCTATCAGTACATAATGGGGAACGACTGCATGCACTAAATGAGGAAAAAAAAATTCACTAATTAATCCAGTTCCTTCATCAATCCATCTGCACATTAATGTATTAAAGAGATGGGTTTGTTGAGCTGAAAATACACCCTATTTTCAAAATTTCTTAGGCAGTCAAACAAATAAAGCCGTATCATTTCACAGCCTGAGAAAGATTCTGAATCTCAACGATCAAGCATGCAACATTCAACCTACATAAGCTTAAAGCTTACCCAAGACACTTTAGATCTGCTTCAAACATAGACTGAAATTGCTTGAGAAACTCAGCAGGTCTGGCAGCATCTGTGGAGAGACAGTTGGGTCAATGCTTCAAGTCCACTGCCCTTTAATCAGAACTGATGCCTTTTGCTTTTGGGCATTTCCATGAACAGAATAACAGCAGGAAGTATTAGGTTGCTCTCACCAATTATCTTGGTCTCTTACATATCCACAGAGCCCAGCATTGCTCCCAGCCAGATACTCCTCTCGTTCTAAGAACAAACAAGACATTGGTCAGGCAAAATTTGGAGTACTGTGTACAGTTCTGGCCTCGCTGCTAGGGTAACGATGTTACTAAACTGGAAAGGATACAAAAAGGATTTACAAGTACATTACTGAGATTGGAAGGTCTGGGTTATAAAGGAGAGCTTAGATAGGGTGAGAATTTTTTTCTTCCCCAATGAAGCAAAAGAGGCTGAACTTATAGCAGTTTATAAAATCATGACAGGCTTGGGTGAGGTGAATAGTCAAGTTCTTTTCCCCAGGATAAGGGAATCAAAAACTAGAGGGCAGATGTTTAAGGTAAGAGGGAAAGATTTGAAAAGGACCTGAGGGGCAACATTTTCACACTGACAGCAGTGCATACATGCAATCAGCTGCCAGAGGAAGTGGTGGAGATGGGCACAATTACATCATTTAACAGCAATTTGGAAAGGTACATGGATAGAAAAACTTTAGAGGAGTATGGCCAAATGCAGGCAAATGGGACCAGTTCAGTTGAGGGAACCTGGTCAGCATGGATAAGCATGCAACATAGTACATAGAACAGTACGCACAGTACAGGCCCTTAAGCCCACAATGCTGCCCTGAAATTTTAACCTAATCCTAAGGTCTATCTAACCTCCACCCCTACCTTATACTCTCATCCATATGCCCATCTAATAGCTACTTAAATGCCCCTAATGAGGCCAACTCCACTACCCTATCCCACAATGCATTCCAAGCTCCAACCACCCTCTGGGTAAAGAACCCACCTCTGACATCTCCCCTATATCTACATCCACTCACTTTAAAACTTTGCCCCCTCATAATAGCTACCTCCACCTGAGGAAAAAGTCTTTGGCTGTCTACTCTATCTATAACTCAGATAATTTTGCACACCTTTATCAAGTCCCTTCTCATCCTTCATCATTCTAAAGAGAAAAGCCCTAGCACTCTCAACTTTTCCCCATAAGACCTTCCCTCCCTTCCAGGCAACATCCTGGTAAATCTCCTCTGCACCTTTTCCAACGCTTCCACATCTTTCCTGTTACGAGGCAACCAGAGCTGGACACAATATTCCAGATGTGGCTGAACCAGGCTTTTGTATAGCTGGAACATAAAAACTAGAGGGCAAGAGTGATGCGTTGAGCTGAAGGGGCTGTTTGCATGCTGCATAACTTTATGATTCTCTGACTTGTTGCAACAACATTTCATGAAAGAGAACTTTGCAATTCACGTGGTTTGTATTAGTTGCTCCAAAAACAATGATGATGTTGAAAATCACAGAGGGAGGCAATTTGACCTGTTTGTTCCTGTTTGATTGTTCAATTGTTGATTATGTGTGAGTGGTATCTCCTTTCTGTGCATGATGAGTTAAGTTTGGCTTTGGTCACTTAGATACAGAAAATGAAATGAGGCAAGCTTCTAGAAGCATGACAGAGTAGACATTTTAAACCACTGAATAAAATTCCTTACAGAGACATTAAAGCTGTTGAATCATCTCTGCACATCACTGAAGCATAAAACACAAAATGACTTGCTCTCTGGAAGTCAAATCCAATAAGTCCCACTACTCAGCTCTTACCTTGCATTTATTTTCTTTTTTTAAGCACATGTGCAATTGCCTTTTAAAATTTACTGTTTGATCTTGGATCTGCTTCTGCCATTCATTCAGGCAATCTATTCTAGATTATAACGACTTGCTGTATTATTGCAAAAAACAAACGCTAACTTTTCTCCATTGCCAGTTCTTTCACCAATTATCTTTTATCTGTGTCTTCCAGTTACTGGCCCCTCGGTGAAATATTGAGGTGACTGGAGGGGAATGGTCGAAGAGTTGGGATTTTGAACCTATAGTTGTAAGCAAGAGAGCATTTTTCAAAAGCAAACCCAGACAGAGTAGAGTTTTTGGAGCCAGTAAGAACTGGGTGGAACACGATAATACGATTTGATCAAAGATATCCTTTTCTCAGATTTTATGGGAACAATGAAGCAACATTTGATGGCAGGTTCAAGGGCATGACGGTGAATATATGTTGCAGAGTTTACATGGGAGGAGAAATGAAGGGACAATAGGAGGCAGTGAGCTCTGAGGAGAATGAGCATGATGAGTTGAGACAGAGTTTGTGAGCACATTGGATGGGAAATTTCTGGGTGCAGTATGTAAGGGGGAAACTGCGGTGAGGAAATTGGCATGGTACCAAGGTGGTGCCAAAGAAGGAGTATTTTCAATAAAAGATGAGAAAATTTTCTCGAAGTCCAAATGGAATGCGAACTATCACGGTTACACTATCAAGTGGAGAAACCTGACCCAGCATGATATTAGCAGCCTTCACTCATTCATTAAAAGGGTAGGCAGCTCTAAGGATATACGATACAGTGGCATCCTAATAATATTGCTTGACAAATAATCTGGAGACCTAGGCTGCAGCACTTAGGATGTGGTTTCCCATCACACCAGGACAACCAATGGAAACCAAGTTAACTAATAAATACGTCTGTAATTGAAAACTAGTCTCAGTAATAGTAACCATGCAACTGTCATACAAACCCACCTGATTCACTGATAACCTTTCGGAAATCATCATCAAACATCAAACCATCTATACATTAACTTACCAAAGGGATGGATTTGTGTAATTTAGATAAATGTGAGGTCTGAATTTTGGAAAGACAAATCAGGGCAGGACTTATACACTTAATGTAAAGTCCTGGGGTGTGTTGCTGAGCAACACGACCTTGGGGTGCAGGTTCATAGTTTCTTGAAAGTGGAATCGCAGGTCGGTAGGATAGTGAAGAAAATATTTGATATATTGGGCAGTGTATTGGTTTTGATGTTGGGATGTCATGTTGCAGCTGTAAAGGACATTGGTTCAGCCATTTTTGGAGTATTGCATGCAATTCTGGTCTCCCTGATATAGGAAAAGTGTTGTTAAATTTGAATGGGTTCAAAGAAAATCCACACGGATGTTTACTAGGGTTGGAGAGGTTGAGCTACAGGGAGAAGCTGAATAGGCTAGAGCTAATTTCCCTGGTGCTTCGGAGTTTGAGGGGTGGCCTAATAGAAGCTTATAACATCATGAGGGGCATGGATAGGTTAAATAAGCAAGGTATTTTCCCTGAGGCAGGAGAGTCCAAACCTAGAGGGCATAGATTGAATGTGAGAGGAGAAAGATATAAAAGGGACCTACGGGTCAACGTTTTCATGCAGAGGTTGGTGTTTGTATGAAATGAGCTGCCAGATGAAGTGATGGAGGCTGGTACAATTATAACAGTTAAAAGGGATCTGGGTGTGTAAATGATTAGGAAGGATTGAGAGGGATTATGGGCCAAATACTGGCAAATGGGACTAGATTTATATAAGATATGTGGTCAGCATGGATGAGTTGGATCAAAGGGTCTGTTTCTGTGTGGTATATCTCAATGGCCCTTGGGCACCATACTATACGAAGGAAGTACAGACTTCAAGAGGAGATGTTCTAGGAATGATGCCAAGTGTGAGGGACATCAGTTATGTCAATTCTAGCAGCTGGTATCATTCGCCACCTGATAAAGGAGCATCGGTCTGAAAGCTTGTGTTTTCAAATAAACCTGTTGTACTGTAACCTAGTGTTGTGTGACTTCTGAGCTTGTCCACCTCAGTCCAGCACCAGCACCTCCACAACAGGATTATTCTCCTCGGTGCAGAGGTTACAGAACTTTGAATTTAGGTGCTTTTAGAGTTCGAGCAAGGTGAATAGGAGTAATTGTTTCCATAGTATGTGAAATCTGGAGGGGTAGTTTTCTAAAATAATTGGGAAAAGTGGCAAAAGTAAAATCGGGGGAAATTTTTAACGCAGTGAATTGTTATATTTTCAAATGCAACACCTGACAGATAATGAGTTCATATTCATTTGTAATTTTCAAGAGAATTGGATCAAACTGTAGGGCCACAGGAAACGAACAGGAATGTAGTACTAATTGGGCAGATTGTTAACAGAGATGGCACAGACATGATGGGCTGAATGGTCATCTTTGGTGAACAATTCCTTGATGATGCCAAAATTCTTTGACATTTTTACTGCAAAGGACTGCCTTGTTGCTCACTGTTTGCAGTAGAGAGAAAGGAAGGCAGATGGCTTTCATATCTCCTTGCAGATTGGGCCATTAAGAGTCTCTGTTGCATAATGGCTGAGCTGGAGCACATTTTTACTTGGCAGGTCTGAGTGTTTGCCAATAGCTGGCACAGGAAACTATGACCATAAGTGTGTGAATCCCTAAATGATCCAAAACATCCCTTTCTTCAAAAAGCTCTTTTGTTTCTGAAAATGAATCAATTAGTGAAGACAAAAGAAAGCATCAAATACACATGATCAGCTCAATATTGCAAAGCCCAGACTACGTGGATTGATCTAAGTTTGACTTTAGTTTGCTGGGGGAGTGGGTTGGACAGTACTACAAAAAAAAATGTTGATTTTCTATTTGAAACACACTCCTCACACCACTGGTATTGCAGAAGCAAATTACTGAAGATGCTGGAATCTGTACTGAAAAACAAAAATTGCTGAAGATCACAATGGGTCAACCAGCATGCATGGAGAGACAGGAGGCTAATATTTCGAGTCTAGACAGCTCTTCATCAGAGCCCAGCTAGGTTGGCCTTAAAGCTACAGAATAGAAGCCATGAATTCCAACTTAAAGTGAATAAGAGCACTTAAAGTGGCTGCAATTGACAAAGGAATAAATATCTATTTGAAAATTTTTGAGAATATCCAGCAGCCTTTACAAAGGGTTCGGATTAGGTGGTAGGGACGTTTGATGGGGTGAGGGAGGATAATGGACAAGGCCCTAAGAAGATCTAATGTTGTGGGAGAATGTCGCCACTGCCAGGAACTGTACAGCACTGAATATGGTCATTTTGCTCTTCATAGCTTCATAGCTGTGCCATCTCCTCAAACAAGTTTCCTGATTAGTAACACTATCCTCTCCTTTCCCATAGTTCTACAGTTTGATCCAATTCTCTTGAAAGTTATTAATTAATCAGATCTCTTTATCCTTTCAGGCACCGAGCTCCAGAACATTATAAACATTTTCTCCTGCTATCACTTGTGCTACTCTTCCTGATTACGTTAAACCTATGGCCGACAGATCTTTTGGACACAATCACTTCGTGTTGACATTAAATCCAAATGGTTTTCAGCTGCTCTGTTCTATTGGTGGCGCAGAGATGCCAATATAAACCACCTTGGCTTTTGCTGGACAAACTTCACATGTCTGGCAGCATCTGTAAAGAGATAAAATGTTAACATTCCAAGCCTGACATAATCATTGTTTCATTCTGAAGAAGAGCCATATTGGACTCAAAACAATAACTTCATTTCTATCTCTTGAAATACTGCCAGATTAGCTGAATTTCTCCAGCATTTTCTATGCTTGTCTCAAGTTTACTGCATCAACAATGTTTTGCTTTTATTTGCTTTTTGGTCATACTGTTACGGCACTTGGTGTGTTTACTCGGTGTCCAACTGCCAAACAGCACCAGTGTCCAGTTATTGGAAAAGACTGGAAGTCGATATGAACTTTTACAAAACACCAGTGGAGACTATGTATAGAAAGTTCCTCACAGACTCAGAAACCTGGCAGAGCAAGAGAAATCTGGCAAATCAAGTCAAACCAACACTGTGAACGAATAGCTTAATGAGGCTCAGGATCTGAAGCATTTACTGTCTATCAGCACCACAGTTCCCAAAGTCACGTGTGAAGGGATGAAATGATTGAGAATTAAACTCTAGTTAAGCCAGTAGTAATATGTAAGCTTACAAAGTATGTGGAAAGTAACAAAGAAGGGCATCCAGACTGTCAAGATCAGCAGCCTGAAGCCATCAAAGGCCTTTGCTAAGGAACAGACAATGCCTGCAAAAGCTGGATTGATGTCCAGGAATTGTAATTGTAACATGCATGCTGTACTCTGTATAAAACTTGAAGGAGTTCTGTAATTTGGCACAGCAAGCGTTGACTCCTATGTTAAAGCTTCCTTGCATGATGCATATGAAATAATTGTTTGGTTTCTGTTCTTATGCAGTCCTCTATCAATGTGCCAAACACATCTACAATAATGTGTGAAAACCTTACAGGTCTCCTGTTGCATATCCATGACATGTTGCTTTGTTTCTTTGGCTTTCGGTAACAAACTTGGTTGGCCCTCAGTTCATATTTCTTGAAATAGAATCAGAAGGTACATCCCACAGAATGAGGCCATTCAGCCCATCAGACCAAGGTTGACTCCAGACGCCGATTTTGCTTGCCCTACTTTCTTGCCTTTTGCCTGTACATCTGGAAATACCTTTCTTACACAAAGGCCATAAAACACCATAAGATTTGGCAGCAGAATTAAGCCACTGAATCTGCTCACTATTTGATCATGGAAGGTATGTTTCTCAATCCTGTTCTCCCGTTTTCTCCATGTAATCCTCGACCCCTTTAGGAATCCAATCCATTTTGAACGCTATGTTTGAAGATTGTCAACAAATGCTGTAACAAATAAAAGTGGTTCTTCATATTATCTAATTACCATTTTTATCCTTAAAACTCACAGAAGTGGTGATCTCTCTCAATTCAATATGAGGGCCACTGGGTAAAGGCAAAACGTTGCAATGCCCGAAATCTGAAACAAAAACAGAAAATGCTGGAGAAACTCAATGGGTGTTGCAGCAATTATGGAGGCAGAAACAGAGTTAACAGTTTGAATCTGATAGCCTTTTCTTCAGAATTGAAATTCTGAATCCTGAAAAATGTGGGTTATGATGTGAAATGTGACAGAATCACACGAGATGTCCAGTAAGGCCAAACTCAATGTTAGAGGCGACTCACTGCATCTTGTACTTAAGTCCTGAGCGTTGAGCTGAAATTACCATCTCACCATTTTAATTTCCATGTTGAGAATTCTCAATATCTAATTTACTCTGCAGAGGTGGTAGAATGGATGGCTGCATGATAATAAGGTGAGATGTGCATTTAAATTCAATAATAAAACAAATCTGTAATTAGGAGTCCAATGATGACCATGAATCCATTGTCAGAAAAAAAAACATCTGGTTTACTAATGACCTTTAGGAAAGGAAACTGCTGTCCATACCTGGTCTGTCCTTTATGTGACTCCAGGCCCACCGCAATGTGGTTGACTCTTATCTGTCCTCTGGATAATAAGGGATGGGCAATAAATGCTGTGCTAGTCAGCGACACTTTCATCCTGTGTGTGAATAAAAAGAAATTAGCATGGAGTTAAAACGTATATCGAGGGTCTGCTGGCCCATAAGTAGGGATTTGTATGATGTGTTTACTCAGTAGAACCAAATTAACAGCACAGATACATTTTAGTCAAAGCTAAACAAAGCAATAGAATCCCTACAGATTGGAAGCAGACCATTTGGCCCATCAAGTCCACATCATCCCTCCCCCGAATTAGCACGTGCTTAAAAGGGATAGGTTGATTTGGTTGCATTGAAATACTGCGAGGAACAAAGAACAGAAACACAGGTACGAACCATTTGAGCCAAATGGCCTTTTGCTGTGATTTTAATTCTGTATAATTCACTGCTTTAAATAAGCCTTGTTGGAGTGACAGAGTGTAATTTATATGTCATTGGGTGCAATTTATGTTACAGAAAAATTGAAAGTTTATATTAGATAACTTCTCAAAGTGAGTCAATACACCACTCATCACAGACTAAAGACTGTGCATGTTAGTGACAGTCACTGCACCAAATCTGTGTGATTTCTATAGACACCTCAAGGTGAAAACATCAGAAAAGAGACACTATTAATGCTGTAATGGATAAATGGAGATCACTTGGGACCATCAAAGCAGTTGTTTTTTGCTCAATCCTGCACAATGAAGCATTGACACATCTGTCACTGAATCTATTACATAAATCAATAAGTTTTACAGAAAAGTGTTAAATGGATCTGCTGACTTCGATCCTTATTTGCAAATCTTAAGCAAATTGTGCTGCACTGAGATGGTTTGTCTGTTGTTTTCATTTTTGTTATTGCCATTTTTGGGGGTGTGCCTCCACATTACATAAAGGCGAAACAGCAAAGCTAGACAATTAAATATAATTAGGGTAACAGCTTCATAAAGGGAAAGCGCAATGAGCACACAACTTAGCAAGGGAATTATAGATTGACAGAATATCCCCTGAATGCTATCTTGAGGAATCTCAGTCAATTCACACAGGTCACATTATTTGATATGGTTAAAATGAAGCCTGAATGTCCCTCTGGTGTCATAGAACGAGATCTACTCTCTTGTGAGTGTACAGCAACTGAGGAGCAGTGTTAATGTTTTGAATGATGGGTTCTGAAGATGAGTCATGCTGGACTTAGAATATAGAATATAGGCCATAGAAAATGGGACGGTACAGCCCGAGAATGGGCAATTTGGCGCACGTTGTTTTTCCGAACATGAATGGCAAATTCAGCCAATCCCTTCTGCCTGACCTTGGCCTATATCCATCCATTCCTTGCATATTCATGTGCTCATCTAAAATCCCTTAAACAGCCCTATCATATATATCTCCACCACCACTCCTGGCAGCACATTGTATCAAAAACTTGTCCTTTACATCTCTTTTGAACATTCCCCCTCTTGCCTTAAATGCAAGACCCTAGTATTAGACATTTCAGAGATAATGGGAACTGCAGATGCTGGAGATTCCAAGATAATAAAATGTGAGGCTGGATGAACACAGCAGGCCAAGCAGCATCTCAGGAGCACAAAAGCTGACGTTTCGGGCCTAAACCCTTCATCAGAGAGGGGGATGGGGGGAGGGAACTGGAATAAATAGGGAGAGAGGGGGAGGCGGACCGAAGATGGAGAGTAAAGAAGATAGGTGGAGAGAGTGTAGGTGGGGAGGTAGGGAGGGGATAGGTCAGTCCAGGGAAGACGGACAGGTCAAGGAGGTGGGATGAGGTTAGTAGGTAGCGGGGGGTGCGGCTTGGGGTGGGAGGAAGGGATGGGTGAGAGGAAGAACCGGTTAGGGAGGCAGAGACAGGTTGGACTGGTTTTGGGATGCAGTGGGTGGGGGGGAAGAGCTGGGCTGGTTGTGTGGTGCAGTGGGGGGAGGGGACGAACTGGGCTGGTTGAGGGATGCAGTAGGGGAAGGGGAGATTTTGAAACTGGTGAAGTCCACATTGATACCATATGGCTGCAGGGTTCCCAGGCGGAATATGAGTTGCTGTTCCTGCAACCTTCGGGTGGCATCATTGTGGCAGTGCAGGAGGCCCATGATGGACATGTCATCAAGAGAATGGGAGGGGGAGTGGAAATGGTTTGCGACTGGGAGGTGCAGTTGTTTTTTGCGAACTGAGCGGAGGTGTTCTGCAAAGCGGTCCCCAAGCCTCCGCTTGGTTTCCCCAATGTAGAGGAAGCCGCACCGGGTACAGTGGATGCAGTAAACCAAGCGGAGGCTTGGGGACCGCTTTGCAGAACACCTCCGCTCAGTTCGCAAAAAACAACTGCACCTCCCAGTCGCAAACCATTTCCACTCCCCCTTCCATTCTCTTGATGACATGTCCATCATGGGCCTCCTGCACTGCCACAATGATGCCACCCGAAGGTTGCAGGAACAGCAACTCATATTCCGCCTGGGAACCCTGCAGCCATATGGTATCAATGTGGACTTCACCAGTTTCAAAATCTCCCCTTCCCCTACTGCATCCCTCAACCAGCCCAGTTCGTCCCCTCCCGCCACTGCACCACACAACCAGCCCAGCTCTTCCCCCCCACCCACTGCATCCCAAAACCAGTCCAACCTGTCTCTGCCTCCCTAACCGGTTCTTCCTCTCACCCATCCCTTCCTCCCACCCCAAGCCGCACCCCCCGCTACCTACTAACCTCATCCCACCTCCTTGACTTGTCCGTCTTCCCTGGACTGACCTATCCCCTCCCTACCTCCCCACCTACACTCTCTCCACCTATCTTCTTTACTCTCCATCTTCGGTCCGCCTCCCCCTCTCTCCCTATTTATTCCAGTTCCCTCCCCCCATCCCCCTCTCTGATGAAGGGTCTAGGCCCGAAACGTCAGCTTTTGTGCTCCTGAGATGCTGCTTGGCCTGCTGTGTTCATCCAGCCTCACATTTTATTATATTAGACATTTCAACTCGGCAGGAAAAAAAAAGATTCTAATCATCACCCCTATCTATGCATCTCATAATTTTATGGACGCCGATCAAGCCTCCCCTCAACCTCTGCCTCTCCTGAGAAAATAGCCCTAGTTTGTCCAGAGATAATGGGAACTGCAGATGCTGGAGAATCTGAGATAACAAAGTGTGAAGCTGGATGAACACAGCAGGCCAAGCAGTATCTCAGGAGCACAAAAGCTGGCGTTTTGGGCCGAGACCCTTCATCAGAAAATGTGATGAAGAGTCTAGGCCCAAAACATCAGCTTTTGTGCTCCTAAGATGCTGCTTGGCCTGCTGCATTCATCCTGCTCCACACTTTGTTACCCTAGTTTGTCCAGACTCTTGTTATAGCTCATACCCTCTAACCCAGGCAGCATCCTGGTAAACCTCTTCTGCGCCCTCTGCAACGCTTCTACATCCTTCCTGTAATGAGGCGATCAGAATTGAATGCAATGCTTTAAGTGTGGCCTAACCAAAGACTTGAAACATTAGCTTTGTTTCTCATTTCCACTGATCCAGCCAGACAAACTGAGTTTCTCCAGCACTTTCTATTTTGATTGACAAATAAGCATACAGAGGTTGGTAGGGCCTGGAGGCCTGAGTGCAAGTCCCACCTGCCGCAGAGTTGTGTCACTTGATTCCTGAGGAGGTTAATTAAAAAAAAGGCCAGAGAGGATGTAAAGAGAGGACCTTGCACCCTGACAAACCCAGGCTCCTGTTCCTTGTGATCTGATATCTTTAGAGCATAGCTCCTAATACACACACTCAGATTAAAGGTACAATTATATGGACAGACTGTACCGTAGCATTCAGTTCTGATCATCAAGCCACAAGAGAAATATTCAGTTCTTTAAAAAAAATGTAAAGAAGGATCACAAGAGTTCATTGCTGAAATCAAGTCCAATTTATCAAGAACATGTTGAAACTAACTCAGACTAAACAGGTTTAGTCTTTGAAAGAAGGTGAATGATAAGGAATTCATAGCTGTACATGCAATAACTCATTTGATCCAAAGTCATATTGAAAGCTAAGCTATGATTGTAATCTTTGTACCACAAAGAATGGTTAAAAACTGAATTGGTCATTCAGATGCCATTGTAGTTGTAAAAATGTGGGCATCATTCACAAGAGGCAGAAAATCACATTGAAGCCAGGCCCATACCTGACACTAGGAGGTGGGTCTAAATAGGCCATACTTCCCTGTGTAGCAAATGTAATGAGGTCAGCCATCTGGACATCATCGTATATGAGTTCCCTGACTGGGGCTGTTAACCTGGTCCAGCAGGGAGAACTGGCTGACATAAAAGGATGAATGCCAGGGATATTGGGGCCATGAATACCTGAGTCAGTGAGAGGCAGTATTATTGTCAAAGGCAATGCATTTGTGAATAAATGGTGATTGGTGATGGGATGCCAGCCTCAGAACAGTTTTTTCACCCTCAGCAGTACATCATCTTGCAACCTTTCATTGTGGGGAGGGAGAATATAGAAGGATAAATCATTGAAGTGGTGAGCACACATGAATGAATCATTTGTAATTAACTCTGTGTTTGCTCCCAGGTTTGCAAGGCAAGGAATGAAATCTAATCCGTATGTAAATTCCAGCTGTTTTAACTTTTAACATTTCCAGATGTTCCAAGCTGTCCTCTTCAGAAAATATGGGGATTGTTTGCAAACTCAAGGTCACTTGGTAGAGAGTAAAGAAACCTAAAGTTTGTTTTATTATTGTTTGTATTTGATTTGAACTTCAGCCTGATGGCTGAGTTGCAATGTTTGGACTGTTTCCAGCTTCATAGCAAGGCATGATTTAACCCTTCATGTGCAGACCTTGCTCAGCATTCATAATTACTAGTCTCATCATAACTTCCTTTCCAAAGTACAACAGCTTTCCTTCCATAGGCATGGGGTATTGTTTACAGAAACTATTATCCCATAAAATTAAAATGAGTTAGCATAATGCTCAGCAAATATCAAATATTTATTTACAGCCCTTCTGCTTTGAAATTAGTGCCTACTAATTAGACTAGTAAATAGTCTTATATTTTAGACTACTTATGGCTTTTTCCCTTGCTATCACCGATGACTCCTCCAGACCTATAGTCCTCAGAGATTATCAATGTCCTCTACTTGCACATCCCCAAATTCTTCACTGCACCAACAGAAGTATCTTCAGTTGTGAAAGCTCTAAGCTCTACAATTACCTCCTTTAACCTTTCTTCATGATTCTGTTTCTCTCTCTCCTCCTTCACAGTATCTATCTCCTTGAACTATCTTATAAATCTTGATGTCGCACCTTCTGATAATGCTCTTGTGAAATACGTTGGGATGTTCTACTTTGTTAAAGGCACTATGTAAATGCAACTTGTTGCTGATGCACTGTGACTAATGCAATTTGCTCTTCTCCGGTAAAGGAGGACTAATACAATGTTTACTAGTATGTAACCCCAACAAACAAACTCCTTCAAAACACAAAAGAATTTTTTAAAAGGCTAGCTGATATAACGTGCACTATAAATGTGGTTTCTGTCTATGAAAGAGATTAATGGTTTTCTTTTCAGTATTTATAGAGCCATGAAAGACGGAGTCCCCTGGGTCATAATGGGATGTTATTACATTGGGAGAAGTTTAGGAACAGACAGAGTAAACATTGAGGTGCATTGGCTTGATTTCTGTTGAAAAGTAAAGTTTAGAAGTATTTTTGTTTTGCTTAGGGAAAGAGCCCAGAGCTTGGAAAGCTTTTGTTTTGCCTTCCCAGATGTCCTATTGGAAGTTGGATGCATGAAACAATTTTGTCTGAAAAAAAAGCTTAGAACTGTTAGGAGATAGGTTACCTCAATATAATATCTTTGTATCGAAGTTCCAGACTGGATATGTTTGCCTAGAAGTTTGGGGTTATTCAAAGCTGAGAAAGCCTAAGCTCAGTTGTGTGATTGATCAAGGAAGAAGTTACCAAACTCCTATACTAAGAATTGAAAGAAACAAGTTAAACTTTTAGATGAAAACCTGGAGAAAAACAAACTTTCTCTGGTATTTGAATACTGTGCAGTGTTGTGATTGTATTTTTCACATTTGTTTTTAACTTTTTCAACCTATGTTACATGTAAATATCTTGGCTTATTCTGTTTTATCTTTATTTCTTGCGCATAATAAACTTGTATCTTACTGTTAAAACCTAATCTGTAGTACTGTGGCTTGTATTTCAGTGAAAGACCATCGTGGGAAATAAAGAAAATATGATTTATCAAGCCAAATTTCAGTCTGGGTCTGAGCTATCCAGTAATAACATGAGCAGGGATCATAACATAAACATAGAATGGTACTGGACAGGAACAGGCCATTTGGCCCACCATATCTGTGCTGATCATGTGTATTTCTAAACTAATCCGATTTGTCTGCACTTGGCCTGTATGCTGCTACTGCCTGTCTGTTCATGAATCTGTCTAAATGCCTTTTAAACTTTGCTGTCATATTTGTTTTTACCATGTCCCCAGGTAGCTCATTCCAGTCACCTACAACTCTCAGTGTAAAATAACTTGCCTTGCACATCCCCTTTAAACTTTCCTCCTCTTAACTTAAGCCGATGGCCCGAGTATTTGGCATTTCCACAATGGGAAAAATATTTGATCAATCCATCCTATCTATGACTGTTATAATTATATGTACTTCTATCAGGTCAACCCGCCAGCCTCTGATGCTCAGCAGAAACAATCCAAGTTTGTCTAGACTCCACTTATAACTAACACACTCTAATCCAGTTAACATCCTGGTAAGAGGTTAGAGGAACTGCCGATGCTGGAGTCTGAAATAACAAGGTGCGGAGCTGGAGGAGCATAGCAGGCCAGGCAGCTAATGTTTCAGGTCTGGAGCTGTCTTCAGAAATGGGTCTAAAGAAGGGTCCAGACCCAAAGTGTTAGCTTTCCTGTTCCTCTGATGCTGCTTGGCCTGTTGCGTTCATCCAACTCCACACCTTGTTATAATAGTTTTATCAAACATGGTTTGCCATTAGCAAATCCATGGTGACTGTGCCCACTCAGATCATTATTGCCCAGGTGTCCATTTGTCCCATCCTTCATTTTCCTTCCCACTGACATGGGCTAACTGGTCTGTATACTTTGTTTCTGTTTTCGGTCTCAACCCTTCACAAATGTTGGATTGACATTTCCAACTTTCAAATCTGCAGCAACCATTCTAGAATCTACTTTCATAACAATCGATGGCTATCTTTGTAGCCAGTTCCTTCAACATTCTGGGATTTAGACTGTCAGGTCCTGGGGATATATTAACTTTCAGCCCATTAATTTCTTCAGAATAGCCTTCTTACTAATTCTAAAGTCTTCCAACTCCTCATTCACCCAAATTACTAAAATCTCTAATTCCGGGAGATTTCATGGAACTTCCTGAATTAAAACAGATACAAAGTAATCATCAATCTTCTCTGTCATTTTTATATTCCCCACTATAAATTCTCCTGATTCTGCCTGTGAGGAGGTATGGAGGCTGCATGGAGGCTGTTAAAACCATTCTTATGATTCTTTTCCAGGTTGTAGTCAAATTCTATTCTCCCCTTCTTTATCAGTTTCTCAGCCCTCTGTTGTATTCTAAAACTTCCCAATCCTCAGATTAACTCTTACATTTGTCAATTTCATAAAGCTTTTGTTTTAATCTTTTAAAATCCTGAACTTCCTTTATCAACAATGGTTGACTGACCTTTTTGAGTTTTTACACCTTGAAGAAGTGTATACTTACTGTAAGCCATATAATGGTTTGTTAAAGACTATCCACTGCCTATGAATGGCCATGTTTTTTAATGTGTTATCCCAACCTACCTCAGCCAATTTGTGCCATATGCTTTTAAGTCACTATTTCCCTTATTCAGATTTAATAGCCTTGATGCAGGTTGAACACCCTAACTTTTAAACATGTTTTTAAAAAGTATATATCCTGGTTACTTATCCCTAAACAGCAGGAGTATTAATTCAGAGAAAACAAAGTGTGGAGCTAGATGAACACTGCAGGCTAAGCAGCAGCTTAGGAGCACAAAAGCTGATGTTTTGGGTCCAGACCCATCATCAGAAAAGGGGGAGGGCCAGAGGGTTCTGAAATAAATAGGGAGAGAGGGGGAGGTGGATTGAAGATGGACAGTGGAGAAGGTCGGTGGAGAGGAGAGTATAGGTGGGGATGTAGGGATGGGATAGGTCAGCCCAGGGAGGATGGGCAGGTCAAGGGGGCGGGATGAGGTTAGTAGGTAGGAAACGGAGGTGCGACTTGAGGTGGGAGGAGGGGATAGGTGAGAGGAAGAACAGGTTAGGGAGGCGGGGACGAGCTGGGTTGGTTTTGGGTTGCAGTGGGGGGGAGGGGAGATTTTGAAGCTTGTGAAATCCACATTGATATCATTGGGCTGCAGGGTTTCCAAGAGGAATATGAGTTGCTGTTCCTGCAACCTTCGGGTGGCATTGTTGTGGCACTGCAGGAGCAGGAGCACAACGATGCCCCTCCTGCAGTGCCACAATGATGCCACCCGAAGGTTGCAGGAACAGCAACTCATATTCCACTTGGGAACCCTGCAGCCCAATGGTATCAATGTGGATTTCACAAGCTTCAAAATCTCCCCTATCCCCAATGCAACCCAAAACCAGCCCAGCTCGTTCCCGCCTCCCTAACCTGTTCTTCCTCTTACCTATGCCCTCCTCACACCTCAAGATGCACCTCCATTTCCTACCCACTAACCTCACCCCGTCCCCTTGACCTGTGCGTCCTCCTCGGGCTGACCTATCCCCTCCCTACCTCCCCACCAACACTCACCTCTACTGGCTTCATCCCTGTCTCTTTAACTTGTCTGTCTCCTCTCCAGCTATCTTCTCCTCTATCCATCTTCAGTCCGCCTCCCCCTCTCTCCCTATTTATTTCAGAACCCTCTCCCCCTCCCCTGTTTCTGATGAAGGGTCTAGGCCCGAAACGTCAGTTTTGTGCTCCTAAGATACTGTTTGGCCTACTGTGTTCATCCAGCTCCACACTTTGTAATCTGAGATTCTCCAGCATCTGCAGTTCCCATTATCTCTAGGAGTATTAATTATCCTTTTTTCATGACATAATACTAAATCTAAAACAGCCTGTCCTCTATCTGGCTCCTCAACATTCTACTCCAGAGAATCATCCCTGACACACTCCAGAAACTTGTCCACCACAGATTTAGTACTCAATGGTTTACTTAGCCTGTATGCAGATTGAAGTCACTCATAGTTACTGTGTTTCCATTCTTCTCTGATCACCTGTGTCATACCCTGCACCATACAACCATTGCTATTCACTCGACTCAACAATGTCTACCACTCCTTGCTATTTTCTAGCCTTATCCAAACCAATTCCACATGCTGTCTTCCAGTCTGTGATTTTCCTTAATGCACTGGTCCCACCATTAATTATCAGTGCAACACTACCTCCTGTTCCATCTTATCTGTGCTTCAAAGACCCAACTATCCTTGAAGGGTGCCAGTTAGCTCAGTTTCTGGTTTGCAACGCAGAGTGAAGTTGACAGTGTTGGTTTAATTCCTGCAATGGTTGAAGTTACCAAGAAGAACTCTCCTTTTCAAACTTTCCCTGTCCCCTGAAGAATGGTGACCCTTCAGTGGTCTCAAATGAGAGAGCAGCCTTCTATTCTGGTAGGACTATGGTTATGGACAATACCAGATCTCCTCAAAAAAATTTAAGAAGGAAACCTACGCCCTAATCTTTTCTTATTTCAAAGGTAAATGAGAAGTGTGTGTTCCAGATGTGATGCAACTGGCCAACACTCAATGTTAAGCAAAGTGCAATTTAATTAGAAACTGTAGTTAAAATACGAACTACAGAAACTACAGAAAGCTGTGCGCACAGCCCAGAACATCACAGAAGCCAAGCTCCCATCCATGGACTCTATTTATGCTTCTCATTCTTAGGTCTCAGAAGCTTGATTAAAAGATCTGGCCCTGCTTCCTGTGTGTTAATGCAGTCCTCACCCTCCTGAGGAAAAGAGTGTTCGAGGACAACAACATCAGATCTGACACCAAAGTCATGGTTTATAGAACTGTGATGGTTCCTGCCCTCCTGTGTGCCTCTGAGATGTGGGCTGTCGACAGCAGAAACCTGAGGGTGCTGGAGCAGTACCACCAACGCAACCTGTACAAGATCCTGTGAATACACTGGGAAGACAGACTCACCAATGCCAGTGTCCTCCACCTGGCCAACATCCCCAGCACCAAGGCACTGGCCACCCTTGATCTCCTGCAAAGGGCTGGGAAAATTGTCCACATGACCGAGGAGAGAGCCCCTAAAAAGCCACTCTACTCCCAGCTCTGAAATGACAGGTGAGCCCTAGGTGCACAGAGGAAACACTTCAGGCCTCACTGGTGAAGTGCGGCATTCCCACAGATGCCTGGGAATCACTAGCCTACGACCATACAAAGTGAACGAGGAGCACCCGGGAAGACATTGAGCACCTTGAGACTTGCCATCAAGGGAAAAAGCAGAAGCCGGGTGGAAACAGTGAAAGGAGCGCACTGCCTCACCAACAGCTCACCCACCCCTTCTGATAGCACCTTTTATCCCAAGTTTAACAGATTCTACAGTAGCCACATTGGCCTGTACAGCACCGTACAGACTCACACTGAGAGTGGTAGAGAATTATCCTCACATATGAAGGACCGCCAGTCACGACGATGCTCAGTCATGATAAAAGAGAGAGAACTGCGGTCATATTATGACGCCCCAGTAAAGACTTTTCTCCAGTTTATCATGAAGATTATATTATATTCACATCATCCCTCTCTCTGAAGTGTGATGGTATTGCTTCTACAGTGACTGTAAACACAAAGTTCCATCAGGTCAGGCAATGTTCACTTATTCTGAAAGTCCACAGGGCCTCGATATTCAGACCTTTATTATTATTTTTGTTGGTTTACATCAATGACCTCCCCAAGGTACACTGTGAATCGAAAGATTTTATGCATGCTGATGACACAACTCAACTGCATTCATATCAATCACGAACAAAGCATCCAACATTTTCAATTTAGACCTATTCAGTATGTCCAAATGACTACATCCCAACACTCCCTCAGTGTTGATGAATCACTTTGTTTAATTTTCTACTCAGTTCCCATCTTCAGAACAACTCAAGTGAATTTATTTCCCTTTGATGGATATGTGCTTTCGGTGAACAGCAATATCAAGCACCTGTGAACTCTCCCAGCCCGCCTGTTGACTCTGATGATAATATGAGAAAGCTTCAGGGAAGGAGCAGGGGCTTTCAGAGCTGTATTCAACACATTAAGCACTGTTGAAACAGCCAGATGAAGTTTCAAAGACAGTTTCACTGGCTCGCCAGTTGTGTGTGGACTGACAATGGAATACCTTCATTAAAAATACTTTAAATATTCAAGTTAACAGGAATTTGTTGTGGGATAGAAATAATTATAGCACAAAATTTGGCACATTCTACGTGCACCAGCTCTTCAAAACTTCAATGCTTACAAATAAAATAATATATATCCGTTCCTAGTAACTAATGATACAAGGCTCAGGGGACACAGTTTGACGGTTTTGAGCAAGAGATGTAAGGTATGAACGGGGAGAGAAGCAGGGAGGGGAGATTATCGGGGGGTAGGCTGAATTTCTTTCACACAAGGAGTGGCAGTGACTCGAACTTCAGTGTTGTTGATGATGCTGAAAAGCCTTAGTGTTTTGTTCATTTTTAGTCACCTGTACCTTTAGACACCTCCTACTTCTGAGGGTATTAAGAGTCTGAATCTATTGTGGGTTGAATGGACTAGAGTTTGTTGTAGGCCTGAATGGAAGGATTCCCTCCCAAAAGCATTACACTTAATGGCACTCAGCATAAAGGACCGAGATGAGGAGGAACCCTGTCCCAGAAGATTGTCAGTGTTGCCACAGACAGCTGCAGGGGCAGAGTTCTTCCATATATTTAAGGCTGAGATAGGTAGATTCTTGTCAGTCTGGGAATGAAGAGATATGAGGAAAGGGTAGGTAAGTGGATGTTAAGAGTGTCAGATCAGTCATGATCCTCATGGCAGAGTAGGCTTGAGGGCTGAATCACCTACTCCTGTTTCTATCTCTTTAGTTCTCATGGACTAAGAATGAATTTTAATCTTAGCTTGGGTCTTCAGATATGCTCATACTGGGTACTAAATGGATCGGCATATTGTCAAGGAGTGATGGTTAAGGGGCATGTGTTTGAATGAATCAGCATTAAGGTGGCATAAGAGTTAAATATGACCATTAAGTTTAGGTGGAGGGCATAGACTGGCATGGAGGGCATGAGGGACCATAGGGTTGAATGTATTGCTTGTGTTATGTTTCCAGATGATGATCAGACAAGCTCAATTTCAAAACATGCTTCACCATAAATACATAGACCACCTAGGCATAGAAAATTGCAAAGTTTGAAATGTAAATCTATCTATTGGCTTAACTTTAAGAACGACATGAAACAACTGATCAAGTCAAGAGAAACACGGCTACTCGATCAACCTCAACAATTGAGAGAACCTCTCAAAATTCATTCTGGACAATGGGGAAAGACCACAACTGGTATTTTCCATGCCCAAGTGTGCAAAACAATCCTGCTGAACTGTCTATTTCACCAAATTCCCTTTTGTGAGTCAAATCGAAGTTGTAATGCGTGCAATAGTGCATCACACATTAACTCCCATGTTTAGTGTGCTTGGTGTTCCTCAACACATTATGACTGGCAATGGTCAATAGTGGACTGGCCCATCCTTCTAAGATGTGCAATGAGTCAGGTACTGAGCACCTAAATTATCTCCTCACTATTCTCAATATAATGGTCTCAGAATGCACTATTCATAAATTCCACGGCGATGAAATGCAAAGCTACTTGCCAGGATTTTCAGATAGCCATGTTAAATCTATGTACTACACCTCAAGGTAATGGTTTACACCTCCTACTAGTTCTCGTACTTTGAAGATAGATCAGTACAGTTCTTCCTTTGCAATTGTGTTACCACACAACTACAAGTATATGATGTGCTGATGAATAGAAGAGGGGAAATGTTCCAACAGTGGTGAAAGAGCATGCAGATAGTTATCCCAACCAGAATCAGGACATACATCAGCGCACAAGATCAATGTTATTAATGCAGTACATGTTTGATGCAGTACTATATAATAGACTTCTAAGAACTGTTACAGATCATGGAATGGAGGGAACAACAGCAACATGGATTCAAAATTGGCTGAGTGATAGGAAACAGTGAGTAATGGTTAATGGATAATTTTCTGGCTGGATCAAGGTTAGTAATGGAATTCCCTGGGGTTGATCTTGGACTCTTGCTTTCCCTGTTATATATTAATGACTTGGATCTTGGTCTGTAAAGGACAATTTCAAAGTTTGCAGATAACACCAATACTGAAAATAAATATAAACTTTGAGGTGGGCATTTAGAACTTCAAAGGAGAACGACAAGTTGGTGTTGTGGGCAGATAAGTGGCAGTTGGTGTTCAAAACAGAGAAGTGTAAGGTGATGCATTTTAGTTGGAAGAGCAGTGAAAGCCAATATAAAATGGAGTGTATATTTCTAACAGGATGTGGTGCAAGTGTAGAGGAACCAGGGCACATCTGTGCACAGATCACTGAATGTGGCAAGGCAGGTGGAGCATACAATTAATAAAGCATAGACCATTCTCTATTTTATTAATCGGAGCCTATAGCACAAGAGCAAGAAGGCGATGTTGAACTTGTACAAAGCACTTGTTAGAACTCAGTTCAAGTATTGTGTGCAGTTGTGGGTGCCACATTATTGGAAGGATGTGAATTTGCATTGGAGAGAGTGCAGAAACAATTTACAAGAATGGTTCCAGGAATGAGAAACTTCAGTTTTGAGGAGAAATTGATGAAGCTATGGTTGTTCTCCTTGGAGAGAGGAAGGGTATAGATGAGGTCAGATAGTGGTTGACAAAATCATGTGTTGGCTGGATAGAGTAGATAGGGAGAGGATATTCTCACTTGTCAAAGAGTCAGAGGGTACAGATTTAAAGTGATTTTGTAAAATCTGATGTAAGAAAACTCTTTTCACACAGTGAGTAGTTGGTGTAAAAAAATGGAAATGTGACAGACACAGGTTCAATTAAGGCATTCAGGACTGTTTTAGACGATTAATTGTGTAGAAATAATATGCAAAAGTATGGGGGAAAGACAAGTAGGGGATTCACAGTAGGTAAAGATGATATTTGAATTGCCAGTGCAGATATGATGGATCGAATGGCCTCATTCCATACGGTAACACTTCTGTGGAGATCTTTCTTTGAATGCTTGGGTTCATGCAAAGATATTATGATGTTGTGCCCAGACGGGGTTATGCAATGTCGTCAAACATATACATCAAATCTTACAACAAAACAGCTGACACATCCAAGTTGGGCATGATCTACCATCTGCCTCACAAGGAGATAATTCTGATACTGAAAGCATCACAGCAGACAGCAACCATGTATCCATAATGCATGATACACATCTACCTACAGCAACAGACGGCTCACCATAGAGGGATACTACACAGCTGAACTGTAATATCTGTATAAGGGCTAAATTCAGTCACAGTGTAATATCTGTAGAAGGACTAAATCCAGCCAAGGCATCATCTTAACGTAGAAAGATAATGCACTAATATGCATCATCACATCAAAAACAGGTTCGTATTCTTCAATGGGAAGAAGGTAATTGTTGTATCATTTCACCAATCTCAGAAAGGGATGATACATTTAAGACAAATAGGAGGCTGGAAGAACACAACAACACTGCCAGTCCAGAAGAAGGGTAATACCCAAAACATTGATGTCTCCTTTTCTTATGATGCTGACTGACTTGCTGTGTTCTTCCAGCCTCCCGTTGTGTTTACCTTGAATTCCAGCATCAGCAGTGAATTTTTTTGTCTCGTGCCTTTAAAACAGCTTGATGATACCAAATTAGGTGATGATCTAATAAAAGAATTCTCTATCTTATTCTCTGGACTGTTAGCAAGTAATGAGTCAGTCGGCCAGTCAGTTCAGTCAGCAGTAAGGAAGTCACTCAGTTGACTATCTACATAATGTAACAGTAACACATTTAAACATCAAGCCCAACTTATATGTAGGTCTGAGAGGTGTACGAGTGAACATATATTGTTGTTAATAACCTTCAAGATATTAGTCTCATCAAGAAACTAATTGTCCATGGTATATGTTGTGTTGCGAACATATAGGAACCCAAACCGCGATTCTATTCCTTGAAGCTAGAGATGAGCGTTTGAATAAACACTTAACACACTTTCCAATTATTTAAGGTTAAATGTTACTTTTTCTAAAAAAAACTTAACCTCGTCAGATATGTTATGGTGTACCTCTGGAACAAGTGGGACTTCAACTCAGGCGTCTAATAGAGAAGCAAGGAAAAGTACTACCACAGTGCAATTGCAAACCTAAAGATCACATCCAGAATGACGAACAATGACAGTAAACTGGGTGAGTCATCATATTTTATACTCAAGTGAGCTCAATCCATCTCTCAAAAACTGAAAGAACTGCGGACGCTGTAAAAAAGAAACAAAAACAGAAATTTCTTGAAAAGCTCAGCAGGTCTGGTCGCATCTGTAGAAGAGAAATCAGAGTTAACGTTTCAGGTTGAGTGACCATTCCTCCCCTTCTGAGGAAGGGCCAGTCAACCTGAAACATTAACTCTGATTTGGCTCCACAGATGTTGCCAGGCCTGCTGAGCTTTTCCAGTAATTTAGGTTTTTTGTTTTATTCCATCTCACTTTCAACCCAACTGTAACTACAGCTTTATACCAAGTTATGATTTGAAGGAAGGCCGTTAGCATATTCCCAGTTCAATCGACATCAACAATCACAGATTTACTGGCGTTGTCTTTATCTGGTTGTTTGCAGGGTGCCAATTTGTAGTTAATGATAACCTCAGTAGTTTAGTGAAATTCAGTGTTCAGGATATACATTGGGAAGGCTTTTGTATTCCAAGATGTGAACAGGATGGCTTATAAATACAGTCTTTCCTCACTCCTTGTAATGTTATTTCATTTAATCTTAATGTGATGTAAAGAAATGTTAAAAGTTTAAGATGGAGAAATAACAAAACCATTTAAACCATCTTATCATTTACATTCTCTGCTATATTTAGTTATTCTCTTAGTTAGGAAACATTGAATTGAAAGATTACAAAAAGACAACAGGTATGCATCCACAATGCAAGTGATAAATATGCACGCCTCACTGCAGCATTTGTGCAAGGGAGGCAGTGTCCCCAGATAATGGAAATTCAGTAATAGGTGGAGAACTGGTGTATCAGTAATCCCTTCCATACCCACAGACAACTTTGATACAACGCAGGAATGAACGGAGCATTACAGCACAGTCAGAAAACGATGAGCTATTAGCAGATAAACAGACGGCACCATTTCTGTGCTCTGTATTTGATTACCCATGGCTACACTTATTTCCATAGCTCACAGATTTTTAAATTGAGCTCATCAGATTGTGTCTGTTTATTATTAGTTCTGTGGGTGGGGAGGGGAAGGTAATTTTGAGTTTGCATAATGATATCAAATGGCTTCCATCAAATTGACAGATTGTTTCATGGTCTGTCCTGCCTTTTAATGGTTTTAGCCACTTTGCTCAATCACACAAATTCAGAACCGACCCCATAAATTGTGTAATATTCATTGACTTCCTTCATTCTTAACTGGCTACCGATAAAAACATATTTCTGCAATGTCTACATATTCTTTCCTTTGGGCAACTGCAATGTATCTTTGTCATTAGAACAAGGACAGCCTCAGGAGTTTGTCAATACTTAACACACATGAGAATTTTAAAAACTATAGCCATTGGCTTTCATTGCCATTCCCTAGCAGTTCTTTTCTTCAGTATTCATAAGGAAATCAAAAACAAATCCTTGACATCCAAACTGGTGCTTGACTTGATCCTCAATCGTATTTAGTTTGTTGATGTCAAATGGGAGGAATTGGAATTTTACCTTAATAAGGGAATCCTCAGACAGGGTAGTGGAAATTAGCTTGTGTTCCCATTGGAAGCAAGTTAGTTTAGCATTCCCTTTGTCGACCTGGGCCAGCACAACACTCTCAGCTAATTTGTTGATAGTATATATATTTTTATAGTGACAGGGTGAGAATGGGCTTAGTAGTTTCTGAAATACTCACTCATGACATAACACATTTGAAGATGGTGATGCCTGTGATTATGCAACTAAAGTTGTAATCCAGAGCCCCAAGCTAAATGGGGATGTGGGTTCAAACCCCACCATGGTGGATGGTGAAATTTGAATTTGATAAATATCTCAATTCAGTCACTAAGCTTGTTCTACGCATGTAATGACAATTGATTGTTGATTTAACAAAGACATCTGGATCACCAATGCCTTTTTGGCAAGGAAATCTGCCATCCTTACCTGGTGTGGCCTATATGTGACTGAAAACCTACAGTAATATGATTGATTCTTAGCTGTCTTCTGGGCAATAAATGCTGGCCGAGCCTGTGATACCCACAGCCCATGAATGAACGAAAAATAAAATTCCAGACCCTGCAGGATCCTACCTCACTAAATCCTATTCTTTATATTCCAGAGAGAAGAGATATGGATCCATCCACCTGCTACTTATCATGAAAGGAATGACACATGGGCTAACTGTACTAGTTTTCTTCCCTTCACTGGAACTCAAAGCAACTGAAATCCTTTCTGAGGCTTCCTAAAGGCCCTGTTGCAGGTTCTCATGATCGAGTGATGGAGGACAGATAAATATGGAATATTTCTGAATAATATGAAAAATAAGTTATTGAATTGAGGGGAACTGCAAGGTAATTGCCACTTTTCAATGGTTAGTCCCTTTTCCTGAGCTACACAACGGTGACCTTGTAGGAGTTTATAAAGTCATAAAGGGCATGCATAGGCTGAATAATCAAAGTCTTTTTTCTCCAGGGTAAATGTAGTGATTGGGACCAGGTGGACCTCATTGACCAGGAGATCTTTGATTGGGGTTGTTAACCTGGACCAATCAGGAAGCCCTGGCTGACCGATATAATCAGGGGATTTAGAATCTCCTCAGTTCAGGAGACTGACTCTGAGTTGGCTGGTCACAGTCCATGTGTTGTGCACAAGTAAACCTGGGTGACTGGGTGACTGGGTGACTGGGTGACTGGGTGACTGGGTGACTGGGTGACTGGGTGACTGGGTGACTGGGTGACTGGGTGACTGGGTGACTGGGTGACTGGGTGACTGGGTGACTGGGTGACTGGGTGACTGGGGTTATTTCAGTGGAAGAATCCAAAACTAGGCATAGGTTTAAGGTGAGAGGGGAAATATTTAAAAGGGGCCTAAGTGGCAACATTTTCACACAGATAGTCATGTGGGTATGGAGTGAGCTGCTGTAGGAAGAGCTGGAGGCTGGTGCAATTACTATGCATTTAAAAGGCACCTGAATGGGTGTATGAACAAGAATGGCTCTGAGGGAAATGGGCCAAGTGCTGGCAAATGGGACTCGGTTAATTTAGAATATCTGGTCAATGTGGACAAGATGGGCCAAAGTGTCTATTTCTATGCTGTACATCTCTATGACTCTAAATTTTACTGAGTTAATATCAGACATTTAATTGGAAAGTGTAGGGAAGAGACTTCATTGTTATCTACTACAGTTGATTGCCCTAACTGTATGTGGTCATTTTTGGTTTCAAACTCTCTGGCTGCTGTAAACTGTGTCTTTATACACCATATTTTTGCCTCCTTCAAAGTTCCATGCTGTTGATGAGGCTTTATTACAGTCTTAAACTAAATGTATTCAAAGTTACCCAGTTGGCTGCAATGTTATCTTGAATATCTTAGGTTTATGTCCCGACCTTCACAATCTTAAGTTTTTATTCATGGCACACCTATTCCTGAAACTTTCAGAGATAATCCATGTATGTAACCAAAATTATTTACTCCAAAATTACCTTCCTCAAAAAGGATCTCTGTAATGAATGCTTCCCAAGCCCCTGAAGCATAGGCTAACCATTATCTTTCTATCATCTGGTTAATGGATTCATTAACTTAGATCTGGAAGATGAACCATAATCATAAATGGCTGATATCACTATGTCTTTATATTCCTTAGAGCAGGTATTTTTCCTATAGAATATGCAGACATCAAAAGGAGACATGCCAAACTTCCTTTTCATCACAATTCAAAGCTATCCTGTTCATCTTGGGAAGTTGCTAGTTTAAGTTACGAAAAAGTTAGTCTATTACTCCTTGGCTAAACTTTCTACCATGGCCAACAAAAAAAAAACCTCTCCAGGACATCAAATAGTAGTCACTGCCAAGAAAGTTAACTTCTTCAAGCTTCTCACAAGTTGACATAAAATGTTCATCCTGATTCTAACTTGCAGTGGAAAACACACCACTCTTATTTGTTAGAACATTTCAACTTTACTTCTTCTAAAATGGAATTAATTTTCATAATTTCAGGTCTGTTGAAAGCACTGTGCCATGTGTACATCTGCCCCTGAAGGTGACAGGAAATGTTTTATCCCTATTCATTTGTTTGGTCTCATACCTTATCAAAAACAAATGGCCAGATTTTAATAAAGCTTGATACACAAAGGGGAAGTGAATATTTTTCAATGAAGTTCTGGATCTGGATTATGTTCTTGAGGTTTTTCAAATAATCTGCTAACATTAAGATATTGGATAAATTTACCAACTTTGTAATAACTTAATTTGTTGTTGTTTGCAAAACATTGCTGATTATTTCACAATATTTTGGGTGCCTCAGCAGCTGTGGTGGAATTTGCTCCATATTCAAAACATAAGTAGCATTTTCAGAGCAGGTTGTTGAATGGAAATTTTGCTTCCTTAATGACTTGGGAGTTCTTACTAATTTTTTTTTTCAGTTTTATAGTTACACAGAATCAACCTGGATTGGAAAAGTCTGAAAGAAGAACTGAATTATTTCGGAGATACTGAATTAACACAATGTAGCAAATGTAAGAGCTGTATTGAAGGCCTTACTGTTTAATAATAATTCATTTGTTATTGTTCTGTGTTATCTGAACAATTGAACCTGATTTGTATTGTCACTTTATCATAGCATTTCTACTCCTACCTTGTTTATACAGTTGTTACTTCTTAGGTCTTTTTATTTTAAAATCTTAGAAACTTACTGTTCCTAAGTCCCATGAATCCTGCTTGGCATTTTACTCCTGACACCATCCGTGTGTTGAAGTCACAACATGCTATCGTCCATGCAATCTCATTTCTTTTCCAAAATTTCCAAAGTGTAGAATCTCTAAATTCTATATGAATTTCTGAAACAAAATCTCATTATCACCTAATCACCACTCACTGCTGTTCCCCTCCACTCTTACCATTTTATTGACTTAACTTGCTGTGGAACTATGATCCTTGAATTGAACCTTGCAAGTTAAACAAAAGATAGTAGAAGATATATAAACACGGAAACGTAGAAAATAAAAGCAAAGTTTGGCTCTTTCAGCATCCTCTGCAATTCAAGAGGATCATGGATGATCTTCTAACTAAGTACTTAGTTCCCATATTGTCCCCATAGTCTTTAATTCCTTTGGCTCTAAGAATTATATCTCACTACTTCTTGACGTTTTGGCTACATCAGCTTGCTATGGCAGAGAATTCGCAGGTTCACCACTTTCCAAACAAGGAAATTTCTCTCATCTCAGTCTTAATTAACCATTCTCATAGCCGTAGACTGTGGCTTTGAATCTGGACTCCATGGTCAGTGGGAACATCATTCCTGAATACTCTGTCGCATCCTGTTAGAATTTTATGGCATTGCCGCTCACTCTTCTAAATACAGAAATATCACCCTGACTGACCCAGTTTCTTTTTGTGCAGTCCTGTAATCCCAGGAACCATTCTGGTAAATCTTCATTAGTCTCTCTCCATAGCCAGAATATCTGTCCTTGAAGAAGGAGACCATAACAGTACATACTACTCAAGGTGTGATTTAACCAAGGCCCTGTATTATCACAGCAAGATATCCCTAAGTCCTGTACTTGAATCCTTATGTTTTGAATGCCAATATACCATTTGCTTTCTTCATTTCCTCCTGCACCTGCATGCTCACTTATAGTAATGGTGTAAAAGGATGCCCAGATATCATTGGACCACCTTCTTTTCCAAACTGTCACCATTCCAGTCATGACCTGCATTCCTGTTTTTGCCACCAAAATGGATAAGCTCATATTTATCCACAATATATTTCACCTGCATGCATTTCCTCACTCACTAAACTGTCCAACTCACACCGAAGCATCTGGGCCCATCACCCTCTTCAACCTTTCACTGTAAGTTGTATCCCTGCCTGCATTCAGTTGTCTGGCGATATTCAGATGAGACATTGAACCAAAGCCCAATCTACCCTGTCAGATAGATATAAAAGATTCCATGTAAATATTCAAAGAAGTGCAGTGGAATGACCCCTGGAATCCTGGCCAATATGTAAAGGTATAAGAGAAAGTTGCCATAGCCTTACCAAGCTATGTACCTGCTCTCTCAGTAGAGAGAAAGGGAGATGACTGGTGGAGGTTTAATCTGCGGGTCACTATGTCTCAAGTGGGGAGGGAGGTTGAGAAGAAGAATTCATGGAAAGTTCTTCATGTGGCCAATCAATTAAACAGGACTCACCATATAAATACAAGAGAGTACTGGAGATGAGGAATACTCCAGCAAGTAACTCAGTTCCGGTTGCCCCAAAACCTGTCCATCTCCTTCAAGGTTCAAGACAGGAGCATGGTGGAATATTCACAATTTTCCTGGATGGCTGCTGCTTCAACAACGCTCAAGAAGCTAAATACCATCCAGGACGAAGCAACCTGACATCACGTTCACAAGCACCCACACCTTCCATCAATGCACAGTAGCAAATTTGTACACTACCTATAAGGTGCACATCAGAAGTTCATCAAAGATCTTTAGACAACACCTTCCAAACCCATGACCACTTCCACCTAGAAGGACAAAGGCGTCAGATGCATGTCACTGGATCAAAATCTTGGAATTCCTTCTCTCATGGCAACGTCGATCAAGCTAAAGCATGTGGAAAATCACATGTTCAAGAAAGCAGCTCACCACAACCTTCTCAAGGGCAACCAGAGACAGGCAATAACTGTTGTACCAGCCACGTCCCATGAGAAATTAAAGAAAAACATCCTAACACCTGAAAAAAAAAATTACCTGATCATTACCACAGTGGCCTTTTGTGGGTTCTTGCTGTGAGCCAATTGACTGCCTCATTTGCTTCACCACAACAGTGACTACACTTAATGAAAGAAGTAGGTCATTGGTTGTAAAACATAATGGGGCATCTGGTGTGTTGTGAAAAGTGCTACACAAATACCAGTTCTTGCTTTTTTTTTATCTTCTCCTTGTCTCCTCCCAGTGTTTGTGTGTAGATTTATGAGCACAAGCCAAAAACATGCATCTGTCAACCAATTGGCATTAAATTGTCTGCCTCATCCACAGAGGCTGCATAACTGGATGAAGTGAGAATCTGTCTTGTTACATTAGTTGAGTGGGCATTGAGCTTATGAGCTGTGCATTATGGCACATTGTTGGTTAGTGCTCATATTAGACATGAGAAAAGCATAAAAATGTTAAATTTCCCCATCGTCGGCATGGATTTTATTTTATTTTTGCATCGACAGGATCATGTTCTGTGAGTATGCATCTTATCAACTGTACAGTCTAGCATTTTAATACAGTGATTGATTATTTATATGCATAGCAAGTCAGCTGTGGAACTTGGCATCCTAAACAGTCACTTCAAGTTGTCATTTTTAAAATTGATTTTTCATACATTTAATCCTTGCTTTCTGTCAGTGCACACACACACACATGCCAACGAAATAAAAATTACAGTCCACGTGAGATGCATATTTTAATGATGCTGATTTGAATTCAAAATATCTTCAGGAAAAGGAAAAGACCAGAGATTATCTGTTGCTGCTATTTGTATCGGATCACTGGGATTGCACTTTAACTGACCAGTGCCCTGGATCCACCCCTGCCTTAGGTTGGCTGCTGCTGAAAATTTCATTGAGTCATACAAAACAGGAACAGGCCATTCAGCCTAAAATGGCCATGCTTTCTTAAACTGAACTAATCCCATTTGCCTGAATTTGGTCCCTTATTCCTCTAATCCTTTCCTATTCATATACTTGTCCAAATGCCTTTTAAATGTTGCAATAGTACTCGCCTCTACCTCTTCCTCCGAAAGCTAATTCCAAATATGCATGGCCATCTGTCTGAAAGAATGGTCTCTCAGGTCCCTTTTAAATTTTTCCCCTCTCAACTTAAACCTGAGCCCTCTAGTTTTCAACTCCACTCATGCGGGGAAAACTATTCACGTTATCTACACTCCCTCATTACCTCATTAGCCCCCGCAAGGTCACACCTCAGTCTCCTACACTTCAGACATAAAGAACCCATCCTTTCCAGCCTCTCCTTTTAACTTAAACCTTCCAGTCCCAGTAATATCACATTCACCTCCAAAGGCATCACCTCTAGGCTAAATCGAGATGCCCAATGTAAATCTTGCGTGAACTGGAGCAATTCTAATTTTCAGCAATCCATGGCCTAACAGTGCCAGGCCCTGCTCACTCATTACCCTTATCCTTGCTGACCTACACAGGCCCCAAGCTACATTCGAATTTTAAAGTTCTTATTCCTTGCTCGATCCAAGCTTGGAATTGAAGTTGAGAACAAGGACAGAGAGATTTTCCTGGACGGGGGCTGATCAACTCCACCACAGTTTCACAACTCTTTCCCAGTCCCAGCCACTTCTCCCATATATAAAATAAAATTTATAATAAAGTTGTCAGGAAATGTTATGGCACATCTCTTTGCCAAGTGAGGCTTGAACCTTGACTTTCCGACCCTGCGGCAGGGACACTACATCGCGAGAATTAGAAAGAAATGCTTTATAATTTTTAATCAACCCAATCAGACATGTTGTGGCATTGCTTTGGAGTGGATGGGAATTGACCCTGGGTGTTTGAGCCCCCAGCAGCAACGTGACCAGCACCTCAAGCAAGGGGGGGGTTGGTAGCATAGTGGTAATGTCACCAGTTTAATAAGCCCGAGCTTCTGGAGTTATCGACTCAAGTCTCACCATGACAGATAGTGAAATGTAAACGTAAATTTTAAAAAATCTGGGAGTAAAGCAGCTCACATTCTGATAACCATGAAACTGCTACTGATATTCATTTAAAGCCCATCTGGTTTATTACTCTCTTTAGAGGACAAAGTCTCCCGTTCACACCTAGTCTAGTTTACATGTGATTCCAGGACAACAGCAATGTATTTGATTTTGAACTGTTGCTTTAACCTGATGGTCTCAAACTTCTTGAGTGTTGTTGTAACTGCACCCATCCAGGCAAGTGGGAAGAATCCTATCAGACTCCTGAATGTTTCCTTGTTAATGGTAACATCATTGAATTCTTTGTGTTGACAGGGCAGAACTGGGCAATATTTCACATTGCCAAATTGCTATCAACTGCACTAAAACAGCTTGGTTGAGAGTGCAGATAGCCCTGTAGCATAAGTCAACAGGGGCATCAATAGTATTTTGTCAGCAGTCCTCACCTTCGAAGTACCCAGTATCTTCAGGCATTTCCTGATATCACATGCAGTGAATTGAATTGGCTGAATACCGACCTCCAGAAGAGGCTGTGATGGAGCATCTACTCTGCGTTTCTGACTGAAGGTGACTGCAGATTCTTCAGCGATAGTAAGAGCTGCCGATGCTGGAGTGAGAGATAACACAGTGTGAGGCTGGATGAACACAGCAGGCCAGGCAGCATCAGAAGAGCAAGAAAGCTGACGTTTGGGGTCAGAGCCTTCTTCAGCCTTGTCTTTTGCACAGATGTGCTGCGCCTCTCTAATGTTGAGGATGAGGATATTTTTGGAGGTCCTGTTTCTGTCTATTATTTGTTTTTCTGCCACAATTCACAACTGGATCTGACAGGGCTGCAGGGCTCCTATCTGATCTGTTGGTTATGAGATCACTTACCCTATCACACATTGCAGCGCCATTTGATGTACAAAATGTCCTGTGTTGTAGCTTCACCCAGTTGATACCTTATTACAAAGATATTTCTAGTTCTGCAGTCTTTCCTGAAACACAGTTGATTTGGGCAGGACGGTGGTTCAGTGTGTTTGATTCCCCCTCGAGCAACTGTCTTTGTGGAGTTTGCATACTCTTCCCGTGTCTACGTAAGTTTCCTCCAGAGGTGCTCTGGTTTCCTCCCACAGTCCAAAGGTGTGTAGGCTAGGTGGATTGACCACACTAAATTGTCCATCGTGTTCAGGGATGTGTAAATTAGGTGGGTTCGGGGAATGGATCTTTGTGGGATTCCCTGACGCTCAGTGTGGACCAATTTTCACACTGTGAAGATTCTAAGTTAAACAAAATTCTATGATAAGGGCAGAGTTAGGGATATGTCAGTCTGTGAGGTTACAGATCGTGGTTGGGTAGAATTTTGCTGCTGCTGATGGTCCGTAGTGTCTCAGGTATTCACAGTCTTAAATATCTTGCTTTTATGAAGGAATTTAAATAGGGTGGGTGCATAATAAATCTTTCCCATTTACAAAGGGTGAGGTGGCAAAACTAGGGACCAACAAAAGAGTACAGTTCAAAGTTTTTGAGAAGATTTATAGCTTGGTTTGCGGATGAGGTTGTAGATTGCTCCCTGAGCCAGTGTCTTTGGTTGCAGATTCATTGTCACCCTGTGAGGTGACATCATCAGTGTGTCTCCAGTGAAGCACTAGTGTTCTGTCCAGCTTGTTTTTATATGCTTCCATTTGCTGGGGTGGCTGGCATCACTTCTGGTTCAGTTTTTCAGTGGTTTGTATATTGGTTCCAGTTCAATGTGTTTGTTGATGAAGATCTGGTTGGAATGCTCGGTCCCCAGGAATTCCCTGGCATGTCTCTTTTTTTGGCTTGTGCTACTACGGATGTGCTGTCCCAGTCAAATTTGTGTTCTTTGTTGTCTGTGTGTATTGAACACAGTGAGAACTGGTCATGTCTCTCGGTCGATAGTTGGTGTTTGTGCATTCTTATTGTCAGTTTTCTTCCAGTTTGGCCAATACAATGTTTCTCAACATCCTTATATGTTATTCTGTAATTTTACAGAGTTTTATTGGTTGTGGGTATGGGGTCCTTTATGTTCATCAGTCACTTCCACAGGGTGGTTATTGGTTTGTGGGCTATCCTGATACTTGGAGGTCTGAGTGGTCGTTTGGTCACCTCTGATATGTGTCTCTGATGTACAGTAGGGTGACTAGTCTGTCTGGCTGCATTTTGTCTTCTTGTTATTGTCTATTGCAGAGGTAATGGTGTATTGTGCTTTTAAAAATCCCGTATAAGTGCTCCTGTTCTGCTTTGCTCAATTCCGGGTTGCTGCAATGTGTTGTGACTTATTTGAATAATGTCCTGATGCAGTTCTGTTTGTGGGTGTTAGGGTAGTTGCGGGTGTAATTAAGTATCTGGTCCCATCAGTGGACCCATTAACAAACACTTTGAACTAACTCTGGTTCCGCTATATAGTTCACACCTTTGTGATTATCAAATGCATGAAACTAGAAGAAACCTACCGACACATAAACAACATCATCATTGGAATAAAGTTCACAAAAAAGGAGGACAGTAATTGACTACCCTTCCTAGACATAAAGGTGGAATGTAAGAACAACATGGAAGTCCAGACTAGTGTATACAGAGAGACCACCCATACGGACCCGGTACTTAATTACACCAGCAACCACTCCAACACCCTAGAATGGAGCCCCATCAAGACATTATTCAAACAAGCCAACACACACAAAGAAGACACAAGTTTGAATGAAACACATCCATAATAACACAAACCAAACAGAGACATGCCAGGAAATTCTTAGTGGTCTGGTATTCCAACCAGAACTCCATTAACAAACACATTGAATTTGACCCGATATACAAACCATTGAAAAACAGATCTGGAAGAGATGCCAACCACCCCAGCAAACTGAGCCATATAAGTAACAAGCAAAACAGAACAACGATGCTTTACCAGAAGTGCACTGACGATGTTACCTAACAGGGTATGAAACATCTGAAATCTAACACAACGGCTCAACGAGCAAGTCTACAACCTCAAAAGAATATAGCCATTAACGAACGAAACAAGGAATTTGCAGAAAAGTTCCTTACTGAGAGAATGATTTCAATGTGAAACTCACTGCCACATGGAGTGATTGAGGTACTCTTATAAATAAGAATGTTCATTTTCTTTATCCCTCATGTTGTTATATAGATCCCCTCAAATTTATATTGGTTACCAACAATGGCTGAGATGAGGCTGTGTGGAGCATAAGCAATAGAATTGGCACTTTGTGTTTAATGGATTATTTCTGTGTCATCAGTTTTCTGTCTTTTGTTTATGATAAGAAACAAGATTATGTTAAATGCAATATTGACACTATTATTAAAAAAACCTGTTTTTGTATAATTTTATTCGGTAAGTGGACACACTTTGTATATTTCTTCCTTATTATGTATAGAACAATGTCATTTTCTACAATTTTAAAATGATTAGATGAAACAACATTTCCACAGAGAGCCCTTAAGGGGCACTGCAATAAAATACAAAACAGCAAATGAAACATAGCAATTTTAAGTTTTAAAAAATCACTTTGCAGTGTGACAGTGCACTCCAGCCCCACCGATCACAGAAGGGACGTCTGATGATGACTCTTTCAGACAACAATTCCATCGTTCCTCAATTTTCCACTCACCCCAACAGTCTTTGAAAAAAATAGTGGGATGATGTTCACAGCCACCGTTCCCTTCACCACTTGTGTATGTGAGTGTGTGGAGAGCAGGCAAAATCAGTCAGGTGGTCAACCCAACTCCTTCCTGCCCAATCCCAAATGGTCTTGCATTTTGCAGGGAATACACGTGAAATCATTGATTGGTCAAGTCATTCAGCATAGAAACAGGCTCTGCACTGACCAACCAACATCAAACTACATGAATCCCACTTACATGCAGTTAGTCCATAGCCTATTATGCCCTGGCATTTTTTAAAAAAAATCCTCAGATGCCCTCTAAACCATTTATTCCCCACCTTAAACTTGTGCCCTTTGGTCTTAGACACATTTGCCACGGGGAAAGAGATTTGAAAAAATTTAAAAAAGGAGATTCTCAAGATCTACCCTGTTTATACTTCTCAGAATTCTGTATATCTCGATCAGAAAACAAACAGAGCCTATTCATTCTCTCCGTATAACTGAGACGTTCCATCCCAGACAAAATCCTGGTGAATCTCCTCTGTACTTCCTCCAGTGTAATCATATCCTTCAGATAGTGTGGTGAACAGAACTGTATACAGCATTCCATCTGTGGCTTAACTAATATTTTGCAAAGTTGCAACGAGACTTACTTGCTCCTATATTCTGTGCCCTGGCTAATGAAGGCAAACATCCCATATACCTTTCTCACCATCCTGTCTACCTATGCAGATACTTTCAGTGATCTACTGACTTATACACCAAGGTTTCTTTGTTTGTCTATACTCCTTAGGGGCCTATCATTTATTGCTTTAATGCTTCCTTTCTCAGACCCCCTAAAATGTGTAACCTTGCATTAGTCAGGATTAAATTCTATCTGCTATGGCTTGGCCCAATTTACCAGCCGATCGATATCAGACTGCAGCCCGAGACTATCCTCTTCACTGTCCATAACAGATTTTCATGTCATCTGCAACATCACCAGTTCTGAGGAAGGATCACCGGACCCAAAACGTTAACTCTGATTATTTCTTTCCTTCACAGATGCTGCCAGGCCTGCTGAGCTTTCCCAGCAACTTCTGTTTTTGCTCCTGATTTACAGCATCTGCAGTTCTTTCAATTATGATCAATTTTTGTGTCATCCATAAAGGTACTAATTATACGGCCCACATTCACATCTAAGTTGTTAGTGTACATAACAAACAGCAAGAATTCCAGACCAAGCCTGTTCTACAGCATTGGTCACAGATATCCAGTCACAAAGACAACCCACCATCATCATAGATAACACAGTGTGAAGTTGGATGAACACAGCAGGCCAAGCAGCTTCATTCAGCTTCACACCATGTTATCTCAGATTCTCCAGCATCGGCAGTTCCTACTATCCCGCACATTTTGGATCCAGTCGACTTGCCTTTTGGACCAGCTTTCCATGTGAGACCAAGAGAAATCCTCACTGAAGCCCATTTAACCACAACAATTGCAATACATTCATCGATATATTTAATCACCTTTTCAAAAAATTAAAATGAATTAGTGAGACAGGATCTCCCTCCAATAAATACTTATCTTGTGTAGCAGACCCTCTTGTTGTCACCAGCAGCAGCACGAGCCAGGGTGCCGATGGGAAGGTAATGTTGTTATTTTCTCCCTGTATAAAAACTTACCTCGTGCAGCGGTGGCCTTCTTCTTTTCAGTGGTGGGTGTGTGGAGAGAACGCGAGCCTGGAAGGAACTGATATAGTCTGGCAGAGATCCGAAATTGGCTTCCAAATAGAAGGCAAGGGATGATGATGGTGGAGGGGGTAGTAGGAACTGCTGATGCTGGAGAATCTTTGATAACAATGTGTGAAGCTGGATGAACACAGCAGGCCAAGCAGCGTCAGAGGAGCAAGAAAGTTTGACGTTTCGGGTCGAAACCCTTCTTCAGAAAAAGAAGACCCTTTTTCTGAAAAAGGGTCTCGACCCAAAACATCAAACTTTCCTGCTCCTCTGATGCTGCTTGGCCTGATATATTCTGGCATTGGGCAAACCCAAAACACGACATGTGTAGTGTCTCTCATCCATCCTCCTCCTCTAAACTAAAAGAAAAACAGGCTGTGCGGAGGATTGGTAAGGTAAATCTTTTTATTCTTCTGGAAATCTAGAGTAGAGGGAATGAAAGCTAGGACAGTGAATGCTCTTCTTGCAGGATGTGGAAGGTATGGGTCGCTGCTGGTGTCCCCTCTGACTTCACCTGCGAGAAGTGCACCCAACTCCAGCTCCTCACAGACTGTGTTATGGAACTGGAGCTGCAGCTGGATGAACTCCGAATCAATTGGGAGGCTGAGGGAGTGAAAAAGAGGAGTCTTGGGAGATGGTCAAACCCAAGGCGCAGGAAAAAGGTAGCTGGGTAACTGTCAAGAAGGGGAAAGTGAACAGGCAGACAGTGCAGGGATCCCCGTGGCCATTCCCCTCAATAATAAGTATTTCATTTTGGATACTGTTGGGGGGGATGACTTACCATGGAAGGCAGTAGCGGACAGGTCTTTGGCACTGAGCCTGACCCTATAGCGCAAAAGGGAAGGGGGGAGAATAGGAGAGCAACTGCAGTGGGGGATTTGACAGTAAGAGGCACAGACAGGCAGTGCTGTGGATGCGAACAAGGTGAACGGATGTTATGTTGTCTTCCAGGTGCCAGGGTCCATGATGTCTCAGATCGTGTTTTCAAGGTCCTTAACGGGGAGGGTGAGCAACCAGCAATCATGGTAAACATAGGTAGAAAAAGGACAGAGAATGTGAAAAACAAGTACAGGAAGTAAGGTTGGAAGCTGAAGTCCAGGACCAACAGCGTAGTTATCTCTGGATTACTACCAGTGCCACATAATAACAAGGTAAGAAATAGGGAGAGAGTGCAGCTAAACACGTGGCTACAGGGCTGGTGTAGGAGGGAGGGCTTCCATTATGTGACTAGTTGGAGCACATTCTGGGGAAGGTGGGGCCTGTACAGTAAGGATGGGCTGCACCTGAACCGGAAGGGCTCAAATATCCTGGGAGGGAGGTTTGTTCGAGCTATACAGGATGATTTAAACTAGATTGGCAGGAGGTAGGGAACCAGATTCGTAAGTCAGAGGATGAAGTAGGGAGTGAGTTTGTTAATAAAGAAATGCGGCTGATGGAGCATAATTGTGGACAGAGAGGTAGTTTGAGGTATGGATACTTCAATGCCAGAGGCATCAGAAATAAGGCGGATGAGCTTAGCGCATGGGTCAGTACTTGGAACTACGATGCTGTGGCCGTTACACAAATTTGGGTAACTCAGGGACAGGAATGGTGGTTGGAAGTCCCAGAATTCAGATGCTTTAAAAAGAAATAAGAGGGTGGAAAAAGAGGTGGGGGAGTGGCATTGCTAGTCAGGGCCAGTACAGCAGCTACTGAAAGGCAGATTGAGAATGATATGTCAACAGAATCAGTTTGGGTAGAGGTCAGGAACAAGAAAAGAGCAGTCACTTTGTTGGGAGTTATTTTACAGACCCCCTAATAGTTGCAGAGAAGTAGAGGAGCGGATTGGAAGGCAGATACTGGAAAGGTGCGGAAATCACAGTGTTGCAGTCATGGGTGACTTCAACTTTCCAAATATTGATTGGAAACACTTTAGTTGTAATAGTGTAAATGGAGCAGATTTTGTCCATTGCATTCAGGAAGGATTCTTGACACAGTTTGTAGATAGACCAACATGAGGAGAGACCACTTTGGATTTGGTGCTTTTCAATGAACCAGACCAAGTGTTAGGAGAACATTTTGGCAGTAGCGATCATAACTCTGTTACTTTTACAATAGTCATGGAAAAGGATGGGTAGATACAGCAGGGTAAGGTTTATAATTGGGGGAAGGGTGATGACAATTCTGTTCGGCAAGAACTGGGTAACATAAAGTGGGAACAGATGTTGTCGGGGAAGAACACTACTGAAATGTGCGGATTGTTTAAGGAATGCATACTGCATGTGCTTGATAAGTTTGTCCCTAGCAGGCAGGGAAGATATGGCCAACTGAGGGAGTCTTGGTTCTCAAGAGAGGTCAAACGACTGGTTAAGAGGAAGAAGAATGCTTAAGTAAGGTTGAGGAAACAAGGAACGAAAAAGACTCTAGAGGGATACAAGTTATCCAGGAAGGGGTTGAAGAAATGGCTTAGGAAAGCTATAAGTGGGCATGAGAAACATTGGCAGATAAGATCAAGGAAAACTCCAAGGCTTTTTATACATATGTGAGGAATAAGAGGAAGGATAGAGCCGATCAAGAATTGTAAAGGGGTTTTGTGCATGGAGCCTAAAAACATAGGAGAGGCCCTTAATGAATAATTTTCTTCAGTATTCACAACTGAGAAAGACTTAGTTGTAGAGGAGGACATTGTGAAACAGGCAGGCAGGCTAGGGGAGGTTGATGTTAGGAAGGAAGATGTGCTAGGAATTTTGAGGAACTTGAAAATAGATAAGTCCCCCAGGCCTGATGAGATTTGTCCAAGGATTCCATGTGAAGCAAGAGAAGAGAGCGCATGATCTTTGGTGATGATCTTTTTGTCTTCACTGTCCACGACACTACACTGTCACCATTGTGTCAGAAGATTACAGAGAGGCAAGCGTCATTCCCTTGTTCAAAAAAGAGAATAAGGATAACCCTGGAAATTACAGGCCAGCTAGTCTTACATCAGTGGTGGGCAAATTATTGGAAAGGGCTCAGAGATAGGATTTATGATCACTTAGAAAGGCACAGTTTGATTGGTAGTAGTTAGCATGGATATGTGAGGGGTAGATCATGCCGCACAAACCTTACTGAATTCTTTGAAGATATGACCAAACATGTGGATGAAGGTAGAGCAGTGGATGTGGTATATATGAAATTAAGTAAGGCGTTTGATAAGGTCCCCCATGGTAGGCTCATGCAGAAGGCAAGGAGGCATAGGATGGGGGGAATGTGGCAGATTGGATTCAGAATTGGCTGACCCTTAGAAGACAAAGGGTGATAGTGGATGGAAAATATTCAACATGGTGCTCAGTTACGAATAGTGTACCACAAGGATCTGTCCTGGGTCCTCTTCTATTTGACAGTTTTGTAAATGATTTGGATGAAGGAGTAGAAGGGTAGATTAGTAAATTTGCAGAGGATACAAAGGTGGGTTGAGCTGTGGACAGTGCGGAGGGCAGTTCTAGGTTACAAAGGGACATTGACAGGATGCAGAGCTGGGCTGAGAAGTGGCAGATGGAGTTTAACCCTGAAAAGTGTAAAGTGATTCATTTTGGAAGGACAAACTTAAAAACAGAATACAGGGTTACTGGAAAAATTCTTGGCAGTGTGGAGGAGCAGAGAGATCTTGGGGTTTATGTCCACAGTTCCCTGAAAGCTGCTACCCAGGTGGATAGAGTTGTTAAGAAGCTGTATGGTGTGTTAGCTTTCATTCATAGAGGGATTAGCATTCAAGAGCCATGAAGTTATGCTCCAGCTATACAAAAGCCTAGTTCAGCCACATCTGGAGTATTGTAAGATAATAAAATGTGAGGCTGGATGAACACAGCAGGCCAAGCAGCATCTCAGGAGCACAAAAGCTGACGTTTCGGGCCTAGACCCTTCATCAGAGAGGGGGATGGGGGGAGGGAACTGGAATAAATAGGGAGAGAGGGGGAGGCGGACCGAAGATGGAGAGTAAAGAAGATAGGTGGAGAGGGTGTAGGTGGGGAGGTAGGGAGGGGATAGGTCAGTCCAGGGAAGACGGACAGGTCAAGGAGGTGGGATGAGGTTAGTAGGTAGCTGGGGGTGCGGCTTGGGGTGGGAGGAAGGGATGGGTGAGAGGAAGAACCGGTTAGGGAGGCAGAGACAGGTTGGACTGGTTTTGGGATGCAGTGGGTGGGGGGGAAGAGCTGGGCTGGTTGTGTGGTGCAGTGGGGGGAGGGGATGAACTGGGCTGGTTGAGGGATGCAGTGGGGGAAGGGGAGATTTTGAAACTGGTGAAGTCCACATTGATACCATATGGCTGCAGGGTTCCCAGGCGGAATATGAGTTGCTGTTCCTGCAACCTTCGGGTGGCATCATTGTGGCAGTGCAGGAGGCCCATGATGGACATGTCATCTAGAGAATGGGAGGGGGAGTGGAAATGGTTTGCGACTGGGAGGTGCAGTTGTTTGTTGCGAACTGAGCGGAGGTGTTCTGCAAAGCGGTCCCCAAGCCTCCGCTTGGTTTCCCCAATGTAGAGAAAGCCGCACCGGGTACAGTGGATGCAGTATACCACATTGGCAGATGTGCAGGTGAACCTCTGCTTAATGTGGAATGTCATCTTGGGGCCTGGGATGGGGGTGAGGGAGGAGGTGTGGGGACAAGTGTAGCATTTCCTGCGGTTGCAGGGGAAGGTGCCGGGTGTGGTGGGGTTGGAGGGCAGTGTGGAGCGAACAAGGGAGTCACGGAGAGAGTGGTCTCTCCGGAAAGCAGACAGGGGTGGGGATGGAAAAATGTCTTGGGTGGTGGGGTCGGATTGTAAATGGCGGAAGTGTCGGAGGATAATGCGTTGTATCCGGAGGTTGGTGGGGTGGTGTGTGAGAACGAGGGGGATCCTCTTGGGGCGGTTGTGGCGGGGGCGGGGTGTGAGGGATGTGTCGCGGGAAATGCGGGAGACGCGGTCAAGGGCGTTCTCAATCACCGTGGGGGGGAAGTTGCGGTCCTTAAAGAACTTGGACATCTGGGATGTGCGGGAGTGGAATGTCTTATCGTGGGAGCAGATGCGGCGGAGGCGGAGGAATTGGGAATAGGGGATGGAATTTTTGCAGGAGGGTGGGTGGGAGGAGGTGTATTCTAGGTAGCTGTGGGAGTCGGTGGGCTTGTAATGGACATCAGTTACAAGCTGATTCGAACAGTTCATCCACTTCACCAACACCTTCCACCCCAACCTTCAGTTCACCTGGGCCATCTCCAGCACATCCCTCACGAACAGTTCATCCACTTCACCAACACCTTCCACCCCAACCTTCAGTTCACCTGGGCCATCTCCAGCACATCCCTCACCTTCCTGGACCTCTCAGTCTCCATCTCAGGCAATCAGCTTGTAACTGATGTCCATTACAAGCCCACCGACTCCCACAGCTACCTAGAATACACCTCCTCCCACCCACCCTCCTGCAAAAATTCCATCCCCTATTCCCAATTCCTCCGCCTCCGCCGCATCTGCTCCCACGATAAGACATTCCACTCCCGCACATCCCAGATGTCCAAGTTCTTTAAGGACCGCAACTTCCCCCCCACGGTGATTGAGAACGCCCTTGACCGCGTCTCCCGCATTTCCCGCGACACATCCCTCACACCCCGCCCCCGCCACAACCGCCCCAAGAGGATCCCCCTCGTTCTCACACACCACCCCACCAACCTCCGGATACAACGCATTATCCTCCGACACTTCCGCCATTTACAATCCGACCCCACCACCCAAGACATTTTTCCATCCCCACCCCTGTCTGCTTTCCGGAGAGACCACTCTCTCCGTGACTCCCTTGTTCGCTCCACACTGCCCTCCAACCCCACCACACCCGGCACCTTCCCCTGCAACCGCAGGAAATGCTACACTTGTCCCCACACCTCCTCCCTCACCCCCATCCCAGGCCCCAAGATGACATTCCACATTAAGCAGAGGTTCACCTGCACATCTGCCAATGTGGTATACTGCATCCACTGTACCCGGTGCGGCTTTCTCTACATTGGGGAAACCAAGCGGAGGCTTGGGGACCGCTTTGCAGAACACCTCCGCTCAGTTCGCAACAAACAACTGCACCTCCCAGTCGCAAACCATTTCCACTCCCCCTCCCATTCTCTTGATGACATGTCCATCATGGGCCTCCTGCACTGCCACAATGATGCCACCCGAAGGTTGCAGGAACAGCAACTCATATTCCGCCTGGGAACCCTGCAGCCATATGGTATCAATGTGGACTTCACCAGTTTCAAAATCTCCCCTTCCCCCACTGCATCCCTCAACCAGCCCAGTTCATCCCCTCCCCCCACTGCACCACACAACCAGCCCAGCTCTTCCCCCCCACCCACTGCATCCCAAAACCAGTCCAACCTGTCTCTGCCTCCCTAACCGGTTCTTCCTCTCACCCATCCCTTCCTCCCACCCCAAGCCGCACCCCCAGCTACCTACTAACCTCATCCCACCTCCTTGACCTGTCCGTCTTCCCTGGACTGACCTATCCCCTCCCTACCTCCCCACCTACACCCTCTCCACCTATCTTCTTTACTCTCCATCTTCGGTCCGCCTCCCCCTCTCTCCCTATTTATTCCAGTTCCCTCCCCCCATCCCCCTCTCTGATGAAGGGTCTAGGCCCGAAACGTCAGCTTTTGTGCTCCTGAGATGCTGCTTGGCCTGCTGTGTTCATCCAGCCTCACATTTTATTATCTTGGAATCTCCAGCATCTGCAGTTCCCATTATCTCTGGAGTATTGTGTCCAGTTCTGGTCGCCTCATTACAGGAAAAATGTGGAAGCATTGGGAAAGGTGCAGAGGAGATTTACCAGGATGTTGACTGGAATGAAGGGAAGGTCTTATGAGGAAAGGTTGAGAGAGCTAGGGCTTTTCTCTTTAGAACAACAAAGGATAAGAGGTGACTTGATAGAGGTGTACAAAATGATCAGAGGTATAGATAGAGTAGACAGCCAGAGACTTTTCCCTTGGGTGGAGGTACCTATTATGAGGGGGCATAGTTTTAAAGTGATTGGAGGTAGATATAGGAGAGACATCAGAAGTAGGGCCTTTACTCAGAGAGTGGTAGGGGTGTGGAATGCGTTGCTGGAGCAGGTAGCGGAGTCAGCATTGAAGTGGCTATTAGATAGACATATAGATGATAGTATATGGTAGGGGTGGAGGTTAGATAGACCTTAGGATTAGGGTAAAAGTTCGGCACAACATTGTGAGCTGAAGGGCCTGTACTGTGCTGTACTCTTCTATGTTCTATGTTCTAAATCCATCCCTGATCAATACCTGCCTTTTCAAGTAATGATTAATCATGTCCTTCAGAAATTTTTCCAATAATTTCCCTGCCACTGACATCAAACTAATTATCTGTAATTACTTGGCCTTTTCCTGCTATCTTCTTGAAGAAAGGAACTACATTGGTTAACCTCCAATCATCTGCCACTTCATCTGTGGCCAGCGAAATATGAAATACTAGGGTCCCAGTGCTCCTTGCCTCCCATAGCAGCCTGGGATACATCTTATCAGGGGTCTGGGGATTTATGCATCTTTATCTCTGCTATAACATTTAACACCTCCTCTTTATTAATTTTAATATGCTCTAGAACATCACACTCCCAAATGAAATCTTTCAATGACTCTCTCCTTTGTAAATACAAAAGAGAAATATTATATCTTGACCTAAACCACATCTTCTGGTTCCAATCACAGACTGCTCGTTTGAACTCTACCAGGGCCCACTCTTTCTGTGGTAATTTTCATGCTTTTGCTATACTTATAAAATGCCTTGGAACTTTTCTTAATCCTATCTTCCAAAGAAATTTTATGTCAGACAGTTTTCCCATCAGCTCATTGTGCCAGTTAAGAGTAGATTCATGTCCATGTTTGGGCCTCATTCTTCCTCTGCTACCATACCACAGTCCCCAAGGAGAAGGTGAAAGGAAAGGGATTTTGGGGAAAGGTGGGAAGAAACAAGGATGTGCCTCTTTTGGGAGGTTCCTGTGCACATCAGGGTCCCTTACCTTCCAAATATGTTATCTGTCAGCCTCCAATACCCTCCTGCAGGTGCATCCCCTTCTCCCAGCTCATCAGGGCCTCCAATCACACCTTATATAAATGCCTAGGCTTATATTAAAGTCTCCAGAAGGTGCTGCCAACAAAATGTACAAATGATGCAGATTGGTCAAACTCTTCTTGTATACAAATGGAATTTCAATACAACCAGTGATAGTGAGAAGTGCCGATGCTGGAGTCAAACAAAACACGGTGTGGAGCTAGAGGAATGCAGCAGGTCCAGGCAGCATCAGAGGAGCAGGACAGTTGATGTTTTGGATCAGGACTCTTCTTCAATGTTTGCATTTCCAAGTATTGTTGTTTTTTTTTACCCTCTGGGTGAGTATTTCTTTCTTTCTGGGGACTCCATGTACTCCCTACAATAGAGATACTTGCTACTGGCGTTGCTGGGACACTAGAGTTCTCACCCAAACAAATAAGAGGTAAAATAACTCTTTGAAGGCCAGTAACCATCACTAAGTCATCCTTTATTTACACATGCACAACACATGACATTGACCCAGCCAGCATAGAGCTGGGCAGAATCCCTAATACCTCTGTTTATATCTGTCAGCCAGGGCTCCCTGTTTGGGCCAGGTTGACAGCCCCAATCGTGGAATTCATATTCTATTCGCTCCACCTGACTGACCTCATTCCATCACGACAGGAGGCAGTTCTTAAGGCAGGTCTTCCTATTCCTGTGGAGCAGGATTCTCACTCTTACCTTATTCAGGCTGCTCTCTGCTCGCTGATCTACTTTTTCATTGAAGAGGGATAGCAATTTGGTCCTCTTTAACATTAACCCAGATGTAAGGTGACATTGAAATATCTTTGTTCACTTTTCCCTGTTTTCATGCTACAGATTGTGGAACTTTCCCCTTTATCCAGGTTCTTTTACGAAACCCACCTTTGAATACTTCCACTTCGATAGGGAAATTGGGCCTCAGTGCAATAGGTAGTCCATTTCCTGGTTCTACTTGAAAGATTTAGAACTTTTTTGGAAACTCTACTGGGACCACCTTTAATGTAAGAAAATATTAATAAGCTTTTCCTCAGTAGCTCCATTACTTCTAAAATTATAATGTTTCTATATCATAACAGTTAACTTCTCTTTTGTATGTAATGCAATGAAAACTAATGCTTTGTGAAAAAAAAGCTTTAAACCTTTATCCACATTATCAAATGAATTGCAAAGTTGATACTTTCCATAAATTTTCACCTCATCACTGCCGGAAATGACAACTGATGTTTATTTGGCACCATTACACAGCTATTATTCCAAAAACAAGACAGGACATTTATCAAAATGATATGACGTGAAGCCAAAAAGGAAATGTTAAGACAGCTGATCAAAAGCTTAGTGAAAGAAGCTTGTTAAGGAGAGAAATAAAGAAGAGAAGAGAGGTAGAGGAGGTTAAAGCTCGTGTTAACAGGTGATGGAATTTCTCAGCTACACAGCCAAGTTCAAACTTAATTTAATTGAGGTTGCAAAGTTGACAGAACATTGTGCAGCAACGGGACAGCTCAAGGTATCAGAGAAGAACATAAAGGATTGGAGTTAACTTCACTCTTTAGCTTAGGCAGATGCCTAATAATAAATACATTATCAGAGGAAAGTTGAACAAATGACACATTTTCAAAAGATGTTGCAAAACGAAAATCACTAGCATTGACACTCAGTTTCTTATGGATATACCCAAATTTTCAACCTGATTTCAGGATCAGGATTTGGGAAATCACATCTTGCAGGTATGAAAGCCAGCCCTGGACAGTGTAATGAAAAAAGAAACAGTCCTGTGACAGGAAATCGACACTGGGCATGTAACTGTGACACTTGTGCGAACATGTTTGATTTTGTATCGCCTGGTAGAGACGAAAGTACCACCATCACCATATCTTTTCTAGTGGAACTTTAAGCTAGGCCTATTGCATTTCACTAGGTTACGGTCATATATCAACAAAAGAATGGATATAGATCGGCCTGTGCTGTAAAGCAGGATCAGGATGTCATGCATTTTAACCTGTCCGGCAGTCAAATAATGCAAAAGGTTGAAGAAAAAATCAGTGTTTACGAAGACAACTTGCTGCAAAAAGAGTAGGTTTACAGTTGTGCTACTGGCATAAAGCTTAAGCCACTGGTGATAAGATCAAAGGTTCAAGATAAAAACAATATTCAAGAACAGCTATCGACCAAGTTCATAGTAAAGGATTGACAAATTAAAGGTGGCTTGAAAATATGCCTGAGGTTTCCAACTCAGAAAATGAAGTGAAGACAAATGTTTTTTTATCCAGGACACATTCAGAGCATAACTTGCCAACAATGTTATTGCTGTGATTAAATCACGAAGCAGTGAAATTACAATCATTCTTCGTGGTCTAACCAAACTTTTATGTCATCTGTGTCACTCCAAACAAATCCTTCAAGGGACAGCATGGTGCCTCGATGGTTTGCAGTGCTCCCTCACAATGCCAAGGACCTGGGTTCAATTCCACCTTCAGACAACTACTTGAGTGAAATCAAAATGCTCTCCCCGTGTCTGCGTGGGTTTTTGCCACGTGCTCAGGTTTCCTCCCACGGTCCAGAGATGTGTAGATTAGGTGAGTTGGCTATGCTAAAGTGCCCATAGTGTTCAGGGATGTATAAGTTAGATGTGTTAGCCATGGGAAATGCAGGCTTACAGGGAAAGGGTGGAGAGATGGGTCTGAGTGCAATGCTCACCAGAGGTTTGGCTTGGACTTGTGGGACCAAATGGCCTGTTTCCACACTGTAGGAATTCTGTGATAGCAGGAGGAAAACAATGAAATGCTCAGAGGAGTGCAGCAAGGCAGCACATGGGCTGTCACATTAGGAACATTCGTGAGTGGGCTGCTGTTGACCTGAGATGAAATCAAAATGGATATTTTCATCAGGTAACTCAAGAAAAGTGGCACATCCAATGCACTTGGTATAGAAAATAATTACTTGTGGAATGATATGACCCATGATAGCACAGCTGATGATAAAGATAATATGGATGATCCATATGACGATGACATTCAATAAGCAGATCAGTTCTGAGCATGAAGCTGAGGATATCGATATGGACTTTAATACAGGTTCAATGCATGCTCTGCTGCTAAGTAGTCTTATTTTTAGTACAGTGAGAAAAATTGGATAAAATTGTATAAATGCATGGTTATCAATCCAGTTGATGTTACTACTGAACAATTTAGATCGCTAACCAGAATCAGGCTTGTTAGATCATTTTTTTTCTTTTTGTTTTGATGAGATGGTCTATCATTGCACATAAGCACACAATATTGCAAATTTCTTTTTAATAATGAAACAGAAGTTATTTCACATAAGGAATGAAGATAAAATTGAATCAACACAAACTATTCATATATAAGAAACAATTTTGAAACACATGGTAACATAAAAGTAGTAAATGATCCTATCAATCCCTAAACAGTTCTTCACAGATCCAAAAAAAACACCTCTGTGCAGTACTCAAAAGCACCCTTTTTGCAGCACTCACAGAGGAAAATATCTCTTTCGCTATTGTTTAATAGGTTTAAGTTAACTACGATTTATAGTAGGGAAAATCTGATTTCCTTTTCTGCCAAAGTTTAAATGTGCGCAACTTCAAATAACCTCTTCAAGGTTTTATTCAAATACTCCTGCCTCAGACCATTACTAAACTCCTTGCTCCACTAAAATCTCCTTTTACCATCTTTTCCTTTTCTCAGGAACTCTGCTTTATTTATCTACATTTATTCAAGGACTATGTGGAACTGCCCCAAACTGAAATCAAAACAGGCTGGAACATTTCAGCTAAACTTTAAAAAAAAATTCAGAAGTTTGTAACAGAAAACTTGATACACAATTGTTTCCTTTGCTCATTGATAAACTCTCCCAATGTACACAAATACACATTTGTTCTAAAAACTATTTCTCTAAATTGTTTTAAAAGAAGTCACCATGGTTACAGTCAATCATTCAACACAAAACTCATACGTCACAAATTCAACATTCAAAACTCAAAACTTAAAATAAATGGAGTTAAAACTTGATATAAATTACACGCCCTACATCATAGTGTATGCATAGCTGTTAGAACGTAGAACATAGAACCGTACAGCACAGTACAGGGCTGGCAGCCCATGATGTTGTGCCAAATTTTTACCTAAACCTAAGGTCTGCTAACCTCCACCTCAATTTATGTTATCATCAAAGTTAGTTATGTTGAACTGAATATGCACAAATTAATGTCTGTCTCCATGGAGATTATAATTTGATAATAAGTTAAATATCTATTATAAAATTGCTTCTTGATTCCTTTCACACCACATTAGGGTCAAGTTATGTAGAAACAGCCTCTGACCTGATAACTTTGCAATGACTCGATGATGGGAGAGGTGTAAATTTTAACTCCCAAAAATATTATTCATGTAAAATTTGATCCTACCCCGATCACCTTGCTATATCTGGGCTAAAATTTTAATCCTAGAAACTGAGCTTTTACAAAAGGATATGAGGTAAATAGAAAGCTCTCTGAGTGCACTATGTGGGAGACCAGCTCTTTTACTATATGAGCACATACCCAGGATGTGACATTTTACAGCAAAGGCTAACAAACATTTAACACTTTAGCTTCGGATTTTCTTATCAATGTTACCAGATATCTTGACAACATTACTGTAGCATATGAAAACAACAACTCAATAAAGATTTTAAATTCCAGAGTTTTATTTCAATCTCTTCCGATCTTGATTTATGGTGCAATTCTTCTGAAAACTGGTGCCTTTTTATTTGTACAGTTACTGTTTATGAGTATTAGAAATAAAGTTATCAACATAAAATAAATGTTGCAAGGATCTAAAATAAGTTACAGATTGCAAAACGTTGAATTTGAAACCAGACACCGTTTCATCATGTGTACCATGCAGTAAGCCATTCCTTTAAAAAATTAATTGATATTCCCTTCTTTAGGAAGAAAAAACTGTTCATGATCATGATGTTTCACAAGTACAAATTGCAATACTTACCCTCTCCTAATCCAGCAAGCATTAGAAGAAAGGAAGAAATAACAATTATTATACTTTCTTTTATAACCTCCATGCATCCCAAAACTTGTGAATAAAATATTTCTGATGTGTAGTCACCAAGACGATGTTGGAAGGATGGCAGTCAATTTGCACTTTGAAAATTGTGAGTGAGGGTATGATTGAGTTCAGCAGTGAAGCCCAATGTAGTCAAACAGCTCAATCAACTGAATGGCCGAAAACTCACATCTAAATGATCACCCAATTTTACTGATGGAAAAACACAAGAGTGATACCTTCGGAACTCAGAGTCCACCTCCTCCAGGACTTCCAATTCCCTGGCCCCCAACACCTCATATTCACCATGGACGTCCAGTCCCTGTACACCTGCATTCCGCATGGAGATGGCCTCAAGGCCCTCCGCTTCTTCCTGTCCCGCAGGCCCGACCAGGCCCCCTCCACCGACACTCTCATCCGCCTAGCGGAACTCGTCCTCACACTCAACAACTTCTCTTTTGACTCCTCCCACTTCCTACAGACTAAGGGGGTGGCCATGGGCACCCGCATGGGCCCCAGCTATGCCTGCCTCTTTGTAGGTTACGTGGAACAGTCCATCTTCCGCACCTACACAGGCCCCAAACCCCACCTCTTCCTCCGGTACATTGATGACTGTATCGGCGCCGCCTCTTGCTCCCCAGAGGAGCTCGAACAGTTCATCCACTTCACCAACACCTTCCACCCCAACCTTCAGTTCACCTGGGCCATCTCCAGCACATCCCTCACCTTCCTGGACCTCTCAGTCTCCATCTCAGGCAACCAGCTTGTAACTGATGTCCATTTCAAGCCCACCGACTCCCACAGCTACCTAGAATACACCTCCTCCCACCCACCCTCCTGCAAAAATTCCATCCCCTATTCCCAATTCCTCCGCCTCCGCCGCATCTGCTCCCACGATAAGACATTCCACTCCCGCACATCCCAGATGTCCAAGTTCTTTAAGGACCGCAACTTTCCCCCCACGGTGATTGAGAACGCCCTTGACCGCGTCTCCCGCATCTCCCGCGACACATCCCTCACACCCCGCCCCCGCCACAACCGCCCCAAGAGGATCCCCCTCGTTCTCACACACCACCCCACCAACCTCCGGATACAACGCATTATCCTCCGACACTTCCGCCATTTACAATCCGACCCCACCACCCAAGACATTTTTCCATCCCCTCCCCTGTCTGCTTTCCGGAGAGACCACTCTCTCCGTGACTCCCTTGTTCGCTCCACACTGCCCTCCAACCCCACCACACCCGGCACCTTCCCCTGCAACCGCAGGAAATGCTACACTTGTCCCCACACCTCCTCCCTCACCCCCATCCCAGGCCCCAAGATGACATTCCACATTAAGCAGAGGTTCACCTGCACATCTGCCAATGTGGTATACTGCATCCACTGTACCTGGTGTGGCCTCCTCTACATTGGGGAAACCAAGCGGAGTCTTGGGGACCGCTTTGCAGAACACCTCCGCTCAGTTCGCAACAAACAACTGCACCTCCCAGTCGCAAACCATTTCCACTCCCCCTCCCATTCTCTTGATGACATGTCCATCATGGGCCTCCTGCACTGCCACAATGATGCCACCCGAAGGTTGCAGGAACAGCAACTCATATTCCGCCTGGGAACCCTGCAGCCATATGGTATCAATGTGGACTTCACCAGTTTCAAAATCTCCCCTTCCCCCACTGCATCCCTAAACCAGCCCAGTTCATCCCCTCCCCCCACTGCACCACACAACCAGCCCAGCTCTTCCCCCCCACCCACTGCATCCCAAAACCAGTCCAACCTGTCTCTGCCTCCCTAACCGGTTCTCCCTCTCACCCATCCCTTCCTCCCACCCCAAGCCGCACCCCCAGCTACCTACTAACCTCATCCCACCTCCTTGACCTGTCCGTCTTCCCTGGACTGACCTATCCCCCCCCCTACCTCCCCACCTACACCCTCTCCACCTATCTTCTTTACTCTCCATCTTCGGTCCGCCTCCCCCTCTCTCCCTATTTATTCCAGCTCCCTCCCCCCATCCCCCTCTCTGATGAAGGATCTAGGCCCGAAACGTCGGCTTTTGTGCTCCTGAGATGCTGCTTGGCCTGCTGTGTTCATCCAGCCTCACATTTTATTACCATTACCCTCTCTGCTTTCCACCCAGCTCCAGCAGTGGGGGAGTTGGGGCAAAGGAGAGGGCGGCAAATAGAAAACAGGAATGAGCCACATTATCAGAAAATAGAGATGTACAGGGTGCAGCAAGATTAACGGGTCAATTTCAAGCTGAAATGAGAAACATGTGCACAATATTGGACTTCGTCATATCAAATGGATTAGAAAATCTGGGATTAACACTTCAGACAGCAAATATAGTTGTAATCATATTAATACCGGACTACAATAGCCAATAAATAGAGAAAAGGGACGAGATCAAACTCAATATAAAATACTTCAATTTAATCTGATAGTTCATATGGATGGGCGCATCACAACATAATATTGCAATATTTGATATGTGCGTGTTTGAGGGTAGCGATGGGGTTGGTGATGGTAAGGGATGGAGGGGGTGGAGTGTAGAAGAGCATGAGAGACAGAGGGAGAGAGAGAGAGGCAGAGAGACAGATCGACAGACAGATGGTCTGAAGCAGAACAATTTTACAATCTGTGACCAAAAAAAATGCTAAGGGGATTTTTAATCTTGATCAGATATGTGGTAATAGCCATCAAAATTCGCTGTTCAGCTGCATATCACGTATAAAGCCAGAGTTCTGTTCAGTTTGAAAAGAAAATAAGAACAGACTTACAAAAATGAACAATTTCCCTGGGAAAATTGGAAAATCTGCCAACCAATTCCAAGTGACCTGCCATCAATCAGTACTAAATTCTCTTGAGCTGAAAAATATTCAGTGACTTGCAGTTACTAAGAATCTTTACCCAGTAACTAGTGGTATGTATCAAATGGACTCAAGCGCTATTGAGATCATTAGGGACCAAATATTTTACATGCATAACAAAACCAAAAAAACAAAATGTGCCACGCTGACATGTGAAATAACAGCACAGAGGCTGGAATCCCATCACCAAGTCAATAGACAATAGACAATAGACAATAGGTGCTGGAGTAGGCCATTCAGACCTTCGAGCCAGCACCACCATTCATTATGATCATGGCTGATCACTCACAATCAGTATCCTGTTCCTGCCTTATCCCCATAACCCTTGATTCCACTATCTTTAAGAGCTCTGTCTATCTCTTTCTTGAAAGCATCCAGAGAGTTGGCCTCCACTGCCTTCTGGGGCAGAACATTCCATATATCCACCACTTTTGGGTGAAGAAGTTTTTCCTCAACTCTGTTCTAAATGGCCCACCCCTTATTTTTATACCGTGTCCTCTGGTCCTGGATTCAACCATCAGCGGAAATATGCTTCCTGCCTCCACAGTACCCAATCCCTTAATAATCTTATACGTCTCAATCAGATCCCCTCTCATCCTTCTAAACTCAAGAGTATACAAGCCCAGTCACTCCAATCTTTCAACATATGATAGTCCCGCCATTCCGGGAATTGACCTTGTGAACCTACGCTGCACTCCCTCAGTAGCAAGAATGTCTTTCCTCAAATTGGGAGACCAAAACTGCACACAGTACTCCAGGTGCAGTCTCACCAGGGCCTTGTACAGCTGCAGAAGGACCTCTTTGCTCCTATACTCAATTCCTCTTGTTATAAAGGCCAGCATGCTATTAGCTTTCTTCACTACCTGCTGTACCTGCATGCTTGCTTTCATTGACTGATATACAAGAACACCTAGATCTCGTTGTGCTTCCCCTTTACATAACTTGACTCCATTGAGATAGTAATCTGCCTTCCTGTTCTTGCCACCAAATTGTATAACCACACATTTATCCACATTAAACTGCCATCTGCCATGCATCCGTCCACTCACCTAGCCTGTCCAAGTCACCTGTATTCTAATAACATCCTCCTCATATTTCACACTGCCACCCAACTTTGTGTCATCAGCAAATTTGCTAATATTACTTCTAATGCCTTCATCTATATCATTAATATATATCGTAAACAGCTGCCGTCCCAGCACCGAAACTTGTTGTACCCCACTGGTCACTGCCTGCCATTCCGAAAGGGACCCGTTTATCACTACTCTTTGCTTCCTGTCAGCCAGCCAATTTTCAATCCAACTCAGTATTTTGCCCCCAATACCATGTGCCCTAATTTTGTTCACCAATCTCCTATGCGGGACTTTATCAAAGGCTTTCTGAAAGTCCAGGTACACTACATCCACTGGCCCTCCCTTATCCATCTTCATAGATACATCCTCAAAAAATTCCAGAAGATTAGTCAAGCACGATTTCCCCTTCGTAAATCCATGCTGACTCTGACCTATTCTGTTACTGCTATCCAAATGAGTCGTAATTTCATCTTTTATAATTGACTCCAGCAACTTTCCGACCACTGACGTCAGGCTAACCGGTCTGTAATTTCCTGTTTTCTCTCTCCCTCCTTTCTTGAAAAGTGGGACAACATTTGCCACCCTCCAATCGGTAGCAACTGATCCTGAATCTGTAGAACCTTGGAAAATAATTACCATCGCATCCACAATTTCTAGAGTCACCCTTTATGAACACACGGAGAGCCCCTAACACTGATCCTGATCGCTCAGAGTGAACAGAGCCTCTGATACTCTTGTTTATATCTGTGAGCCAGGGGTCCCTGATTTGGACAAGGTTAACAGCATCAATCAGGGAACTTGTGCTCTATGACGCCCACCTGGGTGACCTTGTTACAATCACTACAAACCCGCTTTCTAAAGAAAAAAATCTTTTAAGTTTCTATTAAGAAGCCTTAGAGGCTCTGATTGTTTCGTGAGCCAGCACAGACTGGATGGGGTGAGTGGCTTACTTTGCTGTCAAAGAGGCCTGGTTTGATTGCCTGCTAACCCTATGAAGAGGACTGTTGGATGAACAGGGGAGGATGGCAGAGAATTGCCCTATTTGGGAACAAGTGTCCAACATTCTGGACATGCATCCTCTCCATATATATCCCAATATGTTTACCTGGACTGAGGCCCCTTAAGTTCAGTTGGATCCCAGAAATGGGTTGGCCTATAGGGTAGCAGCCAGGAAACCATTGGTTCACAAAAAGAGTATCACACCAATGGAAAAATCTGAGTGCTCCTGTAACATAGCACTGGCATTAAAGGATAACTGGCACCCAATCCACCATCTTGAAAATACACTTCATCGATCATTAGCTCACAGCACACCACTGTGACAGCATTGCACACCTTTAAGATGCAATGCCAACACTCATGATGCCTGCTTTGACAGCACATTCCAATCCCAAAACCTCAAACACCTTGAATAACAATGATAGCAGGAGCAACGGTCACTCCTCCTTCAAGTTACACCACATTCTGACTTTGAAACATACCACCATTCCTTCACTGTCACTGAGTCAAAATCCCAAACTCCGTCACAACATCTATGTCCCACGGATTGCAACTATTCAAGAAGCAAGCTCACCACTCATACTTTAGAAATCCAGATGGTGTAGGGTACGGCTGGAGTCATTGCTTTCACATTTTATAAACATGAATTTGCATAATTATGAAAAACAAGCAAGTAACTCTGAACACAATGGTCAGAATCCAAGCCAATGTCTATTTACAGAGCGTGTGTAAATCCTCAGTTACTGGCCATTACCTGCCTACAATAAAATACTGTTCATGTGGAATAGATAGTCCTCCCCTCTCAAATGCAGTTAGGGATGAATAATAAATGCTTGATTTGCCAATGACAATAAGATCACATGAGCCAAAAACAAATCAGCTGATTAGATGGTTTTAAAGAGAAAGAAAGACTTACATTTTTATTCACAAATAAGAACAAAAATTGCTGGAAAGGCTCAGTTAGGGTTAATGGGCCCTTTCTCTCTACAGATGCTGCCAGACTTGCTGAGCTGTTTCTGATTCACAGCATCTGCAGCCCTTTCAGTTTTTACTTACAGTTTTATTGCATAATTCATTGCCACAGTTTGTCTCAAAGTGAAAGCCAATAAAGAATAAAGTACTTTCCAAGTTTGGTCACTTTTGAAAGACAGGGAAAGTAATTTGTGCATAATAAAATCCCATTTCTCTAAGTATAAATAGCAGGCAAACTACTGTGTACATTGGAGACTTGCTGTATTTTATATACTATGTGTTTGGATGTGTAAGTCCTCTGAAATTAATAAACACTTTTTATTTCATAGAAGACTTTGTTGCAGCCGTCTAGCTGTGACTGCAATTGCTAACTTCTGCTGTCCCCTTCAATTTCACTGATGGAACTTGCACTAACAGAGCAACAGTGAACAGAAATTTAATCAGTGGAATTGAAAGAGACAATGAAATCAGCATAATTTTCTCCTTTTCAGCAGCTGCTTGTGGTGATGTTGCTCTTGCTGGCTCCAAACATAAGATAAAACAAAGCAAGGTAAGGCTTTATTAGAAAGGAGAGAAAAGACCATAAGACCATAAGACATAGGAGTCGACGTAAGGCCATTCAGCCCATCGAGTCCACTCCGTCTTTTAATCATGGCTGATGGGCATTTCAACTCCACTTCCCTGCACTCTCCCCGTAGCCCTTAATTCCTTGCGAAAAGGGTAGTCCAATGAAATAGTGACATTATCACCAACATATGTCATGTTGAGAGTGCCAAGGAAGAGGAAGGGGTGAAAACTAACTTCAAATTGTGATTTGCATGACCACTTTACAAACAGTGAAATGATGTCGAGGTTGCTGGTGTTGGGCTGGGATTGACAAAGTCAGAAGTCACACGACACCAAGTTAGAGTTCAACAGGTTTATCTGAAATCATAAGCTTTTGAAGCATTGCTCTTTTGTCAGGTGAAGTGATGAAAGCTTGTGATTTCAAATAAACTGTTTGGACAATAACCGGTATCCTGTGACTTCTGACTTTGTCAACCAATGAAATGCAATACTGCGTGGCAAATAACTTGCATTCAACAAATTCTCACAAACTCTAATACAATCATTTTCCTTTTTCCCCCATTTCCTTAGCCATCCAGCATCATATCATCCACCATATTTTTTTTGTATGATGTGGGCATCGCTAACAAGGCAGAGTGTTGTTGTCTAATTGCATTTTGAACTGAGTGATTTGCTTGGCAAAGGGCATCTAAGATTAAACCTCATTTCTGTGGTTCTGGAGTCACATGTAAACCAGACCAGTCAAGGAAGGCAGGTCTCTTTGGCTAAATGGCATCAGTGAACAAATTGGGTTATTGATGCTATTAATAACTTTATTCGTAAACCTCATTAACACTAGCTTTCAATTCTGAATCTTAGATATTTTTAATCCATCTGCACAGAGACGTTAGTACTCAATTGTAACAACATGGTTAACACTTAACTGCCTTCTGGGTAATTAAGGACGGATAGTGAATGCTGGTCCAGTCATTGACACTCATATCCCATGAATGAATAAAAAGAAATTCTCCTGGCGCAGGTTGAATTTGAACCTGGGCCTCCCAGACTAGGGGTAGAGACACTACCATTGTGCCATAAGAGGCCCCCTCAATTTCAGATTTAACTGGCTGGCATGAATTTAAATCTGTGTCTCCCAAGTATTTGCCTGGACCTCTGGGTTGTGAGTCCAGTGGAATTACTACAGTGCCACCAATCTCCCCAAATGTTACACATCTCACACTTACAAACCACCAATTGCTCAGTCACCCATCCTCACCTCTACTTCGTCACCTTGTCACGTCCTTTACCATCTGAGTCTCTTACCGAGCTTTTGAATGAACTGTCTATCAATGTCAGTAAAACTCTGAAGCTTTGCCAACGTTAAACATGCACAGCATACTAGAATAACATCAGGTGAGAAGTAATGCAAGATTGCATTTCCATCAAATGAATAAATTATAATCTCTACAAATACTCCTGATTCGCTTTACCAACAAAATCAATGCGGAACATTCTTGATTTGTCATGCTGCGGCCTGGTACACCTGACTGGAGCAATCATATCTGACATACCCCAATGAATTCAATAGAGCTAGGCTATATTGGATTACATTTCAGTTATGCTCATACTGGGGCTCTTTGTGCCTAATATATGCCTTCAGCTGTGTTAACAAATTTATTGACTATGTGGTGCATATTTTGCAGGGGTGCGGGATGATTGGTATTGATGGCAAACTATCAGCGTTCACCAAAAATGTACCCTCTGAAACTGACCACAGCTTATAACTGTCGGGCATGAGGAGATTAGCACAGAAACCCTGAGGTTGTGATCTGTCAATCAGGCTGACGACAAAGGCTTAATTTTTTCCTCTTCAATCCAATGCCAAGTCAGAAATCATTGAAATCAGTTGGAACTTCAACTTTCCCATCTCTGCATTCTGTGGTATCGCTTAAAGACTTGCATTATGCGCAGATATGTAAAACTGAGATTTTAAATGCAGTATGTGATTCGCAAAATTTGAAGAGTAATAAAACTTTCCCTATATTTAAATGCTTGCTGATTGATTTTTTTAACTACATTCATTTTTGAAATAAACTTTTTCTGAATACATCAGTTTCAACCTTCACCCAATGTGTCTATCCCAATCTTGAGAGCATGTAAAATGTTAAAAATAGTTTTAATATGCCGCTTTTGTTTCCTGTAAGGCTCTGAGAAGATTCTTCAATGTGACTGGATGATTACAGCCTGAAGACATGACTGTGGTTCCGTGCTGGGAATCCCCAGCAAAGAACATTGTAATCAGTAACACAGACCTTGGGCTGAATTATTATAACTAAACCTATTCATAACATACCTGTGGTAGAATTATATCAGCAGTGTTTGCTGTCTTTCAATAAGCTGTTTGCACAGCTACCCCTTGTCGCTTTTGACCCAATGACCTCTGATGGTCAAGCGACAAACTTTGACTTTCTAAAATGATCCATTGTCAGGAAATCAAGCCTGACTGAAAACTGGCCAAATGAAATTGATCAGCAGACAGCAGCTATTGGGTACAGAGAACAGTGGAAATGAATCGAGGTTACAAGGTTAAAGGAGAACCATTTCCAATCAGACCGAAGTTTTGCAACAATGTTGATCAGACATTCTGGCATCTTGACAGCCCAAGGATGTGCACTTTATCCCTCCCAGCGTGGTGAGAGTGAAGGGTATTGGTGCCACCCCTTTGGATGACTCAAACCCTGCTTGTGGCCCCTTTGGCCAAAGCCCACAGAATATTCTGAAAGATTTGGTGTGAGGAAAGATTAATATGCACACACTTGGATACCACCCACTCTGTGAAAACTAGTTGAAAATGCAGTGAAGACCTGCAGAGAAGACTGTCAGCAAAACTCATGACAGAAGACGGTGTAGAAACTCAAAAAGACCCAGGAGAAGATCCACGCTGACCCCTACGAGACATAGGTCAAGGAGAAAGGAGATTAGAATAGCTCAATTCAAACATATGGATCATTGCACATAATACCTTTTATCAAATAAATTAAGTTAAACAGACAGTAAATATTGTGGGAATTGGGAAATGCTTACATGGTGTTTTTAATGAGGAGTATTTTGTAACTAAAATCGAGTTGAACCACAAACCAAATTTTGTGTCCCTTTGTCCACTTCACCAACAGGCTCTCTGTGGTGATGTCTTCTCAAAACATAAACTGGCTAGAGTGTCCAAAGAACTAAACAATCCCATGGCTTGTTGAAGACACTATGTCTCCCTGAAAATAAAATTAATTATCTACGAACCCCAACACAACAAATTACGCCAACAAGCCTCTCCATGCTGCACTTTGTATCAAACAGAGGCAAAGCTCAATGTCACCTGTTCACTCACTATTTGTGAGGTATGTCCTGGGGATGAGAAACTTCAGCCATGAGGTTGGATTGGAGCAATTGAGACTATTCTCTTGGAAGAGAAGAAGGCTCCAGAGGAGAGTTGTCAGAAGTGAGGTCAGCCATTCAGGACTGAGATGAGGAAATATTCCCTCATTTAGAGGATGGTCACCACGTGAAATTTTCAGGCCAGAAGGCTGTGGAAGCCAAGTCACTGAGTATATTCAAGGAAGATGGAGGATTAGCCATGATTCTATTGAATGGAAGACCACGGCCAAAGGACTGAACAGCTTAGCCCTGATCTTAGTTTCATGAGGGGGCTGAGCAGAGTGGAATGAGAAACATTGAAACTAAGCATGCAAACATTCATTACCATAGTCCATTTCAGCCCATCTTTCTCTGTGAACAAACACGTCCGTTTTCTTTCATCAAAGTCGTGACAACATGTCAGCACATGTTGTCATCCTGCCACATGTATAATTTTCTAATTGAAAGGCAGCAATATTAAACTCCATCTAAAAAATCTGGAATTTTTACCCTTAAAATTTACCAAGACATTTAAAGGGTTATGATCTGTATATACAATTGTCTCAGACACATTACTGAAAATATAAATATTGAAATTTACAACACCAACACCAAGTTCAAGGTCTCCTTCTCAATAATGGACACTTTCTTTTGATGATTATTCAATTTTCTGCAAAAATAGCTAATAAGCCTTCTTATCTTCTCATCGTCTTCTTGCAAGAGTACAGCACCAACACACTTCACTCACATTGATAGTCACTTCCAACGGCTTTGTGTAATTTGTCCACCTAACTTGGGGGCAGTGGCTAACACAGTTTTCAGGCTGTCAAATGTCTTCCGACATTCCTCCATCCACTGAAATTTTCTGCATTTCTCCAACAATTGGTTCAGTGGAGCAACATCCACGTTGCTAAAATTTGGAATAATCATCCAACAAAAACTACTGGAACCCAGGAATCGGAGTATTTCCCTGTTTGTCGATGGAAAAGGAAAGTTCCCAGTAACTTTTGATTTCACATCCATGAGGCCATGCCCAATAACATAGTTCAGGAACATGACTTGGGCTTTTGTAAACTCTCTCTTAGGCAGGTTTATCACCAAGCCCACTTCCCAAAGTTGATTAAACAATTCCAATAGATTCTATAGATGTTCCTTCCATGAGTGGCTAAAAATGGGAGTAACACTAACACTTTAGCTCCACTGGCAAAACTGTGAATTTTTGATTTCTTCTCTGCTTCCTGTTTCCTCACGTGCTGTGCTACTTCTAAATGCTGTCCAACCAACTCACCCACTATATTTGATGTTTTGTTAACATTTGATGAAGTCCAAGTTTGTGGCCTCTGAACTCTGGCTCACTAATTTCTCTTTAATTACTTCCAGCATTCCTCTCATCTCATGTACAAAACTAATTCAAATAGACTGAATCTAGTCGTTTCATTAGGTGTACCCTTCATTGCAAAAAGTACAAATGGAATCCCTTTACCACAATTCTTAGGACAGTTGAGACTAGATGTTGTTAACACAGTCTTTGAAATTTGATGCCATTGTTCTAATGCTCACTGTGATCCTGGATGGTACACAGTAGGCTTGAATCGTATTTTTTCCCTAAGCTATCCATGTCTTTCTTGAATAATGTTGATGTAAAATTTGACCCTTTTGACGATTGTATTGCTGTGGGTAGTTCATATCTTGTCAAAAATTTAACTAACTCTTTTATAATCTTTTTAGCTGTGATGTTGTGGAATGAATGGCACCTGGAAATCTAATAGAAACATTTATTATGGTCAACAAAGATGGATCCCGACTTTTTGTTTTAGATATAGGTCCAACACAACCAATTAAGACTCTTGTAAAAAATCTTCCTCATATGCAGAAATGGGTATTAAGGGTATAGGCTTTATCACTGCCTGAGGTTTTCCAATCATCTGGCATGTATGCCATCTCCAGCAAAATTCAACCGCATCCTTATGCAGTTTCGGAGAATAAAAATGCTTTTGTATTTTGGCTTGAGCTTCCCTTACTCCTAAATGATCACCTACTGATAATTCCCATGCTATCGGCAATAACTCCTTACTATATAACCCACCAGTAATACAACGCGATAAATTCGTGCCCATTTCTCATCTGCTTGAATATGTGATGGTCTCCATTTGCTCACCAAGGTGCCATTTTTAAGACCGTAATATTCTGGGATACAGTCAGATTCTTCTTTTGTGTGTGTTTTTTGATACAATTGCTTTAGTTTTATTTCCTCTTTCTGCTGTAATTCCGGTAATTTCTCTGAACTAAGAATATTTACTTTGTCCTCCACCTGTCCTCCAACCATTTGAGCAAACATAATTTCTGCTAATTGAGCTTCAATGTTCTTATCTTTACTCCTTGATTACTTGTCCTGCTCCAACATGGATCTTTGTGATCTTGTTACTACACTGTCAAGAAAAATCCCAAGAGTACCTCCTGTTACACCTCAATTGCCTGACTTTCCATTGGCTTTTCAACCACAGTAGCTATCACGCCCACCTGTGATCCAGCTATATCATTATTGATGATAAACTGTGCTTCTAGGACAAAGAATTTCTCCACTAGTGCTGCCACCACTTCATCACTTTTCACAGGACTCTCCAACCTCACTTCATATAATGGAACATTGGTCTTCCGACCAGGAATTCCACATATTACCGCCTTTTCTGGCAATACTCCATTTGAATTATATACCTCCCCAACACTGACCATCGAAGGCTTACTTGCTCCCAAATCCCTTCTTTATCAACTCCTGTTGGCGTACAGGAGCAAACCATACCTACACCCCTGGCCAGGCTATATATTCTTATACATTACAGCTTTTTAGCTCCCACTGTGCCCTTTTTTACCACTTCAACAAAATTCATTACGCTTGTTGTGTTTTCTCACATCCATCTTCCCATTACTTTTTCTAAACCACCAACACTGTGACTTCATGCAGCCCACTTTATTGCAGTGAAAACACCTGAGTGCTTTCCCCCTCATGGGTTTCCATTCTGGCTTGTAGTAAACTATCTTTATTATTTTCAATGAGGTCTCCTTGTCCTTTACTACCCGAGGATATCTCTTTTTCCCAATCTCTATCCCTCACTGACTGAAATTGATTTTGGTCGCCAAACTTTGATGTACAAACTAACTCATGATCATCTGCCATTTCAACTGTTAATCTTGCAGTTTTAACCCTCTGCTCTTCCACATGACTTCTTAATACTTCAGGAAGTGAATTGTTGAACTCCTTCAATGTAATTGCTTCTCTTACTGCACCATATGTTTGACCAATTTTCAATGCTCTTGTCCACCTATCATAATTACATTCTTTGATCTCTTTCAACTTTATGTCAGTTTGACCAGGTTCCAATTTTGGATTCTGGACACATTGTCTGTAGGTTTCTGTTATTAGTTCATGTGCACTCATGGTGGCATTTTTCACCTCATTATACTCCCCAGATATCTCTTCTGATAGTGATGCAAATACCTCACTAGACTGACCTACCAACTTGGTTTGGATCAACATGGTCACTAGACATTTAAATTGTTTAGCCACTTTCTCAAATGAAATGAAAATGGTTTCTACATTCTTCATGTCAAACATAGACAATGCTTGGACGTATTTAAACAGGTCCCCACCAGACATTTGGCTACAATGTGAGTGTTCACCATCACTACTCATCATTACTCCTAACTTTTACCTCTACTTTTGCCATTTTAAGTCAACTTTAAGTTTTCATCCAAAGTGACTTCTTCCATACCCAGGAAACTCTTAGTGACTGAGAGAGCCCTTATTACACAAGGCATACCTTGTTTAAACCAAGCAAATGAAACACCCGAAATTAAAAAAAGCACCAACACTTACCACTCACTGCCTTTGAATCCAATAATTCTAAATCCAACTTGGAATTGGAGATTTTGATCCTAAAAAGAGCTTCCAATTTGTTAGCATCGAATCACAGAATCCCTACAGTTTCTAAACAAGCCCTATGGCCCAATAAGTCCACACTGACCCTCAGAGCATCCCACCCAGATCCATCCACCACCTAATCTATGCATCCCTCAGCACTACGGACAATTTAGCATGGCCAATTCATCTAGCCTGCACATCTTTGGACTGTGGGAGGAAACTGGAGCACCTGGAGGAAACCTGCACAGACACGGGGAGAATGATACGAAGATAGGTGGACAGGCAGGTAGTATGAGGAGGTGGGGAAGCTGCAGAACGATTTAGACAGTTTAGGAGAGTGGTCCAGGAAATGGCTGATGAAATTCAATGTGAGTAAATATGAGGTTTTGCACTTTGGAAGAAAGAATACACGCATGGACTATTTTCTAAACGGTAAGAAAATTCGCAAATCAGAAGTGCAAAGAGATCTGGTAGTGTTGGTCCAAGATTCTCTAAAGGTTAACTTGCAGGTAGAGTCCATAATTAAGAAAGTGAATGTAATGTTGTCGTTTATCTCAAGAGGGTTGGAATATAAAAGCAGCAATGTGCTTCTGAGGCTTCATAAGACTCTAGTTAGGCCCCATTTAGAATACTGTGTCCAATTTTGGGCCCCACACCTCAGAAAGGACATACTAGTCCAGCGGAGATTCACACTGATGATCCCTGTAATGGTAGGTTTAACGTATGATGAACGGCTAAGGATCCTGGGATTATACTCATTAGAGTTGAGAAGGTTGAGGGGAGATCTAATAGAAACTTACAAGATAATGTCTGGTTTAGAAGGGGTGGACTCTAGGAAGTTGTTTCCGTTAGGCGGGGAGACTAGGACCTGTGGGCACCGCCTTAAAATTAGACGGGGTAAATTTAAAACTGAAATGAGACGACATTTCTTCAGCCAGAGAGTGGTGGGCTTGTGGAATTAATTGCCACAGAATGCAGTGGAGGCTGGGACGTTGGATGCCTTCAAGGCAGAAATCGACAAATTCTTGATCTCAGAAGGAATCAAGGGCTACGGGGAGAGTGACAGGGAAGTGGTGTTGAAATGCCCATCAGCCATGATTTAAATGGCGGAGTGGACTTGATGGGCCGAATGGCCTTACTTCCACTCCTATGTCTTATGGTCTTATTGTCTTACAGTGGCTACAATGTCCTGACACTTTGGGCAATGCAATGTGCATTATTACAGAAGACTTGACTCTCTAGTTATTTAAGTTGACCTGGATTTTCCTTTTGAATATTGCTTTTCACAGCTCCCTCCTTCACCTCTGAGCCCGAACATGGATAGTGGACAGTTTTAGTGCTTTAATGTGTTATAGTCCCAGATGATAGTAATGCTGGAGAAGGCAGATCACGGAGTGACATCTGTCTTGATAACTTGCCAGTTACCTTATTGAACAACAGAATCGGTTTGAGAGACAGAGTAGTCAATTCCTGCATCTATTTTTTCCATCAGCTTGGGAGCAGGCTTGATGTTCTTCTGTTGTTGAATTCTTTAGCCAACTAGTTAGATTCTGACCTCTCTTCCACTCTCCATTATTACAAGTGTAAAGAATTTGTGGCTTCTACCACGACCACGTCCACTGTCCGAAACTTTTCCATCAATTCCCAATCCAACACCTTCATCGCAATACATATCCCTTGTCAGTAATATTAAAATCCTTAATCTCTGCTGCCTAGATGCTATTTATAACAAGCTGCTGTCACCCAATTTCCAATAAGTTGCCACACTACCTCGCATTGGAAATTGTTTTCAGAGATAATGGGAACTGCAGATGCTGGAGAATCTGAGATATCAAGGTATGGAGCTGGATGAACACAGCAGATCAAGCAGCATCTTAGGAGCAGGAAAGACGATGTTTCGGGCTTAGACCCTTCATCAGAAATGGGGGAGGGGAAGTGAGTTCTGAAATAAATAGGGAGGGGGGGAGGCAGATCGAAGATGGATAGAGGAGAAGATAGATGGAGAGGAGACAGGCAAGTCAAAGACGAAGAAATTACAAGAGAGTTGCAGTGGGAGAGATGTCATCTGAGGTTTTTCTGAAGGGAGGAGGGTTGCTCATTTCAGCTGTTGTTGTCCACCTGTCTTAACATCTTTCCATCCACAGTCCCACTGAGAAAACCCATTGTCAAAATTGTCCATTGCACCAAATTTCTTCTCTTCTTCAACTTCACCTCCCAGTTCAATGGCTAACTTTCCTCTAATTCTTTGTTGGAGCAGTGCACATTGACTTAGCTTCCACCTACACTATCATATGACATGTGAATATAAGCATTGGAATGGCAAATGCTCAACAACTATTAATTTCAATTCGTTTAATCTGAAACTATGGGTTGATTGACCTACTATCAGTTGCAACTATCAGTTGCTTCATCTTCATGTTCTGCACTGCACAGGCTGCCCTCACAGCCTAGACTGTCCCTATGTTGAGCATTCTGCATCACTGCTGTGTCTAGTAATCTCTTTCATTTATATACTAATACGTATGAAACTGATCTCTATAATGCAACTCTGGAGTACAGGTTATTCAATTCTACATTCTCATAGTCTCAACTGTATGTGACTACTGATATCCCAGTTACATCTTTGTCTGTGTCTTCATGATAACAAACACAATCTCATTATTAGCACCAAATATTGACACTTTTGATTGGCCAACAGACCTGTTTCCACGCAGTAGGGATTTTATGATGATTCTTCAATCAAAGCAGCATTTGACGATGATGGTCTGTTCATTGTTGATGATGTTTGACTTTCACACTGCATCACATTCAACATCCCCCTCAACACACACACCCCCCCACCCCGACACACCCCCAATCCCAAGCTACTCACCCTGGCCTTACATGGCCTCAACAGGAGATCAAATGTCAGATTGACTTGCTTTTCTTCGTTGATTTGGGCACATTTTACCTCAGGTTGTGCTGTGCTACAGTGAATCCCTTTTCCTCTCATGATCAATGAGTTCCCAGGCTTCAGTTTGGATGACACATTTTGTTTTTAGATTTGTCTGCAGGCAATCGTAGAGTGACAGAATCAGACAATGCTTATTTACCAATCCTATGCTGGTTCTTTGAAAGCCAAGATAGCTAGCCTCACTTCGCTGCCCTTGCTCTGAATTGCTAAGGCTGTATGAGTAAATGCTGGCCACCATTTCTCAATTTGCCAGTGACGCTGACATCTGAGAATGAAAGACTTTTTTAAAAAGCACCTGATGAAATAGGTCCTTCTCTCTCCTCCTATTAAGCAGTGTTTTAAAGCCAAGTTGAGAAGCACCAAAATGGCAAAACCCAAACTCAATTGTAAGTACTAATGCTCTTTGCCAATTCAACTTTTCATTTTGATTAGTGGAAAGAAAGGCTAAGTGAGTCTGGTGAGATTGAAAGATCTTCCATCAACCCCTTATTGCTGTATTAGGTCCCCTAGAAAAGAAGGCAATAAAATAGCTGCAGTTCAACTTGGACACAGTTGGTATATACCCATTGTTATAGTTTCAGGCTGTTTTATTCAAGTGGCAGTATTTTGTCTTAACAATTCTTTCAAAATGAGTCGAGTTGTTCCATACAATGATATTCTACTTGTAACGATGCAGTGTACATTTGCTCTATAAGCACTAAAAAGCTGCTTCCTTTTAAAACTTTTCTGAAATGTTGGTTGTGTGCAGTAGAATCGATAGTGCTTGAGTAATAACAGTAAAAGTGCTTTTCTGTCGATCATGTTCCATTTGCTCTTTCCTCGCTCCTGTTTCCTGCCATTACTAATTCTCCTGCCAGAGGGAGCTGGCTTGTTGCTGAAGTTAGTGGAAGTATACTATGTCAAGTTACATTTTCTGAACTAAAACCGAAAGAACTGCGGATGCTGTGAATTAGGAACAAAAGCAAAGTTGCTGGAAAAAGCTCAGCAGGTCTGGCAGCATCTGTGAAGGAGAAAACACAAGTTAATGTTTCGAGTCCGGTGACCCTTCCTCAGATTGCGCAGTACCCTATGGCTTTGGGGGTTCCTCAAACCCTCTGAGTAAGACAGCGTGACCGATGTAATTTGCACATCAAAACAGGTAGAAAAACTGCAGTTGATTACCTATTAGCTCACAACACTCATGCCTACAGCAATTTCCAATTCACTGAATTTTGGGAGAAGACAGCCTAGGCCTTAATGACCCAGAATTTGGTGTCAAAATTATGATCTGACTAATGATGCATCTAAATGGAATAGAAAATTCAGCTGAGGAGCGGGTCAGGGTGAAATTAATCTCAAATATCCATGTATACAGAACTTTCAATTGCGCTCTTGTTAGATTCACACAATGGCCACCTCACCTTTGAAAGAAATCTTACAGCATAACGTTGCTGGATATGTCTGGCAGGCATGAATTTAACCATCCAACGGTTGTCTTATTCATTACACCTTAAGTGTAAACTTAGAAATACAGTAAGTACTCATATCTATTGGTCACTGGTACTGAAAATGAGCTATCGTAGAGCCTCTTCACTTCAGGTGTTGATTATTGTTAGAGATATACGATGTATTTTTAAACTGCAGATGCTGGAGAATCTGAGATAACAAGGCATGCAGCTGGATGAATGCAGCAGGCCAAGCAGCGTTCAGAGGAAGAGGAAGGCTGATGTTTCGGGCCTGGACCCTTGTGAAACATTAGCTTTCCTGCTCCTCTGCTGCTTGGCCTGCTGTGCTCATCCAGCTGCATGCCTTGTTATCTTGTATTTTTAAACTTCCTTTCTGTATTCCCTGAATCCAATTTTTCTAAATCTCCTTTAATTGTTTATTTTTTCCATAGCTTATTCTCTCTTTTACACACTTCCTTCTCAGTCCTTGGCTTGTTTTTATCTTAATGCAGTACTCTGGCTAAGGAGATGTGCCATTCCTCCATACGTTCACTCAGCTTTCAGATGTCCAGATTATCTTGCATTGACGTCACTCAGCAGAAAGTGGTCCAACAGTTGTAAAAACAACGTAATTTGCTGAAATGTTTCAAGTTGTGTTTATCAGGATGATTTGCAAGAATGCCAATTTAAAATGCATGGTTTAATTTTGTTGAGCCCTCATCTTACATCACATGGAATGAAATATTTGCTGAGTTTCAACTCCTTCACTCCTAGCTATTCAATCACAGACAAGTGAATCTTTGATGTAATGCCGAGTTGATCTTGTGTATGCATATTGTGGGAGTCCAAATGAATTATCCTGCCTTGAGGACTTTATTGGGCCATTTCACTGAGTCAACCACATTACTGTTGATCTGGAGTCCAATGTAGGCCAGGCCAAGTAACAAGGGCTGGTTTCTCTTAGGACATGAGCGAAGTAGAAGTGTTTTATGACAATCAATGATAGTTCTATCATCACCAGTACTGAGAATAACTATTAATGGCAACTGTTCTTGACTTCCAGTCTTTGGACAATGTTGGTAAACATACTACCCAATAAAGCCCTGGTTAAAATGGGAACTGGTTCTTTAAGACATTAGTCCTTAAAGAATTCATGTTGATTTTCTTTAATTTAGATTTTTGTTTCGATTTTATTTTCACGTGTACTCAAATACAAAATACAGCAGTACAGTGAAAAGTGTAAAATATTGCCATGTAATGGTGTCAACTTAGATTCATGTACTTAGATAAAATCATAACAACAAGGTAGAAAGAAAGAACAAATTTAAGAGTTAAACATTACAGCAATTCTTAGCAATACGTAGAAAAAGTAAAGGAATAAAGATAAAAGTCAAGCTTAGCCATGCTGGAATTGCGCTTCCAATGGCATTTCAATCTCCTCTTCTTTTCCATGGTTTCTCCACATGGTCCATTGCAGAAGTCCCCACACTGAGCTTACCACACTGCTGCCAAAATAAACACTGCTCCTGTTGATTTCCCCGGAGTATCGATTCGGGCTTACCGTACCGTTGCAGCTGACTGGCGCCAACTGCAGGGAGCACCCTGCTGTGGAACGCCAATGCCACTGCCACTGCTTCAAATCCTGAGCTGAGCCCACCAATGTCGAAGATGTCCCGCTCTGCTGCCATCACTTGCCACTGGACTCACAATCGCTGCCATCGTGATTTCCCTAAAGGCTCGCTTCGTCTGTGCTTGGCTTGCTGTGCCAAAGGAGCCAATTCCTGCCACTGCTGCCACATGTACCCTGGAGGCCGGGCCCACTCTTGCTCCACCAGGGCCTTGTCTTCAGCTGCCACCGAAGGAGCCATGAAGAACATCCTGACCTACCCTGCTGGTGTAGCGTCCTAGGAACTCCTTCCTCACCTGATGCCTGAATTAGGTATTGAGCTGGCAGTAGGACTATCTCGACGGAAGCTACTTGCAACTCGAACTCACCGCTCCCTGTGCTGCCACAAGTCCACACTGATGTGCCAACTCACCACCTCCGATGCCATTCCTGCGACCAAGCTAAAGGAGAAAACAAAAAACAGGGAGAAGTAAGAGAGGACAATTAAAGAAACAAATGGAAAAGTGGATGTAACAGGCAAGCTCCATGCTCAGAATCGCTATTGTGCTGCCATCTTACTCGAACAGATGCACTAAGACCGGCCCAATCTCAGGTTGTCACACAGTCTTTGAGTGGAAAGTCTTGCCGAAGGTCCCAATGGAGACAGCCATGAATTGCCTGGTCCCTGATAGTTGTAATAGAATTATAGAATCATAGAATCCCTACAGTGTGGAAACAGGCCCTTCTGCCCAGCAAGTCTGCACTGAACCTCAGATCGCCCCACCCGACCCATTCCCTTGTAACTGACATTATCTACACATCCCTAAGCACTACGGGCAATTAAGCATGACCGATCCACCTAACCTGCACATCTTTAGACTGTGGGAGGAAACCGGAGCGCCCAGAGGAAACCCACACAGACACAGGGAGAACGTGCAAACTCCACACAGACATTCACCCGAGGGTGGAATCGAACCCAGGTCCTTGACACTGTGAGGCAGCTGTGTTAAAAATAATTGTGCCTAGTGTTAACATTCAATAACCTGTACCTTAAAGTGTAAGACAATTGTCCTTTTTTAAGAGCCTCCTTTGTGGTTTATTGACTACCACAGATGATAGGCAGACCTGTAAACTCAGGGTAGGAAAGAGAGTCAGCAGCAGCAAATTATTACAGCCACAGGTCACTGCTTTGTTGACCAGTAGCTACAGCAGTGGTGTGGATTCGAATTCTATTCCACCCTGAAGGAAAACAAATGTTTGGGTAATGACTGACACTAGCACTGAAAGGACATTAAAATATAACAAAGAATTGTGGATGTTTAAAATCTGAAACTGAAACAGAAATTGCTGGAGAAGCTTTGCATGTCTGGCGGCATCTATGGAAAGAAATCAGGTTAACATTTTGAGTCCAGTAAATCTTTGTCTGACGTGGAAGAACTTTACTGCCTTAGGAAGACAGAGATAATCAGCCAGGGCCTGAAACACAGAAGTCAGCAAGCAGACAGCAACAAGGGTCTAAAAACTAGCACTCTGAGCCATTAAAATGCATTGGAGTAACAGTGTAGGCTATCGACATTGGGATGATCCAGAGACTTCAGATAAGAAAACCACGTCGACAACAGTTGAAGGCTCCCAGTGAGAAATTAGAGATCCCTGAGAATGAAGGGGTAAGGCTTACAAAAATTATGCAAAGGTCTGGGCAGAGAAGGAAAGGAAATGAAAAGTAGATTCTCAACTCTCAAAACAAGCACAGCTACCACCCTGATCAGGGTCTATGAGGTACAGTGATAAGGGATGAACCAAGGATCAACAAAATACTAGAGCTACAAAATTTGATTTTCTTTATCTTTTAGAAACTATTAGGACAATTTTTTAAAAGGTCTGACGGAAGAAGAAATTTAAAAGAGTTGTAAAACTTTTGGAAAATGGGGGCAGTCAGAATTTAAATCATACTTCTGATGGGAAGATTTAGCAAATTTACAGCTAAAGTATTTTGTTTAAGAGAGGTACAAAGTGTTAAAATCATAAAATGTGGTGAGGCATCATTTTCCACAGGGAGAGGTTGAAACAACATTTTGGCTGTAGATAACAGGAAAATACTACCGTGAGTACAAACCATCCTGTTGATTGCTAAAACAATGGGAAATCCCCAGTAAATAACATAGCAACACAGTATTGCTCTTTGATAGAATTTGAAGCTTGAAAGAAGGAACACAATATAATTTTGCTGGCTAGCAGAATTTAAAGATGCGTTGGAGGAATATCACTCAATGTTGCTAATATACAATGTGCAAAAGAAAACATGAGGGCAACAGATTTTTTGTTTTTAATTGATTTAGTGTAATGATACAAGCTTAAAGAAAAGCTTCCAAAAAGCATCGAAATGCTATAGGTTTCAAAGTGCTTAGAGGGAAAACGAATAAAAGCATTAAAATGAAATGGAAGGAGAAATAATGCTTCCAAAAAGATTAAATGTCAGAGATGGGTAAAGATTGATTAATGACGAATAAGTAGGGAAACTGAAGTATGAGATAAAGCAAACGAGATATATAAAAACAGATTAAGATTTTTTCATGGATATTTATAATGAAAAGACATAACAAAGTGAGCAGTGGTCTTATAGAATCTGAAACTGGATAATTAACAATGAAAAACAAGGAGATGACAGATAAGTTGATTAAGTATTTTGCATCTCTCTTCACAATAGAGCAATGGCTTTCAATCATGAGGACTGGCCAAGGGTATTGTGAAATTTTGAACAAAGGTAAGGATATTCTATGTTTCGTCTTAAGCAACATAAACAAAATTAAACCAAAAATCTTCAATATTAATCATCAAATTCAAAGTGAGGCATTGGTCTATCAATTCTAAAGTCACGCGGAATTCGAAATGCGGGTGATACAGGCAAAATTGAGTACTTATGATAGTTCAAACCAGGGATTAAGCATTAATGTTCGTGTGATTTTTTTTGTCGAAAAGAGACAGAAGATTTAATAATCTGTGGGAGCGCTTGTCAGTGGAGCACGATTTAGAGATGGCCCTCTCATTAATTCCTGTAGGATTAAAAGGTTGTGCGCACACATCAGCAGGCCCAGGGTTTCCCACTAACCTAGTCAATTGCAATTTACTCTCCTTTGCGTTTTGCTCTGATACATTGAATTTCAATTATGTATCCATTCAATGCTGCGTGTGGAACAGATTTAGGGCTGTGGAGAGTTAGAAATAGTTGAGCTGCAAAGGTTTTGATAAGGTACTGTCATGAAATGTGAAACATTCATTCATGCGATCCTTCTTTAGCCTGTTCTATGCACGATGATGCAAAGCTCTCTTGTAAGCCTGTAACCATTGCTCAAGGAAGCGACTGTGACATTTAAAAGCAATCAATTCAGCTAAAGAAAATGAGTGTATCATGGAATTGTTTGTCTCATTCAAGTATACCTTGTTCCGGAGAAAGTTTGGAACTACTGTATTAGAGGATACAAGTAACATTCTGCAAATAAATATAAATCAGGAAATGGAAGGGAAGCAGAAATGCAAGAAAAATTACAATCAAAGGGAAAGTGGACGTTAGTGATTTGCTGGAGTTATGGGCTAATAATTTTCCAGGTAGTGTTATTCTATTAATCTTGAGCTATCAGTTAGTATTTGTGAATATAAGTTCAAAATCTGCCACAACAGGTGGCAGGACTTCAATTCACTACAAGTGTGGAATGAGGGGTCTAATGACCACGAAACAATTATTAGGGGAAAATCCCATCTGGTTCATTTATGTCCTTGAGGGAGGGAATCTGCCATCCTCAATAAAAACTGGAAGAACTGCGGCCTTGCAAATCAGGAACAAATACAGAAGTTTCTGAAAAAGCTCAACAGGTCTGGCAGCATCTGTGAAGAAAAAAATCAGAGCTAATGTTTCAGGTCCGTTTCTGAGGCTAGGGTCACTGGGCCCAAAACGTGAAGTTTGATTCTTTTCTTCACAGATGCTGCCACATCTGCTGAGCTTTCCGAACAATTTCTATTTTTGAATCTGCCAGTCTTACCTGGTCTAGCTACATGTGATTTTACAGCAAAATGTGGTTGACTCTTAATTGTCATCTGGGCAATGACAGGTAGGTAATAAATGCTGGCCTAGCCAATGAGACCCACATCTTGTGAATGAGTATAAAGAAGCTCAGAAAGCAGGGTGCCAAATCCCAATCACCTTAATATTAGTCCGTTTTTACTGGCTTTCATTCTGGAAGCTTGTAAAGGTCACAGATCTGGAAGATCTTGATGATGATCATGGTGTGTTGAGTTACACATCTATCTGGCACCAACAATATGGTAAGGTTTATGAGGCAGAGGAGGTCTTTGTCCTTCTCTGATTTATCACATTAGAATCCAAAGTGACAGGATCAAGAACTGAGGTGTTTGTTTCTTTCTTGCGTTGTCCATCAAAGCATGACACTACTGGAGGTTAATGGAGCATTCTGTCAACATGTTAGATAGCAGACTTTTTACAATAATCATGACGACTGGTGTTCATTTTCTAGCAGGGCCAGTTGATTGTTTTTATTAGAGAAGATATTGCACACAAGTGCAAAGGAGCTTATGATGGAACTGTATTAGATGATAGTTAGGCTACAGTGTCAGAACTGTGTGCAGTTTTGAATGCTAGACTACAGGAAGGATGTGATTGTACTAAAGAGGCTGCAGAAGAAATTCACTGCGAAGATCACAGAATCCTCGCAGTATGGAAACAGGACCTTTGGCCTAACAAGTCCTCACCAAACCTCAGCCCATCCCAACCAGACCCAAACCCCTATAACCCACCTAATCTACACATCCCTGGGCACTACAGGCAATGTAATATGGCCAATCTACCTAGCCTGTACATCTTTGGGCTAAGGGAGGAAGCCCACGCTGACACAGGAAGAATGTGCAAACTCCACACAGACAGTTGCCTGAGGGTGGAATTGAACCAGGGTTCCTGGCACTGTGAGGCTGCAGTGCTAACCACTGAGCCACTGTGCCAGCCCTGGGCTGGAGTAATTCAGCGTTGAAGACAGATGACCTAAGGTGGGTTTGCTTTGCTTCAAACTGAAAAGGCTGAAGAGGAGAATCTGATTAAGGTTTACCTGTCCTTCAGCCTTCAAGGAACATGCTGGAGTGGTTTTAACAAGCTCAGTCGGCGGGACCCCATAGAATATGAGTTCACAAATTGGGGCTGTTAGTCTGGTCCAATTAGGTAGCCCTGGCTGACAGATAAAAAGGGGAGTGTCAGAGACACTGACACTCTCATGTCTGACTATATGAGGCAACACTGTAGTCAAGAACTGCTCGTGCGTAAATAAAGGGAGACTTGAGGATAGGATACCGGCATATGTAGAGTTATTTTACATGCATACCCTTGATTCTCTATTTCCAAGGGTCCTACAATTCACAATGTATACTCCCTTCTCATGTTAGTCCTCCCAAAATGCAATGCCTCACACTTCTCAGAATTAAATTCTATTTGCCACTCTTCAAACCATCTGACCAAACTGTTTATATAGTGCCATAGTCTATGGTTTTCCTTCATGCTCTTTACCACACCAGGTCTCACTCACAGATACAGGGTAGATAGGGCAAAAATCTTCCTCTTATTAGAAGGAACAAACCTAGGAGGTACAGTCTTGAGGTAAAGATGCAGGAGGTTTAGGGCAGATTTGAGGAATCTAATTTTACCCAGAGGTTGTAAGTATCTAGAAATCAATCCTTAAAATGAAGGCAGATGGTTCTCACAAGCGCCTAAGAAAAGCAAAAGAGAGAGAGAGAAATTGAAAGATAAAGAGAAAGGCATGAACTAAAGATGCTTCAAGATAACACAGTGTAGAGCTGGATGAACACAGCAGGTCAGGCAGCATCAGAGGAGCAGGAAAGCTAATGTTTCGGGTTGGGACCCTTCTACGCCAACTTACCTGTTCCTCTGATGCTACCTACCCTGTTGTGTTCCTCCAGCTTCACACTGTGTTACCTCTGACTCCAGCATCAACAGTTCTTACTACCTCTGAGGATGCCTCAAGGGTCTTTACAAGCATGTGCACATACAAATCAGGAATAGGAGTAGCCTGTTCAACACATCAAGACATTTAAAAACAGACAAGTGTTTCATTGTCCCTGCTGATGGAAATTAAGCAGTTAGTTTTTACAACAGAACTTTGTGATTTCTGCGTTAAGGTAAGTTTCAATGCCATATGCTCAGAGTCACTTTGGTAGAATTCATAGCTAATATTGTAGGTCTCACATAAATTAACATCAATGTGAATAAGGCTGTCAAAATATTGTAACTGTGTTAGTCTTAACAGAGCCAGAATTTGAGCTTGTGACATAGAATAGCAGGTTCCCGGCACCTGGTTTAAATGTGCTGTCTCCCCTTGTTAGACAGGCTAGTGATTATATTACAGCAGTCTGAAAGGATCTTGAAAATGTCATTCACTGCTGTGTGAAACATCTGCTTACAGAAAGCCACAACTCGAATTCACGTCTAATTAACATGCAGATTCAGCAGGAGTTCTGCCAGACAGAGAGCTCGGCTGGGGCTGTTTGCATGACTGGAAGTATGTTATCCTAATAAGCCGCCACATACTTCCCTACTCAAGTGTGAAAAACCAGTTGCTTTCTCCTATTACCAGTGCACTTTCACAGTGGAGGGGAGCCCAAATGAGCAGTGTTGGTGGGTCGCATCAATCTCATGTCATTTGGCTGTTGATTTTAAAATAGCAGGAGGACAAACTGAGATCCCACCCATGGTGTCTCTCCCTCTGGAAATGCAGTTAAGGAGGTAGAGCTTTCAGTGTCCTAGAAGTTGGAGCCAACTCCCAACTCAGGGAATACAAGCTTGAATCTTACCATTAACTGGGTGGCACGGTGGCTCAGTGGTTAGCACTGCTGCCTCACAGTGCCAGGAACCCACATTCGATTCCACCCTCGGGTGACTGTCTGCGTGGAGTTTGCACATTCTCCCTGTGTCTGCACGCGTTTCCTTAGGGTGCTCCGGTTTCCTCCCGCAGTTCAAAGATGCGTAGGCTAGGTGGACTGGCCATACTAAATTGCCCTCAGTGTTCAGGGTTGTATCAGTGAGGTGGGTTACAGGGGGATGAGTCTGGGTGGGATGTCCAAGAGTTGGTGTGAACTTGTTGGGCTGAAAGACCTGTTTCGACACTGGATGGATCCTAACTGAGCTTGCATTTTTGCTTTTAGGTCTAGTTTGTTAGATTTGATGCAATGATGCAGACCAAATGGAGAGAAGATTCCTCACTACATTGACGTGCCACCTCCAGTTTGCAAGAAAAGGGTAAGTGGAGGCAGATGACACTCACAAGCACCTCACAAAAGCAAAGGAGAGAGCGAGAAACTGAAAAATAATGAGAAAGGCATGAACTAAAGATGTTTCAAGGCTCTTTACAAGCAATGAGTTATATGCGCACATACAAGTCAGGAGCAGGATCAGTTTGTTCAGCCCCCCAAGCATGTTTCACCATTCATCAAGATTGTGCCTGATCTGATTGTAACCACAATTCAACATTCCCTACCCCAATATTCTACCAATCTCTTGCTTCTTGAAGTGTTGACACTCTTGCAATGCACATCAAGGGTAACTGAATGTATGGAGCTCGGTCTCTGCTATAACACTAACACTGTATTTTACGGAAAAAGGCCCTTTAGCATGGTCTGTCTGCACCAAATCGAAAACAGCCGTGTAACAATCCTAATCCCATTTACCAGCACAGGGCCTGTAGACTTGTATGCCTTGGCATCACAAATGCACATCTACAGACTGCTTTAATGTTATTATAAGCTGAATAGCCTCCTCTGCACAGTACGATGTACATAAGTTAGTGATTCTGTGAAGTTACTGCACCTCAAGGCAGTTCATTTCATTGAAAACACTTTTGAAAGATAATTAAAACTAAAATAAAGAAGACTAAAAGGTGAACAATGAATGACTCGGGTTTAGGAAAATTTTCGTGAGGCCAGGATGTTGCAGCGTGCTTCACAGATGATGAATTACTTTTGTAGGGTGGTGAAGTCCAGATGTCTGTACCACAGTAAGCTCCCGCATACAGCAATGATCAGATAACTAGGCCTTTTCATGTTTGTTAGGGAATAAATATTGGTCTGGAAAACAGCTTCTTAATAAAAGTACTTTTGGATTTTTCAAATCCTCCTGTTTAACATTGCATTTGAAAGTCAAGATCATAGAATCCCCACAGCATGGATTCAGCACAATCATCCCACATCAACCCTTCATAGAACATTCCACCCAATCTCACCCTTCTATCCCTGCAACCCCATATTGGTCATGGCTAATCTACCTAACTTGGACTCTATAGGCAATTTAGCATTGCAAATCCATCTAACCCTCACATTTTGGACTGTGGAAGGAAAACCCACACAGACATGGGGAGAATGTGCAAACTGTATGCAGACAGTTCTCCATGGGTGGAACTGAACCCAGGCCCCTGGCACTGTGAGGGAGCAATGTTAACCACTGAGCCACCATGCCTCCATCCCCCCACCACAGATCTCTGCCACTGTGCTGGATCACATGCTCGTGTTTCAGCCACAAGACTTAAGCTTACAATCCCCACACTCAAGAAGAGAGAGCTTTCTGTTGAGCCACATCCAATGAGGTACATGATCAAGCAAATTCAGAACCCAAAGATAATGTAATTTTGTGGATATACTTGGAGCAATCTCAAGAAACACAGCCATCAGACTGGGAGTGCCAATCAAGAAATTGTGCTTCCAGAGGCAGATGGAAATGTGTTAAAATGAATGAACGGAAAGCTATATATGTGAGAGTGCATAGCTTTCTGATGTGGGATCCTGCCAATTCTTCATTCCTTTTCATTGCAATATCCATGTCGTGGATGTACCCCTTGTTGCAAAGCTTTGTTCTCAGCAGCTGATAGCAATTACCATTCTGTGACACCAGCTGAATAAACCTTATTTATTAGGAGCACATCTAAAATGGACGCACGTTTCTGGCAGAAATCAGATTAATCTTGTATAGCAGTGACACTGTTACCTTTACTGTCATTAATATTCATTAGTTATATGTAACAAAGAATCGAAATGCAGCATATTTGTTATTCATTACTTTGTTATGAAGTTTCGTTTTGATTGTGCATTGATAATGTTTCTGTTTGGATAGGCTGTAGGTGAGTTACTTTGGTTTAACAGTAATCAGTGTTACTGTTTATGGTATCATGGACTCAGGCATATTCTGAATAGTTTATATAAGTCAGACAATGGCTGATTGCTTAATGTCCAAGATATTATGTTAATCCTGCTTTGCTGGCAAATAAAAATAATGCAAATCATTTTGTCTTCTTAAAGCTTTTCAAGTTTACTCCTCTTCTCTCTTAATGACCAGTTTGGTACTGAGGTAAATAAAAAAACTGAAAGAACTGTGGATGCTGTAAACCAAAGTTGCTGGAAAAGCTCAGCAAATCTGGCAGCATCTGTGAAGGAAAAAAACACAGAGTTAATGTTTCAGGTCCGGTGACCCTCCCTCAAAACTGATGGTGGCTGGGAAAACATCTGATAATAAGCAGAAAAACGGTCCTGAGGTGTTGCTCTCTGGCACAAAGGTAAAATCACCATAATCTTACCAGACCATAGGTCTACACTCTTATTAGAGAGAGGCAACTGATAGTTTAACCTGGTGACAGTCACAGAGACATAGAGCATTCAGCACGGGAACAGACATTATGGTCCAACTCATCGTACCAACAAAGTTTCCCAAACTAAACTAGTCCCATTTGCCTATATTTGATTTACATGGATGTGACGGGACTCGAGATTTGAGTTATGAAGAGAGGTGGAGACATTTTTCACTGGAGTACAGGAAGTTAAGTGGGGATCTTATAGACACTTATAAAATCATAAGGGACATAGATAAGGTGAACAGCAAAATTCATTCCGTAGCAAAGGGGAATTCAAAACTACAGGGCATCTCGTCTTAGAGAAAGGCAACTGGTGGTTGAACCTGAGGAAAGTCATAGAGCCATAGTGTCACACAGCACAGAAGCAGACATTGTGGCCCAACTTGTCCATGCCAACAAGGTTTCAAAAATTGAAGTAATCCCATTTGACTGCATTTGACCCATATTCTTCGAAGCCTTTCTTATCCATGCACCTGTTCAAATGTCTTTTAAAGTTGTAACCCTATCTGCATCAACCGTTTCCTGTGGAGATCATCCCACATAATATCCAACCTTCATGTGAAAAAGCTGCCCGTCAGAACTCTTTTAAATCTTTCTCTTCTCAACTTAAAATTATGCCCTCTGGTTTGGAACGACATTTTGGTTTTACAAACAAGAGGGACTTAACTCAAAGCTTCCAACAACGCTCATCTCCTCATGCATTTAGATATCATTACAAGACCCCAATAAATCCATTCAAAGCCTGCAGGCAGTTTTAATCAATTTGCAGTAAATAATCACACGATGAGCTTCATTATGAAGGAGGTTGTGAGAGTGGGAACAATGCAACTTATAAGGTAGATAATAAAGTGTGAAGCTGGATGAACACAGCGGGCCAAGCAGCATCTCAGGAGCACAAAAGCTGACATTTCAGGCCTAGACCCTTCATCAGAGAGGGGGATGGGGAGTGGGTTCTGGAATAAATAGGGAGAGAGGGGGAGGCAGACCAAAGATGGAGAGAAAAGAAGATAGGTGGAGAGGAGAGTACAGGTGGGGAGGTAGGGAGGGGATAGGTCAGTCCAGGGAAGACGGACGGGTCAAGGAGGCGGGATGAGGTTGGTAGGTAGGAAATGGAGGTGCGGCTTGAGGTGGGAGGAAGGGATGGGTGAGAGGAAGAACAGGTTAGGGAGGCAGAGACAGGCTGGGCTGGTTTTGGGATGCAGTGGGGGGAGGGGACGAGCTGGGCTGATTTTGGGATGCAGTGGGGGAAGGGGAGATTTTGAAGCTTGTGAAGTCCACATTGCTGCCATTGGGCTGCAGAGATCCCAAGCGGAATATGAATTGCTGTTCCTGCAACCATCAAACCCGCAGACAAGGGAGGCGCAGTGGTAGTATGGAGCACTGACCTCTACATCGCTGAGGCCAAACGCCAACTCTCCAACACCTCCTCCTACCACCCCCTTGATCATGACCTGACCCCTGAGCACCAAATCATCATCTCCAACACCATCCATGACCTCATCATCTCAGGGGACCTCCCACCCACAGCCTCTAACCTTATTGTTCCCCAACCCCGCATGGCCCGTTTCTATCTCCTTCCCAAATGCCACAAACCTGCCTGCCCTGGTTGGCCCATTGTCTCAGGCTGTTCCTGCCCACCGAACTCATCTCCACCAATTTGGACTCCATTTTCTCCCCTTTGGTCCAGGAACTCCCTACCTACGTCCGTGACATCACCCACACCCTCCACCTCCTCCAGAACTTCCAATTTCCTGGCCCCCAACACCTTATTTTCACCATGGACATCCAGTCCCTATACACCTGCATTCCACATGCAGATGGCCTCAAGGCCCTCCACTTCTTCCTGTCCCGCAAGCCCGAACAGTCCCCCTCCACCAACACCCTCATCCACGTAGCCAAACTCATCCTCACCCTCAACAATTTCTCTTTCGATGCCTCCCACTTCCTACAGACAAAGGGGGTGGCCATGGGTACCCGCATGGGCCCAAGCTATGCCTGCCTCTTTGTAGGTTACATGGAACAGTCCCTCTCCCGCACCTACACAGGCCCCAAACACCACCTCTTCCTCCGTTACATTGATGACTGTATCAGCGCCGCCTCTTGCTCCCCAGAGGAGCTTGAACAGTTCATCCACTTCACCAACACATTCCACCCCAACCTCAAGTTCACCTGGGCCATCTCCAACACATCCCTCACCTTCCTGGACCTCTCTGTCTCCATCTCAGGTAACCAGCTCGAAACTGATGTCCATTTCAAGCCCACTGACTCCCACAGCTACCTAGAATACACCTCCTCCCACCCACCCACCCTTCTGCAAAAATTCCATCCCCTGTTCCCAATTCCTCCACCTCTACTGCAACTGCTCCCAGGATGAGGCATTCCACTCCTGCACATCCCAGATGTCCCAGTTCTTCAAGGACTGCAACTTTCCGCCCGCAGTGGTCGAGAACGCCCTTGACCGCGTCTCCCGCATTTCCCGCAACACATCGCTCACACCCCGCCCCCGCTGCAACCGCCCCAAGACGATCCCCCTCATTCTCACATACCACCCCACCAACCTCCGGATACAACGCATCACCCTCCGACACTTCCGCCATCTAGAATCCGACCCCACCACCCAAGACATTTTTCCATCCCCACCCTTGTCTGCCTTCTGGAGAGACCACTCTCTCTGTGAATGCCTTGTCCGCTCCACACTCCCCTCCAACCCCACCACACCCGGCACTTTCCCCTGCAACCGCAGGAAGTGCTACACTTGCCCCCACACCTCCTCCCTCACCCCCATCCCAGGCCCCAAGATGACTTTCCATATTAAGCAGATGTTCACCTGCACATCTGCTAATGTGGTATACTATATCCACTGTACCCGGTGTGGCGTCCTCTACATTGGAGAAACCAAGCAGAGGCTTGGGGTCCGCTTTGCAGAACACCTCCACTTGGTTCGCAATAAACAACTGCACCTCCCAGTCGCGAACCATTTTAACTCCCCCTCCCATTCCTCAGACAACATGTCCATCATGGGCCTTCTGCAGTGCCACAATGATGTCACCTGAAGGTTGCAGGAACAGCAACTCATATTCCGCTTCGGATCCCTGCAGCCCAATGGTATCAATGTGGACTTCACAAGCTTCAAAATCTCCCCTTCCCCCACCGCATCCCGAAACCAGCCCAGCTCGTCCCCTCCCTCCACTGCATCCCAAAACCAGCCCAGCTCGTCCCCGCCGCCCTTGCCTGTTCTTCCTCTCACCTATCCCTTCCTCCCACCTCAAGCCACACCTCCATTTCCTACCTACTAACCTCATCTCGCCTCCTTGACCTGTCCATCTTCCCTGGACTGACCTATCCCCTCCCTACCTCCCCACCTATACTCTCCTCTCCACCTATCTTCTTTTCTCTTCATCTTCAGTCTGCCTCCCCCTCTCTCCCTATTTATTCCAGAACCGTCTCCCCATCACCCTCTTTGATTAATGGTCTGGGCCCGAAACGTTAGCTTTTGTGCTCCTGAGATGCTGCTTGGCCTGCTGTGTTCACCCAGCTTCACACTTTGTTATCTCGGATTCTCCAGCATCTGCAGTTCCCATTATCTCTGATCACAACTTTTAAGGTAAATGGAATTACTTTGATTTTAAATCACATTGTTTGAAATGATATCTCAAAACAAAACAGTTTCAAGATTTTTTGACTGTGTTATTTTGTATGGATTGAAATTCCTTGACATGTTTCCCGTCAATTCAGTAATGATGCTGTAACGTCTGTAATAATCCGTCGATTCTGTGTCTGAGGGCACATAATAATGGACCAACTCCATGTGTTCATTAAATCAAATTGTAGAAGGCTTTTTTCTCACATTTATCTTGCCCCAGGAGACATAAATACCTGCTTTAATCAGTGTAATAAGTTGCTGGTAATTAGAATATAGAATTGGACAAGTAAATGAGAGAGACTTCTGTTCATGTGGCTGTTCTCCAAGGTTTAGAAAATAACTCTTTCTATTCATCAACCTGAGAAAAGTATAAGAGGATTGCAAACAAAATCAGAAAGAGAAAGAAGACTTAAAGTTTTGGCAGGAAGAATAGATATGCTTAATATTATTTAAGCAGGAGATGATTGCACAAAGCTATAGAGCTCCTTCAGAACTGATTATAACTGGTGAAAGGTTGGTACATACATTGTAGATGAGATCGGGGGAAGAGGAAGGAGTAAATTACAGTTGGAGATAGAGCCCAGAGGGTGAGAAAAATAGTTAAGCAAACAAAGAATATGTAAAGGGCAACTTCGGAAAATGAACAGCACCTAACAGGACCATTAGTGTGTGACAATATATTCTGCGTAGTAACAGCCCATGTGATGACACGGTCTGGTGTATGGGGTGTGGGATAAGGACATGGGGAAGGTGCACAGGCCTAAAATCATTCAACTCGATATTGAGCCTAGAAGGCTGCAGGATTCTAAAGCGGAGGTGGTGTTCTTCCACTTTGAGCTACGCTTCACTGGAGTACTGCAGCAAGCCTCAGACAGAGGTTTTGGCCAGGGAACATGAGGACGTGCTTGAGTGGGAAGCAATCAGAAGCACAGGGTGATTTTTGAGGACAGAATTTTCCAGCATCTAGAGTTTGATGTTTTTCTTTGTTTCGAGAATTTAAAACTGTTAATGTAATATCCTTATTCAAAAAGTGATCGAGACAAAACAGAGGTAACTCCAGATCAATTCACATAACATCTGTCATTGGAAGGGTGTTAGATTCTATCTTAAATAACGCAATAACAGGATATTTTAAAATATATAACATAATCAAACAGAATCAATATGACTTTATGAAGGTGAAATTTATATGTCACTGGTTGATCACAGTTCTTTGAGGAGTTAACATACATGGTAGATAAAGGGTGACCAGTAGATGTAACGTATTTGGATTGCCATACAGTATTCAGCCAGCTACTTAAGATCCCATGGTTTTGGGGTTAATATAACATCATAAATAGAGAATTTGTTAACCAGTAGAGGACAGAGAGATGGAATAAAAGGGACTTTTTCATAATAGCAATTTGTAATGAGTGGAGTGCCACAGGAATCAGTGCTGGGGTCACAATGATTTACATTCTGTATTCGTGACTTATATGACAGAAACAAATGTACAATTTGCCAAGTTTGCAGGTAACACAGAAACAGATGGGAAGGCAAGTATTGAGTGTGAAACACAGAGTCTACAAATGGTTAAGATTAAGTGAGTGGGCAAAAATTAGCTGATGGAATATATGATGTCACATACTTCGGTAGAAAAATGGAGGAGCTTAATAATATTTATGTTGGAAAAGACTGCAGAACTGAGGGATTAGAGGGCTCCTGTATATAAATTATAAAAAGCTAGTGTCCAAGTCCAATAGATGACAGGAACTCCAAATGGTCTGTTGGCCTTCATTTCATTCAGAATGGAGTATGGGAAATCTTCATCAAAATATACAAGGCACTGTACAGATCACAACTGGAATACTGAGAACAGTTTTAGTCCCATTATTTAAAAGATTTTCAGGCGTTTAAGGGAGCCCAGAGAAGGTTTACTAAATTGATTCTGGGAATGGAGGAATTTTCTTTTGAGGGATAGTTTGAGCAGGTTGGGCTTGTACTCATTGGACCTCATGATGTAGAAGTGCCTGTGTTGGACTGAGATGGACAAAGTCAGAAGTCACACAATGTCAGGTCACTTGACAAAGGAGTAGCGCTCTGAAAGTTTGTGATTGGACTATAAGCTGATGTTGTGCGATTTCTGTCACGCAAGATCAGAAAAATGCAAGGCAACATTATCAAAACATACAAGATTTTTACGGAGCTTGACAGGGTAGATATCAAAAGGTTATTTCCCCCATGAAAGAGTCTAGAACCAAAGGATATAATCTCAGAATAATGGGTCATTGAGTTAATAAAAACTTAGGAGGAATTTCTTCTCTCAGAGGTTTGTGAACCTATGGAATTCTCCACTGCACAGGGCTATCAAGGTGGGGGCCATTAAGTACATTCAAGGCTAGATAGACAGGGATTTAGGGGAATGGGAGAAACACACGAAGTTGAAGTTGAAGATTACCAGCCCAGCCATGATCTCATTGAACAGCAAACTAAATTTGACAGGCAAAATGTGATCAGAGATAATGGGAGCTGCAGATGCTGGAGAATCCAAGGTAACAAAGTGTGAAGCTGGATGAACACAGCAGGCCAAGCAGCTCCTGAGATGTTGCTTGGCCTGCTGTGTTCATCCAGCTTCACACTTTGTTATCTTGACAGGCAAAATGGTCCATTTCTGCTGCTATATCTTATATCTTATAGCCTCTTCTATCTACTGTAGCTAATGTTGACTCTTGAAGTTTTCAATGCTATCACACACATGAAATGTGGAACTAATTACCCTGAACAGCTATGGATTCAAAGAAAAATTGGAACTTTTAAGACTGGGATTTATTTTGTCAAAACTTTGTTTCTTACACTTATCAGGTCAATTAATAACAAACAGCAATGTAAATGGAAACCAAAATGTACACAGTTTCAGAAAAGAGATCTGATCAGTTACAAAGTTGAATGTGATTGGCAGAGCTGTTTCCATGGAAATGACATCAGAAATTACGACTGACAGTTAACTGCCAATCTTTGTTGAAATGCTCTGATATAATAATTTCCTCTTATATTGTTGAGGCTATTTTTATGATTTGTTCTGATAAGTGCAAACTGAGCAGTATAAGCAATATTCAAAAACTGAATCTTCATATCTGCCTCTTCAATTGATAACTGTTTTGGGGGTACAGTCAGGGAAAATTAATTGACAAGATTAGAAAAGTGTAAACAGTGCCACCCTGTCAGCCTATTCTTCACACAATTAAATTAAAACACACCATTTAACTGGCTTCGCTGCCTATTCTTATATATCTTAACATAACAACAATCAATTGGTCTCAGTCCTGAAACTTTCAGTTGGCATAACATCTATAACTTCCTGGGGTAAAAGTTCCAGATTTCCACCATGCCATTTGTGAACATATACTTCCTTATTTCACTACTGCTAATTTTAAGATTGCTTCCCACCTCTATCGGACTTCCCTAGTAGCTAAAATGGTCTATCTGAAGCTACTGTTTTGAATCCCTATCTATCTGAACGCCCTGATTAGATCACAGTTGCAGGAAAACTTTCCTCTGTATCAAGCTTGGATCCATCATGTTTTCTTGAATCTGGGGTCCATTTCTTATCTAAAGTCGAAACATTGCAGCTCAGACTGCAAGGTCTATGCCATTGATTAACTCAGTATCAGAAGTAATTACATGTGAAGTAATGCAGTCTCAACATTTTATAATTACATTCCCAATCTATAGTATCAACTACTCCGTGAAGAAAACTGATCAAATGATTTCACACAACTGTACTGGTTCATTTCGTCAACTTTGCTTTTGATGTTCAGCCCTCTCTCACCTTCTTGTAATTCATCTCCTTTTCTTCACTTCCTTTCTTTGTTTCCATTTCTGAAATAAGTTGTCAACGTAGACATAAATACAGTTTCTTCATTTCTCCCCGATTATTTGTTTTTTGTCTGCTCACATCAGTTTTTTTTTAGCATTTAACCACTACAGACTCTGCGTCCTACATATCACAGACTTCCTCTTTTGTTCTAATTGTTCCTTCTCACTTCCCACTTTCCCTCCCTCTCTGCTTATTTAAAACCAATTACATCTCTGGGATAAAATGTCATCAACCAAGAAATATTGATGCTACATGACTGTCTGAGTATTTCCAGGATCCACTGTTTTTTTTATTAATCTCACTACTTTGATTTTGTAACAAAATTGCCTTTATCCTTCCATCTGGCTGCATAACTATGTTGTCATAGAGTCATACAGCACAGAAACAGATCCTTCAGTTTAACCAGCTCGTGCTAACCATAATCCCAAACTAAACTAATCCCACTTGCCTGCTCCTGGCCCATATTCCTCCAAACCTTTCCTATTCGTGTATCCACACAAATGTCTTTCAAATGTATTTGTACCCACATCCACCATTTCATCAAGACGTTCATTCCATACACGAGCTACCCTCTTATGTCTTTTTAAAATCTCTCTCCTTTCACCTTAAAAATGTGCCCCTAGTCTTGAAATCCCCCATTCTAGGGAAAGGACAGCTATCATTAACTCTATCTACACACCTCATTATTTTATAAACTTCTATAAGGTCACCTCTCAGTCTCCTCTGTGTTAACGAAGAAAAGTCCCAGCCTATCCAGCCTTTCTTATAACTCAAACCTTCCATACCTGCCAACATCTTGGCAAATCTCTTCTGAACTCTCTCCAGCTTGATAATATCCCTCCTATAACTGGGTGGCCAGAACAGGGCACAGTATTCTAGAAGAGGCCTCACAAGTGTCCTCACTGTGACTTCCCAACTCCTACACTCAAAGGACTGACCAATGAAGGCCTTTTCAACCACCCTGTCTATACTTTGACACAAACTTCAAAAAATTGTGCATCTGAACCCCAAGGTCCATCTGTTCTACAACACTACCAAGGCCCTACCATTAATTGCATAAGTCCTACCCTTGTTCATTGTACAAAAACACAATACCTCTCACTTATCCAGATTGAATTCCATCTGCCATTTTTCAGCCCATTGACCCATTTGATCAGAATCTTTTTATAATCTTAGAAAACATCCCCCACTCTCTACAATGCTGCCAATTTTGGTGTTGTGCACAAGCTTATTAATCATGCCTTCTACATTCTCATCCAAATAAGTCACATAAATGACAAACAAAACAAGACCCAGAACCAATTCCTGTGAAATACAGCTGGTCACTGGCCAGTCGGCAAAGTAACCATCCACATTTACTCTCTGTTTCCTGCCATCAAGCGAATTATGTATCCACTGGTAAGCTCACACTGAATCCCATGTGACCTAACTTTACTAATTTGTCTGCCATTCAGAACCTTGTCAAAGGCTTTACTAAAATCCAAATAAACAATGCCTACTGCTCTGCAATCATCAATCTTTTTTGGTAACTTCCTCAAAAAACTCAATCAAGTTTGTGAGACACAATTTTCTTCACACAAACCATGCTGACTATTCCTAATCACTCTTTGCCTCTCTAAATGTCCATAAATCCTATCTTTTATAATCACCTCAAACAATTTACTCACAACTGAAGCCAGACTTACAGGTGTATAGTTCCCTCCTTACAAAATTTCTTCTACAAAGGTACAACATTAGCCACCCTCCAGTCATCAAGCCCTTACCTGCAGTTATAGACGATGTAAATATTTCTGTAAGGGGTCTCATAATTTCTTCCCTTACTTTCCCGCAATGTTCTGGGATACTTTAGATCAGGCCCTGGAAATTTATCCACATTTATATTCTCTAAGGTATCTCAAACTTTGTCTTTGGTAATGTGAACTGCTTTTAAAACATCAAAGTTTATTTCTCTGCATTCTCTGGACTCCATTTCTTTCTCCACAGTAAAAACTGATGCAAAATATTCAACCTGTAAGCATCTTTTTGAATGGAGAATTTAAGCTACATGAGAGCAACAATGTGCTGGGTATTGGACATGCCTTCTTGTCCCAAGAGTTGCACGCCTTTGGAAATGTTTGCTTGCTAGTACTGCTGGTGCTGGCTGTTTGTATTTTTCACAGGAGGAGTTTGGATCAGACTGTCAAGTGTGGAGGCGTAGAACATTTATAGTGTATCATGATGTCACACGAATAGAAAAAGACTTATCCAGCCAAATCCCACTTTCCTCTTCTTCTGTAATCCAAATGGTTATGTTAACAGCAAGGGACTACTATGTATTCTTACAGAATACAACTGTGATCAGCATTGCATGACAGAAATATCCACCAGACTATTGATAATAAAATGTGAGGCTGGATGAACACAGCAGGCCAAGCAGCATCTCAGGAGCACAAAAGCTGATGAAGGGTCTAGGCCCGAAACATTAATCAGCTCTTCCCCCCCACCCACTGCATCCCAAAACCAGTCCAACCTGTCTCTGCCTCCCTAACCGGTTCTTCCTCTCACCCATCCCTTCCTCCCACCCCAAGCCGCACCCCCCGCTACCTACTAACCTCATCCCACCTCCTTGACCTGTCCGTCTTCCCTGGACTGACCTATCCCCTCCCTACCTCCCCACCTACACTCTCTCCACCTATCTTCTTTACTCTCCATCTTCGGTCCGCCTCCCCCTCTCTCCCTATTTATTTCAGTTCCCTCCCCCCATCCCCCTCTCTGATGAAGGGTCTAGGCCCGAAACGTTAATCAGCTTTTGTGCTCCTGAGATGCTGCTTGGCCTGGTGTGTTCATCCAGCCTCACATTTTATTATCTTGGAATCTCCAGCATCTGCAGTTCCCATTATCTCCACCAGACTATTGTTTGTTTCTAGCCACTGAGCCAATTTTGGATCCATTGTCATTGAATCCCTTAGGTTTTTACTTTTCTGACTGGTCTGCCATGCAGGACTTTTTCCAAGAGGCTCACTATAATTTTATATAAACTCCAGGTACATAAAGTTTGAGGTGTGGAGATCTTATCATCATGAAGATAATTAACTGCTGATAAAAATGTCAGTCATGCAAACTCCTGGTTTAAATTGCCCAAGCTCAGTCTAACTTTTGAACTGTCAGACTGGTATACGCATAAGTTCCTGGATATAAGTGACTGCTGCATTCACCAGGGTTGTGTACTGGATTCATCTCAAAAGTTAAAGATTTTTAAAAGTGTGCAAAAATCCTCAATATTCCTGTCTTTTAATCTCAGCTTGTTACAAAGCATGGACTAGGTCTGTACTTCAGAAGAATGACTATTTATTATAAATAAATAGATTCTAACGACAGATAAGCACTGGCGCACTTTAATGCTTTACACATGCATAGAGGGAGACCCAGACACGGAAAAAAAATCTTAGTCTGGGAAGGCAGAACAGTGGCCCCTCTGCATCGAGTTTGCTGAGATGATTCTTTTGCTGGTTGAAATGCTGCTTACAAATCTTCTTTCTCCAGTTACATTCTTTTTTTTTGTAGAAAGCACAGGGTTCACATTTAAAGGTTTTTGTCTTATTAATTAAAACGATGCAAGTGGAAGGAGAAATAAACTGACTAGCTTCAAGCTTGAGATGCATTTTATTCAAGGTAAAGACAGCTCCTTCCCTTTCAATAGTTACTGAATGAACATTCATAGGCCCAAGCTCTTCAGCTCGCTGGGAGCCAATCATATTGTTGTTAGCAGGCAAAAGGCCTTTGTCACTGATAAATGGTCACTAATCCGTAGACCAATCAGCTACTTGCTCCATCAGTATACATCCTTTGTCTCCAGTTCATATGCAAACTAGGCTTCCACTATTAGCAGCTGTGTAAACAACACCTACAAAGAGAGTTAAATTGCTATTAAAAGTGTAGCAACCCTTGGTTTTAAAAGAAGTTATTTTTCCATTTCAGTCCACAATAAAAAAAACAGAGTTTATGCTCCTGAGATGCTGCTGGGCCTGCTGTGTTCATCCAGCCTCACATTTTATTATCCTGGCAAGGCAGTGTTTGTTCTCAATCCTCCATTGCCCTTGGAAATTAAGAGTCTGTAAAGTATTACGGAACCGGATTCTCATGTGGGTTAGACTGGATAGGGAAGTGCCTGAAGAATGTCTGTCAAACATCTGGCTAATCAAAGACAAAAGTAAACTTTTGTGTGATAATCTCCTCTCCTTCTTCTTTGTTACTTAGTAGCATTTGACACAGTAAAATGCACCATTCTACTCTAGCACTTTTGTATGTGACCTATTCTAGCGGATTGACCTCATCTGCTTCAACTCTTACCTCAAGTCATTGCCAACTCCACTAATGACTTAGTTTGCTTTCTGTATGGTATTACTCCTCACAGTATCTATCCATAACACTTGTCTCTTCTTGTCACTTTTTTGTACCATCATCTGAAGACCTATTCAGAATCCAAACAAATCCACCACCGGTAGAATACAGTAACATCTATCTCTCTTTCTCCTCTATCGATCTCAATCCACCCACTGCTTCTGTGTCATTATTGCCATCTTGCATGACATCCAATCCGGGATGAGTTATAACTAATTCCAGTAAAATACTATCAACTCCACCACAAGCTGCAAACATTCACCGCTGATGGCACCCTGTCTCGAGCCATTTGCCTCATCTAGAATCTCTATTCTAACGGCAACCAAGCTTCTGACCCCATATCCTCTCAATTGCAAAGGATGCCTGCTTATATATCTGTAACATAATAGGAATTAACAACACAATCTGTAACATCTCTGTCCCTGCCTCAGCTCATCTCCTGTTGAAACCCTTATCCAGCCCTGGGTTATTTCCAGACCAGGCTGTTCCAACTTCTAGCTGGGCTCCAGTAATCTACTAAGCACCTCATCTACAAATTCCTTTCATCTGTCTGACCATTCTTATTCACCACCAGGTCAATTCAGCTTCAGTACATCAATAGCTTTCGCTCTTCAAATGTAAAACTGTATTTACAATAAGATCCCATAAGAACGTTAGCACCTCCCTCTCTTTGTAACCACCTCCAATCCTGCTTCACAGGTGTCTGTGAAATTCTACCCCATGCCTCTGTGATTTGCTCATCTACTCTCGTCACTGCTATTATCTTTCCAAAAGCCATGATACAAGAGAATTGACAGATGCATAAAAGCCAAATGCAATCAAAGACATGGAATTAAGCAGAAAAATTGATCTGCACAATTCTGTTTCTACGGTATCAGTTTTAGTGCGGAATGAATCCCAGAGCCAACACTGAGTTTCAATCTATTCCTCATTAAAGTATTTCAGCAGCCTTGAAGACCATGAAATGAAATACAGCTGTCCTGCCTATGAAAAGATACAAAATGCTCCCAGTTTCCATCTCCACTTCTTTACACTGAGGACCTTGAATTGCTAACAGATGGAAGGAATAGTTTCTGAAGTTACCTCTCCAAATCCTTTTCAGCCCTCCTGCAAATCTCTTCATCAACAGGATAAACTGTTAGGCCTTTTGTAAGCTCCAGGCACAGGGCTGGCATTCCTGATCAGATGGCTGTCTGTGTTTACCACCTTACTCTGCTTTTTCAAGAAACAAACTGTGCTCATTATAGGGTATTTGCTTGTCTGGAGTACAAGTGGAGTTAATCAGCAGCAAGGTTTTCAACACTACCATGGCAGAATGTGTAGTCTATATTCTTTGTCAAAAGGATCGAAGGTTGAACTCCATCAGCGAATGACTTAGGATCAAAATTCTTTATTAAAGCAAACTTAAAAACTAACCTTGGCAGGCACCAGGCTGAGAATATCAACTGCACTTCAATTTGCTTTCACATCCTGGTTAGTTCACGCATGAAATGTCATGTTGAAGTTAAGCAATCAGAGCTTTAAACTCATTCCATGTCCCCCATTAATATGTAAACACTAGTTCCAGTGTCAAGCAGTGATAGACAGGATGCCTTGCAACATCAGTCAGCAAATTATATCAAACGGGCCTCATGCCACTTCTTAAGATGACGGCTGGCACTTCACTGAGAAATGGGGTTGCCAACTGTGTTTGGATCTATTCCTGGAGGTTACAAAATGTGACCTTTCATCGCTGACACCAACATCCTGTTAAACAGTTTCTTTCCCTCTCCTCACCAATATTTTTACAGTTTAGTTTTGAGGCATTTGGTATGCTTATCTTCGTTGGTCAGAACATTGATTATAGGAGTTGGAATGTCATATTGCAGTTGTACAAAACTTCTCTGAGGCCACTTGTGGATTACTGCGCACAATTCTGGTCGCCCCAAAATAGGAAGGCTGTTGGTAAACTTGACAGGGTGCAGAAAAGATTAATAAGGATGTTGGCGGGACTGGAGGGTTTGAGTTATACGGAGACGCTGAATAGGATGGGGCTTTTTTCCCTGGAGCAACAGAGGTTGAGGGGTGACCTTGTAGAGGTTAATAAAATTATAAGGAACACAGATAGGGTGAACAGCCAATGTTGTTTGCCCAGGGTGTGAGAGTCCCAAACTAGCGGGCATAGGTTTAAGATGAGAGGGGAAAGACTTAAAAAGGACCAGAGGGGTAACTTTTTCATGCAGAACGTGGTGCGTGTCTGGAATGAGCTGCCAGAGGAAGTGGTGGAGGCTGGTACAATTACAACATTTAAAAAGCATCTGGATTGATATATGAACAAGAAGGGTGGAGAGGGATATGGGCAAAATGCTGGCAAATGGGACTAGATCAGACGGAGATATTTGGTCAGCATGGACAAGTTGTATCAATGAGTCTTTTTGGTGCTGAACAGCTTTATGACTCCATAAAACTATTCAAAGAATATGAGAAAAACACATCAAGCTTTGTTTTATTAATGTCCATATGAATTTCCACTGGGGTTGCCAATGATGTCAACCCAGAAAAACCCCAATAATGGAAGAAATGTTGGAATGGCACTACCGCATTCCCAACACCATCCCACCACTGAGATGGCAGTGTTGAGAGATATCATTACTGTGAGGAAGGTGTGGAGGGGTAATTTTTCACACTGTTATTGCCAATTCATAGATGTCACTTTATAACCAACTTTGATTTACTCACCTCATGGATGGTGAAAATAGATTGAATGATGAGATATGATAGGGGCTAAAGTCGCCTTGAGAAGTGAAAAGCGCTGACTGAGCTTCAAACTGATAGAACAGTGTGAAACTGGGAGCTATGCGTCACTGTCCTAACTAAACGTTTGTCTGTAATCTCTTGTTGTGGAGTCATTATTGGTGTTTGGCCCAACATGTACTGTAGGTTTCAAGATAACAAAATGTGAGGCTGGATGAACACAGCAGGCCAAGCAGCATCTCAGGAGCACAAAAGCTGACGTTTCGGGCCTGGACCCTTCTTCAGAGAGGGGGATGGGGAGAGGGAGCTGGAATAAATAGGGAGAGAGGGGGAGGCGGACCGAAGATGGAGAGTAAAGAAGATAGGTGGAGAGAGTATAGGTGGGGAGGTGGGGAGGGGATAGGTCAGTCCAGGGAAGACGGACAGGTCAAGGAGGTGGGATGAGGTTAGTAGGTAGCTGGGGGTGCATCTTGGTGTGGGAGGAAGGGATGGGTGAGAGGAAGAACCGGTTAGGGAGGCAGAGACAGGTTGGACTGGTTTTGGGATGCAGTGGGTGGGGGGGAAGAGCTGGGCTGGTTGTGTGGTGCAGTGGGGGGAGGGGACGAACTAGGCTGGTTTAGGGATGCAGTTGTTTGTTGCGAACTAACAACTGCACCTCCCAGTCGCAAACCATTTCCACTCCCCCTCCCATTCTTTAGACGACATGTCCATCATGGGCCTCCTGCACTGCCACAATGATGCCACCCGAAGGTTGCAGGAACAGCAACTCATATTCCGCCTGGGAACCCTGCAGCCATATGGTATCAATGTGGACTTCACCAGTTTCAAAATCTCCCCTTCCCCTACTGCATCCCTAAACCAGCCTAGTTCGTCCCCTCCCCCCACTGCACCACACAACCAGCCCAGCTCTTCCCCCCCACCCACTGCATCCCAAAACCAGTCCAACCTGTCTCTGCCTCCCTAACCGGTTCTTCCTCTCACCCATCCCTTCCTCCCACACCAAGCCGCACCCCCAGCTACCTACTAACCTCATCCCACCTCCTTGACCTGTCCGTCTTCCCTGGACTGACCTATCCCTTCCCTACCTCCCCACCTATACTCTCTCCACCTATCTTCTTTACTCTCCATCTTCGGTCCGCCTCCCCCTCTCTCCCTATTTATTCCAGCTCCCTCTCCCCATCCCCCTCTCTGAAGAAGGGTCCAGGCCCGAAACGTCAGCTTTTGTGCTCCTGAGATGCTGCTTGGCCTGCTGTGTTCATCCTGCCTCACATTTTGTTATCTTGGAATTCTCCAGCATCTGCAGTTCCCATTATCTCATGTACTGTAGGTTTTCTCTGTTGTCCTTTCATACTTCTTCCTTCCTTCCTCTCAGGAGAAGAAGATTTGTCAGTTTTCACATTCTGATGCTCTGGAACATTTCTACTACCTTGCAGCTTCTCCACATGTTCAGCTAATGGAGTCTTAACTCACCTAAAACTCCTTACAATTCAAACTCCCACAGCGGAAAAACAAACAGTAGCATGTGGCAGCATCGGAAAACCAGTATACTATGGTAGGAAGACAGAGCTTGGTGAAGGAACTCAGCAGGTCTAGCAGCATCTGTGAAGAGACAGCAGAGTTAATGATTCGAGGCCAGTGACCCTTCTTCAGCCTGATGTACTGCTTTCTCTTCAAAAATGCTGATACCAGGCACCAGGCCTATTGAGTCTTTTGTTTCAGATTTCCAGCATTTGCAGGTGTTTGTTTTATTTCCGTATATTAGTCAGGATATTTTTTTGAGTACCTGTATACCATGAAGTAACACTACATGTGACACCAGTAGTACTGGTTGTGACACCAGAACAGTACAGCACTAGTGCTATTTATGGGACCAGCCATACTTGTTATAGAATCAATAATATTTTCTATGCCGTTGGCAATATTGCTTATGGTCCCACCACTAATTATCAGGCTAGCAATACTGGTTACAGCACCAGTAAAGGTTATTGTGCCAATAATATGGGTTGGGGGAGCAGTAATTTTGGTCATGGCAGCTATCAGCATGTACGACTCTAAAGTGTAACTGGCTGTGCTGCTAGATGCAGGTCTTGCTTCAATTGATTTTTCACTTCTAGGATCTTCTACGGCCATGCAAAATATAAAATTGTGTGGTTTGGCAGGAGTGCACTACATTTAGAGTACTGCGTACAGTTCTGGTCACCACATCACCAAAAGGATGTGGTAGCTTTGGAGAGGGTGCAGAGGAGGTTCACCAGGATGTTGCCTGGTTTGGAGGGTGCTAGCTATGAAGAGAGGTTGAATAGATTAGGATTATTTTCATTAGAAAGACGGAGATTGAGGGAGGCGTGCCTGATTGAGGCCTACAAAATCATGAGGGGTATAGACAGGATGGATAGCAGGAAGCTTTTTCCCAGAGTGGGGGACTCAATTACTAGGGGTCATGAGTTCAAAGTGAGAGGAGGAAAGTTTAAGGGAGATATGCGTGGAAAGCTCTTTACACAGAGGGTGGTGGGTGCCTGGAACACGTTGCCAGCAGAAGTGGTAGACACAGACACGTTAGTGTCTTTTAAGATGTATCTGGACAGGTGCATGGATGGGCAAGGAGCAAATGGACACAGACCCTTCTTAGAAAATAGTTGACAGGTTTAGACAGAGGATCTCAATCGGCGTGGAGGGCCGAAGAGCCTGTTCCTGTGCTGTAATTTTCTTTGTTCTTTGAGAGTTTGAGTTCAGAGGTGAGGGGAGGTGGGGACTTGTGGTGATTTTGAGCCTGATAAAAACAAGGCAGCATCTACAGCAACATCAATGTGGGCATTCATTTCAGAAGTTGGGAGGTGTGTTACTGAAAATCCAAGGCATAAAAATGCACATAAAAATAATAAATGTCAACACTTTTAAAAAATTGTGGCACACATTCCTGACAGGGACGCAAGAGGAAGTGATGGCCAAGAGGCATTATAATTACACTGTTAGCCCAGCGGCCCAGGTAAAGCTTTGCGGATCCAGTTTTGAATCTTGCTATGGCAGATGATGGAGCTTGAGTTCAGTTTAAGAGAAGCAAATGTAGAATTAAGAGTCTCATAATGATCATGAGCCAATTGTAAGGAAAAACCCATCTGATTCACTATTGTCCTTCACAGAAGGAAGCGCCTATCCTTGCCTGGTCTGGCCTACACATGACTCCAGACCCACAGCAATGTGGTTGACTCCTAACTGCCCTCTTGTCAAATAGGGGTGGACAATAAATACTAGGCTAGCCAATGACACCTTCATCTTGTGAATTAATAATTTAAAAAAATAAAGTTGGCACATCCTCCCGCACACCCACCCCCCTGCCTCTCCATCACTTCTTGTGCTGAGCTCTGTTCTATGGAATCATGAGCAGTGCCTGTTCCTTGCAGGACCTTTGGTGCTTATCTCCTTTAGATCCGAGGTGATGTTGTCTCTCCTGGTGAACTATATTAAAGATTAATTGCTGATCGCAGTTACTGTTTCTAAGGCTGGTTGCAACATTGATTTCATGCGGGTGTGACTAAAACTAAGGGACAAAGGTTAAAATAAGATGAGGTGAATTTGTTTTGCAGCCCCAGAGGGTTTGAAGTCTTTGGAATTCACTTGCCCAGACAGCAATGGAGGCAGGGTCATGGAATAATTAGAAGGCAGAGGCTGTGAGATTCTTGACCAATGAGGGCATCAGGTCAGTCAGGAAAGTAGAACTGAAGAGTCGATTAGGTCAGTCTCAATGCTATTGACACAGGCTTGGAGGGCCAAAGGGCCTGTTCCTGTGCTGTGATTTCTTGTTCACAATCTTTTGAAATGGGTGAGCATCAACAAGGGGGCGCATAGCCTAATTCTGCTCCAAATTGCGGGTTTGTATGTTTTGCATTCAGCTGGCTTTTAATGGAATTACTTTGAAAAGAACCTGAAAGTAAGGCAACTCAATGTTAGCAAGGAGGAGTGAGGATTGGCCAATCATTGATAGTCAAGAATACATAAGACCATATGTGTTGTGTGGGCTGACATTTCACCATTCCCAGTTTTGAGATTTTGGATCCAAAGGACATCGATGACATTCTGCTCATGGCATCAGTTTCCTCACACACTTTCCACCCAGCATTGTGGTTTTTACTCCATCATCAGTCAGACACCACGACACATTGCACCCACCAACTTTCAGTCTGGTGCTTACATCTGACAGAAGAATTCTGAATGACTCTAAGGAAATGACCAATGGACTAAAAGTGAATAACAGATGGCTTGAGTCAGGATGGATAGCAACCCTGCTGTGACTGACCCAAGCTAACAATGCTTGAGATCCTTAGAGATGGGAGGCCAGACAGAGATTCTGCACCTCATTCTGGATGAGATTCAAATCCAAGTCAATGTGTACTCAACCGTCAGGTCATAGCAAATTGGCCATTCTATCCTCAAGCCTGCTGCATGATTCAGTTGGAACCATGGCTGACCTCCATGTTCTCTGCTCTGCTGACACCTGTTAATGCCTTTACACAGCAAAAAGATCGATCTTGGCATTAAAAGTTCTAATTGTCCCTTAAAGTTTGACTCTCAGGGGAGGGGAGCAGAATGGTTGGAGGCCACTCAAGGGGCAATTCAGCAGTGAATATGGTGTTAGTTAGTTTCCAGATTTCCTTTCTCCTGTGTGTATAAAAGTATTTTCTGACTTTACTCCTGAATAGCTGAGGTCTACCTTTAAAGTCACAAATTAGCCTATTTCAATTCTATTTGGGGAAATAATGTTAGGTTTTATTGGTAGAGGGATTGAATTCTGGAGCTGTGATGCCATGCTGCAACTGTACAAAACGCTTGTGCAGCCTCATTTGGAATATTGTGTGCAGTTCTGGTCAGACCCATTACAGGAAGGATGTGGGAAGCATTGGAAAAGGTGCAGAAGAGACTTACCAGGATGTTGCCTGGTCTGGAGCACAGGCCCTATGAAGAAAGGCTGAGGGACTTGGGTCTGTTCTCATTGGAGAGAAGGAGGCTAAGAGGGGATTTAATAGAGACATGCAAGATGATCAGAGGATTAGATAGGGTGGACAGTGAGAGTCTTTTTCCGAGGATTATGACTTCAGCTTGTATAAGGGGGCATAGCTACAAATTGAGGGATGATAGATTTAAGACAGATGTCAGAGGCAGGTCCTTTACTCAGACAGTGGTAAGGGCGTGGAGCGCCCTGCTTGCCAATGTAGTTAACTCATCCACATTAGGGGCGTTTAAACAGTCCTTGGATAAGCGTATCTTGAATGATGGGATCGTGTAGGGTGAGCGGCTTAGATTACTTCACAGGTCGGCGCCACATTGAGGGTCGAAGGGCCTGTTCTGCGCTATATTGTTCTATGTTCTATGTTCTATGTTCTTTGCCTCCATCTGATTGAATCAGTTTATCATTTTTAAACATGGCACTCATGTCACCCTCTAAATATTTTTAATCAACCTGTTCAGACTTCCAGAGCAAATGGAATTTGAACCCAGGACTTCTCATCTCTTGAGGGAACACAAGTCAAATTTCTGACAGCGCCCTCACTTTTTTAACTCCACATTCCTCCTCCACAAGAACACACATCTAGGAGTGTTGTAATTATTTCAATCAACTCATCTGGGATGTTTTGACACAGTTCTGGGGCAGATGCAATCTGAAACTCAACCTTTTGACCCAGAGGTAGGAATATTACCATTGCATCGCAAAAGCCCTTTCTAATACCAGCATGATCATTCTGTAGTGCAATGCCTACTCCTAATGCTGCAGAATGAGTCAGTCCCACAGTTTTTACAACTTTACAGCAAAGCTGAATTCGCTAATGAAGACAATTGAATGACTGCCAAAGCCCCTCATTCGCAGGACAGAAATTTCCATTTACTACCTTCTTAACTCTCATGGATAAGCACTGGCACTAATTCACTAATCTCATATCATCAGGAGCAGTAATCTTTTAAGTCAGCACCATTTAGTAACAGTACCATTACTGATGTTCATCCATCCCTTTTATATTCATTCTTCCTGGTAACTTTGCAAATGGGCACTGATTGTGCCAGTATCCTTGACCAGCCCAACATCCCCAACACTGGCCACCCCCGATTGGTTACCATGAGCTGGGCACATCGTCTGCATGACCAACACGAGGGTCCCCCAAGCAGGTGCTCTACTCTCAGCTTCAAAATGGCAGGCGAGTGCCAGGTGGATGGAAGAAGCGTTTAAGTGATGCCTTCGAGGTCTCAATGGAGAAGGGGAGTATTCCTACCAATCTCTGGGAATCACTGGTCCAAGACCATCCAAACTGGAGGAGGAGAATCTGGGAAGGTAGCAAGCACCTTGAGATGTTCCGTTGGGAAAAAGCAGAAGCCTGGTGAAAACAGCATTAGGAATGCGCTGCCACACCATTGCCCCACCCACACCTTCTCACCACCTTCTTCTACCTGAAATGTAACACAGTCTACAGATGGCACAACAGACTAAAGCCACCCGTGGAGTCACACTGAGAGTGGAAGAGAATCATCTCCATCTGCGAGGGACTGCCAATGATGATGACAATGATGATGATTCTTGTTTGTAGCAGTGAATTTTTCTTCCCACCTTTGGTTGTCACAAAGTCAGTGAACAAAGTGTCTGGAAGTGGGTGGAGCTGGAGCTAAATCTGCTGCCTTTGGATCTCAGACCCAATGACTCACAATGGATCCAGGATAAATCCCCATTACTGAGATAGCACCGCATGGTCAGAACTGCCACTTTTCTGTTGAGATGTTAAACAAGTGCCCCAACTTGTTTAGGATCCCGTGACATCATTTCAAAGAAGAAAGGGGAGTTTTCCTTTGTGATCCCTGAACAATATTTACCCCTCAACCAAAAAATCTCCCTACTGTTGGGTCTGCTTGTTGCACATTATTTTTATTGTGTTGCCTTACTTTTCAAAATACACTTGAGGGGAAAAGAGTATGAAGCTGGCAGCAAAGCACTTTTTAACGTCTTCATATAATGAGGTGTGCTACATAAATTAGTTTTCTCGCTCCATCAACTTCACTAAAAATTGATTATCTGGTCATTATGATACATTCAGTATGTGGGAATTGTTGCCTGCAAATTGGCTGCCATGGCTCCTACACTGCAACAGTAAATATACTTCAAAAGTAGTTTATTGACTGAAAAGTGCTTTGGGCCATTCTGAGGTCGTGAAATAAATAATGCATATGTGAATGAAAATTCTTTCTTCTGTTCATACTGTTTGAGATCACATTATTTTTACAGCTTTATGAAATTGTATCTCACTAACACTTGTTTGCAACTGTGTCAAGTTTCTATCGGTGTCATTAAGGGATTTAGATTTGTGCAAATGTTCCCATAATCTGTAGAAACTGAGAAGGGGACTGTCTGCACAATTAATGATGTCTTGTAGTTTTGCTCCTTCCTGAACTCTCTCCTTCTTTACAACATTTCCAAAAGCTTTTGATTGCCTGCCCAGATATCTCCTTTATATAAATTTTCAAAAAAATTCACAGAATTGTTAAAATGCAAAAAAAGTAGCCATTTAGCTCATTGCAACAGTGCTAGCTCCCTGAAGGAGCAATTCACATCGTACCACTTCCTCTCCTTCCCCATGTAATCCTGCACATTCTTCCATTTCCGATCATTACTAATCACCATCTTGAAAACCTGAACTGAAGCACATTTTCAGGTAGTGTATTCCACTCATCGTGTAGAAGAATTTTTTTCCATATGCTATCTTGGTTTCTTTTGGCGATGACCTTGGATTGTAGTATTCGGTTCCTATCACTCTTATCAATGGAAATAACCCTGCCTAGTCCATCAAGACCTCTCATGATTTTGAATATCTTGATCAAATCTCCTCTAGGAACATACAAACAGGAGTAAATCATTCAGTTCCTCAAGCTTGTCCACCAATCAATTAGATTATGGCTGATATGTGGCCTAACTCCATATAAGTGCTTTTGGTTCATATCCTTTATTACCTTTGCTTCACAAAAATGTATCTAGCTCAGTTTTAAAATTAAGCCAAACGTTTTTCCCCCAGGAAAGACACTATTAACTTCTCCAAGAAGGGTCCAGACCCAAAACATCAGCTTTCCTCCTCCTCTGATGCTGCCTGGCCTGCTGTGTTCACCCAGCTCTACACCTTGTTATCTCATTAACTTCTCTAATCCATCCAAGCCACTAAATTTACACATTTCTGGAAGCAATTTCATGAATCCTTTCAATTTCCCTTGAATGCGTTGACTTCACAAAATGATGCTCAGAACTGGATGTCAATTCAAGGCACTATCATTTTGCCAGACACGGGGCTGCTCTCTCATTTGAGAGAGACAACTGGAGTTGATTTAACATGAGGGGTCCATACCTCATGTGAGGGCAGAGGATAAAAATGAGAATCCTTCATAGTAATCTCTGCCTGTGATGGGAATTGAACCCAGGCTATGGCTATCACACTGCTCCGCTATCCAGCCAACTAAGCTAAACTGATCCCCAGGGCCAGCTGTAATACTCCCTACTGAGGCATTAAGACCGTTTTGTGCAAGTTTAACATTGACTTTCTTGCTTTGGTACTCTGCTTTTCTATTGCAAAAGCCCAAGATTGCAGTATATTTTATTAACCTCGACCAGCAAAAGAATTGGATCAGCCATATAAATCTTGCAGCTATATGAGCACATCAGAAGTTAAGAATCCTCTAACGAGTAACTCACCTCCTGTCTCTTCAAAGCTTGTCTACCGTCTACAAAACATGAGGCAGGAATATATCAGAATACTCCCCACTTGCCTGGGTGAATACAGTTCCAATAACACTGAAGAAGCTTGACACCATCCAGGACAAGACGAAGAAGCCCACTTGACTGGCACACCATCCACTATCTCCAATGTCCATTATCTCCACCACTGAAGCACAATGGGAGCAGTGTGCGCTGTCTTTATAATGCTCTGCAGCAACTCACTGCATTACTTTGACAGCTCTTTCCAAAACTGGGTGCTCTACAGTCTAGCAGAACAAGATCGGCAGATGCATGGAACACCATCACTTCCAAGCCACACATTATCCGGAATTGAAACAATTTTGCCACTCCTTCAGTGTTGCTGGGTTAAAATCCTGGAACTCCCTCCTTAAGAGCTAGATCCCCAATATCTCAAGGACTTCAGTGGTCAAGGCAGCAAATCACCACCAGCTTCTCCAGAGCAACTGCAGGTAGGAAATAAATGCTGACATCGACAGCCATTCACACATCCTGTGAGTTAATGAGGAAAAGCCTTCAGCACACCCTCAGCAAAAAAAAAACACACCAGGTTAATTAAATATAATTTCCTTTCACAAATCCATAATGAGAATGTTTTAATTAACCTACATTTATGAGAATGACTCTTAATTTTGTCTAATAAACATGCATGCGAAGAGTCTAGGAATATTTGGCTGTATCGAAGGTGCCATACAAATTCAAGTTAATGTCATGGTTTATTGCTTTGGCAAGGCAGGCTTGGAAGCTACTGTTTTTAGAACATTAGCCCTCGTAAAATACCTCACATTTCAATTCTGCAAAGCATAAAGCTTTGAACCAAGAGTGGTGTTTCATTCCTCAAAATGGCTGGGGTTCCTAGCAGCCCCCATGCCCCTCATAATCTTATATACCCCTCAGTCAGATCTCCCCACAATGATTGTTTGACAATGCAGCTTGAAACAACCTAGGGATATTCTCAACTATGAAAAGTGTTATATGGGTACAATTTGCCGTGACTATTCTCATGAATTGGATGGTCCATTAGCAGGCAATGGCTCAGCATCTTGGAAAGACTACTTGTTCTTCAAAAGGCTTTCCGTAAAGGGATAGCTCGATCCAATCTATTGCAGCATCAGTGCCCATTCCAACAGAATCATCAGGAATGTGACTTCCTGCTTTGTGACATAAACACTGCACTCAAAGTCAGTAAATTGTACTGTCAACAATAACAGTAAGGAGTTGCATTTATGTTGTAGCTTTATCGTAGAAGATGTTAAGGCACATGTTGAGACAACAATTGACCATAACTGGAAGAAGGTGACATTGGGAGAGGTGAACAAAGCTAGGTCAGCAAAATAAAACATCATTTTTTTATTTAGCGTACACCTTTATTGCTCTAAAAATATTCTGAAGAAATTCACAGGAGCGTTATAAAACAACGTTGTAAACCACGCAAGGAAATATTAGGTCAGAAGACCAAAAACCTGTTCAAGAAAGCAGATATTAAAGTGTCTTAAAGTAGGAAAACAAAGTGGAGAGGTACAAAAAGGGAATTCCATGGCTTCTGGCTCAGACACTAAAGGCACAGCCACCAACTGTGAAGCAATTAATGTCAGGGATGTTCAATAGGCTGAAATGAGAAGAATGCAGAGATCTTGGATGGTAGTTGGAGCTGGAGAAGATTACAGAGATGGGGAAGGCAAGGCCATGGAAGGATCAGAAAACATGGATAAGAGCTTTGGAAACAAAATATTGTTTGACTGGAAGTCAGCTAGCACAGGACTTCATACAAATTAAGACACATCCAATAGAATTTAGGATGACTGGAAGTTTCTTGACTGCAGAATGTAGGCAACCAACTAAGAGTATGGCAAAATACTTTGAGTCGAGAGTTAATAATTGCATGGTTGAAACATTTAATTGGTAAATTATAAAGAGGCTTTTAAAAGGGGACAAGAAAAGTTAGAGAGGCTCAAGTAAAATTTCCAGGATCAGGACTCTGATTTTCTACAACAAAAGACTTCAGACGATAGCAATGAAAGAAAGAATGTCAGCAATGGGCCAACATTTAATGGACTAGAGCTGGTTAGCAGACTTTGTGCTTTGTGATTGGTTTAAGAGTTGTGAAATTGTTTCACATTGAATTTCTAAGCACAGCCTCAAGGATACCCTTGAGACCTGTCACACCCTCATTATTACGCTGTTTGTGCACCTTGTGAAGAGAAGGAGGTCAAAAATCAATGCAGATCACAGATTATTCATACAGGAGTATCTCTAGGTATTGAAAACCAATAATATCACATGGATTATATTTTGTTTAATGCTATGGCTTTAGTTTATTTTTAAATTGACTTAAATTCTTAAATCTGTCTTGAATCTGAGTGATTCACACAAAGTTGTTGCAATGTGAACATTGAAAATTGATGGGTAGGATAAGAATGACTGGTCTGCGAAATCATTCCATGTTCATCATATTTGGAGCTTAACACCTAAACATTTTGTCCTTCCCACCCTTACTTGGCTCTCTGCATTGCAGACATACAGGGAGCAGTGAACAAACAACAGCATGGAATGACTGGGTAAACAAAGCACATAGGAGCATTCTTTCGACTCACTTAAGTTTAGAATGAGTCTAAGTGGTCACAGAAATTTATACAACATGGAAGGAAGCCATTTGGCCCATTGAGTCATTTCTGTCTTGATTGAAGACCAATCTTCTTTGTCTCACACTACCCACTCTCATCCACATCACTGCTTCTTCATAAATTTGTCTCATTGCCTTTTGAAAGCTCCTGCTGAATCCATTCTGTTATATTCGGATTCCAAATCTGAAGAAGTCATTATGTTAGCCATTCACCTTAAATCAGTGTCTTGCTGTTTATATGAGCCAATTGTTAGCCAGAAAGACATACATCTTCTGCTAAACATCTCAAAGATAACTGAATGTCCAGCCAACAGAAACAATGTAAAGGGTTGTATTCACCTCAAATCCAGGATAAACCTGCCATTCGTAAATATGAAAAAAGTATGAGAGCTGGTGAAAGAGAGAAAGCATGAAATGATAGTATACTTGGATATTCCATAATTTCCCTAATCCTGGCATCAGCTTTTCAAATTTGCTGATCAAACTCTTAGCCAATACTGAAATTGCTGCCTGGATCTTAACTCTCTGTCTTAAGTGTTTACTTTATTTTTAATCAGCGACTCTCAGCTATAGAGTCACAGAGTCATACAGTTATACAGTACGGAAACAGACCCTTCAGTCCAACTCATCCATGCCAAACAGAAATCCGAAACTGGCCTAGCCCTACCTGCCTGCACTTGGTCAATATCCCTCCAAACATTTCTTATTCATGTACTTATCTAAATGTCTTTTAAACATTGTTACTGTGTGTTCATCCAACGCTTCTTCTGGAAGTTCATTCTTCACTTTGTGTAGAATCACTTTGTGTGTAAAAAAAAATGACCTTCATGGCTTTTTTTACATCTTCCACCACTCACCTCAAAAGCATGCTCCCTAAGGTAAGAAATATTAAAATCCCCCATGCTTGGGAAAAGTACCTGCCATTCACCTTATCTATGCCCCTCATGGTTTTATAAATTTTAGTCCTTATTTCTAGCACAAAATCCACTCAGTCAAGCCCTCCAGAAGATTTTACGTTTCAATTAAGTCACCTCCAACACTTCTAACTTTAACCATATATATTCCTGGATTGTAAGACTATCCTTATTATTTAACCCTTTGAGGAATGATAACCAATGGAACTTCTTACTGGAACGTTTGGACAGACTAAGCTGTATCGATGGAAGAAGAACAAGAGGCGATTGAAACAAATAAAGATTGCAAAGTTCTTGTAAGTGTAGATTTGGAGTGAATGCTTTCTCTTCTGGGTGAATCCAGAACCCTGTTTACAAATCATTGGTCACCCATCTAATACACAGATGGCAAAAATAGCAATGGCTGGAAAAGCTCAGAAGGTCTTGCAGCATCTGTGGAGAGAAATCAGAATTAACATTCCTTAAAGGAAGGGTTACTCGAACCAAAACATTCACTCTGATTTCTCTGCCAAATGCTGTCAGACCTGCTGAGCTTTTCTAGCAATTTCTGTTTTTGTCTTTGATTTACAGCATCTACAGTCCTTTCGTTTTTTTTATACAGAGATGAGACTTTGTCTTTCCTCTAGCAGGTTGAAAAGGTCATGGAAGCAGAGGTTTTGAATAGTTGTATAGTAAAGGTAAGTGGGTTCTCGCTCAGCAAGTTGGATGAAAGAACATCTGGGGTAGACAGGAATGTGGATAGGAAGTTACAGTCAGATCAGGCAACGATCTTACTGAATGGCAGAGCAGGCTTGAGAAGCCGAATGGATGACTGCTTCTCCTGTTTGTGTATCTCTACATTCTTCAGCATTGAATTCCCCAGCTGGGTGTTGTAGGTTGGAGAAATTGTCCAAACCCCACTACTGATACTCCTCACCCTGCTGAATGAACACAAGTCAAAAACAATGGTAGCTGGGTGAGTGCACTATGTGAAAACAATAAATATACATTTAATGTAATGACATCACTTTCTGTGAGACAATTTGTGCAGTAAACTAATAGAAAATTAAGGTCATACAAATGCATTAGGAATTCCAAGGTTCACAGTAATTTGAAAGCAAGAATTATTGCTACTTAGCAAATTCACAGAATCTGTCAGAAAAATGTCATGGCCTTGAGTTACCTCCATATATGTGCCTCGGGACATTTGGACAGCAATTGCATGATTTAATAAATGGTGAAATTGGAGACAGAACTGCTTGTCCCATATAATTATAATATGGCCACATCTCCTTGATCTTTCACCCTGAATGATTGTCCTCCTATTAGACTGGCCATACTCAATCCACTGACTCAAACATGACCATCCTAAATTACACTTGGTTAAGAGCAGCAGCAGTCCCTAGACACTGACAGCAGAATTTCCAACATTACAAGAGGAAAGGCAATTTTTCTGGTCTTTTTTAGCAATATATTTGAGCACATTTATCCTTTCTGAGACTCACTCCTAATGATTTTATATGACAAAGGTATAATTCATCTTGAAAGCTGAAAAATTGCCCTGATTGCAGATTCTTAGAAATGCTGAGGTTGAATATTTTAAAAATTCTTTGATGGGCTTTAAACTTCGCTGGCTAGGCTAGCATTTCTAGTTGGCCTTGAGACGGTGATGGCGAGCTATGTTCTTGAACTATCACTGTACTGTCCATAGGATGTCGGTACATCCACAGTGCCGGCAGGAAGAGATTTTTGGAGCCCTAATAGAGTGCCCTGATGGGGCACCCTCTATTGTAAGTCTCTGTTTTGTGACTACCTGCAAGTGCTGAACTAGCTCAGTTGTGAGAGTGTTAGACAAAAGGTCTAACAATCCCTGGTTCAGTTCTGGGTTTTGACAAAATAGGTAGTACCTTTCAGTGATAATGGGAACTGCAGACGCTGGAGAATCCAAGATAACAAACTGTGAAGCTGGATGAACACAGCAGGCCAAGCAGCATCTCAGGAGCACAAAAGCTGATGTTTCGGGCTCAGACCCTTCATTGGGATGCCTTTCAGTGTCAGGATTTGTTTATAAATTTATGAGAGACTAGATAGGCTGGGGCTGTTTCCTTAGAGTGGAGAAGGTGGAAGGAGGCCTGGTTGAGGTGTACTAAATTCTGACGGTCATACACAGAGTGGTTGGAGAGAGGGACCAATAACCAGGAATATATATTTAAGGCAAGGAGCAGGAGGTTTTGAAGGAAATATTTTTCATCCAATAGGTAGTGGTTTCTGCAACTCACTGCATGAAATCATGGTTGAGGTAGGAGCCCTGAAGAGATTTAAGAAGTATATAGATGAGTACCTGACACACCATAGCGTACAAAGCTTTGAGCCAAGTGCTGGAAAATGGGATTAGAATTGATGACCAGCATAAGCATGATGGACCAAATAACCTCTTTCAATGCTGTAAAAATGTCTATCACTCTAGATGAATCAGAGGAGAATCATGGTGATCATGATGCATTCATCAATGTCAAATGCAAATATCCATGGACAAGGGATACGTGCAACTGGTGCCCTGAGATGCTGCTTGGTCCTATTCAACATGGAGGTCCTACAGACCAAACAGCGACCTGAATCTGCCAGGTACATGCTCTGCTTCGCATGTTGAGTTTGCTTGACATCTCGCTCGTTGGCTCATTTGGTAAGATAGGAAAATGAAAGAGTTTTGGGCCAATAACATGGCATTTAAGAAACAGTCTCCCACCCCTTAATTGGCAAGTTGCCACCTCCTACTGAGAAACATCATCCTATTTGGCAAAAGTATAAATGTTGGATGAGCTATCAAGATGGGCCCCCTCAGGGACTGGAGTTTCAAAATAGGGAAGCCTTATTACTTCTTCACAAGGTGTTACTGATATCATACATGGAATAGTGTGTACTCGTTTCATCCCCATGTTTAAAAAATGATATACTGGCATTAGGAGCAGTTCAAAAGAAATTTACTTGCTGATTCCTGGGAGAAATGGGTTGACTTATCATGGATGTCGAAATAGATCAGGTTTTTATTTAGCAGAGATTACAATAATGAAGGTTGATCTTATTGAAGTGTAGAAAATTCTGAGGGGGCTTGACAAGGCACATGTTGACATGTTCAGAATACCAAGGAGCATGAATAGAGTAGATGTAGACAAGATGTTTCCACTAGTAGGAGAGACGAGGACCTGAGGCTGAGTGAAGCGGTGAACCTTTGGAACTGACATGAGGAGGAATTTCTTCAGCCAAAGGGTAGTGAATCTGTAGAATGGATTGCCACAGGAGGCTGCAGCGGTCAAGTCATTGAGTTTCTTTAAGACAGAGATAGATAGGGTCTTGATTGATATCAAGATCAAAAATTATGGAGAGAAGGCAGAAGAGTGAGTTGAGAAACATATCAGCCATAATTGAATGGAAGAACAGACTTGATCGGCTGAATGGCTAATTTCTGCTTATAGTCTTATGGACATATGTTTCCATTAGTGGAGGAACCTCAAACTCAGGGTCATAGTTAAGAATAAAGGGACTCTTATTTAAAACGGTGATATGAAGTCATTTCTACTCTCAGATGGGAGTGAATGTTTGGATTTTTCTATTGTTGGCAGTTGTGGAGGCTAGATAATTGAAAGCATTTCAAGATGAGGTAGATAGATTTTTGAAATATTGAAGGGTTGAGGGCTGCAAACAGCTGGCGTGAAGGAGAGGTTGGACTTGGGGCAGATCAACCAAGATTGTATAGAATGGTGGGGAAGGCTTGAGGGGCTGAATGGCCTACTCTGATGTTTTCTGTAGACCCTATCCCTTCAACTGCACAAATATTCTTTCCCTCTATTAGTCTTCACATTCCTCCACCCATCACCTCTCACTCCTCACTGCTATTATCTCACCATTCCCTTCTCTAATTTGCCACACATCTTAGCCCTTTCATTCGCTGAACCCTTTACCCAGTATCGACTTTCCAACCAGAATACACAAGCATAATAGTACAATTTAGAAGATGCTGATATGCTCATAAATTTGTCAAAGGATCCGAATAGTCGTCCAAAAAAAGTCACCTGCAGAAGTTCGTAAATGAGTCAAAATTTAACATTCAAGCACCCACTTTAAAAAGATCACCATCTTCTTCAAAGGTTTACAATTCTGTCAGAGTCATCAAATTTACTTTCAGCTTGACAGCTGAATAATAAAATACTGCTCTATCAAATAAATTTGTGTTTCAGCAGGCAGTAAAAGATTCATACATCTACTAAAGTTTGCAATCAGTCAAACAATTTGCTAGGCTGTTCTGAAAATAATGCTTGAATGCTCATGCACTTTTCAAAGCTTTGTGAAACAGCTAAACAGACGGCTCAACTGTTCACAAAGCAACTCATAAAAATGCACCTTGAACAAATTGCTCTGAATTTCATAGAGGGGTAGTCCTTCAATACCACAACATTCAAAAATACACTTTATCCAGCGGATAATTTATTCTAGCTCATCAGAAGTCTATTCTACTTGTAACGCTTTTCTTTCACTTTTATAGTTTGCCATTTGTAACAAAACAACAGCCATATTACTTAATATTCACTTACACATACCAAACACAGAATTACATTTTGGAAACCAAAGAGAAAACTCAGGCTGCAGCAGCTCATGATGAACTACAAAGGATGTGACACAGTTTTTAATCAGGTTTTTAAAAAAAATCCACATGAAACCTGTAGTTTGAGTCTCCATTCTTCAAGTGCACTTTAGATACATCTTACTGAGCATTTTGGTCATGATGAAGTATCTATTTTTGCCATAGTGCTGGATGCTTCTCATTAACAATTCGTGGAATTCCTGAGGCACTAAATGGCTGCTGCTGGAAATGGGATTAGGATGTCTGGGTCAACAACATTTTGATGCAATTTATACAGTACAGTGCCATGTAAATTCAACTAATGCAAACATTTCACCATCTGGAGCTAGGAGAGGGTTAGGGATATTAACTCAAAATGTCAAAAGAGTGATAGATTTAATGTTGTGGAAGGGTATTCAGAAACATTTAATCAATATGTCTATTGGGTGCAAACACAGATGAAAGGTAGAAAAAAATCCAGAGGGGATCAATGGTTTCCTTCTGTTCCTTTGTCTACAATTAGATATTTGCTATACGTTAAACCTGGAGATGTCACATCAAAACTCAAACAGAACTTTTTAAATAATCATAGCTCACAAATAGATTTGAAAACTAATTAAATATTGAAGAAGATATGACCAGTACAATAAATGATTGAGATGTTACCTTGATAACCTTTTTTGAACTCATCCTGTTTACTTGCGAAAGAAATACATCTTACACTTATTCAATAATTTCCGCTATTCATTGGGAGAGATCCGACTGCTGAGAGATGTTAGCATCTCATTGACATGTGGGGACAGAAAGGCTTTCCCTCAAATTATAGCAATCAAAATAATTTTCAATAGGCAACAAACTGAAAAGAAATATGTGTTTAAATTATCACATTCCAGACAGTCAAGCGTCTTAAAATAGAATTTTTAAAAATATATTAAAAATAATTAAGGATGCAACATTCAAAAGCTGCACATCTTGCAGTATCACTTCTTTCATCAGAATAATTAAGATCATATGATTTAGGAACAGAAGTAGGCCATTCTTCCCATTGAATCTGTTCTGCCATTCAATGAAACTGTGTCTGATCCGATCATTGTCGGCTGCACACTCCATAGATTCAACACTCTCTGGGAGAAGAAATTTCTCTCTGTCTTTGCTTTAACTGGGTGACCTTCTACTCTGAAGTTATGCTCTTTGGTCCTCGACTCTCCCACAAGGGGAATCAACCCCTTAGCAGCTACCCTGCCACATTCGTTAAGGACTTTTTATGCTTCAAAGAGGAAACCTCTCCTTCTTCTAAACTGCAAGGAGTACAAGCCCAGCCTACTCAACCTCTCGTTTTCAGAAAGAAAACTCCAGGTTGCTCTGCTTCATCGCGGTAGGACACTGGAAATCAAGCCCTACCTTTTCTGCAGTAATCAGAGATGTTAAATTTTATCAAAATTTGCAAAATTTCCCAATTACCCAATCAGTTCGACCAAGTTGGACAGAAAACATACATTGAGTTTATTTCCTTAAAAAGAATGACAACTTGTTAGAAAGAAATAGATCTTAGTTACATATAAACAAATATGAACCAATGAGTGAAAATTGCACATGTTAAAAGTCTCTAACTTTGAAACTGCCCTGATACACAGATACATGCAGTCAGCCACAAAGAGAGGGAAAAAACATGCTGTCTTGGGCAAAGGGAAAGATTGGGCAGACAGTTGAATCTTCCCTGTTCACAGGATTTGTGGAAATGGTCTTTTTAGCTCATTAGGAGATATTGTTCTTTGGATAAGTTCTGGGTTCACTCCCTTATGTCATTTATATAAATGATCAGTATGTGAATATCAGAGGTATGGTTAGTTAGGTTTGCGGATGACATGCAAATAGATGGTGCAATAAGATGGTAAAGAAAATCATCTCTGAATACAATGGGAAATAATCTCTCAGCATTTTGCTATACATTGACGTGTACAGTTCAATATCTGAGGAGTTGTATATGGTCCTTAATGACGCCCAATCATTAGTGAACATCTCTATTCAGCAGGTGAATCAGCTGAAGATGGTCTAGCCTTGAGCACTGCCCTGAAAAACTCATGCACTGATGTTCTAGAGTTGAGATGACTGACTTTAACCAACCATGATTATGTTCCCTAATGCTTAGTATGACTCTAACCAGTGGAGTTTTCCCATGTTCATCATTGATTCCTTAATTCCACATTCTGTCAAATGCAGCTTTGATGTCAAAAGCAGTCCCTCACTCTCAACTCACCAAGGCCCCAAACATACCTTCCAGGTGAAGAAACACTTCACCTGCACTTCCAAGAATCTAGTCTACTGCATTCACTGCTCACAATGTGTTCTCCTCAACATTGGGGAAACAAAGCATAGACTTGGCAGCCTCTTTGCAGAACATCTACATTCTGCTTGTAAAAAAGACCCTGAACTACCTGTTGCCTGCCTCTTCAATGCACCACCTTGCTCCCCTACAGTGTTCCAGTAAAGCCCAGCGCAAGCTGCAAGAGCAACACCTCATTTTACGCTTGGGGACCATACAGCCCTCCAGATTCAATATCGAGTTCAATAATTTTAGGGCCTAAACTTTCCCACGTCCCAAACCCCCACCCCACACACTAGGCCTTGTTACCACATAGCCTGCCACTCCACATCCCCTGTTGTTAGTCACTAACAGTCCCATTAATAACTATTCACTCTCCCAGCCTGATTGTTAGCAACTCCTTTGTCTGCCCAATTGTCTCTCTCTCTCTCTTTGGGCTCTATCCTATCGTTTACTCCCCATCCCATCCACCTCCCTATTTTCTGCATATACATTGACGTTTTCCCAGCTACCATCAGTTCTGAGGAAGGGTCACTGGACCCGAAATGTTAACTCTGTTTTCCCCTCCACAGATGCTGCCAGACCTGCTGCTCTTTTCCAGCAACTTTGTTTTTGCTCACTCTTAACTCACCCCTACAGTTCTGCAGTTTTGTCCATGCTTAAGCCAAAAAGGCACTGTGCTCAGGATATGAGTAGCCCTGTCAGGATCCTTAGAGTGTCAATGAGCAAATTATTCCTTAGAAGCTGCATTTTGCTAGCGTTGTTGATAATCCACTCTGTCATTTTGCTTAAAATGGAGAATAAACTGGTGGATAGCAAATTGGGCACTTTTCCACAATGTCAGGTATATGATAGTGTTGTAGCTGTACTGTAATAATTTGGCTCAGGGAGCAAAAATCTTCCTTGCTATTTGCAGAATGTCAACAGTGTCTCCTGATGTTTTTGATAACAAGTGAGGTGATTGAAATTGATTGAAGAATTGTGAAGACATCAGTGATATTGTGGACCTCGGGAAGAGGCCATGGTTGGATCTTCAACTCTCTATTAATTGTTTACTTGTTCATCAGCAATCACAATTGGATGTGGCAGGATTGCAGAGCTTAGTTTTGATTTGTTGGTTGTGGAGTCATTTAGCTCTGTCTACTCCATGCTGCTTCCATAGTTTGGCATGCATGTAGTCTTGTGATGTAATGTCACCAGGTTGACACTGAGGTTTGCCTGGCATTGCTCCTCCCACGCCCACCTGCAATCATCATTGATTCAATAGGGCATGGCCAGGAGCAACTTGACCACAATGTTGGAGTGAGGTATAAGCCAAGTTATAAAATTACAGATTGCAGTCAAATGCAGCTGCCAATGGTCTGTGCCAGACCTCAGAGATGCCCACTTTAGCATGTGCCACATGACATGACAGAAATTATTCTCAATGCGACGACAGCGAAGATTACAACAATATACATTACATCTTGATCCTCAGGGATCAGTAGTTTCAAATCCATCTCTAAAGGTAGAGCAGAATACCTCTTTAGTGACTGTTTTCATGTCAGTTATTGAGAGGGAAGATGACAGGATTTGATTTGATTTGATTTGTTGTAATGTGCGCCTAAGTACAGTGAAAAGCTCTGCTTAGGAGCAGTACTTCAAATCACAGTAAACAAGGACATGCAAATCATAGGATGAAAAAACTCCTAGATAGAGGCATACAGGTTACGTCGCACAGGGCATAGTGCATAGAACATGGAACAGTACAGCACAATACAGGCCCTTCGACACACAATGTTGTGCCAAACTTTTACCCTAAACCTAGGGTCTATCGAACCTCCACCCCTACCTTATACTATCATCCATATGCCTATCTAATAGCCGCTTAAATGCCCCTAATCAGGCCGGCCCGCTACCCTCTCTGGCAATGCATTCCACGCCCCTACCACACTCCGACTGAGAACCTGCTTCTGACATCTCCCCTATATCTACATCCACTCACTTTAAAACTTAGACCCCTCATAATAGGTACCCCTCCACACTCGGAAAAGTCTCTGGCTGTCCAATCTATCTGATCATTTTGCACACCTCTACAAAATCACCTCTCATCCTTCATCATTCTAAAGAGAAAAGCCCTAATACATATCACTGTTAATAATTGTCTGCAGCTAGCCAGCTGACATCAAAATATTCACTCTTCTCACATTTTCTTCTTCACTCCTGAATGAATTTTATGTTTGTGAAGTAGAAAGGATTCAGAGCTGGATAGTGGAGCATTCTGTACTTTTCATCAAACACTGTCAGGGCCACGTTTCAGAACAAAGTCAACTTCTGTCTTGCCTCCGGAAATGCACATTTGCCCAAACTTCAGAAAGTCTTCCCTGCAGCAATTCAGCATTCTCATCTCTCATTTAGCAAACATCTTTGTGATCTTTGGCCTAAGTTGTCAATTAACGCCAGAGGGAAGGGACTTCAGTGTAGCAGACTGCAATCCTGCAGATTTAAACAGACATTGCCTAAACTCAAGCTTTCCACAAGTTTTGGATGGAATTTTGTCCTGAGTTAGGATCATGGAATCCCTACAGTACAGAAACAGGCCATTTGGCCCAACAAGTATACACTAACCCTCCAAAGAGCATCCCAGCCAGAACAATCCTCTTGCCCTTTCGTCCGTAACCTCTCATTTCCCACAGCTATAGCACACCTAACCTATACAGCCCTGGGCACAATGGGCAATTAAGCGTGTCCAATCCACCTAAAATTGGAGCTAACCCACTCAGACATGGGGAGAGCATGCAAACTGCACACAGACACTGAGGTGGAATCGAACTGAGCTCCCAGGTTAACTATTAAGCCACCTTGTGAATACCTGGAAGTTAGATTGGTGTGATATATCCTGTCTTCGACAGCTGCACCACCCTGATCTTGCTCCCTCTCCAACTCCCTGCTAAAATCGAGTCTTTTGTACAAACCAACTGTGAATCAGTAATGCAAAAAGAAAGGTTTGTCACTTTGCACAATAATCTCTTTGAATAAAGCTATGGAGAGCGCTTATGGCTGATGGGTGTTAATGACCATTTGAAAACAGTTAATTCAATAACTTAAATATGAGACGACGGTCCAAAGGACAGCAACAAAAAAAATTGAAAAAAATTCCAACAATGACAAACTGACATGGAAGTAACACTTCAATGAGTGGCAGCTGGGGGTTATTATGTTCAAATGTGCAAGCTACCCTAGCTGATGTTTCCATTATTTCCGCTCAATACTCTCTTCATTCTTTTATGTGTGAATATTACTTCGGTTGTTTTTTTTTGGTTCCTCTCCATTCTTCGGTGACAGGATTTATCATTGCATTTTTTTTGTCAGCCTGTTTTTTTTAAACAAAGCTGCATGGAGTTTATGCACTCTCTGGGCTGAAATCAATTTCTCCATTTCAAATTTGTCATTTCGCATCTTCTCCTCACTTCTCAGCTTCAGTCTGGCAGCAGTTATTGTCTCCTAGCTTTCGTTCGCGCTCTCTCTATCTCACACACACACACACACACACACATAGATAACTCTCTTGGGTCTGACTCAGTTTCACAGCCATCAGCAGAACATCTCTGCCGTAAATCAGGAACATTAAGGTCGGTGTTGTCGAGCAGGTAAGGCACTCAAACCTGCGGAGGGGACCTCTCCTGCGAGATTTCCAGCTGGTGTAAAAGATGGTCTTACAGCTGCCCCTTCCCTGCAACTTAACAATGAAACAATTGCAATGATTGCTGGAGGTGTCAAGGTATATAGGCTATTTGTGTCGTCCCGTTCCGCCTGTGTTTTACACTACATGTTGGTCTCATTCTGACAACTTGAAGATGCTGCACTGTTTGATGTAGTGTCAGTACTTTTGCTCTCTCCCGGAGGGAAAGACTTGCTGTGTGCCGTGTTTTCAGCCTTCTGATCGTCTGCCTCTAACTTTACAAGAATCGTCTCTCCTTCCCTCCCTCTCCCTCGCCCCTGGCATTTCCAGAGCCTTTGTTCTTCCTCTGTCCCCAGCCATTCCAGATTTAACTCTTTCCTTTCAGGCCATGATTTTGACTGACAATTTCAGGCTAATTTCTTCAGGTGTGTCCCTGCCTTCCCAATGCCCCTTTTGAGGTCCAGGCTCAGTGGCAATGCTGATTCTCCCCATTTTGGAACACTGTCACAATTCTCACGAAGGTTAATGCCTCATCCCACTTCCCAACACCTCTATTTTTGCTAGCTACCACTGAATCTGCTCTGCCTCTGCAGGGCTGCCGGAAATGGCCTGCCCAAATGACATTCTCACATACTAAAACTGCAATGACTCAATGACCACGTTAGAGATTGTTTTGCACCCATTGATTAAGGTATCAGTGGGTAGTTGAGGATGTAATGTTGGCACACCCCACACACAATATTGTTTAGAACATTTTATAGTCACCAGGACGCCTGTTTGAAGGAAGCATGAAAGCACATTGTGAATAAACCAAGACACCGTGCAACTATAATGCATAGGAACAGATACCGACCATTCAAGATACGGCCCATCAAGTCTGCTCTGCCATTAAATGTTGTCATCTTCAAATCCACTTTCCTGGCTCTTAGCATAACCCTGATTAGAAATCTGTCTGTCTCAGACCTTAATATACCCTGAGTGGCTCAGCCTCAACAGCCCGCTTTGGTGAAGAATTCTACAGATTCACTCCGTTGAGAAGAGATATCTCCACATCACAGTCTTAAATGTGCAACCCCTTTTTCTGAGATTATGCCCTCACATCCTAGACTGCCCACAATGGAAGAATCTCATATCTTTTAATAAATTCACTTCTCATTCTTCTAAATTCTAATGAATACAGGCCCAAACTATTCAACTTCTCATAACACTCCTGCCATACACGGTATCAGCATGATGAACCTTTCCTGGACTGCAACCAGCATCAGTATATCTTTCCTTAGATCCAGGGACAAATTGATCAAAATATTCCAAAAAATAAAACAAGGAAATGCAGATACTAAAGCTCAGAAACAGAAATTGCTGAAGGAACTCAAGGTCTGGCAGCTTTTTGTGGAGAGAAAGCAAAGTTAATATTTCAGGTCCAGTAACCCCAGTAATGTTAACTCTGCTTTCTCTCTATGGATGCTGGCAGACCTACTGAGTTTTCCCAAAAATTTCTGTTCTTGTTCACAATATTCCAGCTGTGGTCCAGCTGGGTCCTTGTATACTCAAAGCACGAATTTCCCAACTTTTATATTCAATTCTGGCTGAGGGGCCAAGACACAAAAAGAGAAGTCATGGATGGTATGAGCACTCAAATAGGCTCAAAAGGCAGTGAGCACAGAGAGATGAAGGCAGCAGTACTGAAAGGTAGCCAGGACTGTTTACTCCACAAGCCTTTCCCCATGTCCTTGCATCTTTTGCTGTCCCTCACTCTCAAACCCATATTCTCTCTGCTCAACATCTTGCATCTTCTATCTCTCCCTGCAATCACTTTGCACACTTCCTCTCTCCTTTGTCTCCTTCAATCCTTTCACTCTCCTCCATGCATCTCAACCTTTCACTTCATCATATCCCTTTCAGAATCTCCCCACACATTGTTCAAACTTCATGTTTCCCCCAATCGACTTGAAACTTCCATCAGCTCTCTCTCCAACCCTCACCCACCAACCACTGTTGAACATCCTTTTTGCCTCCTCCCCCCTCCAACCCCACAGCAGACAGAAATCCCAACTTATGGCACTCTGATTTTGGCATCTGAACAAAAGTCATCTGATAAAAGGCTACTCATCACACACCAGCACCACCACACTCCCAGCCTGGGCAAAATAATCAACCCGGCTCTCACACTCCACTCCTCCTCTCACTCCCCCAATCTCAGTCTAGTCTGTTCTTGGTACCTACGGTCCTTGGACCAAGCTGCCCACAGGCTTGGCCCACTGTCTGGCCACATCTCTCCCTATAGCTCCATCCCAAACCTCCCGTTCCCGTTCCCGTTCCCGTTCCCGTTCCCGTTCCCTGACCTAGACACCTTACAGCAAAAGGTCTCTCTGGCTATTTCCTTCCTTATGTAGCCAGCTCACTGCTCCTCCAAGTACTGGGCTTTTCTCCCCCCCTCACATTGATAGGGTCCCTCGTTAATCAATCAGCAATAAATGTGAAAGAGAGCCAGCCTGTGATTGGAAGATGAGCTCTTCATCAAATCACTTCATTCTATTTTTATGGTGATTTTTCTCTGATTGGTTTCCCCATGATTTGATTTTTCCTGACTCTTGTGGATCTCAGGAGAAAATCAGATGTCACTACCATGCACATTGATGGGGGAAGAGCTTGGAACAGTGGGCTAGCTTTTTACAGGCCCATGCTATATCGGAATTACACAATAATTATTCAGGTGAACTACAATTATAGTAGCTATCTGATGGAAGGAGAGGTCCATCCGGTGATATTCCCATTATGCCACCATCTCCCTTTGATGTTTGGACCTGGTTAAATTCTTAAAAGAGGACAGAGGTAGAAAAGTGGAGAGGTTTAAATTGGGAAATTCCAGGCCACTGGTGAGCAATAGCGGGATTTTGAAGTGATTTGCGATGCATGAAGGGTCAAAACTGGAGGAATGCAGAGATATCATAGGGCTATGGTGATTGAAGAGATGCAGAGGTTTGAGGGTATCGAAGGATTTGAAGACAATGGTGAAAATTGTAAGTCAGGCATCTCTGCATCAGTAGCCAACAGGTCGGTGAGCAGAAGCATGATGGGTGAATTGCTCAATAGAATCAGTCAGTCTTCTCCCAAACTCCCATCTGCTTTCTTCTCCCCTTGCTTAACAAATTCAAACAGCACGTTGTCAAACCAATGTCTAGGTAGTGAATATCAGAAACCTTGGTTTCCAAGAGAAACAAGGTATTGAGTTTTATTTTAACATTTCCTTATAACTTAGATCTCTAACACTTGACATTAGGCTTGGGCTCCTCAAAGCTGCACACTCTCAAGGGCAATGCTACCCTTCCTAGTAGAACTGACCTTTTCATGCAAGCCTCATTAGACATTGCTTGTACCTTCCCTTTAAATGATAATTACCCCTCATCATTTCAGGAAGGTCAGCTTTGCAGTTGCACTGCTGTACAATCCTAGAAGAGCTAGAAAGAGTCAGACTGTACACCAAACAGATACCAAATTATATTTAGAGACAGCCTTGGTGTGTGTTAATCCTTAGTGTGTGTTAATTCTCTTTACAAATATGCACAATCACTCCCTCAAACTAACTCCTGTAAAATGTTTTTTGCAAAATATATAATACCACCAGAAAAAAGTTAAAAATGTTGTCCTATTGTTGCTTTCGGCAAAGACAAACCCTTTATGCTCACTCAGTTAAACACTACATCTTTGCCTTTCTTGAATTTATAATCTCGTTGTAGAAGAAAGACTAACGAGCATTGACATACTGTCTTTCCGTTCATTGGATGTCACAAAACATTTTCTGAAGAAGGGTCTAGGCCTGAAACACCAGCTCTCCTGCTCCTCTGATGCTGCTTGGCCTGCTGTGTTCATCCAGCTCTACACCCTGTAAACTCTTATAACCAATAACTTAGTTTTGCAGTAACGGAATTGTTTTGTAGTCAGTCAGTGGCAGCAAAGTTACACACAGCAAGCTCCCGCAGTCAGAAAAAGGAATGAACACTGATTTTTTTCCCTATTGTATAGTTTAAGGAATAATTGGTGTTTGATGCACTTAAGGACCTCATAAGGGACAAGAATTTACATTATAACTGGATTCATTGTGACTCAAATATATCTGTGCCCGGATCCAACCTTTTAGATGTGGTGTAATGGTACCACTCTCAATACTAACTCACAATGTCAGGTTTGAAGAGCTACTCTGGGGCTTAAGCTGGAAATGCCACAATTACACTTCAGTGAGTACAGAAGAAGTGTTTTATTGTCAGATATGCTGTCAGTGGATGAAATGTCAAACTAAGGCTCTATTTGCTTTTTCAGTTGAACGTGAAAGACTCCACGGTGCAGCTTTGAGGTGCACCAAAGGAGTTAGCTCAGGAATCCTCACCAATATTTACCCTTCCACTGATAACTTAAAGTCAATAAAGTGAATTATATAGTTGTTATCACATTCCTATTTTTGAAAAGTTCATTATCACATTTCCTACATTACAACTGTGACTGCACTTCATAAATACTATATTGGCCAGGACTGCGTTTGAGTAGTTTTTTTTACAAAAACTTAAATGTTTCTCTTTTGAAAATTTAATTTAGTATGTAGTATTTATTTGGTTTAAACTGAAATCCACAGTTTAAATTCTGTTTTAACAAAGCTGCAATGAAAGAGCAGTTTAATTTAAGAGGCATCTGTTACTAAATCCTCATTAAGTAAGTTAGACAGGTCTTCTACCTTAGAAGCATGTGAAACTAGGCAACTTAGTGTGAAGTTGCACTTGAGTGCAAATTATAATAGAGTGCAAGAGTTAAGAATTAGATGATTTTAAGGGCAGAAATAGAAAGAGGTGTTCTCTTGCTTTTGTTCTTTGTTCTAAATGTTTTTAGCTTCAGGAATTAATTATTTGCTTAAGCTTAAGAATTGATTATTTAATATGTGTCTGGTAAGTGACTAATGATTATTGTACTCCTACAGTTCAAAGTAATAAAGCAAGACATGGTAATGTTAATAAAATACATAAAAACATAGTAAACATGAAATTGCATTAAATAATTAAGCATCTTGTTAAAACAGCTGGAAGATGAACTAAAAACACTATGACACATCAGGGAGGTGGAAAGTTATTTGAATTCTTCACGGCAGGAGGTGATCACACCTGTTGTAGTTGGGTAATAAAGTGTAAAGCTGGATGAACACAGCAGGCCAAGCAGCATCTCAGGAGCACAATAGCTGAGGTTTCGGGCCTAGACCCTTCATCAGAGACATCAGCTTTTGTGCTCCTGAGATGCTGCTTGGCCTGCTGTGTTCATCCAGCTTCACACTTTGTTATCTTGGATTCTCCAGCATCTGCAGTTCCCATTATCGCTGTTATAGTTGGGTAGTCTGTTTTGGTTGATATTCAGGGACAGGACCATTTGACTCGGGGCGAAGCCGATAGAGGGTAAGAGCCTCAGACTTTGCAACTGTCCAACAGCCTTGAGAATTTTTTGGTTGTTTTGATGACAATGAGGGCTGTTGGATTGATAAGGAAACAAACCGTGGCACAATGCTGCAATGAACCATTGAGAAAGAAAGAATGTGGTGATATTACGGGACATTTGCTCAGGCCTGGAGAAGAACTTGCAGTGACATGGAGATGGCCCATATAGGTATCAACAACATAGGGAAGATAACGATGAAGATTCTGAATAGTCAGCATGAGGAACTAAATTAAGAAGCATAACCTCAAAGGCCACAATCTCTGGATTATTAACTGACCCATGTGCAAATTGGTAAAGGGCATGTTGAATTAGAGAGATAAATGCATAATCCAAGGACTGGCAAGGAAAAGTGCATTCCAGCTCATGGGGTAATAAAAACAGAAAGAGCAGGAGAGATCCAGCAGAACATGCACTATCTGTGGTGAGAGAAACAAAGTTAACATTTCAAGCCCATCATGTCTCTTCTTTGAAATCAGAAAACTTCTGGATTTCTCCAACATTTCTTGTTTTCATTCAGTCCTCCAGTATTCTCAAGACTTTGCTTTTATCCAGCTCATGGGACACTGGCAGTTGAACTGGAGAAAGTGGGCTGTGTACCAGAGGGGTAGTAGGAACTGCAGATGCTGGAGTCTGAGATAGCAAGGTGCAGAGCTGGATGAATACAACAGGCCAGGCAGCATCAGAGGAGCAAGAAAGCTGACATTTCGGGTCTGGACCCTTCTTCAGAAGAAGGGTTTTTTCTGAAGAAGTGTTCAGACCCAAAACATCAGCTTTCTTGCTCCTCTGATGTTGCCTGGCCTGCTGTATTCATCCAGCTCTGCACCTTGTTATCTCTGCACCAAAGGGATAGTCTCCACCTGAACTGTGTCAGGCTGGTGTTGTTGCCAACTGCACTATTAAGGAAGTAGAGATAACTTTAAATAGTGGGGCAAGAGACTGCTGTGGTTAATCACCTACACAGACCACAGGAGGACTCAGGTAAGCATGATGACTGCATGTTTATTAATCTCACAGGAAAAGTTTGACTGACAAAATAGAATTCAATCTAATAATCTGTCTGGCTCTACCTAGCTCTATCCAATATATTCTTAAAACCATGAGCATTTATTCCAAGGAAACATGTATGCATTAATTGTTTACATTTCATTCTTATACAGAAATCTTCTATTCTAGATCTTCTACTTAACCTGCTGCCAGGAATTTGTTTATACTCTCTCATCTGCTCCTAAGGGTGGTACAGCCCCCTAGTATGTAGCAGCAGGAGGAAGTTACTGCAGATATTGGAACTAGGGGTCACAGTCGAAATGTCAGGGGCCACATGTTTAAAGCAGAAATTAGGTGAAGTTTATCTTTCTCTCAGGCAACCATGAGACTTCACGATTTGCTTCGTGAAAAGGTTGTGAAAGTAGCCTGAAGATTTTCTTAGATAGAGGTAGAAAGATTCTGTTAAGAAAAGCTTTGAAAGGGGGAAGGCAAAAAAGTGGATTTGAGGTTACAGTGAGATCAGCCTCGATGTTATTATTCAATTCTGAAGCAGGCTAGAGAATCTGAGTGGTCTCTTCCTGCTTCTAATTTGAATGCTTTCATGTTCCTATGCAATGTGCTTTGACATGTGATGATTGTGAAAACTTTTATAATTTCAAATCTTTCTTCCTTGAAGCATTCACCACTCATACAAAGTAATCTTGTTCAGCAATTGTTTATGTCTTCATTTTTCAATCTTGTTATGTGAAATTTCTTCTGCCTCTTGCTTTGTGGTTGACATTAATTAAATTGGAGAGACATCAATGACAGTTATCATCAATGAAATTGACACAACACTAGAGTTCCAGCAGAAAAGAAATGTAGGGCTATTATATTTGGAGTGATGTCAGAAGGTTGTTTTTTTTTCTCCAAGATGCCAGAATTTATAAAATATTCTCTGTTGCCTCATGGGTCTTGGTAAACATGGCCTTCTATTGGAATGATCCCTGTTTGTATTTTGCAAACTGCAGTGGTCTGCCATTAGCTTTTGCTGGGTGGTTAACTAGGAAACTCTCGCATCTTACCACTCCCATCAGATGAATTGAAATGTTTTACCGGCTATCAATGAGCCAGTTTGGCCATACGATAAAAGCATCTTCTATCAAGTATTGAGTTGGGATTTAAACCCAAGGCTTCTGCCCCAAAGGTATGAATGTTACAGCTGTGTCACAAAATGTCTCTGCACAAATTTGTATCGACTGCAGAAATGTGGTGGAATTGCCTGATTAAAGGAATCTGTGAATGAGTGTGCTATTACACACTTCTTTTTCATCCCCAAAGGAACTGAAGGAGGCCACTCAGCCACTTAGAACATAGAAAAGTACTGCACAGTACAGGCCCTTCGGCCCACGATGTTGTGCCGCAGAATAATCCTAATCCAAAAATAAAATAACCTCACCTACATTCCCCTCAATTCACTGCTGTCCATGTGCATGTCCAGCAGTCGCTTAAATGTCACTAATGGCTCCGCTTCCACGACTACCACTGGTAAACTATTCCATGCGCTCACAACTCTCTGGGTGAAGAACCTCCCTCTGATGTCTCCTCTATACCGTCCTCCTAACACCTTAAAACTATGACCCCTCGTGGCAGTCAATCATGCCCTGGGGAAAAGTCTCTGGCTATCGAATACTACTATTGGCTACTTGACACTACTCTGCCATTCAGTTAGATCTCGGTTGATCTGCACCCCACCTTCATTAGCTCCATACCATCTGATAAACAGGCATAACAAAATTCTGTCAATTTCAGTCTTGGGATTTCCAATGGTCCTGGTATCTTTGAGTAGAAATTCCCCGATTTGTATTGGCCTTCCATCTGGAGAAGTGCTTCCCAATTTCCTGCCTCATTGGCCAAGCTCTTGCAACATGCTCTGTCATTTGTCAATTCCTCTGGCAGGGGGATTTTCTGCTTCTTTATCGAGCCCTTTAAACAACTAAAGCTGCTCAGCCAAACACTGGGCTCGATTTTATGGCATCCAAACAACAAAGAGCAAAGAAATTACAACACAGGAACAGGCCCTTCATCCCTCTAAGCGTGCACTGATCCAGATCCTCTATCGAAACCTGTTGTCCATTTTCCAAGGATCCGTACCCCTTTGCTCCCTGCCCATTCATGTATCTGTCTAGATACATCTTAAATGATACTATTGTGCCCGCCTCTAATGCCTCCACTGGCAACGTGTTCCAGGAACCCAACTCCCTCTGTGTAAAGAACTTTTCCCCTCTCACCTCGAAATCGTGATCTGCAGTAATTGAGACCCCCACTCTGGGATAAAGGTTCTTGCTATCCATCCTGTCTGTACTTCTCATGATTTCGTAGACCTCAATCAGGTCCCCCCTCAACCTTCATCTTTCTAATGTAAATAATCCTAATATACTCAACCTGTCTTCAATGCTAGCACCCTCCATACCAGGCAACATACCAGGCTCCTCTGCACCCTCTCCAAAGCATCCAATTCCTTTTGGTAATGTGGTAACCAGAACTGTACACAGTATGCCAAATGTGGTTGAACCAAAGTCCTATACAACTGCAACATGATCTGTCAACTCTTGTACTCAATACCCCGTACGATGAAGGAAAGCATGCCGTATGCCTTCTTGACCACTCTATCCATCTGCTTTGCCACATTCAGGGTACAATGGACCTGAACACCCAGATCTCTCCGTGCATCAATTTTCCCAGGGCTTTTCCATTTCCCATACAGTTCGCTCTTGAATTGGATCTTCCAAAATGTGTCTCCTCGCATTTGCCTGGATTGAACTCCATCTGCCATTTCTCCACCCAACTCTCCAATCTATCTATATTCTGCTGTATTCTCCGACAGTCCCCTTCCCTATCTGCTACTCCACCAATTTTAGTGTCATCTGCAAACTTGCTAATCAGACCATCTATACCTTCCTCCAAATCATTTATGTATATCCCAAACAACAGTGGTCCGAATTCCCATCGCTGTGGAACACCATTGATCACAGTTCTCCATTTTGAGAAACCCCCTTCCACTAGAACTCTCTGTCTCCTGTTGCCCAGCCCGTTCTCTATCCATCTAGCTAGTACACCCTGGACCCCATGCAACTTCACTTTCTCCATGATCCTATCATGGGCAACCTTATCAAATGCCTCACTGAAGTCCATGCATATGGCATCCACAGCTCTTCTCTCATTTATCAACTTTGTCGCTTCCTCAAAGAATTCTATCAAGTTGGTAAGACATGACCTTCCCTGCATAGAACCATGCTGCCTATCACTAATAAAACTATTTTCTTCCAAATGTAAACAGATCCTATCCTTCAGCATCTTCTCCAGCAGCTTCCCCACCACTGACGTCAGGCTCACCGGTCTGTAATTTCCTGGATTATCCTTGCTACCATTTGTAAACAAGGGGACAACATTAGCAATTCTCCAGTCCTCCAGGACTTCGCCGGTGCTCAAGGATGCTGCAAAGATATCTGTTAAGGCCTGTGCTATTACCTCTCTCGCTTCCCTCAGTAACCTGGGATAGGCATCATCCAGACCTGGGGTCTTGTCCACTCCAATGCCTTTTAGAATACCCAACACTTCCTCCCTCCTTATGCTGACTTGACCTAGAGTAATCTAACACCTATCCCTAACCTCACCATCCATCATGTCCCTCTCCTCAGTGAATACCGACGCAAAGTACTCATTAAGAATCTCACTAATTTTCTCTGACTCCTCGCATAACTTCCCTCCTTTGTCCTTGAGTGGGCCAATCCTTTCTCTAGTTACTCCTCTTGCTTCTTATGTACGAATAAAAGGCTTTGGGATTTTCCTTAACCCTGTTTGCTAAAGATATTTCATGACTCCACTTAGCCCTCTTAATTCCTCAATTCAGATTGGCCCAACTTTCTGATATTCTTCTAAAGTTTTGCCTGTTTTCAGTGGCCTAGACCTTACTTATGCTTCCTTTTTCCGCTTTGCTCACTTCACAATTTCACCTGTCATCTATCCCGCCTGAAGCATCTGTATCCTGGGATATTTAGTTGCCAATCCTGCCCTTCCCTCAACTAAGTCTCAGTAATAGCAATAACATCATACTCCCAGGTACTAATCCAAGCTCTAAGTTCATCTTCCCTACCTACTACATTTCTTGCATTAAAACAAATGTACCTCAGACCACCTGTCTCTCTGCGTTCATCATCTGCTTTCTGCCTATTCTTCCCTTTTGTCACACTGACTTCATTATCTAGTTTCTTACAGGCTTTGGTTACTACCTCCTTACTGTCCATTAACCACCTCATTTGGTTCCCATCCCCTGCCACATTGGTTTAAACCCTCCCCAACAGCGTTAGCAAAAGCAGCCCCTAGGACATTGGTTCCAGTCCTGCCCAGGCGTAAACTATACAATTTATAAAGTCCCACCTCCCCCAGAACCGGTCCCAATGTCTCAAAAATCTGAACCCTTCCCTCCTGCACCATCTCTCACGCCACTCAGTTATCCTGCCTATTCTTTCATACCAGCTCTGACTAGCACGTGGCACCGGTAGCAATCCTGAGATTACTACCTCTGAGGTCCAACTTTTTAACTTGGCTCCTAACACCCTAAATTCTGCTTGTAGGACCTCATCTCGTTTTTCACCGATGTCATTGGTGCCTATATGCACAACGACAGCTGGCTGTTCACCCTCCCGCTTCAGAATTTCTTGCAGTCGATCTGATACATCCCTGACCCCGTGCACCCGGGAGGTAACATATCATCCGGGAGTCTCGTTTTCGAACACATAACCGCCTATCTACTCCCCTTACAATCAAATCCCCTATCATTATAGCCCTTCCACTCTTATTCCCACCCTCCTGTACAGCAGAATCTGGCTACTGCTGTCTTCCCCTGGTGAGCCATCTCCCCCAACTGTATCCAAAACGGTATACCTGTTTTAGAGGGAGATGACCGCAGGGGACACCTGCACTGCCTTCTTGATTTTTCTCTAACCTTTGGTCATCCATTCCCTTTTTCCCTCAGCAATCCTAATCTGCGGTGTGACCAATTTGCTGAACGTGCTACCCACGACTTCCTCAGCATCGCATATGCTCCAAAGTGAGTCCATCTGCAGCTCCAGAGCCGTCATGCGGTCTAACACGAGCTGCAGCTGGACACATTTCCTGCACGTGTAGGAGCCACGGACATCAGCCCTGTCCCTGAGCTCCCACACTGAGCAAGAGGAGCAAAACAAGGGTCTGGGATCTCCAGCCATTTTTACTCTTAAGTTTAGCTTAGTCCTACTATAATATCAAATAACAGATAAATGAAATGTAAAAAAAAAATTGTACCAAATCACTTAACAGCGCACGATTAAAAAAATGGAAAAGAAAAACCCTTACCTTATCAACACACTTTTGTTTTGGTCAGAGGAGGAGGGCTTGTGGGAGACATTACATGTGTAGTGCCTCGGGTTTAGCTGCTGCTCAAATATGTCAGTTCACTCACTTCCGAGAGTGCAAATTCGACTGCTCACACTCAGCTCCACTACCGACATGGAGAAGTTACCTCCGAGCAGGCCCCTGGTCCTCACTCTCACTGCTCCCACTGCTGCTGCTGTTGCAAAAAATCATGGAGGCCACTGGTTGCACGAGGTAAGTTTTTAACCGGGAGACTTACCTCCCGGCAGGCCCTGGTCCTCCAGTCAGGTGAGATTGGTGTAACTTCAGTTTGCTACCATCCTGACCACCTCAGATCATCTAATCAAAGCACCACATGGCCAATCAACCAACCCTCCCACATTCCTGACCCCTAAAAGGATGGCTGCCGACTAGAGATGCAGAAAGAGTGCCTGGCAGGCGATTTGGCCCGGGATGTGACATGGCAGAGGGGACATGCTGTGAAAGGGATGTGGGGAATGGCTGCAAAATTATAGATCCTGTGCTCTCTCAATCTTGATTGAAAGTGCCAAAGGTCAGAAAGTGCACTCACGAAGAAATTATTTACTTTAGCAGAGGGATCTATTGATCCAGGGGAAATGGATTGAAGATAAAGGGCATAAGGTTTAGAGGTGATTTAAAGAAGATTTTTTTTTTATCCAGAGGACAGTGGATGACTGGGACTCATTGCCTGAAGAACTCACTGGAAATGACAGAAATACTTATAACATTTCAGAATTATTTAAATGAACACTTCAAATGACATTGCATACAAGATTAAGGGTCATGTGGTGGAAAATGGGATGACAGTGGTAGGTGACATGGACATGATGGGCTGAAGGACCTCTTTCTTTGTTGTTAAGTGCCTATGACTTTAAGAACTGTACAGATACAACTATGTTGATGAGTAAGATCTGCTGCTCCATTCATCAATATGATCAGCCTTTTCTCCTTTAGCCTCTACACAGTCTTATTACACCTAGCCCAAAGCACTCCAAAACATTTTTATATCCAACATCTAAAAAAAATCACACAATGAAAAATTGTGCTCAAGTAGCTCATTAACAAGCCCTGTAACACTTTCATTGGTAAAATAAAAGTAGCTGGTTTTTGATATGGTGCTTGCTGACCTTCCATTAACTTTGAGAATGGCACAATGGCATCCCATCTTTAACGCAATGTAGATGTTGCATTCATGCAGAATGGGATAAGAAGGAATGACCTTCCAATTTGGAGCCATAGCAGTCAGCCTCATGACACACCCTTTCAGTAGCAGCGTGATTCCAAACTAATATATGTAGTGCAGCAGTTCACAGTCTAGGGCAAGCCCTACTCCTCATCTGTACCAGCAAAAGCCGAGCTAGCAAACATGTTGTATTTATAATGCTAATGGACTCTCAGAATAAAGGGGAAGCAGTTGCCAACGAACAGCCCTTTGAGACTAAACAGAATTCAGGAGCCCTTCCTGTCTGCATAGCAAATCTGTTACACAAGGTGCAGATCATGGAAATACAGCACAGTCAGTACAAAGCCTCGACTCAATGCTAACTTCTCCAACAATTAAATTTGACAACCAGGAACATCAAGTCTGCACAAAGAGTAAAAAAAATCTAATCGGCCAGCTCTACACAGCTCTACCTTTCCATCAATAAATTGAAACCAAACCAGCAAACTCACTGAAGCACCTGATGGTGTGCAATCGTAGGTGTGCAGAGTTTTAAGGGATACCAACTAGATGTGTATCTGTTTTCAAGACTGAAATTGTAAATAAATTATAATTACTTACATTTTCCAAATGTTCCGTTCATGTTGCAGAAGCCTGGAAGCACATGGCACAAAAGAGGACCTTTGGGCCCATAATGCCAATGCTTTAACTTTTGAAGGAACTTTGGAGATTTGTTCCACTCTATTGCACATGTATCAAGAGCCCAGCAACTTTTTTTTCTTTTCTAATTTACCCACTTCCCCTTCTAAACTTGCCTGTAAATCTAATTCCACTGTCTTTTCAGGGGAGAGTTTGAACTAGCTTGTCTTGGAACCTGAGAGGGAATTCAGATATTTGAGAAACACAGTCAGAAATGGGAAGTTGTAAACTAAGGTGGGATATAGCAGAAACAAATTCCAATGTCAGATAGAGTCAATATACTGGATAATGTGAGAGCAGAATTAAAGGCACAGTTTCTGAAAGCTGGTAGCATTTGTAATATGCTGCGTAACTAGATAGCACAAAAGCAGTAAGCAAGTGTGCTAATTGCTGTTATAGAAACATGGCTACAAGGTGACCAAGGTTAGGGGATTAATGTTCAAGACTATTTAATATTTATAAAAGACAGGCCCAGAGAAAAAAAGGAAGTGGGGTAGCCCTGATAATAATGAATGTAATCACTAGAGATCAGAAGAACCGGATTCAAAACCTAAGCACTATCTTCTCTCCCCAGATGCTGCCAGATCCGTTGAGTTTCTCTGTGTGTTTGTGTGAGCCATGATAGCACTTAACTGTGTCCACTGTTCAGAAAGCAAATTGTATTTACATAACCTCCTGTGAAAAAGAAAGCTGCAGTTTTTAATAACCTTTGTAACTGTCAGATTAGACAGACCATTAACATGCCAACAACAGATTTCAAGCATTTTGCACCTCTTATGCAGCACTCATAATTATGTCACCCAGTTTGAAAGGAAGAGTTCTTATATCTGTAATCTTGAGCAAATAGCTCCACAATTTGTGGCTGTGTTTGTCAACGTTTAAGCCGAAACTCTGGAATTTCCTGAGGGTCGCACAGTGGCTCAGTGGTTAGTATACCTGCCTCCCAGCACCAGTGACCTGGGTTTGATTTCACGCTCAGGCACAAACTGTTTGTGTGGAATTCACTCCTTCTTGCCATGTCTGTGTGGGTTTCACCCCACAGTGTGGAGATGTGCAGGTTTAGGTGGGTTGGCCATGCCAAATTGCTCTATAGTGTCCAGGGATGTATAAGCTAGGTGGATTAGCATGGGAAATATGGGGTTACAGAAATAGGGTAGGGGGTAGATCTGGGTGGAATGCTCTTTGGAGGGTCGGCGTGGGGACTCAATCTGCCAAAAGCCTGCTTCATGCTATAGGCATTCTATGATACTGTGGCTATCTCTTCTACCTCATTATATTCATTCTTTAAAATCTATCTCTTTGAGCAAGCTTTTGGTCACGAATTCTAACACCACTTTGTGAGTTGGCTCAGTGTCATATTTTGTTTGGTAACAGTCATTTTCTGTATAAAAGACTTTCCAAACATTTACATTGTTGCTGTTGTGCAAGTGCCATGTTATTTGTCCTGAAGCACCTCCAACAGGTTCCACCAGATTTCCATCACACGGCAGAAAGCGCAGAATCTCAAGAGAAGATCCTTTGACCCAATGGGCCATGCAAGGTTCTGCAAGTGAAATGAAAATCAGAGAAAGAATAATTAAATATTCCCTGTCTCTCTCAAACCATCACATTGTTTCTGAGTTTGCTATTAATAAGCATTGCTTTGCATGCCCAGAGGTGATAGTCAGACATTGATGCATCAGCTTTTTAACAACATTCTATTAAATAAACTTCCAAAACCTGTGTTCACATTGAAAGTAATCACTGAAGACTTGCTCAAAGCGACACCTGAAAAATGAAAGCAGTGTTGCTTTCATTAGAAATCTAAATAACTGCTTATGGCACACAAGAATTTTTAACAAATCGACAGCAATATCACAGAGACGTGTTCTATATTCGGCGTGTAACTCAGTGTGCAGATAAGCAGCACAAGGTCTGTGTAGATGAGATGCAGGACGAATTCTGCCTTCACGTCACTGTCAGTTTTCAAGCAAGACGACAACACTTGACTGCAGGTGGTCTCAGAAATTGTAAAACAAAAAGAAAAACAACCCCTCATGGTGAAGTGAGATTATGGGAACTGCAGATGCTGGGCCTGGCCTGCCCTGGCTAACCTATCGTCTCCTCCTGCTCCTGCCCCACCGAACTTAACTCCACCTATCTGGACTCCATTTTTTCTCCATTGGTCCAGGAACTCCCCACCTACGTCCGTGACGCCACACCACCCTCCTCGAGAACTTCCAATTCCCTGGCCCCCAACACCTCATTTTCACCAAGGACGCTCAGTCCTTATACACCTGTATTCCTCACGCAGATGGCCTTAAGGTCGTATGCTTCTTCCTGTTCCGCAGGCCCGACCAGTCCCCCTCCACCAACACCCTCATCCGCCCAGTTGAACTCGCCCTCACCCTCAACAATTTCTCTTTTGATTCCTCCCACTTCCTACAGACAAAGGGGATGGCCATGGGTACCCGCATGGGCCCAAGCTATGCCTGCCTCTTTGTAGGTTACGTGGAACAGTCCCTCTTCCGCACCTACACTGGCCCCAAACCCACCTCTTCCTCTGTTACACTGACGACTGTATCGGCGCCGCCTCTTGCTCCCAAGAGGAGCTCGAACAATTCATCCACTTCACTAACACCTTCCAACCCAACCTCAAGTTCACCTGGGTGATCTCCAACACATCTCTGACCTTCCTGGGCCTCTCTGTCTCCATCTCAGGCATCCAGCTAGAAACTGATGACCATTTCAAGCCCAATGGCTCTCATAGCTACCTAGAGTACACCTCCTCCCACCCACCCTCCTTCAAAAATTCCATCCCCTATTCTCAATTCCTTCGCCTCCGCTGCATCCACTCCCAGGATGAGGCATTCCACTCCCGCACTTCATAGATGGCCGCGTTCTTCAAGGACCACAACTTTGACCCTCCCCCCCCACCCCCCCCACCCCCGGAAGTGGTCGAGAACAGCCTTGACCATGTCTCCCACATTTCCTGCAACACATCCCTCACACCCCACCCCCACAATAACCGCCCTCAGAGAATCCCCCTCGTCCTCACATACCACCCCACCAACCTCCGGATACAAAGCATCATCCTCCGACACTTCCGCCATCTACAATCCGACCCCACCACCCAAGACATTTTTCCATCCCCACCCTTGTCTGCCTTCTGGAGAGACCACTCTCTCTGTGACTCCCTTGTTCACTCCACACTCCCCTCCAACCCCACCACACCCGGCCTTTTCCCCTGCAACCGCAGGAAGTGCTACATTTGCCCCCACACCTCTTCCCTCACCCCATCCCGGGCCCCAAGATGACTTTCCATATTAAGCAGAGGTTCACCTGCACATCTGCCAATGTGGTATATTGTATCCATTGTATCCAGCGTGGCTTTCTCTACATTGGGGAAACCAAGCGGAGGCCTGGGGACCGCTTTGTAGAACACCTCTGCTCGGTTCGCAATAAACAACTGCACCTCCCAGTCGCGAACCATTTCAACTCCCCTTCCCATTCTTTAGATGACAAGTCCATCATGGGCCTCCTGCAGTGGCCACAATGATGCCACCCGAAGGTTGCAGGAACAGCAACTCATATTCCGCTTGAGAACCCTGCAGCCCAAAGGTATCAATGTGGACTTCACAAGCTTCAAAATCTCCCCTTCCCCCACCGCATCCCAAAACCAGTCCAGCTTGTCCCTCCCCCCACTGCATCCCAAAACCAGCCCAGATCGTCCTCACCTCCCTTACCTGTTCTTCATCTCACCTATCCCCTCCTCCCACCTCTAGCCGCACCTCCATTTCCTACCTACTAACCTCATCCCGCCTCCTTGACCTGTCTGTCCTCCCCAGACTGACCTATCCCCTCCCCACCTATACAATCCTCTCCACCTGTCTTCTTTTCTCTCCATCTTCGGTCCGCCTCCCCCATCTCCCTATTTATTCCAGAACCCTCTCTCCATCCCCCTCTCTCATGAAGGGTCTAGGCCCGAAACGTCAGCTTTTGTGCTCCTGAGATGCTGCTTGGCCTGCTGTGTTCATCCAGCTCCACACTTTGTTATCCTAATGTTGAAGGTTTGTTTCCCCACCCTGACTCACAGCAGGCCAACACTTATGGTAGCATTGCTTTGATTTCCATATTCCTAATGCCAAGATCTGGGCCCTCCTCTAACACCAGCTCCTTGCTCCTCCTTGATTTTAATTAGTTCACCTCCAGCAGCCATTTTTAGGGCCTCTGTGTTTGGGTGTCTGTGTGGGTTTCGTCCTGGTGCTCCAGTTTTCTCCCACAGTCTAAGATGTGCAGGTTAGTGGGATTAGCCATGCTAAATTGCCCACCAAGTCCAGGGATATGCAAACTAAATGGATTAGCTATTAGAAATGCAGGGCTACAGGGAAAGGGTGGAGGAATGGGTCAGGGTGCGATGTTCTTTGGAGGGCCAGTGTGGACTTGATGGGCCAAATGGCCTGCTGTGCTACTGTAGGGATTCTATGATTGTAAATTCAAAAATTTCTCTCTACCTTTCTTTTCTTTATAGGCATCCTTAAGACCTCTTTCTTTGACCAAGCTTTAGGTCAACTGTCTGCATTATCAGTTTATCTCAGTTAGCCAGATAATTGGTTTGTGATGCAGAGTTATGACAACAATGTGGATTCAATTTGCACACCAATTAAGGTTACCATGAAGGATCTTCCTTCTGCAGCCATTCCCTTTGTCTAAGACATGGTGACACTCAGGTTAAACCATCACCAGGCATCTCTCTCTAATGACAGAGCAATGGTCATAGGGCTATGGTGGTTTTACCTGTCCTAACATCTACTTATGTGGCTCAGTTTTGTTTGGTAATGCTCCCATGAAATGACTTTGACATTATATGAATTGAAGGCATTGATATAAGTGCAAGTTATTGATTTCTGAATTCCAACTGCACCACAAAGTTAACAATCAGTTTCCCACAGCATTCGTTGACAATAAACAATTTGGAAATTAAACGTTAAAAGCTTTTCAGCAAGACTGATAAAATAACAAACAGGGGGTTCAGGTGAACACATTGTGGGTTTGTACCTGAATGTCAAATCACATAATTCCAACCCTCGTGTGGGAGAGGCTTCCATCAGATGAATGCCGTTCATTCTCCTCCTAATGGGCAATAGAAACAGAGAGAAAAGAAATATGTTGCCTGGCAACTGCCAGTCTTTGTCATTATGTCTTTCTTGGTGAAGAGCATTCTTAACAGAGAGAGGGTTAAAAAAGGTCAACTTTGTACATCTGGGGAATATGGATAGAACCAAGGAGCCTGGGACGACTTAATTCAGTTGGACAGATGGCAAGTATTGTAAAGATGTAAGCTATATTATCATCACTTGTATATTTATATTTTAATATAAAGGCAGATAAGTTTTTGTTTAGGTCTGTGAAGGTAACCATTTTCAAAAGGGCAGAATGTCATTTGGAAAAGTGACTGAAAGATACCATTTCTAAGAAGGCACATGGAAATGATATATTTGGGTCATGCAATAACTGCCTAGCCAGATGCCTGTGATGCCAACTGGTGAAATGTTCATACTGCTGATTTCATAACATACACGAATACTGAAGGAACACACCTAGTTTAGTTTGAGTTTGATATAGACAAATCAGGTTTCAGATTCATCCTGGTAGAATAATCGAGATTTCTCATCCTAGCAACAGGGAACTTTGTTAAGTTTATAGAATCTCCAGTTTGCAAGAGCTCATAGAAGCCTCTTAAATTGTCAGAACTGAAAAAGAATCCAGGCCTTCGGAGCCAAAATTAAGTTAAGGTCATTAGAACTGGAAAAACGTTTTACAACTGTTTCAACCATTCAAGAAGAAAAACTAAGATAAGTTAGGAGTAATTTTTTTCTGGGATTTTGCTGTGAAAAAGATTGAATCTACATTTTTGATCCTTCTGATAAGAATGTTTCGAATTGAATTACGTGTTTCTATGCATATAGAGCTCTGTTTACTTAATTTTTCTTTTATATCATAAATTTATGTTAGTTCATTAATACTGTTAGCCTCATGTGAAGATAACCACCACAGTAAACCAAATGTATAAATTAAAATTATGATGCATCAGATCTGGTTTCTCTCTGGGATCTGACTTGTCTAATTTTACCATTCAATTGGGATTATAACATGAGTGTGTAATTCAGAACACTACTAACAGTGCACATTCAAATCCCCTCCCAATAAAAATAGACTTGGAATATTCATGCTTGCCCTGGCCCTAAGACTGGAAAGTAATGACATGGAAACATGAAAACTATGAACAGTTGTAGGCTATTTGCACCTTCAAGCCTGTTCTACTATTTACTATGATGATCACTGACCCTTTAGTTCCTCCACAACTCAATCCTAAGTCTGCTTCCCCTTATTTTGAGGCTATGGCCCCCAAGTTCTAGTTTTACCTCTCAATGGAAACAAACTGCCTGTTTCAATCTTATCTATTCCCTTCATAGTTGTACATTTCTGTAAGATCCCTCCCAACATTCTTCTAAATGCCAATGAGTACAACCCCAGTCTACTCAATCTCTCCTCATTAACCAACACTGTCAATTCTGGCATCACCTTAGTGAACTTTATCATGTCCCCTCCAGTGCCAGTATGTCCTTTCTCAAGTAAGGAGACCAAAACTATACACAATTCTCCAGGTGTGGCCTCACCAGCACCCGAAACAGCTGCAGCATAACCTCCCGGTATTTAAACTCCATCCCTCTAGCAATGAAGCACAATATTCCATTTGCCTTCCTAATTTTCTGCAAACCAAGTCTTTGTGATTTATATTTAACTCATTCTTCATGACCCTCGGTGACCTGTGCTCCACTGCCTTCTGTTGTAGTGAACTCATCAAGTCTACCACCTTCTGAGTGAAGTAATATTTCTTCATCTCAGCGTTAAATAGACTACCCTCTACCCTGAGGCTGTGACCCCTGGTTTGGGGCACCACAACCAGAGGGAAAAAAAAAGAAGCCTCTTTACTTTGACCTTGCATCTGCCTGTTAGAATTTTATGTGTATATCAATCGTATAATCCCCTATAGTGTGGAAACAGGCCCTTTGGCCCAACAAGTCTGCACCAACTTCCAGACCATCCCCCTAATCTACACAACCATCAACACTATGGACAATTTATATGGCCACGCCACCTAACCTGCACATCTTTGGGCTGTGGGAGGAAACCAGAGAAACTGGAGGAAGCCCACGCAGACACAGGGAGAATGTGCAAACTCCACACTGATAGTCACCTGAAGGTGGAATTGAGCCTGTGTCCCTTGCACTGTGAGGGAGCACTGCTAACCCCGAGCCACCATACTGCCCTAAATGTGTGCTATTAATTTGACAATCCATCACTGACAAAAACATTACTAAGGAAAATAGCCCAGGTGGAAGCATCATGAGACAATGGGCCAAGGACCGACCAAACAGTGAAGAGCAACACTGAAGTGGATTACTGAGAAGATCCACTGGATATTGTTACTGATGATGGTGAACTTGACTATGTTTGTGCAATTTTCTTTTAATTGATGAGATGAGAGTGTCACATGTGGGGCCAGGATTTATGAAAATTCCTAATTGTCCTGGAGAAGGTGATGATGAGCTCTTCACTTATAGCTCTTCTATAACAGGTTATCAAATTCTTTGCTGTGAAATTATGTAGTTACTTGGGAAATCACTGCTTTTCAAAAAAAATCTCAATTGCAATCCACAATTTTGAAAGCCTCAAAAATAAAAAAAGTCCTGGCTCTTACAGTATAATGCAATAGCATGCATCATACACATCTAATAAGACACATCGTTGCTCTCTTTGATGTTTGTTCAAAAAGCAGCATCTACAAAGTTGTAGCATTTCCTCTGAAGTGTAAGCTTGAATTAGATATTGTGGTCGAATCCATGACCTTCTGATTTAGAGGAGACTGCGCTATCAACTTAATCAATTGTAAAATCTTACAAAAATTAGAACATGAGAAAGGAGACCTTTTTATTTGGAGGATAGCTGGTAAATACCATGGCAGTCAGTGTTGGCATGTGTGCAATCAAGTATGGCCTATCCTCCCTCTATTTAAGTCCATGAAGAGTAAACGGACTTGAAGCCGTTCTGTTAGATCAAACACTTTGTAAAGAGATTTAACAGCACACACGCAGAACAATGAAGTCTATTTTTAAAAATGCTATGCTCCAGCAGCACTTGAGAAAATGCTCCCGATACGATCAGTAGGTTGTGGGGTTTTTAATGTGTCAAGTCATGTCTGCTTCTCCTTCTATCTCAAAATGCATAGTGATGGTATTACAAGTCACAGTGTCAATGTCTGACAGTAATGGTTTATGACTGCTGATGTGGTTTGCTATGCAAGGGTGAGCTCACAAGTCTCCAGGCCCCAGAAGCCATGCCATGCACAATCTGAGCCTGTCAATAGATCTCTGAGTGCTGGAAAGGCATTGTCAACATGTTGTTACTGCAGCATTTTATAATTTTTGTAGATGTTTGAGTGAGATAGAATGTACAACATAATAAGAGAACCATTCGGCCCCTTTGATCTCTGCTGATGTTAACACCACTTACAAAGCTCTTTCTACTCTACTTCCCATCAGCCTAACCTTCCAGTTCTGAAGAGGGCTCGCAGGACTTGAAATGTTAACTCCCTACCTCTTGCCAATGATGTTGCCAGATGTGAGGAATTGCTCCAGCACTTTCTGTTCATATTTCAAATTTCCAGCATCTGATTTTTCCATTCCTTTGTCCTTAAATTCTTAAATATGCACCTATGCTATTTTCCTCGATTGTCTTCGTATGGTGATGATTTCAACATTCTTATCTCTTTCTGGGAAATGAAGATGTTCCTTACTTGGCTGCTAAATTTATTGACGGCCATTTTTATATTTATGATCCCTCACTTTCATCTGACCTAAAAGTGGAAGCATTTTCTCGGTCAAGCTGATGAAGCCTTTAGTAATCTTAAAAAAACTCTGTCAGGTCCTATCTTAGCCTTCTTCTTTTTGGAGATAAGAGCCTCAGTGCATTCAATGCTTCCTAATGAGTATTACCTCTCATTTCTACGATCAGTATTATCAAATAGTAATTCCATTAGTCATGTTCAGCGAGGAATATTGCCAGTCTAGCATTGGATATGGACTCACAAGTTCAATTCTTTCTATTGTAATGTCATTGTATTTAGAATTTGCTGGAAAAGTTCATCAGGTCTGGCAGCATCTGTGAAGAAACAATCAGAATTAAGATTTTGGGTCTGGTGACCCTTCTTCAGAACCCAGACCTGAAACGTTACCTCTCAGGTTTCTACAGATTCTGCTGGGTCTGCTGACCTTTTCCATTAACTTCTGTTTTTGTTCCTGTTTTACAGCATCTGCGGTTCTTTCAGTTTTTGTTGTATTTAGAGTTTGCTTCCTGTAAGAACTGTTATGTTACTTTTCTGATGTTACTGAATAAATGTACATTACATGAAATGTAATAATGAAGATGAGTCATTGTGACAGTTAAGCCAAAAATTTCTATTCATATAGAAATGAATATTTGCAATGATGTTAGATAACTCAATGGTTCAAGAGTTGGAAGAGCTTGTTGTTGCTTTACAGAAGCACTAAAGTAAAAACAATCGCAGATACTCAGTAAGCAGCACAGTGAGTTGCTGGTATACAGAAGGAGGCAAGACCTGGAGGAGAAATGAAGAACAATACATTCACACTGTGGAATGTTAAGGCCTGCTCCACAAGGCAGCATGCTGGCTCAGTGGTTAGCACCGCTGCCTCACAATACCAGTGATGTGGGCTCGATTCTAGCCGCTGGTGACTGGTTGTGTGAAGTGTCCAGGGCAGGTTGGTGTATTAGCCATGGGGGACAGGGTGGGTGTCTGAGCCTAGATGCAATGCTCTTCAGAGGATTGGTGCAGAGTCAATGGGCTGAATAGCCTCTTTCTGCACTGTAGGGATTCTATGATTATATTTACAAGGGATGCTGGGATGATATTCCATAGTTTCAAAATATAATTGATCATGTGCTGGAAAAGGAAAATCTGTAGTTTTGTCATGGAAATCTTGAAATCATAGACCATAGAATCCCTACATTGTGGAATCAAGCCATTTGGCCCATCATGTTCACACTGACCTTGTTGGGGTTTGGAAATAAATTGGACTGCTCTTCCAAACAGCCGGATCACGAAGCAAATTCTATGCATAACAGTACATCCAGTACTAAACTAGTGAGATTCCTTGCTAAGTTTGACTGGTGTTTGAAGGTACTGATCCTAGAACTGAAAGATTACATTCATCAAGAATTATTTTCTTTATTTATTCAAGGTATGTGTCATAGTTGGCTGGGTCAGGATTTATTGCCCATCCCTTACTGCCCTTGAAAAGTGGTGGTAAACTGCCTTCTTGAACAGCTGTGGGGCATGTGCTGTAGGTTGACCCACAATCCCCTTGTCAAGGGGTGGAATTTCAGGATTTTGACCTAGTGACAGTGAATTTCTCCAGTGCATACTCCTACTTCTGAGCATTGGTAGTTGAGAATAATCCCCTCAATGGGTTGACACATTTGTAAACAAGAGGAGATGCTTTGACAAACATTAATGATTTAAATGCAAATACCTAAACTCAAAGCAGAAGGGAAAGAAAACAATGAAGAAATTATTCAGAGATAGTAATAACTGCCAATGCTAGAGTCAGAGATAGCACAATGTGGAGCTGGAGGAACACAGCAGGCCAGGCAGCATCAGGGGAGCAGGAAAGCTGACTTTTTGGGCCGGGACCTTTTTCAGAAGAAATGACTTCAAATTTAGAATAGGAAATACAGGAGCCAGTCCATTGCATTACATCTATAGGCGGTGAGGGTATCTTTATTGGCATAACATTATTGACAGATAAAGGGGAGATGGTAACATGGTGATATTGTCAGTAGGTTAGACTAGTAATTCAGAACCCCAGAGTAATATTTTTGGGAATATGGGCTCAAAAGACAGATTGGCAGCTGGTGAAACTTAAATAACCAGCAAATCTGGAAGTGAAAGCTAATTTCAGTGGTGATGGCCATGAAACTATCATCATTTGTTGCAAAGACCCATCTGGTTCATTATTGTCCTTTTAGGGGAAAAAATCTGGAAGTGAAAGCTAATTTCAGTGGTGATGGCAATGAAACTATCATCATTTGTGCAAAGACCCATCTGGTTCACTATTGTCCTTTTACGGGAAAACACAATCTACCATGCTTACCTGATAAGTCTTGTAGGTGACAGCAGAGCCATAGTAATGTGATTGGCACTGAACACCTCCCCTGAAAAGTTCCAGCATGCTACTCAGTTCAGGGATAATTCACTGGCATCCATTAGAAGGAGAAAATGATGTCAGAAATTTGGAGAAAACTGTAGATTTGGGAAAGTTAAGAAGAATTCAGAAGCTTCTATTTCATGTCAAAAGCAATGCTCTCATAAATCCACAGTACTTTCCAATAAACCTTCCAAAATGATAATTGGAAACATTAAAGGATAACTATAGGTATTTGCAACTTCTGATGTGGTTATTATTATAACTTAGGTTTCAAAACTAATACCTGCCACCCATCAAGTGGGAAGGCAATTCATTGAAGAAAAGAACTGGAAAATCCTGAAGTCAGTTTATCTGCTAAAGCTAAAGTTACAACCAGTCATAGATTTTCTTCAATATTGTACACTGGATAAGTCAAGGATGGAAAACAAGGAAGGCTACATCAATGGGTGGGATGGAATGAGCAGATGCACTGTGAAGCTGAAATAGCATTGTTGCTATCAACATCAGTGACACCAAATCATCAAGAAAGTAGCAATTAGACAATGTCCCAATGGACAAGGTGAAGAAAGAGGAAGTAATGTCATATTGGATGCGTAGCATGAACTTAAAAGATGTTGCACTTGCTTTCAAATCCCTCCATAGCCTTGCACCTTCCCTATCTCTGTATCCTCCTCCAAGCCCACAAGCCTCTGAAATGCTGCTCTAATTCTAGTCCCTTAAAGATCCCTATTGTTCCACCATTGGTGATCATACCTTCAATTGCCTGGGCCCCAAACCCTGGAATGCACTCCCTAAGTTTCTGCACTTCTTTCTCGTCTTTCAATCACTCCATAAAATCTACCTCTAAACTCTCTTGTCATCCGTTCCAAAGATGTGTCTTGCTATTTAATTTTGTTTGGTAAAGTTCCTGTGCCACACTGATGAGAATATGAAAATTAATGTTGTTTGTCATTGAAATCATCTTTCTTATATCTTAAACCTAATACTATGCACAAAATCTTCACATATCTGTGAAGAACCCTGTGATGTATTTAAGAAGAAATGATAACATTTAGTAAGAAACATTTAAGATTAAAACCAGACAGGCTGTTAAAACATTTTTTTTTAACATTTTCTTTTTGGTATCCCTTTGTGAGATGTGGAAATGAATGCTTAAAGTGGGCAAAAAGAACTCAACATGATTTTTTTGAATATACAATGAACTTTGACCTATTTTTACAAAGCTTAAATGTTCCTGTTATTTGGAATATCACTTTTAAAAGCTGGAAGCTGACCAGTAGGAGACGTTAATTGCATGTGTGAAAATAATTCATCAAGAATAAACAACAAAAGAAACCTGACACTTAAAACAAATTTGAATCGAAGGACACAAGGAATTTTATGACAGATGTTTATTCTAGGCTTGGAACTGTGCATCTCTTTGTCAACACGACACTAATGTACCAAACTGAATGATTCCTAAAATGTCTTAACAGTTGGTTCTGTAATACTGAAGAAGCTAGCGTAAAGGCAAATCAGTGCTAAAAGTAGGTGAATCATCACATAATGCTAATCAACTAATGTTCACTAAAGAAATTGCCACCTTTAGCTGGTCTGGAGTACATGAATCCAAACCTCCAGCACTGTGTTTGACTCTTAACGTCCCTCTGGGCAATTAGGAATGAGCAGTACATTGTGGTCTTACCAGCAATGCCCACATCCTGTGAATGAGTTACAAAGAAAAGAAAACAATGCTTTGTAATTACCATGGTAAAATGACCTGAATTTCTGAAACATTGCACACTGTAATTTCTCTAGCTTGGAATTATCATGAAAGACGACAGATCCAGTTAAAGAGCTGGCACAGGCACAGTTTAGATAGGGTGAAAGGTGCTGCAATTTCTATTATCGTGAGACTTTACAGCTGGAACAGTTGTCCCTATAAGGGAAATTGATGAAACTGAAGCCTTTGCTTTCTGGCATCCAGAAGATTGAAAGGTGATCTCATAGAAGCACACAGGATTCTGAGAGGACTTATTGGAACGATGACTGAGAGGCTGTTTCCACTGACTAGAGATCATATGAAGGGATAAGGGATTGATCATCTAAGACTGAGCGGAGGATGAGTCTCTTCGATCCGAAGGTTGTAAATCTTTGGACCAGAGACCTTGAATACTCAATCACTGAGGGTATTCAAGTCTGAGTTGAAAAGATTTTTAGACTTTGAATCAACTGATATGAAATAAAAGCAAGTAAGTTAACCAAGGCCAAGGATCAACTCTAATCTTACTGAATGATAGAAGTCAGCACCTGTTCCTATTTATAATGTGAGTAGTTATTTCTAAAGCTTGTCATAGGTAAAACAAACATACTTTTGATGTACAAATCAGGAACAGATAGACCATTTAATTTGATTTCATTTATTATTGTCACATGTACCAATACACAGTGAAAAGTATTGTTTCACATGCTCACATAAGTACACCAGGATAATAGAATGGGATACAGAATATAGGGTTACAGATATATAGAAGGTGCAGAGAAAAAATCAACTCTAATGTGCGAGAGGTCCATTCATAAGTCTGATAACAGGAAGAAGTTGTTCTTCTTGTTGATATGCGTTTTCAAACTTTTGTAACTTCTGCCCAATGGAAGAGAGTGGAAGAGAGCACAACTGCGGTGGGAGGGATCTTTGATTATGTTGGCTGCTTTCTTGAGGCAGCAGCAAGTGCATATTGGATCAATGGAAAGAAGGCTGGTTTTTGTGATGGATTGGACTGTGATGGATTTGCCATACCCAGCATACCTTAGGATTGCAAGTGCAAATATAAATGCTTATTAAGTGTTATGAGGGTTTTTGCCTTTACCACGCTTACAGGCATGAGTTCTAGTTTCCCAACACCCTGTGGATGAAAAAGCTTTCCTCACATTTCCTCCATCTCTTTTTCCCCTTTCCTTAATCTGTGCCCCCGGTCATTGATCCCTCTTTCAAGGGGAAAAGGTCCATCTTGTCTCCCCTATCTATGATGTTTAGATAACCCTTTGCTGTCATAATTGTACATCTCAATCATGTACCCTCTCAATCTCATCACTCTAAGATAAGCAACCCCAGCCCATCCAATCTCCCTTTCTAACTAAATCTCTCCAGCCCAGGTAAATCTCCTCTGCACCCCCACCAGTACAGTCACATCCAATCTTTAATGTGGATTCCAAACTCCACACTATACTCTAGCTCTATCATATTGGCAACTTAATTTATGGAGAATTTACAAGTATTCTCTTATCATAACCAAATTAAATTCCCACGGGAGGGAAATAAAGGCCAATGCACACCACAGAGTGGCCCCTCACACCTATCCAGTTCAGGGACAATTGTAGGGTCCAATCTTTTGCTGGGCATTCAGTCACTGCACTGGCATCAGCTGATGCAGAATAACCTTGACAAGTCTATTTCCAAAGCCTTCATTTGCCATTGAAGTTGAAAGGGTGTTTAGGAGTCACTGGGAAGGTAAGACCCCATGGATAATCTAGGAATTAATCATGACAATCAAGCTTAGTTTACATATGTAAGCTCGATTCATTGCAAAATAGACTTGACCTTGTGTGTCTTGCTATATGAAACAAGGCAAGTACAATCACGGTGCAGTTCAAAATTACATAATAAATTAAGATCTAATTTAGATATATAACTTAAATAGATTCAAAAATAGAAATTCCTCTCTATTAAATCATAAATTCAATCTTTATCAAGTGTTTGAAGTGTATAATCAGTATGCTGTTGGGTAGAAGTAACTAAGTTTAATTTAAATACACAAATCAGGTCATCACAAAACAAATTGCACACTTAATGCAAAGAAAAAGTTCCATTCATACATAGCAGAATCAGTGTTCACGATAAGATATAAATTTTGTGAACGTACTGAATTGTGCATTTGAATTGAATTTGTTTAATGATAAATCTCCCTCTATAATTCACAAAGCACAAGTCATATCTCTGTGTTTAGATGAGGCTATAATTGTAGTGATTGTAACGAGGTCAGCCAGGTAGATCCATAGAATATGAGTTCCCTGACTGGGGCTGTTAATCTGGTCTGATCAGGAAGTCCTGGGCTGACTGATAAGAACAGGAGTGTCAGATATGCTGCTTACTCTGACAGCTGGCTGTAAGGAGGCTGGGTCATTGTCAAGAACTCTCCACAAATAAATAAAGAGCGACTTGGCGATGGAATACTGGCCTTTGTGAAGTTATTCCAGTAACATATTGATACATAATTCTAATTAGCAATTCAGTTCCATAGGCTAATGAGGTCAATTAAAGGTCTTTTCATTTACTGGAGAATATAACTCCGACAATACTTTCTACTGAATGGAACCCACATTGCTGGTTGAAGTGGTTATTTGTATTGATTTTCAAAATTTTTCTTACTCCCTTATTTTCTGACTTTTCCTTTCATTTCATGTTCTCCAAAAGTTTCACATCAATGTTGTATCAGGTTGCAGACAAATGTTGCCTTATGCAGTATAGTGACCAATCTTCATAAGCCATTATAAGACTGTGTGACTGCGTCATACACATGCTGTCAAGACAGATTATTTTGCAAGCTCATTGCAATAGCATGAGCAGGGATCTGGAATCCAGGTTATAGATAGTAAGAAAACACTCAGCTCAGACCGAGTAAATCTGAAGCTTGGATTAGAACCTTCAACTTGCCAAATGATATTTGTACTATGTTGAAGGACACTAAATCATTAACTGTGGAATATGTTCTAACTGAGTACAAAAGCGTATTTACAGTGGTCGATATCTTCCAGAAGAGCATCATTCTCAAGTTGACTCAAAGAGTCTAAATAAGGGCCTGAAGATACCATCAAAGGAATTTTGCCACAATTTACCAAGGCAAAACATTCCACCACTCGAAATGTGAAGAGTCGTTACTAACAGGTGAAGCTGGATGAAAGCAACAGAGACACAGACGGTTTCTAATTTCCACTGAAACAGGAAAACTTCACTGAAGACAACATGAGATAGTTAATGATCTTCCAGAAGTGGAATCTGTAGTGAATGATCGGCCAGGTTATGAATGTGGAAACACAATGGAAGAAACCATTGATGACAAGGATCAAAACTTAGCCTTACTGCTCAAAAGAGCTCACTGGCAGCACCTGAAGTTGAGCAAGAAGAAAATTACATTCAAATATATGTTATGGACCAGACCCTATGTTTTATCTTATTGAAAGGTAAGTGTATGATGCTTTCTTCCAGATGTAATTCAATTGGTCACACTACTCAAGTTTAAACAAAACATACTTCATTCTTACACCTAATTAAAATACAAACAAAATAAAGAAGAATCGGTATACTTTAACTCTATTCAAAAACCTAACAGAGCCATAGAATATTTAATTGTTAAATAGCAACTGTTCCAATATAGTAACATTCCATAAACACACCCTTGGCAAAGGCAAATTCAGTAAAATAGATTTTTTTCAAATGTTTTTCCAGCCCAGGAAGAAAGTTGTGGCAGAGAAAGTGAGTGAACTCAAACATTTTTCTGTAGCAGGTGGGGATGTATGGCAGCTTCCAAACCACAACAACAAGTGAAAGTTAAATTAAAAAACTTGTTCTGCGGGAGCCTGACTCCACCCATTCATGATGCTCCTATTGTTCCAACTTAAAAAGAAACTCAGGCCCTCACAAGATGTTTACTTTTTTGGGTAAAAGAGACAATTCAGTCACTCTGTCTTAAAACCTGTCTTTAAAAAAAAACAGGACAAAGTACACCTTTTAAAGCCATAGTCTAGTTGCAGATACCAAGGGTCATATATTGAGAGTAAAATGTCTTCTCCTGGATTATGACAAAGTGAGAGATGGAGCAGTGATGAATTTTTGGGAAGCAGAGCAAGGGCTTGTTGAGTTCATCAACTGTCGGCATAATTCTTGCCCAATTTGTTGTCAGAGTGTGAAACATTATACTCCTGATGGCACATGACATCCCAACAGACCGCAGATGAAGTTGGAAGTAGATTATTTCACACTTGTAGAAGCTCATTTTCTTGACACAGGAGACTTGCATTTTAACCACTGGGAGGTAGATGAGCTATATAGTCAAACAAACCCTTCATTTCAATTTGTCCATGTCAACCAAGCTTCCCAAAATAAACTAGTCTCATTGCTTGTGTTTGACCTATCTCCCTCTAAACCTTTCCTATTCATGCACCCATCCAAATGTTCTTTAAAGGCTATAACTTGTACCTTCATCTACCACCTCATCTGGTAGCTCATTCCACATATGATACACCTTCAGTGAAAAATTTGCCCGTTTGGCCCCTTTTAAACCTTTCTTCTCTCACCTTAAGTTTTGCCCTCTCCCATCCGAGGGAAGAGACCTTTGCTATTTATCTTATCTGACACCCTCATGATTATATAAATCTCTGTAAAGTCACCCCTCAACCAACTATGTTCCAGTGAAAGAGGTCCCAGCTTATCCAGCCACTCCTTATAACTCAAACCCCTCCAGTCCCAGCAACACCCTTGTAAATCATTTCTGAATCATCTCCACTTTAATAAGATCCTTCCTACAACAAGGCAACAAAGACTGTACACAGCATTCGAAAAGTAGCCTCACCAACGTTCTCTATAACTTCAACATGATATCCCAATTCCTATACTAAATGGTCTGAGCAATGAAGGAAAGTGAGCTAAATATCTTCTTAAATCACCCTGTCTATCCGTGACACAAATTTTAAAGACTGCTGGGACTGTTGAATGCCTAAATGTACAGTCCAGCTGTCATGTTACTGCTGACAATGTCATGAGTGACAATGACCTTCGGTTCATGAGTGAAGAATTCAGTTGCTTTCTGAAACACTGGGATATTTAAGATCATCCTCCAAATTGTCCCCCGTCAAATTGGAAAAGCTGAGGGGGCAATGAAAATCAACTGAGGAATCTTAGAGAAATTGAGCAATTCCTACACACATGTATAGAAGACAACTACTGAGGGCATGGAATGTAATCCAGTACAAAGACTAATATTAGGCCGCATACAGACTAATTGCCAAAAGAAAACTGAAGCCAGAAGTAGGAACAGATATGAGTGAAAAGATTACGGTGAAATTTTCATTTTCACAAGACCACAAAACTATTGCCAAGATAACAAAAAATGGAGCTGGATGAACACAGCAGGCCAAGCAGCATCTCAGGAGCACAAAAGCTGAGGTTTCGGGCCTAGACCCTTCATCAGAGAGCCTCTCTGATGAAGGGTCTAGGCCCGAAACGTCAGCTTTTGTGCTCCTGAGATGCTGCTTGGCCTGCGGTGTGTATTCAGCTCCACACTTTGGCATCTTGGATTCTCCAGTATCTGCAGTTCACATTATCATAGAAACTATTGCCAATGTTGGGTGTTGGAGAATCAGCGAGAGTGCAAACATTCAATAATCTCACTAAAATGCCAAATGCCATGTGGGACATGTGTAGAGCAGTTCATAAAATCCATACAGTGTGGAAACAGGCCCTTTGGCCCAACAAATCCACACTGACCCTCAGAGCGTCCCACCCAGACCCACCTAAAATACACATGCCTGAACAATCTGGGCAATTTAGAGCGGCCAATCACCCAACCTGTACATCTTTGGGCTGTGGTAGGAAAATGGAGCACCTGGAGGAAGCCCACACAGACGCAGGGAGAATGTGTAAAATCCACACAGGCAGTTGCCTGCGGGTGGAATTGAACCCAGGTCCCTGGAGCTGTGAGCCAGCTGTGCTAACCACTGAGCTACTATGCCATCCCAATCGTAACTGATGGAAGTGAATAACCAGGCATCACACTGCAACTTCATACACAATGTACATCTACAGTAGGAATTCCTCAAGTGCAGGAGGCTGATCAGGAAGAAGTGAACGCATCACTTGCACTGATTGTACATCAACCATCAGACCCAGAATTCCACAGCAGCCCAACAACAGAGAGCACAACAGCTGCCACTGTAACAAAAAATGATTCAGAAACCATACTCCCAGCCAAAACAACATTACTAGATGAAAGATAACAAAGTGTGGAGCTAGATGAACACAGCAGGCCAAGCAGCATCTCAGGAGCGCAAAAGCTGACGTTTCGGTGATGAAGGGTCTAGGTCCGAAACGTCAGCTTTTGTGCTCCTGAGACGCTGCTTGGCCTGCTGTGTTCATCCAGCCCCACACTTTGTTATCTTGGATTCTCTAGCATCTGTAGTTCCCATTATCACTGATACAATTACCATATGATAGCTATCAAGAAAAGCAAGCATGTGTTCATTAAGATGCAATATATATGCAGAGACTGATGAATTTCTAAGTCATGAGAAGTGCAGTGCAAATAGTTGGTCATTTGGGTAACTAAAAATGTACAAGATTACAGGTGTGTTTTTTTGGACTGAAATGTTATCACATGCAGGGAGACAATGGAATTGTAATAATGTCACTGGAGTAACCGCTCTGTGGCTGTGGTTCTCCAAACTCATTGTTGTCAAATTTCTCGGTCCAATGGATACAAAGAGAAGAGGAAGTGGATGAAATTAGTGAAAACAGAATGGATAGTAGAAGAAGAGATAATGGGAACTGCAGATGCTGGAGAATCCGAGGTAATAAAGTGTGAGGCTGGATGAACACAGCAGGTCAAGCAGCATCTCAGGAGCGCAAAAGCTGATGTTTCGGTCTAGACCCTTCATCAGACCCTTCTAGGCCCGAAGCGTCAGCTTTTGTGCTCCTGAGATGCTGCTTGGCCTGCTGTGTTCATCCAGCTCCACACCTTGTTATCTTGGATTCGCCAGCATCTGCAGTTCCCATTATCTCTGGATAGTAGAAAATGCCTGTTTTGACTACTGAATAAAAAGGGGAAAGTTGATCACAACGTGAGTGTGGTGCCATAATGCCTCTGATCCACAGAGTGCAAAGAGGCCATTTGTACACTTACCTATTTTTCATTTCAGATATTCTGTCTCTGTGCCCCACGCCTACAGAAAAACACTAAAGTGTCTAGGATTTCAATCCTGGTGGAAAATGTATTCGTGTCAGGAAAGGAGATGATCACGTTCACTTGTGAAGGACATGGTTGACTGCCCTGCTGATGTTCAGTATCCCAGATGAACAATGATCCCTTCAGAAAGGATTGGCAATACTGACAGAGGCTACAGAGCAAAGCATAATGAAAGTTAGGGCCTTAAGAAAAAGAAGGAAGTTTTTTTTAAATGCTTGCCTTGTTGTTCTACAAAGTATTTATTTTCTGTCTGAGACAATCCTTTCCTTAGTACAAAGGGCACAGATCTGAAGCATTCTCTGTAATGTTTGAAAACACAAATGATGCTTTTGTTTTCCGCAGAATCCTCTTGCAATTACTGTCATCACCTTCAAGCCAATTCTTAGCTATTTTATGGAAGGCTGAAAAAGACAGCACGTTTTAAGTAGCAGCAGGATATATGCACTCTGTTGAGCAACAGTGTGAATGAATTGCTTCTTGTGCAGGCTGTAAACACTTACCTCCTGCACTACCAAACACACCAAGTGTCTTCCTGGTAACAATCTAGCAAGGGAATTATATTGACTGTAACGAGGTCAGTCAGGTGGAACTCATATTCTATGAATTCCCTAATTGGGGCTATTAACCTGGTCCACACAGGGAGCCCTGGCTGACAGATATAAATAAGAATGTCAAAGGTTCTGTTCACTGTGAGAGCTGGCTCTGGGGAAGCCAGACCAGTGTAAAGTATAACACTTGTGTAAATAAATGGTGACTTGGAGATGGGATACAGGATTGTCTGTAGTTATTTTAGAAATCATCATAAAATCAACCTGATAGTGATATTAAAAAAGAATGTAGACTTCAGTCCCAGGTGGCAAATTACTTTGCAATTTCTCAAAGTAAAAATTATTTTGTTTACCTTTCAACAAGACAACAAAAAATATTTTCAGAGATAATGGGAACTGCAGATGCTGGAGAATCCAAGATAATAAAATGTGAGGCTGGATGAACACAGCAGGCCAAGCAGCATCTCAGGAGCACCTGAGATGCTGCTTGGCCTGCTGTGTTCATCCAGCCTCACATTTTATCAACAAAAAATATTTGTTGGGGAAGTCATCCAAATACAGCATTCTGTGACAGGTCAGTTTGTTGATTGCTCAGTGGCAGATTTTGTTTAATGAGTATCAAGGGGTCCAAAGGAAGCTCAATATTATTATTTTCCCCTCTTTTGTAACTGGACCTTGCTTTTGCTAGATTAACTATTGCACTTGCTATCTGCTTTCGCCTCATTCAAATTTCCCTCCATTGTTTCAGATCAGATCTGTCTTCAATGACATTACTGCCTTAGAATACGGTCAAAGGGAAGAAAGGGGACTACATGAGATTCTGTGATAATGGGAACTGCAGATGCTGGAGAATCCAAGATAATAAAATGTGAGGCTGGATGAACACAGCCATCTAGGCCCGAAACGTCAGCTTTTGTGCTCCTGAGATGCTGCTGGGCCTGCTGTGTTCATCCAGCCTCACATTTTATTATCCTACATGAGATTCTGTTCATTACTGCCTCAATTAAATACTCGTGGCTATCAGAGTCAGCCCTGGCACATCTTTCCTGTGTTATTCCACAGGTGAATTGAAAGATCAGTGTGATATTCTGCCTCATGTCTATTCAGTCAGGTGCAGTCATAAGAGCTTAATTCCTCAGAGAGAAGAAGGCTAAGAGGAGATCTGATACAGATTTTCAAAATCATGAGCAGGATGGGGGGAGAGAGAAACTGTTCCCATTCATAAAATGAACAAGAACAACAGTGCACAGATTTAAAGGGATATGCAAAAGAAACAAAAGTTAGGTGAGAAATCAGTGAGTAGTTAGGATGTGAAATGCTGCCTGGAAGGTGGTGGAGGCAGATTTGATTAAGGCATACAAGAGGCCATTAAAGGATTAATCGGATAAATAAAAATCGTGCGAGGGAGGTTGGAACCAGGTAATGGTGCACATTTAATGAGCCAGTGCAGGCATGATAGGCCAAATGGCCACATTCTGCACCATTACAAGCCTGTCATTCTGTGAAGTCAAGAAATAGTTGAGCCATCTGAATGCTATAAAGAGTATGGGTCACAACAATATCTTAGATATAATGTTGAAAACCTGCACTCCAGAGTTAGCCATATTACCTGCTACAGTTGTTGCATGACACCAGAACACTGGAATTTATCCGACAAATTTTTTTGCTTCTGTCTTTACGAAAGAAACGACCTGTGTAGTGAATGAAACCTTTGAAGAGCAGGTGTGCATGCTGGAATGGATAGAGATAGAGGAAGCTGATGTACTGAAAATTTTGTCAAACATTAAGATTGACAAGTCGCCAGGCCCGGATCAGATTTGTCCTCGGCTGCTTTGGGAAGCGAGAAATGCAATTGCTTCGCCACTTGCGAAGATCTTTGCATCCTCGCTCTCCACTGGAGTCGTACCTGAGGACTGGAGAGAGGCAAATGTAATTCCTCTCTTCAAGAAAGGAAATAGGGAAATCCCCGGCAATTATAGACCGGTAAGTCTCACGTCTGTCGTCTGCAAGGTGTTAGAAAGGATTCTGAGGGATAAGATTTATGGCCATCTGGAAGAGCATGGCTTGATCAAATACAGTCAACACGGCTTTGTGAGGGGTAGGTCATGCCTTACAAACCTTATCGAGTTTTTTGAGGATGTGACTAGTAAGGTTGATGAGGGTCAAGCTGTGGATGTGGTGTATATGGACTTCAGTAAGGCATTTGATAAGGTTCCCCATGGAAGGCTCATTCAGAAGGTCAGGAGGAATGGGATACAGGGGAACTTAGCTGCTTGGATACAGAATTGGCTGGCCAACAGAAGACAGCGAGTGGTAGTAGAAGGAAAATATTCTGCCTGGAAGTCAGTGGTGAGTGGGGTTCCACAGGGCTCTGTCCTTGGGCCTCTACTGTTTGTAATTTTTATTAATGACTTGGACGAGGGAATTGAAGGATGGGTCAGCAAGTTTGCAGACGACACAAAGGTCGGAGGTGTCGTTGACAGTGTAGAGGGCTGTTGTAGGCTGCAGCGGGACATTGACAGGATGCAGAGATGGGCTGAGAGGTGGCAGATGGAGTTCAACCTGGATAAATGCGAGGTGATGCATTTTGGAAGGTCGAATTTGAAAGCTGAGTACAGGATTAAGGATAGGATTCTTGGCAGCGTGGAGGAACAGAGGGATCTTGGTGTGCAGATACATAGATCCCTTAAAATGGCCACCCAAGTGGACAGGGTTGTTAAGAAAGCATATGGTGTTTTGGCTTTCATTTACAGGGGGATTGAGTTTAAGAGTCGTGAGATCTTGTTGCAGCTCTATAAAACTTTGGTTAGACCGCACTTGGAATACTGCGTCCAGTTCTGGGCGCCCTATTATAGGAAAGATGTGGATGCTTTGGAGAGGGTTCAGAGGAGGTTTACCAGGATGCTGCCTGGACTGGAGGGCTTATCTTATGAAGAGAGGTTGACTGAGCTCGGTCTCTTTTCATTGGAGAAAAGGAGGAGGAGAGGGGACCTAATTGAGGTATACAAGATAATGAGAGGCATAGATAGAGTTGATAGCCAGAGACTATTTCCCAGGGCAGAAATGGCTAGCACGAGGGGTCATAGTTTTAAGCTGGTTGGTGGAAAGTATAGAGGGGATGTCAGAGGCAGGTTCTTTACGCAGAGAGTTGTGAGAGCATGGAATGCGTTGCCAGCAGCAGTTGTGGAAGCAAGGTCATTGGGGTCATTTAAGAGACTGCTGGACATGCATATGGTCACAGAAATTTGAGGGTGCATCCATGAGGATCAATGGTCGGCACAACATTGTGGGCTGAAGGGCCTGTTCTGTGCTGTACTGTTCTATGTTCTATGTTCTATGTTCTATGTTCTATGTTCTAAATTGCCAAAGTACAGCTGTTCCATGAAAAGCAAGGCAAATCCAAACCTAGAAATTATAATCTGTTCTTAATCATTGATAAAAAGGTAAAATTTCTCATCAGAGATAATGGGAACTGCAGATGCTGCAGAATCCGAGACAACAAAGTGTGTAGCTGGATGAACACAGCAGGCCAAGCAGCATCTTAGGAACACAAAAGCTGATGTTTCGGGTCTAGGCCCGAAATGTCAGCTTTTGTGCTCCTAAAATGCTGCTTGGCCTGCTGTGTTCATCCAGCTCCACACAAAATATCTCATCAACCTGCTCATTAATGGTCATTTAGGACCATTCCGGACACCTCAGCTTCAGACTTCATTTCACTCTTGATTTAACAATGAACAGATTTCCAGACGTGAGTTGAGACTGCCCTTGACATGAGAACAGCAGTTCACCAATAAAAACATGAAGGAAGACAATTTTCCCAAGCAAAATTAAAGTCAACAATGAGAAAAAAATCCAACTTCCTGCTGGTTAAAGTAGTACCAAGCATAAAGCGAGGTAGTTCTGTATGTTGGAAATCAATCGTCACAGTCCATGGACATTACAACAAAATAATCAAAGCCTTGGAACTCAGAGCTCAGTTCCAACATTTACCTTATAATTTCAATTAATTCCTACAAAGTATCAGCATGATTGCAAAGCAAAGGTGGATTTGACGGTTGGCTCTCACAGTTCTCCACCACTGGAGTTTTCCTTAATTTTATGTACGTTGCGATCAATAGAGACGCATTGATCTAAGCAATCAATATCTCCAAACATTACAGCGTGATGTAACAATCAGAGAGAGAAGGCAAAGTAAGTGAATTTTCCTTTTCTAGCTTTTTATTTATTTCTAAATAATATCGGGATGTTGCTGGAAATGATAGTGTTTATTGCCTGTGTGCAATTGCCTCTCCTATCCACGTGTGTAAATATACCCTGTTGGAAGGAAGCTTCATGATTTTGACTTGTAGACAGTGAAGGAATGGTGATATTGTTTCAAGTCAGGATGGTGCGTAGCTTGGATGGGTACTGCCTGATGATGATGTTGTTATATATCTGCTGCTTTGTCCTTCTATTGATAAAGACTGTGGATCTGGAAGGTGGTGTATAAGAAGTGGTCAGTTGCTATTGTGCAACTTTTAATGCCACCCACTGCTACTAATGTAGGTGGCACCATGGCTCAGTGGTTAGCACTGCTGTCTCACAGTACCAGGGACCCAGGTTCGATCGCAGCCTCGGGAACTGTCTGTGTTGGCTTTGCACATTCTCACTGTGCCTGTGCCTGCGTAGGTTTCCTCCGGGTGCTCTGGTTTCCTTCCACAGTCCAAAGATGTGCAGGTTAGATGGATTGGCCATGCTAAATTGTCCCATAGTGTTCAGGGATGTGTAGATTAGGTGGGTTATGGGGGATGGGTCTGGGTGAGATGCTCTGAGGTTTGGTATGGACTTGTTGGGCCAAAGGGCCTGTCTCCACACTGTAGGATTCTATGTACATTGGTGACAGAGGGAGTTGAAGATGCTGACTGTAAAACAGCTTGCTTTATCCTGACAATTTTCCTGATTGTTGGCAGTATGATCTGACAACCCAAGAAGATGCTACCAGCTCTTACAATAGGCTTGACAGAAAACCTGCCTTGGGCCTCCACATTCAAAAGTGAAAATATGAATAAAACAAGCAAAAAAGCTTGTTTTTTGCTCCTCCAGCTTTTACCCCTCAAAACTCATCGCTCATCTTTAAACCAGTGCCCAATCAATGCCAAACTATCTAACCTGATGTGCTGCAACCAACCCATAGTGCCTCTTGTACAGTTTATACCTTCTTATGCCCATTGCCTGATTACCCCAGAGCCCCTCACACTCCCTTATGCTAACTTGGTGCTTGTGTCCACCCATTATATTCATAATCCCTTACCTGGCACACCGACTTACTTTGTATCCATATGTATATCGGAAAAAAAAGTAATGTTCCATCACTTAAAACTCTACATTGCAGAATTCATGAAAGAGCTCTCATTCATAGAGGCACACTTTTATGGGCATTGACAGTCCTTGACACTTCTTGACAAGTACGACTGTTCCATATTTGGGCACCCTTTATCCTCAATCCTCTCTATGGTTAATAATTCTGAAAGACCAGACAGCCCCCTCCCATCTCCTGGCCCTTCCAATCCTGACATGCCCAAATCCACAGGTGGTACTTCATCTTTCCAAAGCGCATCTCTCCAAAAGAAATACACTGAGAAAGCTTTTGCTCTTCCCCCTCTTAATCTCCGCATTCCGGTTTCCAGAAACCAGAGGCTTCAAACTCCGCATTGACTGGAAGCCACTGATCATTAAATGATTGGCTGCCTCAAAGAAATATGCATGTGTAAACATGGATTTATCCCGACTCCTCCTCTGTGAAAGTGGGAAATGCCAAGTTCTGGAGTAGGACATAGGATTTCTGACATTGCCAGCTATTATTGGTGGAAAGGCTTTTGACCGTGGCAATGTCTTTTGAAAATGGGAATTCTGGATGTTTCCCTCCAAACGCAAAGTGGATGGCTGGACACAAAGAAGAGGAAAAGAGTAGAAATAGGGAAGAACAGGATCTTCATTAAAAATATAGTCAGCAATGGAAACAGAGTCTTTGACTGTAATCTCTGCCTCAACTGCTTCAGCTTATAGTGTTCTGTACATATTCATTGGAAAACTCCCCACCCATCAGAGTCATCACCTCCCAGCTACAAAGCAGATAAGAACAAGGTCAAAATGTTTAAACAACATCATTTCCAAATCACAACCACTCAGCTTCGAATGATCTAGTATGTGTGCTGTAAAATTGTTCTGAATTCCTTGTGCCTTTTTCACAATTGCCTGCATCAGCGGAGGTATATTTCAGTGCTTTCTATTTTTGGATGGCTATTTCTTTTCCCCCACAATGCAGTACCTCCTTCAAAAAGAGAGGCAGTTTATCACAGTATTAATAGCACACAGCTTGCTGAAAGATCAGTCTCTATTGACCCAACAGGCTTCAGTCATTGGATTCCCTTTGTCATGAAGTGTCTCCCAGCATTGTGCATTTCGTGGAGGCTTATGGAGAGGCTACCTGCAACTTTATTGATGAAGCCACGTCTTATGCAGATAGAACTTTTCTTCTATTTGCACTGAGCAATATTTCAAACAGTCCACTGATTTGTTTTTCCATAATCATGAGTGCAACTGAATAAATCTATGTGCTCATTGTGAGCCTGGTCTGATTTATGTCATGGAAGTGTGTTTAATGAAAAAAAAACCATAAAAGAAAAGCTGGGAATAGAGAAAGTACTGGAAATAACTCTGAAGAAGGGTTTCCGACAAGAGATTGACCTGGCTGTTACCAATTGGACCATTCCTTATCCGACAAACTCGACAACATTTTTCATAAATGGGCCTTCTCCTGCAGTCAATGTATCACATGCAAGCTCACTGTGAATTCCCGACTGGAAGATGGCCTGTCAGAGTGTAGGATTTAGATCTGTATTTAGAAGAATTAAGTCCAATTTTATAAGTAAAGAGGATTACAATAGGAGTAAAATGTCAAAGTACAAGCTAGCACTGTAAGGCACATTCCATTAGGCATGAACCTTGAACCCTCTGAAGGTCCACAACAGCAGACATGACTGGAGAGGAACCTTGTAGGTACTACAGCCTGCATCAGATTTGAAAGCAGACCAGGGATGATAAACAGATTCCTATAAACAGCAAAAAATCAACCTAGTGTGGATGAGTTTTAATTTTTTATACAAGAATGAAATATAAACAATGTACGTACCAGTGATTTTGAGCGGATAAAAATTGATTTCTGTGTATATGTTAGAGAGAGTTGGGACAGAGATGGTCAGAGTATCAGACAGAGTTCACTTTAGCCAAACAAAACAAGCCCTCTCTGTGAGGGCGTTTGAATAAATGCAAAGCTCAGACCTCCTGTAGTACATGTAGAAGTGGATATTCTGTGTAACAGTCTTTATAATCATTGGAGCCAGCAGCATCGAATTTAGAAACTTTTCCAGTGGAGAACCTTTATCTGGTCACCTGGACTATGATCTCTCTGCCGAAAACAGTGGTAGAGACAGAAATCCTCATCACATGTAAAATGCACTTGAGTATCTATTGAGGTGGTGATATCTGCGGAGCTACCGAACTAGTACAGGAAGTTGGGATTGGTTTGACAGCTGTTCAATGACTAGTCTCATTCTGCATTGCAAATTTATGATTCTTACTATGCATGGTGTTGATGGAGACTTCTATTTTCCTGGATCATGACCCCAAATAGCTGTGCTGACTGATTGGATGCACAATTTACAACCTTACTACACACGTCCATTTGATGTTTATACTCATCGTTCACTAAAGAGCAAACATTCAGCTACAGCAAAGACCCAGCAATTGCATCATCTAAATGGCTCAGTCCCCAACATGAACACAAAACTGAATTCCATTAATTTCTCCTTTTCCAAAGCCTGTGGAAGTGCTGCTGAATGAGTATAAACATTAAATGGACCTGTGTAGTTGAAGGTTGTGAATTCTGCATCCAATCAGTGAGCACAGCTATTTGGGGTCACGATCCAGGAAAATGGAAATCTCCTTCAATACCATGCAAACTGCTCAATAAGAATCATACACACATGTTGTGGTGAGATCAGGGGTTTGACAGGAAGTGTTGCTGCATCCTCAGAAAATTTAGATACCTGTGCATACAAAAGTTGGTCTGTCTCTCTGGGGATATGGCAACACTTCACGTCACTGAGGGCTGCAACGACAATGTCTCTGGCTCTGCTGCACAACAGGCAGACAGAGGAGAGACTGTGGAAAAGATAAACTCCGCACGATGTTCTTGTCAAGTTGGAGCTGGGCTCCCATGTCCCTTGAGGCAGCAGACCGCCTTCCAGACTTACAAATGCACCACAAATATCTTGCTGCACAACTTCAACAGCTTCCTCCTGTGACTGCAAGCTACTGTTGATACTGGGGATTGGAAATAGAAACAGAAGGTACTGGAGAAACGATTCCTGGAGGGAAAAATAGAGTGAATGCTTTGAGTCAGACACAACTCTTCTTTTGAACCGTACAGGGCTGGGAAGCAATGTTTTCTTATGCTGTTGACAAAGTGGAGGGGGGTGTGGGCAGCGACTGTGGAGGCAAGTGAGTGGAACAGTTTGGTGATATTGCCCAGAGAAAAAGACAAAGGTCGTGCTAATGGCAGCGAAGGAGTGATAGAGATGCTAAATTGATGTTAATGGTCGTCATGCAAGCAAGATAATCGGGGGCGGGAGGGGGGAAAGGGAGAGGAAGGGGATATAATCACCTGTGACCTCAATATCTTGTGAGTTGGCACATGGTCTATCTTCTTCCCCTGTAGATCACTGGTAAGTCTGAACTCTTTGTTAGCTCTTAACACATATGAAGTGCCAGCTTAAGTGAGGGTGCTTCTCCACCTTTATTATCGTGCTACTCTCCCCTCTCCTTCTGGCTGTGCAGTGGTCGGGTACCGTAGTTTCAGGGTGTCTGAAGTGTGTGCGAGTGTGTGTGTGTGTGTGTGTGTGTGTGTGTGTGTGTGTGTGTGTGTGTGTGTAGGTGGAGTAGTCTGGGGTAAAAAGCAGGTGGCCCAGGTTCACACCTACTTGTAATTCATGCTGGGTACCAGAAAGTGGTTAACCTGGGAATTAAAATGGGGCATTGCAGGAAGATGCCATTCGATGTCAGAATTCACGACTCTTGCTCAACATGAACCAGGATACAGAGACTTGCCCCATCAACTCTACATGAATCAATTCAGGGCCAGGAGGAAGGTGAAATAGTAGCACTCGTATGGCACTGTGTTTGGGGCCACACTAGCTATGCTTGTCATGCTTGCCTTCCTCGGCCAGGGAATTAAATATAACATGGGGCAAGTCACGTTCCAGCTGTCTAAAATTTCAGTTAGGCCGCATTTAGAGCATTGCAAGTGGTTCTGGTCATCACACGATAGGAAATATGTGGGCGCTTTGGAGATGATGCAGAGGAGCTCGACCAGGATGTCACCTGGATTGGAGAGTATTAACCTTAAGGAGAGTTAGAACAAATTTGAATTGTTTTTGCAAGAGCATCAGAGACTGAATAGCAACCTGATAGAAATATCTAAAATGGATACAGTGGATACTTGGAGTCTTTTTCTCCCAGGGTGGAAATTTCAATACTAGGAGGGCATAGTTTTCATGCGAAAATGGGAGAGTTTAAAGGAGAGGCATGTTTTTTACACAGAGCATTGTAGGTTCCTGGAAATGCAGCCAGAGAGATGCTAGAAGCTGATACAACAGTAAAATTTAAGAGGCATTTAGACAGAAATGTGAACAGGCAGGAAATGAAGGGTTACAGACCATGAGTAAACACAGGGAGTTATTTTAAAATGGCATCATGGCCAGCACAGTCATTTTTTAAAAAATTCATGAATGGGATGAGGGCATCACAGGCCAGGCAGCATTTATTGCCCATCTCTAACTGCCCAGAGAGCAGTTCACAGTCAACCACATTGCTGTGGGTCTGGAACCACATGTAGGCCAGACCAGATAAGGATGGCAGTTTCCTTCCCTGAAGGACATTAGTTACCCAGGTGGGATTTTTTGACAATTGACAAGGGATTCACAGTCATTATTAGACTGTTAATTCCAGAGATTTATTGAATTCAATTCAATATGGCGGGTCCCCAGAACATTATCTGGGCCTCCGGATTAACAGTCCATCAATAATACCAGAAGGCCATCACGTCCCCCATTATGACTAAACACTTGTGGAGGCAGTGAGGAGAGGGTGTGAGAAGTATTTGGAAATTTGGCCTTTAATCTGTGTGTTAAGGAGTGCTAATGGGTTGGGGATTCAGTGTAATAAGAAACATGAAGGGTTGGTGCTCTGTTTGAGCAGGAGATGTCAGGAGAAGACGCACTCACTGAGCGAGACCACTTGTGTGAACTCATTTGACTTCTTTTGGTACTGTTGCTAGGTCCCTGGAGAAGGACTTGGTGTTCTCACTCATCTGCCCCCAATTACTCTAAAAGGGTGGTTCTTGAAGATCTCCGTGCAGTCTTTCCCCCTCACCATGGAACCGTGGCCTCCATCCTCCTGCCCACTTCAGGAACTGAGACTAATAGTGTCCCATTCATGAACTGAGGACACTCTAGTCTTCCTTATTTTCCATTTTTGCAACTGTTACGTGCAGGTAGTATCTGTACGTTCAACCAGTAACTGGTTCTAATGGACACACCTCCCCTTGAAAAGGGGCAGACCATCTGTAAATGGAAGTTGCTAACTGCGCTGTGTGGAAATCCTGGTTCAGCCTGTGCTGAACAATGTAGCAGATAGCAGTGTGCAGCCTGCCCATGCAGACCAAAGCTAAAATTGATTTGCTCAGGACAGAGGAGTAAGTGGTCCCTGTCTCAGTGGTAATGGGTGCTAACAGCTCACAAATCACTCCTGCATTGAAAATGGGCTGACACCGAATGTTTATCCCTGTGTCTTCCATTAATTAAAAAGCTGGAATCATATCACACAGCCAAACTCTGTAAAGGATGAACAAACTCTTGACAATTGGAGATGGTTCACAGCAGAGGAGGAGCAACAATACTGTTATAACAGGAATGCTGGTGTGAGTCAGCAACTTAAGATCCATCCATCCTTTTGAAGTGTTGTAATTTTGGGCAAAAGTATCACGTTTGTGAAATGCGTCCACAGTGACCAGTATCCCATCACCAAGTCACTCTTTATTAACACTTGGAAAGTCCTTAATATTGATCCAGCTCCCTGAGAGCCAGTTCTCAGAATGACAAGATGCCTGATAATCTGTTCTTACTTTTCAACTTTTACTCTCCTGAAAGCTATGGCTTGGCTGTGTGACCACTTCCAAGGCTAGCCCTTTCTTAAGAGTTGATGCAAAAGTGTCAGGATGGAGGCTAGATCATGAATGAATTTTCCGTAATAGTTTACCAGCCCGAGGAAAGACCTCAGCTCTAGTACAGATGTAGGAGCTGGGCAACCTTTAATGATGGATGTGAGTTTGCTCGCTGAGCTGGAAGGTTAGTTTTCAGACGTTTCGTCACCATTCTAGGTAACATCATCAGTGAGCCTCCGACGAAGCACTGGTGTTATGTCCCGCTTTCTATTTATCTGGTTAGGTTTCCTTGGGTTGGTGATGTCATTTCCTGTTCTTTTTCTCAGGGGATGGTGGATTGGCTCCAAATCAATGTGTTTGTTGATGGAGTTCCGGTTGGAATGCCATGCTTCTAGGAATTCTCGTGCGTGTCTCTGTTTGGCTTGTCCTAGGATGGATGTGTTGTCCGAATCAAAGTGGTGTCCTTCCTCATCAGTATGTAAGGATACGAGTGATAGTGGGTCATGTCGTTTTGTGGCTAGTTGATGTTCATGTATCCGGGTGGCTAGCTATTTGCCAGTCTGTCCAATGTAGTGTTTGTCACAGTTCTTGCAAGGTATTTTGTAGATGACATTTGTATTGTTTCTTGTCTGTATAGGGTCTTTTAAGTTCATTAGCTGCTGTTTTAGTGTGTTGGTGGGTTTGTGGGCTACCCTGATGCCAAGAGGTCCGAGTAGTCTGGCAATCATTTCAGAAATGTCTTTGATGTAGGGGAGAGTGGTTACGGTTTCTGAACCCGTTTTGTCTGTTTGTTTGGGTTTATTGCTGAGGAATCGGCGGACTGTGTTCATAGGGTACCCATTCTTTTTGAATACGCTGTATAGGTGATTTTCCTCTGCTCTGCGTAGTTCCTCTGTGCTGCAGTGTGTGGTGGCTCATTGGAATAATGTTCTAATGCAGCTTCGTTTGTGGGTGTTGGGATGGTTGTTCCTGTAGTTCAATGTAATTCAAAACTCGCTGACCTTTAATGATCCTCGCTTTATCTTCCAACAGGTGTAACCCAGTCATGTCGACACTGTTGCCCAAATAGGTTACTTGTTGTGACTGGAGCGCACATTTATCCCTTCTCTGGTATATGCCTGTCTGGGAGAAATGCCTAAGGATGATGCCCCAGCTTTCTAAGTGGTTCTTATTGGTCTTCCTTATTATTAGCACATTATCTGGATAAATGGCAGCAACTGTCAACTGCTCTCCACACATATATATCACAGTACATTGATATATATGCACTGTGCTTAATTAGTTAATGCGGAATCAGAGAAAAGTCAATGGGAGCTGGAAGTCAGAGCTGAAGCATGGAGAATACTAGCGAGTTTTGAGAAGATTTGTAGCTCAGGTTGAGGTTCTGGATGTGAGTTTGCTCGCTGAGCTGGAGGGTTCGTTTTCAGACGTTTTCTTCACCATTCTAGGTAACATCAGCGGTGAGCCTCTAGTGAAGCCTCCAGTTCTTCGAATGAACCTTCCAGCTCAGCGAGCAAACTCACATCCATGGAGTATACATTTTAAAGCACATTATAAAATAAACTGTATCACAAATAACTGGTGTCATTTCTGCACATTCCCAAGATATAGAAGACAGCACAGGTGTCGTCTTTTTTTACTCCTTAAGGCCTCAGGCTTTTTGAGTTTTTTTCTATCAGGATGTAAACCGAAATCAGGCTGGAGCTCCAGTCTGTATCTGTGATCCTGTTTCCTAATCCCCTTTCAGATTTTCTATTCTTTTCTTTACAGACTGGTCCTCTCATTGAATTAAACACAAGTGATGCAAATTGAGAAGTAAATCCTGTGATATAGCCTTCCCTTAGATCAGGGTCTACGTAAACGAGATTTATATTTTCTGGAATCCAAAAACATTCAATAACTTACATAATCCATTTACATGCTGACTGAAGCAACGTTCTTTAGCCGACTTCTTGAATTGTAAACTCACAAGCTGAAGCTAATTTAGAACCTAAGATAATAAAATGTGAGGCTGGATGAACACAGCAGGCCCAGCAGCATCTCAGGAGCACAAAAGCTGACGTTTCGGGCCTGACGAAACGTCAGCTTTTGTGCTCCTGAGATGCTGCTGGGCCTGCTGTGTTCATCCAGCCTCACATTTTATTATCTTGGATTCTCCAGCATCTGCAGTTCCCATTATCACTAATTTAGAACCTAATTTCAGTCTTTTTTTTATAAACTGAATTGTTATTACTTTCAAAATGCATATTTCTTTCTGACTGCTGCACTGTTTTGTACGTGCAACATTTTTATCCATATTTTTGTTTAGTTTTGCTGACGTGTGTTTTGAGTTTTAAGACTATCACCTACCAACAGGTCAAGTTGAATTTGCATAGTGCCTTTAATGTGGTAAAATGTACTCAAGGGGCTTTGGAGGAACGTTTCTGGGCAAAATTAGATGCTGAGCTACATATGTAGATGTTAAATCCTGACTCAATGCCTGTGGGTCAGTCAGGGCTCAGTGTTAACAGTCTTCAATCTGACTCAGAGGCATCTGTGTCCATGTTCTATTCCCATCCTTGATGACAAAAAAAAATCAAGGTGGACAGTCATTTGGGGGTCACCAACTTCTTTCAAAGATCCTGCTTTGTCCTTACATACCAGGTGTCTGATTCTATTCCTTCAGCCTCTTTTGTGCTATATATATGTAAATTGTTCTTGTCTTTATGAAGAACTGTTAAACTGTGGTCCCATGTAGCTTCTGAAGTCAAAGTTAAAGAGCTCAGGACATGATATTGAGGAGCAAGGAATTTCTCTCCTGCATACTTGGCAATATTTACCCCTCTTGATAACACTAACTTGGGTTATCTGACCATTATTACTTTGATGTTTTTTGACTCTACATTTGGACAAGCACACAGATGGAAAAGGTCTAGAGGGCTATGGGCTAAACACAGGCAAATAGGATGACTTCAGTTTAGGAAACCTGGATGCTTTGGGCATGTTGGGCCAAAGGGTCTGCTTTCATGTTGTATGACTGTTACCCTAAATCAGCTACTATGACGACATTTCAAAACCACTTCATCAGCTGTAAAGCAGTCGGAGGTTCCAACAGTCATGAAAGGCTCTGTACAAGTTTGAACATTTTCTTCCTTTTCTGGTTGAAGTGTTCAAATTTAAAGATGCCTTAAAGAAGTAGAGAGTTGGAGACAAATGTTGTGGTTATTCTGGAGTTTAGGGTTGAAGCAGATGAAGGAATGGTCACCAGGCGTGCAGCAGTGAAAATTGGAGATGTTTAGGGGGCAGAATTAGACCGAGATTAGCATCCAAATCATCTTTAAATGTACAGTCTTAATGTAAGTATCGATGCTGCAGAAATAACCACAGCAAGGTCCTGGCAATAGTCTCAAATATGTTAGCAGGCTCCAGCAAATTGGTAACTCTTACACTTCAGTACTGCCCTAAGTCGTGATTTCTCTTCAAACCTACTTTTACTTTTTATATATGTGTTTACTATATTCACAAGCACAAGCAAATGGAGGAGTGGATCCAATCAGTAGTCATTTATCAAGAATGGACTAAAGACCAATTATGTTTGATCACTCAATCGTCTTATGCAGCCTGCAGAAGCAATTCATTTATAGTCTGACACCATAGCAGTGGAGCTCCTGACTTTTTCCAATCTCCAAACGCACACAATGTGCCATAAAGCTTAATGTGTGAAATGAAAGAGGAACAATTGTCAATGTTTTGTTTGTGATAAACAACTCTGTAAAAAATAAGTCTCTACTTGTCATCGGGGCATCGTCAATTCTTTGAAGTTCATTACAAAGATTAGGTTTTACTGGCTCATTAAAACAACAAGAACAAATTGCATTTTGATGCACATTTAACCTTGAAAAATATCCAAAGATGCTTTGTGGAAGCATAATCAGACACAATGAGACTTTTGGGTTCAAAAATATACACGAGGACAGGTGATTAGAACCTTTTCTTTATTCATTCATGAGATGTGGGCGTCACTGGCTAGGTCAGGATTTATTCCCCATTCCTAATTGCTCTTGAGAAAGTATTGGTGATTTGCCTTATTGAACCGCTTCAGCCCATAAAGTGAAAGTTCACCCACAATGTCATAAGGCAGAGAGTTCTTGGGTTTTGATCTTGCCACAACAGTGATTTATTTCCAACTCAGCGTGGTGTGTCAAAATTTGTCGTGCTCATGCATCTGCTCAACGTTCTAGATAAGAAAGTTCTTGAGGTTGGAAGATGTTGTCTGAGGTGAGTTTTTGCAGCACAACTTGTAGATAGTACACATTGCTGCCACTGTGCATTGGTGATGGAGACAGTGGATGCGGAAAGTAGTGGATAGGATGCCAATCAGGCAGCTGCTTTGTTCTGGATGGCGTCAAGTTTCTTGAATGCTGTTGTTTTTGCACTCACCCAGGTAAGTGGAGAATATTCCATCACACCCCTCACTTGTGCCTTGTACATATCAGACAAACTTTGTTTAGAAGATGAGTTACTAGTGAATTTTGCTTCAGTATTTGTATAGCTGGCCCAGTTCAGTTCCCAGTTAATGATAACCCCTTCTGAAAAATGGTAACTTGTTTAAAGAGGTACTTCTCTTCCTGTCAAGGCTCACAGATCATGTGTTTGAGGGACACATTCAAGTCAGTGTGGTTATGGTTTCTTTAGGTGTTACTAGAGGAACAAGTGTCTTAAAGTGAGATTAAGTGACAGTCTTTGTTGAGTCATTGAGTTTCTCACCCACTGGCAGGAGACCTGTTGAAACAAAATAATCTGGTAGTGACAAGACCACCAATGGGACTTCCCCTGGAATCAAGACTCCAAGGTTCATAAGTCCCACTGACTGAGAGCTGCTGGCTCTTCAGAGTGGTATCCTGGAGGGAGCCAGGGTTACTATTGGAAGAATACTCTAGGATCAGGCAGGATCAAGTTCACAGGTCAGAAATGTGAAACAAAAGTTTCACACATTGGGGGTTGCCAGGGAGTGGGGGCTGTGGGGTAGCTCAGAAGCAGCAGTCTCCCTTCATCACGTCCAATGTCTCAAGTAGCGCTCAGCGACTTCCAGTGTCACCGTCTCCAAGGTGAGAAGCAGCCCACTCTGTTTGCAAAGCCACATGGTGACAGGCCCACTTGCAATGAGATAATGCCAGTGATGATGGGTTAAAGCCTTTAAGCGATTGGCAGGACCTTCTCACCCACAACTTAATTCTGTTAGAGGAAGAAAAGTTGATAAGTTCAGGCACGACATCATCACGTCTAATTAAAGTTTTTTTCCAACTCTAAACTCACCACCAGCGAAAGCAATGGGTCCTACCCTTCTCCTGAATCACATGATATCTTGCTCCATTGTCCCTCTAGTAACGTATACAGAAGCCATAACAACACCCACTTGAATGTGTCCCTCAAACACATGACCTGTGAGCCTTGACAGGAAGAGAAGTAACTAAGATCTGACTGGAGAACTAATGTAGAGACTTCCAGCTCTGTGTAGCTCAGCTATGCGCTCCAATGAATTGCTGATGGTTTCAAGGAGAGTACTTATGGAAAACAAAAGAAAATGCCACAGCATTGTGTTATTGTGGCTAAGGACCTGGTTTTCTTTTCGCCTGGAAAGCAACAACTTTGAGTTGTATTCACAATCTGGATCTTTATCTTGGTTAATCCTTGGAAATCACAGAATATTACATTGACCTTTACCACATGAGAATGCCAGAAGGTTGGCATTTATTGACCTTTCCTGATGCCATGAGAAGATGGTGTTGAGATTTCTGCCTGGACCATTGCAGTCCATAAGACGAAGATGCTCCTATAATATGTTTTGACAGGGAAGCCCAAGGCTGTCACTCACTGACAGAAACATTCTAAGGAGCAAGATATGCAACTTAGTGCTGAGTTTGTTCCCATTTAATTAAATGTATGAGATGGAGGTCAAATTGTGTTAAATGCTGCAAAGTGTCATAGATTCATAGTCATAGAATCCTTACAGTGCAGACAGAAGCCGATTGCCCATCGGGTCTGCATCGTACCTCCAAAGAGCAACCCACCACCCACCCTAATCCCATTACCACACATTTACCATGGCTAGCCCATATAGCCTGCCCAACCCTGGACACTATGGGACAATTTAGCATGGCCATTCCACCTACCCTGCACATCTTAGGTACAGAAGAAGAAAAATGAACAAAAAGACTTGCATTTATATAGCACCTTTCAAGGATTTCCCGAAGTCCTTCACAGTTGTGAAGTACTTTTCGAATGTACTCATGAAAACAACACAGGCAGACTTTGCACGGAGGCAATGTCCATATTATCTGTTAAGGTGTTAGCTGTGGGACAAGTATTGGCCAGGGGAATATTCCAAACTCTTCCAGCCAAACAAAATCTGAAGATAATCTGAAAGAAGGCTCATGGTTGATGAACTTTTACAATAATCGCAGGGAATGAATGTTTTTCATTTAAAGAAAATGGCTGTAGGATCTGCAACTGGAACAAGAATCAGATAATTTTACTTACCACTGAGCAGCAGAATCTTATTCTAAATCAGATGAGGCAGATTGTGGAAACTGCCTTCAATGTTTCTCACATGGAAATTCTTAATCACTGAAGACATGCCCATTGATTCATTCCACTGTTTGGCAGCACGCAGTTTCTCAGGAATGTGGCGTTGGCTTAAGGTTTCACCCGAACTTCAGAGGCTGTGGTTTGATTTTAACTAACTCAAAACCTACTCTCTTAGGGTCAAAATTAGACTCAAGGAGTAGACTTGGAATCACTCAGTGTTGTTTCTTTTACCCCTCAACACAATGAGCGATTCGGTGCAATGTGGAAAAACTTTCAAATAAACTGGTATTACCAAGGTTCAAGACAACAAAATGTGAGGCTGGATGAACACAGCAGGCCAAGCAGCATCTCAGGAGCACAAAAGCTGACGTTTCGGGCCTAGACCCTTCATCAGATAGGGGGATGGGGTGAGGGTTCTGGAATAAATAGGGGAGAGGGGGAGGCGGACCGAAGATGGAGAGAAAAGAAGATAGGTGGAGAGAGTATGGGTGGGGAGGTAGGGAGGGGATAGGTCAGTCCAGGGAAGACGGACAGGTCAAGGAGGTGGGATGAGGTTAGTAGGTAGATGGGGGTGCGGCTTGGGGTGGGAGGAAGGGATGGGTGAGAGGAAGAACAGGTTAGGGAGGCAGAGACAGGTTGGACTGGTTTTGGGATGCAGTGGGTGGGGGGGAAGAGCTGGGCTGGTTGTGTGGTGCAGTGGGGGGAGGGGATGAACTGGGCTGGTTTAGGGATGCAGTTGGGGAAGGGGAGATTTTGAAACTGGTGAAGTCCACATTGATACCATTAGGCTGCAGGGTTCCCAAGCGGAATATGAGTTGCTGTTCCTGCAACCTTCGTGTAGCATCATTGTGGCACTGCAGGAGGCCCATGATGGACATGTCATCTAAAGAATGGGAGGGGGAGTGGAAATGGTTTGCGACTGGGAGGTGCAGTAGTTTGTAGTTCATCCAGCCTCACATTTTGTTGTCTTGGATTCTCCAGCATCTGCAGTTCCCATTTTCTCTGATTACCAAGGTTCATGTTGGTTGAACAAGCTATGAGTTAAGGCTAGCTCCAGAGTTACAATATTGACTATACTATATTCTGATTGCAGCTATTCATCAATGACTGTGTCATATATTTAACAGTATTGAGAGACACATGCTTCAATATTCAAAGAGATTTAACAGAACAGGACTAGTTATCTATTACCTCAGCGTCCCAAACAAAGTGAATTGTAATCCATTTTGTTGGCCAATATACAATTTCTTAAGGTAAATAAGATGAGGTTGGTTTCTGCAGTCTATATTATGAGGCAACATTTTGGTTGGAGACTTTGTTTGACCTGTAAACAATTCTTTGCTTTTGAAGATAATGGGAACTTGCTTTTGACAGGATGACAGCACGATAAAAGCCCCACTTTTAATCATGGCCTGAATGTATTAATTCCAGCTCCCAAATACCTGCCTCCTTCCTTGTTAACTCTGCCATCGCATTTATGTGTTCTGAAGAAACGTCACTGCAACTAAAATGCTCACTCTGTTTTCTCTTCAGAGATGTTACCAGGCCTGCTGAGTTTTTCCAGCAATTTCTAATTTTTGTATCACGTTGATATTAGTGCCTTTATGTCCTGAAAACATTCTAAAGTGCCTTACAGACAATTAATTTTTGTTTTTTTGAAGTCATGCAGGTAAACACTACAACCAATCGACGCAGAGTAAGCTCCCAAAAATAACATACAGCATAAATGGCTAGAATATTCTATTTTCTTTTTTCACTGACTTAGGTGAGTGTATGTTTTATCCAGGGACAAGTCCCTTTATTTTCTTTAAATGTGGAATAGCATCTTTTACATTGACAGCTTTTTGAGTACAAGTGAGGCAAGGCCCACACTGGAGCAGGAACCTAGGGCCAAGGAGAGGGATTGTTACAAGAAGGTCTAAAAGGAGAAATACACAGGCATGGTGTAATGGCCATAGAGTCAAACAGCATGGAAGCAAACTCTTTGGTACAACCAGTCCATGCCACCGATAATCCCTAACTAAATTAATCCCACCTGCCTGCACTTGGTCTGTATCCATAACTTTTCCTATTCAGCGACTTACCCAAACCTTTTAAACGATGTAACTGTACCCACACCAGTCACTTTGTCTGGAAGTTCATTCCACACCTGAAAAACCGTGCAAAGAAGTTGCCCCGCTCCCCACCCATGTCTTTTTAAAATCTTTCTCCTCTCAGCTTAAAAATACGCCCTCTGTCTTGAAATCCCCCACCCTAGGGAAGACACCTGCATCCACTTTATTTGTACACCCCATGATTTTGTAAACCTCTGTGAAGGCCACCCCTCAACCTCATATGCTCCATTGACAACATAGTACCAGCCTATCTCGTCTCTCCCTATAATTTAAGCTTTCCATTCCTAGCAGCGTCCTGGTAAATATTTTCTGAACCATCTCCAGGTTGATAAAACCAGCATGTCATGTGAACCGCTTCTGAGGAATTGTCAAAGGACCCAAAACATTGACTCTGATTTCTCTCTGTAGATGTGGCTGGAGCTGTTGAGCTTCTCCAACAATCAGTTTTGGTTTCAGATTTCCAGTATTCGCAGTTGTTTTGGTTCATATGCCAGCTGGACTTTTGGATAGAA